>NC_080101.1:39346292-40078792 GCF_950005125.1 Chionomys nivalis | reverse complement strand
TAAAAGTTCATATCTGCAGTGCTCATGTAAACCAGATTGGTATCGCAGCCCATCTGTAATTCCAAACTGCATAAAGCAGAAACAAAGGATTGCTTTAGCAACCTGGTTACTTAAGTTGGTCTGATTGATGAGCTCTGGGTTCAATTGAAAGCCCTTTCCTTAATATATAAGGGTAGGTATGTAAGATAAATTTTTTAAAATGTTGTTTAAAGAAAAAAGATTTTATATATATATATATGGTGGAAAGTGGTTAAGGAAGACATTTATTGTATACCTAGGGCCTTAACATGTCTTTTACCTACCCCCCCCCACATATCTACTCACAAAAATAACTGTGCACACACATAAATACACACCACAATAATATATACATTTAAAGAAAATCAGCTTTATGATTGAAAAAAAGACAGGAGTTTTCACGTGTGGGGGCTACTCGTCAAAGTGTTTTGTGGAAGGCATCTGTGCCTCATCTACATCTATGCTAGAAAACCAGATATTGAATCTTCTCCAACAATGCATGGTAACTCCTTCCTGGTTGCGTCTCATGACTGCCTCACAACAGGACTGTGGAACGTTTGCTGAATGAGTGACTGTGAGTCAAGGACTCCAGGGCCCGTCTCTCTTTTTATCTTCAGTTTTTCAGGAATGCACAAATCTTCCCTCAGAGGAGACATTATGGATTAAAGGAGCTGTAAGTCGCCAGGACAGTAAGCATTCACGATCTGTCATCGTTTCGCTAACTTTTATCTGCAGAAGCAGAATTACCACTTGCTTCTCTATTGAGTAGCATTTTACTTTGCCATTTTTTTTTACAAAGTGTCGTACATATCAAAACTCCAATCTCAACCTACAAAGACTTGCACTAAATTACTAGGACAGATATTCAATTGATTCCAATTTTAGTGCCATTTTTGTAACAGATATGTGTTCTTAGAACCCAAGTTTTTCCACTTAGCCAACGTGGTATCACAAAATGCATCCTCCTCCCAAGATATTTAGGTGTGAAGATCCAAAACCATTGAGGCATTTTTTAAAATAAGATTCCTTCTTCCCAGATAACTCTAGCATGTGTCCAATTGGCATAAACCTAACCATCATGCTTATTAAAAGCATAATAAATACAAAATAGACAATACTGGGTGTGGGGACTGCCCACACCACATAGTCACTAAAAATATAGAACAACGAAAGAATATTAGAAGCTACAAGGGCAAAAGACAATATTACACATTATGGTAGATGCATTACAACAGCATCAGACTTTACAGTGGAGACTGAAAGCCAAAAGGACTGGAAAGGATTTTCTACAAGTTTTGAGAGACTAAGGATGCATCCCAGACTACTATAGCCAGCAAAACTCTCAATCACAATCACGAGAGAAAGAAAAAATATTCCATGACAAAAAAAATAAGAAAGTTTTGTCTACCAATGAGTTCTACAGAAGGTACTACAAAGAAAACTTCAATCTGAAGAGAAGATTAACATATGCAAGAGAACATAAGGAATAATAATCCCAGAAAAATTAAAAGGAAGGGGTTCAAAGCTCCCCACTACAACAACAAAATAACAGAAAACAACAGAAAAAACTGCTTAAAATAACTTCCAATACTAATGACATCAGTACCCCAATAATAACACACAGACTAACATATTGGATGAGAAAATAAAATCCATTTTTGAGTGGCCTCCAAGAAATACACCTTGGACTGATGCAGGCACTCTGCAAATATTACAATTGTGTAGTTTGCTCCTCTTGTGGGACTCCTAGTGAAGCAGGGACTGTTTCTGAGTCTTTTACTGGATTTCGCTACAGTCCTCATACCGGATTACCTTGCCTAGTCTTCATACATGAGGATGTACTTAGTCTTATAACAACTTGATAAGCTATGTTTTTGTTGAGATCTATGGGAGATCTGCCCTTTCCTAAATAGAAATGGAGGAGGAGTAGATCGGGTGATGGGAAGAAAATGGGCTCAGGGGAGACCTGGGAGGAGAAGAGAGTGGAAAATTGCAGCCAGGATGTAAAATAAAGACTTAAGCCCAGGCCTGGGGGAGGTTCCCAGGAGAAAACATTGACCTTCCTTATGCCCTTCAGCAAAGGGCAGACAGGCACTATTATGGTGAGCAAATGCATGCTGAGTTTATGTGTGAGAGAGAGCCAGAATGGTTCACATCCTGTGAATAGAGGGAGGTATAGCTGAAGAGGTGCAAGTAGTAAGGGGTGGGCTGAGGTGGGTGACTTCATTGCTAGCCAGGGTGGAGATCTCTCAAAAACTAAAATAGAGATCTACCACAAGATTTATCTATATGTTATTGAGCATAAATCCTAGGAACTCTGCAAGAAACCCAAAAGACAAGTATTGTATATTTTCACTTATACGTAGATGTGAGCTTTTAACATTGGATATGTGTACTGTAACCTGTATACACCCAGAGAACTCTACTAAAACTGCCGAAAGACAAAAAGCTTTTAAGTTTTTAATATCTGTGCTTCAATATGAATATGGTAAGGGAATAGGTAGGAGGAGAGAATCTTCCAAGAAAGGGGATGTAAAATATAGGGATATAAAGAAATTATAGGAAAACTAAAATTGGAGGATTAAATTGGGAAGGAGTTGGGAGGGCAGGATAAAGTAAGGAATATGAGGAGGGACAATCAATACTAAAAGTCTTTTGAAAAAATATAGAAACTTATTACTATAGAAGCTTCCTAAACTATAACCATGAAAGGAACTTAAATGGAGTCACCACAAAATTGGGGAAACAATGCTCCAATTTGACATTTTGTGTTACCAAGTAATACTACAGTGACAGGAATGGGTACACCTTGTTGAGTTTTTGTCCAAAGGGGTCCCGTAGACTCTTCCCTTACAACATTATAGACTATTTCCAAGGCTGTTGTTTACACTCCGATCTGGTAGTAAGACCCCAGTACTGAAGACATCATCAGCATGCTGACATGTCTATCAATCACTTTCTTTGAGCATAATATTCCTTGACAATTTTTCCTTCCAGTTTTTCTCTTTGACTATAGTATTGAAACAACCACTTTGGCTGACCCTATAATACAGATATATGCATCTTCCCTTGGTGATTTCCCTGATTTGGGTGCTATATCTTTAATGATCCTGATAAAGTTTACTTCCTCCACGGCAACCAAATTTATATTGAACATCTGTACATGGTACTGTGATGTATTTCATCGAAAGACATTGGTAACAGAGGATATCATACATTTTAATATAATCATGTGACTGTTTCAACCTATGAATGTACATAGCAATATTAAAGTTTAAATAGATATACATTACATGCACTTACACTAAGATACTAAGCTTGCCTTTTGTAAATAGCCAGTCTTTCATAAGTAGCAGAATGAGGAATGATTTCAGATTCATGTGACACATATTGTAGCAATTAAATGCATTTATAAATTAAATTTTAAGAATATTCAGAAATTATGGTTCTAAAGAATGTGATTTTTAACTGGGTTTAAATTATTCAGAAGAACTACTGAGGAATTTTCCAGGAAATTCAACAATTAGTTATTTGTTAGTTAAGAGATTCTATTTAAGCATAAATCAAACAATGTAAGAAAATATATCCTGTACTGGTCTAATAGCACTTGGAAAATAAGTTCTGTTTATTGTGTGAGCTTAAAGTCCTGCTTTAGCTTTGAACATTCAACTGGTTTTCTAATCCAAACGCCCCAAAGTCCACATTCTACTCAACAAAAGCACAATCAGGCCAATGACAAATGTACCCCATCCTTTGGTACTAACTTCTACCTTACTTAGGGTTTCCATTGCTGTGAAGAAACACTATGATCAGAGCTACTCTTACGAAGGGAAATATTTCAATGGAGCTGGTTTACAGTTCAGATTTAGACCATTATCATGGCAGGAAGCATAGTGGAGTGCAGGCAAACATGGTCCTCCAGAGAGACTGAGACTTCTACATACCTCAGGTGGCAGAAAGGAAGAGTGGTGCAGGCCTGGCTTATGGATCTGAAACCTCAAACAAAGCTTGTGCCCAGAAACACACTTCTTCCAACAAGGCCACTCCCTGCGGACCAGACATTCAAATACATGTGTCTATGGAACCACCAAATTTGGTTCTGGTAACACACACACACACAAACACACACACACATACACGACAATATGTGTAAATAATACTGTACCTTTTCATGGATTTTTTTTTATTTGGTAGCATATTACAGATAATCTAACCTTCTGTAGGAATTCAGGCATCCAGAGCTTTATTTATATACAGCATAAGTATAGTTTTAAGATGGAGGAGAAGTGAAAATGCTAAACAAATTTTAATGCTATTGGTTCCTGTGTTCTCCTGCACAGTCTCTTAATTATGTACTCAACCAAATGTAACTATTGTTGTGGCTTCTCTCCCAGGGCAGTGAAGCTTTAAATCCCACCTGCTGCCTCTAAGAGGAAAATTAAGGAAAGAAGAAAAACAATCATGCTACTTAAGCCACTATGGATCTCAGATACATTGTGACAAGCAGCAACAAGGCCAGGAGAGAGGCTTCAGTGAACGTGTTTGGAATCCTGGACTGTGAGAGAAACCTGGAGCGCTAAGCAAAGTGTATTTATAAAACAGGTGGGAAGAAGAAAAGGAGAAGTTACTCTGTTGTGAATAATTCAGAAAAATGTCTGCAAAGCAGGCAGAATTATGATGCTACATCGGCTGAAGCCAGGTGAGCCACCACAATAGGGGAGGGGATCGTGGGAGGGAAAAGTACAGTATCTTGTAACAGGACTGCCTAATTTATAATATTTGTAAGGAGATCAACTCAACCTAACTAGAATGTTAAGAAATGTTAGGCCAGAAAGTTTGTAATTAATCAGTTGAGTAGAGATTAGAAGAGAAGAATCTTTGTCTTGTTTCTGATCTAAGAGGAAAGGTTTTCAGCTACCCTAGAAACTATCTTAACCAATTGTTTTCTTACAAAAGCAGTTTAATAATTTAACCTTTAATAATTATCTGCCATAATCTTTAGTTTTATTATATTTGAAATAGGCATAATAATAGCTATCTATTAACACACGCACACAAAAGACGCACCAAATGGATTAGCCTCAACTGTTTAATACACTTATACACTAAAAACTTTTAGATTGGGGCATCATAATTGCTAACATTTGATTTGGATCTAAAGTATCTATCTAGCCTATCAAAATTAAATAATTCATAAGGAAAATATAAATAACCACACTGAACTCAGCTTTATAATATTCATGCTAACCAAGGTGAAATTTGCTGAAAAGGGACTGACAGTATGGCATTGTGGCACATGTCTGTAATCCTAATATTCAAGAGAATAAGGCAGGGAAATCCTGAGCTTGAGGACAGTGTGGGTTAAATAGTGAAGCCCATTTTTAATAATAAAACAAGCAAACAAACAGGGACAAAAAAACCACCATGCAGAACAATGGACTGATAGCGATGGCTATGGTATTCAAACACAAAAGAAAATAAATGTAACTCAGGTTTCAGATCTTGGTCATGAATATATGTAAAACTCTTTCAACTAAAAAAGACATGGATATTGCTTACGAATTTGAAGAGGAAACAAACTCCAGAAACTATTATAGAGTTACACAAGCAAAAATCTCAATGAAATTAAGAAGTCAGTTTAGAACATGGAAATAATTGTATGGAACAATAGAAACACTGAATAGAAACCAAAGTGAAGTAATCCTGGAAATGAAAATGCAAGAGGTAAAATAAAACAACATCAGAAAGCCTGACCAGTGCAGTAGATCACGAGATCATTCAGTCAAAGATGGTGACAAAACCTTTGGAGGTGTAAATGAAGTATGTAAACTCTTTGAGATTCCCTGATAAAAACAAAATTAGGATTACCCACATTTAAACATTCTATGCCAAAGGTATATTAGAAATAATGCAGTATGTTACAGGAACAAAACATAAAAATTCTAGACAAAAAAGAGATGACTTGGTATAATAAATATACTATTTACACATAGAAATTTGACTGACCATATTATAGTTAAAATATTAAATATACAGAGTGCTAAAGCCAATACTTAATGCTGCAAAATAGAGCATTTAATTTAAAAACTGTGACACCCAAATAATGCTGATTTTTTTTTCCACAGAAACACTAAAATCCAGAAGTAAGGCATTTAGAATGATGCATTTCAACTTCTGAAAGACTACAGTTGCTAAATCAGAAGAATATATCTTGAAAACTCTCAGTCATAATTGAAGGAGAAGTAAAAGGTTTTCATGATAAAAGAAGGTCAGAAGAATTTATGGGCACCTGACTACTTCTACACAGGGTACTTGAAAGAATGATTCAGACAGCAAATATAATAAAATATTCAAGAAGTTACATGGGGGTAAATAAAAATGTTAAGACAGCTGTTAATTAAATCAAGACTAAGAAAACAAAACAATACAAAATGAAGGGAATAATTAACACATTTCTATGATTACTGTAAATATTAAAGGTCTGAGATCCAAAATCAAAAGACGCAGAATAGTAAACTGCATCAGGAAACTAAGTTTTCAATTTTCTTTCTCCAACAAGTACACCCTACATTCAAAGATACATTTTACCCAAGGGTGAAACCATGTATAAAAGTGTTTTAAGAAAATGGGATTAGGAAACAAAACCAATTTTGTTCTTCTAATGTCTGACAAAATTGACTTCAAATCAAAACTGACCAGAAGAGAAAAGATCACTTCATACTGAGTAAGAAAATATTCCATCAAGAGGATATTGCTGTTCTACACACATGTATGCACAAACATAAGGGGCAATTCATGAAGAGGACATTATGTTTCTAAACATAAATACCCAACATGGTCATGCCCATTTTTATAAAACAAATACTACTAGATACAAAGACAGAAACAACCCAACACAGAAAACATAACTAACTTCAATGTCCCTCTTCTCACCACACAAGTTACCAATAAAACATAATGAGAAAAGCACTGGAGTTAAGCGATGTTATAGGAAATGTATCTGGCAGAGAACAGTCCAATTCATACAGACTTTAAAAATGGAAATAAATGATAAATGGTTATTTGCATAAGTCAAGAAGAGATAAAAATATTACTAGAATAATGTGAAAAGGAAAACAGAAGCTTTGAGATACAAAGGCAATTCTAAGAGAGACATTTATTGTCCTGTGTGCCCACGATGTAAAAAAGAGAGAGAAATTAAGTTTTTCACTTAGTGGTGTACCTTACACCCATGAAAAACAAGAAATGACCTAACTCAAAGCAGTAAGTAGAGAGAGATAAATACGATCAGAATAAAAACTAATTAAATTGAAAAAACAATAAAGGAAAACATTAAAAGAGCCATAGTTTCCTTTATAGAGATTAGAAAATGTTTAGTCAAATTAAGAAGAGAGAAAATATAAACTAATAAAGTTAAATAAAAAAGAAAAAATATTTCAACTGATACTAAAGAAACTTTAAAATTTCTTAATATCTGTACTTAATTAAATTGGAAAATTTGAGGAAATAGATGAATTCCTAGCTGTATGTGACCTGTCAAAATGAACAAAGATGAGGTCAAAAGTGTGAACAAGTGTATAATAAGCAACAAAATATAGCAATTAAAAATGTTTTCCAATGTACAAACAGCCTGCTCAGGATGAATTCTATTCAGAAGTATATTCTACCTTCAAAGAACCAACACCAACACTTTTCAAGTTATTCCACAAAATACAAATGAGAATAATGCTTCCAAAGTCACTATTATCAATACAAAAATTAGACATCACCACAAGAAATTACAGATCAGCCTTCCTGATAAACACAGATGTTTAAACTCTTTTCCAATCTCGGATAATAAACTCAACACATCAAAAAATTATTCACAATAATCAAATTGACTTCAATTCAAAGACTTAAGGAAGGTTCAGTATCTACAGGTCAAGTAACATCACTTTTACATAAATATACTTAAGGACAGAAATCTCATGATCATCTCAATAGACAGAGAGAAGGTCTCTAGCAAAATCCAATATCCCTTCGTATTAAAATACCTGAAGTGACTATAAATGAAATGTGTGTATTCATATATATTATCTATACAATATAAATGTATGTGTATGTATATTAACTATAAATATATCCTATAGTCAACCATAATAAGTAGCATTTCCACTAAGATTAGGAATAAGACAATGTTTCCATTTTCCCCTCTCCTATTTAATCAAGTGCTTGAAGCTGTACAGCAATAAGACAAGATAGAAAATGAAAGGGATGCAAATGAGAAGTCAGCTATGGATGGAGGTAACTTTAGGGGTAGACAGATTCTAGTACAGGCTCCACAAAAGGATCCAGACCCACCTGCCTGTAGACTCAAACAACAGCAAAATAACAGGATAGCTTGCCAAAAGCTTTGAGAAGCTGTCCCTATGCCCCCACCCTACCCCAGACAAATATCATTCTAAGAGAGTTGACCTTTTGGTTTTTTTTAAATATTACACTTTTTTTTATTAAAAATTTCGGCCTCCTCCCCGCCTCCCTTTTCCCTCCCCTTTCCCCCATTCCCCACCCCCACTCCCCTCCCCCTCCCTCTCCAGTCCAAAGAGCAGTTAGGGTTCCCTGCCCTGTGGGAAGTTCAAGGTCCTCCCCCTCCATCCAGGTCTAGTAAGGTGAGCATCCAAACAGACTAGGCTCCCACAAAGCCAGTACATGCAGTAGGATCAAAACCCAGTGCCATTGTCCTTGGCTTCTCAGCAGTCCTCATTGTCCATCATGTTCAGAGAGTCCAGTTTTATCCCATGCTTTTTCAGTCTCAGTCCAGCTGGACTTGGTGAGCTCCCTTTAGATCAGCCCCACCGTCTCAGTGAGTGGGTGCACCCCCCGCTGTCCTGACTTCCTTGCTCATATTCTCCCTCTTTCTGCTCCTCAGTTGGTCTTTGGGAGCTCAGTCCAGTGCTCCAATTTGGGTCTCTGTCTCTATCTCCATCCATCGCCAGATGAAGGTTCTATGGTGATATGCAAATGTCCTTCAATGGAAGAATGGATGAAGAAAGTGTGGAATATATACATATTAGAGTACTACTCAGCGGTAAAAAAAAATGACATCTTGAATTTTGCATGCAAATGGATGGAAATAGAAAACACTATCCTGAGTGAGGTAACCCAGACCCAAAAAGATGAACATGGGATGTACTCACTCATAACTGGTTTTTAGCCATAAATATAGGACATTGAGCCTATAATTTGTGATCCTAGAGAAGCTAAATAAGAAGGTGAACTCAAAGAAAAACATACAGTTATCCTCCTGATATTGGAAGTAGACAAGATTGCTGGACCTTTTGGTTTTAAATGAAAACCAAGCCTTACATGAAGGTCCCTTGTGACTGCTATGCTCATCCAAGTGGAAGGCTGCCCAACGTGAGACTTTTAAGTAACAATCAATAAGATCTGACATAAAGAAGGCACACCATCCTCATACACTGCAAATTTAAAGGTGAATCCATTTAAACCAGAGACAAAACTGTCATAGGGAGAAAAGGTCTGATTTTAATTGAATCCCAAAATGAAAACTAAAATAAAAACCCTTTGATTCCATACTTACAAGCCAGTCACATGCTAGTTTCTAAAGTGAAAATAAAATGCTGTTGTCTAATTTTTATTGGTATATTCAACTTTATAGGTGAAGTTATGATTATAAATCATCAATAAAAAAGTTACTTCTGTGTTTTATATATTTGTAGTGATAGGAGCGGCGGGCCGCATCCCCCCACCTGGCTAGCTTTACCCGAACTAATTACATGGAAATTGTATTCATTTAAACACTGCCTGGCCCATTATATCTAGCCTCTTCTTGGCTAACTCTCACATATTCGCTTAACCCATATCTAGTAATCTGTGTATCACCATGGTGTTGTGGCTTACCTGAAAAGATTCAGCATGTCTGATTTGGCGGCTGGCTCCATGGTGTTTACCTGACTCTGCTTTCTTCCTCCCAGTATTCTGTTCAATCTACTCCACCTATCTAAATGCTGCCCTATCAAAAAGCCAAGGCAGTTTCTTTATTAACCAATGAAAGTAATACATAGACAGATGACCCTCCTCCATCAACTATCCACTACCGTGTTGATGAAAAAATAAATGCTTTCATTTAATTCTTCTTATCAGTGTTCATTATGTCAGAGTGTATTTCAACATCTCAATGCATTTAGTTTTTCTAATGGTTGTTGAACTGGTCTTTTGAACATCTGTATCCTTGAAGTCTGATGAACATCAAGACAATAATGGCAAGTAGTTTTATGCTCTGAATCACAAGGTACTACTCAATATCTTGGGCACTGTTGAAGTCCTTTGTGTAGGTCATAGTCTATAAACTCAATATAATGTAAGATATCACATATAGATAGCATTTAACAGGAATCAAATCAATACTAAAAAGGAAGATGACAAAGCATAAAAGTCAGGAAGAAAGATAAGAAAATAGACTTTTTAAAATTTAGTCACTGAGATATTGTTTTCTTATATAACTTTGACCCAAGTTGTTACACTGTATTTTAAAGACATGTTAAAGGTAAAGAATACTAATTCTATTAAACCTACACATACTTGCTGATCACTTTATTACATAATTGAATTGTTTCTGTCAAGACACACATAGTAAAGACTGAGATAGATACAGTGTCTGACATCGAGCTAATTTATTCTTTAAAATTTTTCTCTTTAATTAACTAATTAATTTAAATGAAATGGTGTGTATGTGTGTTTGTGTGTGTGTGCATGTGTGGGTGGGTGTATCACTGTACCTATATAGAGGTCAGAGGACAGCTTCTGGGAGTCAGTTCTTTCCTTTTGCTCTGTAAGCTCCAGAAATTGAACTCAGAAGACTGGCCTTAGAGGCAAGTTACCTTTGCATGCTGAGCCATGCTGCTGGCCTCAAACAGTGCAGGGAAATTACAATAAATTTTCAAATAGAATTTTCTTGTCATAACAGAACAAAATAGTACAGTAGAAAATGATGGAAAAGCAATGTGGATTCTTTTTACAAAGCAGTTAAAGAGGCTTTATGAAGTAGAAGAAATACGTGAGTTTATAATTGGAAAAGTAAAAAAGATCACAGGAAAGAGAGACACCACCTACTTGATGTAGGAAGAATCTTGTTAGGCTTAAATGGAATTGACGAAAATGGGGAAAATGCGTGACATAAAATTAGGACAGAGTGATAGTTCAGTGATACAGGGATAGGTGGGAATTCTTAAATTGCTAGGCAGGTGATAGGGAGTAGCTAGTAAGCACAAACATATCTGTCAGTGAAAAAGACCTAATAAGTTTCTCCCAGTCCTCGTGTCTGCAATTCTCATTACCAGCATTAGAAATTTTTCTTTTTTTTTTTCCACTAATGACACATATAACTGAATGGTGACTATTTCAATTAAAGAAATATTTCATGAACATCTACTGTGTGATTTTAGTGATTCCACCACTAAGGACATGACTTAGAGAATATTCAGTGTAGGCAGAAAGCCAGGCACATTGAACTATTTTGGGAACAATATAAGAAATGATGAGGTAGTCGGTATATTGTAAAATAGCAGTGAACACTGACTATTCTAACATGGTGATTTGGAGAGTTTCCTAGAATATGAAACACCTGAGTTCTGAGTCAGCTGTTCAGAACAACAACAACAACAAAAAAACCCATTATCTGAAGAAGGAAAAAACAAGCAGAGGAGGAGAAAGCAGAGGAAAAGGAAGAAAAGAAAGAGGAGGAGGTAAAGACGCATTTCATACAGATTTTACAAAATAACCTTTGAACATAACTAAAGTTTTGGCTAGTTGTTCAAATGCTATCCTCACATCATTTCACCAGTATTGGTGAGTGGTGAGATTGATAGGACCCCATCAGAATTGAATTTTAAATAGGTCACAGGCAGAGGGTGGAAACGTACTAGAATTTTTCTCCCCTGCTTCCATTAAAGTAGACACTTACTTTAACAATGTCAAATCATTTCTGAATTCTTTTAAATGCCCTTTAATCATGATAGAGCAATTTCTGATATCGCTCATATTGTAGATCCCAACATCACTTGAATTCATGTGACCTAGATATGACAAGGATAGTCAGCAATAAAAATTTGTGACTTTTCAGCCAGCATTTCCTTTCTGAAAACCTTTGGTCTTCTTATTCTGTACAATACCTTGCAATTAAATGGAAAACTATAGCTATAAAACCTAACATCTCAAATTTGTGCCTTTTTTAAATGAGGTACCTAGTTATATTTTACACATCTTCTGCAGCCTTCTGACCTTTGGTACTATTTAAAAATGTTTTTCTCTGTTCTAGGAAGCAGCTGAGGATCCATGATTAGATGTGTGTCTCAGGTTGCTGTGTTATCTTTAATGAAGTCCATAGCCTGGAAAGTTCTAACAGTGTTTGGAATTATAGCACAGCTTGATATTTTTACATGTATGAGTCTGACAAAACAAATACTTTAACATCCACCTCCCCTACGACAGGAGGAATTCTTTTAAAACCTACACACTCTTCCAAAAGATACAGAATAGCAAGAGATGCATAATTCTGCAGGTTCCACGATGCTTGTCTTTGACTAGCAAGTGTATACCAAGGGTTAGATTGTTATTAAGCCTTAAAGAAGGTCAAATATTTTTTATTTGCTCCTAAAAAATGTGGATCTGAAATGTTAATGTTAAATAAAATAAACTATAATTAGGAAGACAGACATTACATGTGTTCACTCATATGCACAATCTAGATTTTTTTTTTAAAAAAAGACAATGAAGTAGAATGGGGAAAGGAAGGGAGACAGGATGTGGAAGGAGGCAAACGAGAGTATGACGGTTGTACATTATGTATATTGATAAAAATATCATACCTAATCCTGTAAATTATACAACTAAAATATTAATAAAGTTAATTTCAAAGAATGCGTGTTTTTTTAATGTTTTGTTTACAAAAATCATCTTTGGAGTGTTGATACAAAGAATTTTCACCGTCTTTAATCTTTTAAGAATCAGTGAATTTTTAACTTAATATGAGTACTTGAGTTTACAGTTTTTATTCTGATAGAAAAAGATAACTTGAAATTTTAGATATAATCTCTGTTCTGAAGCATAAATGTTCTGGCACAAAGCATTGAAATGAAATTTGAAAAGAAATATTAGTGTGATGTGTGATTCCCCACTGGATGTTGTGATTAATAAAGGACTGCTTTGAGCTTGTGGCAGGGCAGAACAGAACTAGGTGGGCAAAACAAAACTGAATTCTGGGAGAAAGAAGGTGGAGTCAGGGAGAAGCCATGTAGCCCCGCCAGAGACAGACGCTGGAACATTATCTGATAAGTCACAGTCAAACAATGTTTTAAATAATATAGTTTCTGTGTGATTATTTAGAAACTGAGCTGCCAGGTGGCCAGGAAGGAACCAAAAATGTAAGAGCTAGTCAATAAGAAGTTAGAGCTAATAGGCCAAGCAGTGATTTAATTAATATAGTTCCTGTGCGGTTAGTTAATGCCTGATCAGCCAGGAAATGAATGAGCAGCCTCCCCCCACAATTAGTCCACAGATTTTAAACTTGATTTTTGTATCAGATATGGATAAAACTAAGATAAATCTTAAAGTACTTCTGAGTAAATGTCATGTTAGTTTGTAAAATTGTGAGCTTTTTTTCTCTTTATTCACTTATTCATCCTCATCTTCCTTCAGCACTTGGGACTGAAGTCTGTTTTGAGCATTCTAGGTAATGCTCTCCCACTAATATATACTTCTAGATCTCAGAGTTACCTTTAGCCTTGGACTCTGTTGCCTCTACTTTCATAGTCACAGTTCTTGATTTTTCCACATTCCTCACTGTCAAAGACATTATATATTCAGGAAATTATACATTTATGACACTTTATGGGTTTCTCATGCAATGTATATCAAATACACTTACATCCTTTAAGGACACAGTTGCCTAAATGTGTTTAGGCTCCCTTATTTGTTTTTTTATTGTCACTTATTTACTGCAATTTCTATTTCCCTCTTTGAAATCAAAGCCTGAAAGAAAGTTTACTAGTACTATAAAATTTTCTGCTTTGGTTCCCAAAAAGTGAAGACACATCCAAGCTTTGTAACTGTCAGTCTTGTAGATATCTCAGTTCCCTTGGTCTTCAGTTCACTATTCCAAAAATGGAGTGAATTGACCAAAAATCACATAACTTAAGTCATAAGCTTCTCAAACAAGCTAATAATTCAAATCTACACTCCAGAAATATACATTCAAATCCACATACATATGGATATCCTGTGACTCCGAAAATCATAAAACCACTGGTTAAATGCTTGGCGATCCAGAGCCCTGCTTAAGGATTGTTTTTATGGTATAGTTTAGCAGATGCGTGCTAATTAAAGCATAGTTCCTAGAACATCAGTAAACAGGGAGCTTGTCAGAAATCTCACAAGATTAATGAATCAGCATTTGCATTCTAATAACGTCTTGAGGTAATTAATGAAGAGATCAAGTATGGCTAGCCTTAAGTTTTGGTTTAAGCATATTTCATGTGAATGAATAGAATATTAGGTAATGTTTAAAGATGTTCTTCTTTTTTCTGCTTCCCAAGGTAGGTCCCAAGGAGCAAATATACCACAGCAAAGATGATGAAGGTGGGCTTCTGGTTTCATAACAAAATGATGAGCCTAGCACTGAAAAAAATAATTGTCTAAAAGAAAACAATCTTTCTTTATAGTATGCTATGCTTGATCTAATCATAATAATGATTAATTATGAATCACATTAGCAGAAGATTCATCATTAATGGTGATATTGATGAAATGGAAAGGAAAAATAAAAGAAAATCCAAAATTACTTTGGCATAACGACAGCTGTCATGTGAAGCACTTATTTAATCGTGCAGCACAATAACTGTTTTGCCATTCATGATAATACTAGCATATCAAATTAACTCTGCTCTAGATGGGTTTTAATTAGTGTAACAAGTATCAGGATATAGTCAGTCTTTATAATCTATTATTATTGCAGTATGGGAATCTGACTAGAACCTTTCATAATTAAGGTAAATATTATTTTAAGAGGATATTCTAATGATTAATTTAGGTTTCCACATTTAGCCATTTAGTTCTTAGAATCTCTGTTCTGAAGCCTAAGTGCTCTGGCTCAAAACTCAATGCAAAAGAAAGAAAGAAAGAAGTTTATAATTTTAAGTACTCATTCACAGATGTTAGACTGAAATTATCTATAAGATCTGCCTAAAATTAAAGTAATTTTTGAACTTCTGAATACATAGCACATTATTCTATAAAACTATGAGTACTTATATTTCTAAAATTGTCTTTTGAAATATAAGAAGCTAAATGATTCAAAAGTGTATCTCTATCAAGAGGAAGAAAGTGAATTTTCAGGCAGAAATGCCTGGTGACTTTTACTGACCCAACAAAAGAAGCACAATAGAAGAAGGTATGAATTTCAGTGTTCCCAAAGTTTGCAGGACACAATAATAGTATCTCAGTAATGCTCCAAAAGCTCAAAGGATATTTTCTCTTTTCTTCTTTCCCTCCTTTTCATTCTCCTTACCTCTCACTCCGAACCCCATTTGGGTGTATGTGAGATATAAAATGTAGAATATTGTGCTATTCTGGAAGCAGCAGAATTTATTGAAGAAAAAATGGGTAGATAGCTTAGTTCCCAGTAATTATTTCTTATGCTTAGAAGCTCTGTGAGTCACATAAGTTAGTAGTTAGTAATCCCTCTGTAACTTTTGCTTTATAAGAAATGGTCATCTGGCCGGGCGGTGGTGGCGCACGCCTTTAATCCCAGCTCTCAGGAGGCAGAGGCAGGTGGATCTCTGTGAGTTTGAGACAAGCCTGGTCTACAAGAGCTAGTTCCAGGACAGGAGGCTCCAAAACCACAGAGAAACCCTGTCTCGAAAAACCAAAAAAAAAAAAAAAAAAAAAAAAAAAAAAAAAAAAAAAAAAAAAATGGTCATCTGTCAGTGTTCTCTTATATAAGTTTATTGTTTTTCTTGATCTGTTTTATTTTTCTGTTATCTAGGCCATGGTATCTTTAAGTTACTGGTCAATGTTTAGCGTACTTTCTGCTTTTTTAGTAATAAGTTTTTTTTTTTTCCAGAACAGATCTTGCTGGCAAGCTCAGAAATTGAGCAAAGAAAGAAAAATCATGGATGATTTCTTTTTCTCCACTTAAGAGTTTTGCAGACTTACTCTGCATCTGTTATAAAAGCCATATGAACTTGCACAGCTGCTGTGGGCACCAGTGTGATGGCTACTCAAGAGGATGGAAACAATCCTACTTCGATATCCAGCTAGACCATTGTGAACAGATTTTTCTTTGGGCCACCAGCTCACAAAAAATGATATGAAGACTTGTTATTGATTATGAAAGTTCAGCCTATAGCTTAGGCTTGTCCCATTAGCTCTTATACCTTGAATTAAGCCATTCTTATTAATCTATATGTTGCTTCATGTTTTTTAATTTTCTTTCATCTCTTCCATCTTGAACCCCCTGTTTCCTCTCCATTTCCTCTGGTGTCCCTCCCCCACATAGACTCATCTCCTCTCCTCCTCTCTCTTCCTGGAAGCCCTGCTTAACCTCCTTCTGCCTAGAAACTGATCATTCAGTTCTTTATTAAACCCCATCAGAAGGCTCTTTGACAAAAACATCTTCATAGTGAACAAAAAGATTGTCCCACAACATACCATTCTCGGGATAGCTCCAAGGAAGTCTGTATTCTTCTACAGAGTCATTTACTCAGCCCTGTTCATTAGTGCTCTAGTAGACAGAAATTGGAAACAGACTCTATGCCCATCAACAGATGAATGAATAAAAAAAAATCGATACATTTATACAATGGAGTGTTATCTAGCTGTTAAAAAATGAAATTTGTAGGTAAATGAATGGAACTAGAAAAAAATCATCCTGAGCAAGGTATTCCAGTCCAAAAAGACAAATATGGTATGTATTTGCTTATATGTGGATATTGGTTGTTAAGACTTTAACAAACAGGCTATATGCATATAACCACAGAGATTAGGTATAGAGTAAGGGACTGGAGGAAGAAATGGTTCACCCTAGGAAAAGGAAATAGAATAGATAATTATGGTTTGATTTGTGAGGGCTCAAACAGAATGATCAAATGAGGAAGGGAAGGAAAGAGGAGGTGAGGAAGGGAATACAGGAAGGGACAGCTAAAATTGAGTACCATTTATGGGATTGTATGGAAATATGACACAGTAGAAACTTCCAATAATATATACATATATGAAGATGATCTAAATGGTTTGCAAAATAATGCGGAAGATGGAGTCTGAGCTGGACATTTCTCTTACAGTTCTGGGAAGCTAATCAAGTAACTGGCCAAAGGGTCCCCATCAGAACACTCAAACAATCCAGGCTAATTCAAGGCTATTGTTTGCTGTCTACAACATTAAGGCCCAATTGCTGATGACCACCTACAAAACTTGTTAAACATGGAGAAGTCAAGTTGGTACCTACATACTCCTACTGAATAGTGTTCATGGCACTAGAAGGTACTCTGCACACTAGCAAATGGGAAAGGGTAAACACTAACCCAGTCACGAACCTTCAGATCATCAATCGTGACTTGTATGTATGATGTGCTGGTGCAATAGTGGTGTAAAACTTTTGGGAGTAACCAACCAATATCTGATTGAATTTAAGGGCAACTAAAGAGATGGAACATTTCCCTGATTATGCTCTGGTGGCCAAGAACCTGAGATTAGACAGACCATGGACCTTGGAATAAACCAAATACAATTGTTCTGCTTAAGTAACATAGCAACCAAATGGCTCTTAATGAAGATTTTCTATACTCATAGATCAGTATCTTGTTTAGCTATTATCAGAGACGTTCACTCTTGCAGTAAATGAAAATCAGTACAAAGACCCAAAGCTAGACAATGTGAAGAGACCGCAGAACATCCAGGCTTAATGGCATATCTCCATAAAGTCCCTACTCTCAAGGTTCAGTGTACCTTAAGGAAGAGGAAAAAGAAATACTGTAAAAGCCAGACAGTATGGAGAACAGCACGAAATCAAGGCCTTCTAAATACAGAAGAACTGATATGCATGTGAACTCATGGAAACTGATAGCACAGGGCCTTCACAGTTCTGTACCATGTTGGGTCCCATGCCAAGCTGGGAGGTAGATACAGGCCTCAAAGCTATCTCCAACTGATACACTCGCATACAAAATACCAGAAAAGTGAAGCACCAATGAAAAAGCACACAAACATGCCTAAATAAAACTCTTGGACTTTTATGGCACATAAGCCTTTAAGACTAGGTTATTTCACTTAGCAATATGCGGTTGTGATTCTGCTGCATCTTGGTTACTGTATTTTTTTATTACTCATTGATATTCCATTGTCCATGTATACTATAACTTATTTATCTATTCCCCTCTGAAGGGTATCTTGACTACCTTCAAGGTTCGTCAGTTGTAAAAAAAAAAGTAGAAATTGCTGTTTATTTCTAGAATAAATAAATAAATATTGGATGGTTCCCAGTCACAGAACTAAACTGTTCCATAGTAATAGTAACGCAAGTTGATTCATGTCAATTGATTCGTTTAATAATGAAGATCATTTATCTTACACTGAAAGCTCACATACAGATTAATACCTGTTTGTTGAATGAGGCAATAATTCAAGGAAATAATGTTAGAATGCCAACCACTTTTTTACATAAATTATATTTTACAGCCCATTTACATGTTGATTTATTATTTATTTTTTTGTGCCATTTTGCTGTGCAAGTTTGTTAGCATGGCTGAATATCATTTCTGATGTACAGCAGGGACTAAGTGGATATTAGTGCTGAATGTGACTAATCAAATGATCATTCTCTGACAGTTGTGATGATCTACTCACTGCTCCCAGTGTCGCTGCTCCAGTGATATGGCGCTGCCCCTCCCACATTTGATGATGATATCCCTTCCAGGTTTGGCAAGAACATTCCTCTGCCTGGTGCCTTCTCCTGAAGTGGCCAATATATTAATGAAGAAGGCAAAGATGGGGTGATTTCATGAGAACTAAGGACAAAAATGAAAGCTTATCAGAAAACTGCCATTGATAGAAGCCAAATAATCCTTTTGTTTAGGTCTGTATAATTTTATTTTCAGTCTCTTTGGTTTTTATTCCTAATTGAAGCCTTTATGCTATTGTCTACAGCAGATTTGGAAGATTTTATTCTGGAGCTTTGGCCATTTTTTAGAGATATTATAAGTATATAACTATACCTGTGTGTGTGTATCATCAAATATATTAACAAATGTGTATATGTGTAATTTGTGTGGTTATATGTACATACTTGTGAATATATGTGTTTCTAAATAAATTTACAAATGTGAAGGTTTATATCTAAGTATATATGTGTGTGATCTTGCACATTTGAATGTAATTATATTTGTATGTCTTCTTATACATTGGATAGATTTTCAATCTTTATACATATACAGAAATATGTTTACATATATTTGACTATATTTATGAGTGCTTATACTGTGGTATGTCAGGCCAAGTTGAGCCAGTATATTGCTGAAAGTTATTTGTTAGGAAAATATACTTTTTGGTATGCTTTATTTATATTCCTCATCTATGGCAATAACTCTTTTGTACACTTCAAGAAAATGACTTGAAGAAAGGAAATAGAACTTGAATAGGATTTGGATAATTTCCATACTATGTAAGTAATTGTAGCTAGTATATTTGCAAATATTGTTCCTTTAACTGAATGAGAAGCCAATCTTTTCTATGCTTATACTCTACCTATAGTAAATGACAACCTGTTTCAGAGTTAGCCATCCCATCAGGCCAATAATTATGATTTAATAGAAACTCACTATTTAGAGGTTTAATTATTGACCATAATTTTAACAAATTATTAGACATAAATACACATAAACTTAAAACTAGTATAGTTAACTTTCTTCAGGGAACTACAACATAACATACTGAATAGCTTAGAAAAAAGCTTAGAAGTGCTGCTGATATGACTGAAAAGGTGAAGTTTAGATATTTTTCTTATTTTCTTACTTTAAATTACAGAGAAATTTGTTTTTAAATTTTCTTACTTTTTTTCTTTATAACAACTAATTCATTATATGGAATTTTATCTCCCATTGTAGAAGGCAGGAAGCCACACATGATTTTTATTAATAGCTTTGGTTCTTTTCCTTACAGACAACACAGAAACTTTTTTCTGGGAGTAAAATACTGTCATACTGAGTGGAACAACATGTAAATTTGACCAGAGGTTTTTCTACAGTTGCCTAATAATGTCTGCTGTTTGTTCCTTCTCGGGCAGTTCAAAAAATAAAATATATTATCTCAATGGGATGCTCTTATATCTCTGTTTGCACAGCCTGCAACAGCCAGAACCTGCCTGAAATTGGGACCTGAACATTATAAGACCACATGAACACAGAAACTGTAGTTAAATGACACCCAGTTTTCAGTATTATTAGTTGGTTAATAGTAGGGATTTTGAATATAGAAAGAATGGGTAAGTTTTGTTGCCTATTTTTATAATTAGAAAATTTTTGTTATTTCTTCACTTGTATTTATCATTAAAATTTTTCATATGTAAATATATATGCTTTATATATGTAACAATTCTTTATATGTATACATATAATTCCTTTGTTTAAATTTCCTAAAGAGTACAACTTAAAGAAATAATATACTCAGAATTCATCCAGACCATTACTACACAGCACAAACACATTGAGTTGCATGTATTTCCTCTTTCCTACTGCCCTTCTGTCTGGTGCTCTTTTACTTCACTAAAGATTTGGATATACTACGAGGGTGAACATTCTCTACTGATGAAATATGATTTATAAATGCAGCCAAACAAGAGCATGGCTAGAAAATCTTGTAAAAAGTGGAAGCCATTGATTTCTCTGTACTGAAAAGAAGCAAATTATTCATTCAAAATGTCACATAAGAAACCAAGTAGGATTGCTCTGGGGAAAATGTCTGAGAAATGTTTGTCATGTACATTATCACAATACTTGTTTTCGTAAACTCTTCATGTGAAGCACAAGAGTGTTCTTGAAGTCGCAAAGTGACCCAAAACATAATGGTCAAGTGTGGTTACTTAGATCAGTGGCAGAAGACATGAGAACAACGCAGAACCTGTACACAAACTGAAAATTAAAATATCTAATATTCAAAGAGAGGATTGCAAAGACGTAAGCTTTAGGTTAAGTCTGGCTCAAGCAATTGTTTAGTGTGGATTCGTAAAAAAATCTGTGGTTCACGCACTAGTTGTGGTAAACTACAAAACTACAAGTTTGAAACAGTTCTTTCTTTCTTTGTTTGTTTATTTTTCAAGACAGGGTTTCTCTGTATTATTCTGGAACTAGCTCTTGTAGACCAGGCTGGCCTTGAACTCACAAAGATCTGCCTACCTCCACTTTCTTAGAGCAGTTCTGGGAATAAAGGCGTGCACCACCACCACCCGGCTTTAAACAGTTCTTAAACTCTTGGCAATGGTTTTATTTCTTCAAATTTCTCTTTGTTTTGTATCTTTTATTAAATTTATAGTGTAGGGTAAACTGAGATTTATAGTAATTATTTATACCTGGACTTAATTTACACATTTTACAATCTAAGGTCATTTATTTGAGGCAGTGAGTTATTCTAACCATTAGTTGGCCTTTTATGTACCGAAGAAGTTATTACGTTGCTTTGAACTTAAAATGGAGGTTGGGAGATGGGCTAGAAAATTTCATGTAGAAACTGTATTAGTAGACAGACCTACTGTGCACCTAATGTCTGATGGAGATTTCCTTCTGATTCTCAGCCTGCTTTAACATTTATCACAAGAAAATACTCAGTAGAAGTGCAATTAATACCAGGGTATGTCACTTCAAGTAGCCTTTCACTGGAGAATGTCAGGGGTTTCATTCTATGCTTATATATGTCATATTTGATTTTTAATTATTTGTCAAAACTTTACTTAATGTATTGCTAGAGGATATATAACATACTGATTTTATCATTACCTCTACTGTAATCTGATCCTACTCTGAGCTTTTACTCAAATAGCAGGAACTGATGACCTATTTCTTCAGGGAAGGACCTTTATACAACAATCTGGGCATGTATTTGTTGTCCCAATGAATTCGATGTGTTATTGAATTCAAGAAAGGGTCTATATTAGTTCTTCCTACAGCTAGTACTGTTTTCAGTCTTTCCAGAGTATTTTATCAAGAGAGGCCCTCCTTTGGATAATGATTTTTAATAAATGTGAAAAGCATTGTACCACACCAGCTTAATAATAATTAAAAGAGAAAATTGCCTTTTAAAGGATTACCTATTTTTTACGTAAATATGATTCTGAATCTATTTTGACTATTCATTATATGCTACTTTCTATATTATTATACACCCACCCGTCAAGCCCAAGTGGCCCAAGAGTTGCTAATTACATAACTGGATTATCTAAGTATCACTTCCTGTTTAAGCCAAAATAGAATAATTTCTTTTGGCATTTATTGGATAAGAATTTAGTGTTGTCCAGAAGTTTAAAAACTTCTAAATATTATCTAATTGTGCATTTTTAGTACCCAAATGTTTTAGTTAAAGGGAGTAAGAGTCTTAAAGATCCTACAAAATTTGACATAACTCTCCCAACCAGCAATTCTGTGATACTTTGAGTCCATTTGTGTGCAGTTTCAGATTTATACTCTTTTGTCTGTATACTGTGTTTCTGTGGAGCTGTAAATTTTTGTCTGTATCATGCTTTAAAAGGTTTTACCACCTCTTCTCTCTGTCGTAATCTCACACTGCCAGTTATGTTCAGTTGATCATATTTTCAGAGGAATTTTACCAAAGTCGTCTATCAATGTACTCAGTGCTTCACCACTCATGGTTCCAACAGAAACATATTACCTTCTGATTCACTTTAACTTTTGTATTTTCCTAAATACTATATATTGTATCGTGTTTAGGTAGTTCCTTGATAATCTTATCAGGAGAGTAGTGAGTCAATATAGAAGCAATACAATTACCAAGGACATATTAACTATGAGCATTATGGAAAAAATGAGTCCAATAAAAAGAAAATAACTTGCAATTTTTAACTTTCCATAATAATATAAACTAAAAAAATGAATTAACAATGTGAATTGAAGTGACTACATCGTCAACCCATAGCAGCCAGCAAGAGAGAACAAGAGCCAGAGACCACCATCACTTCAGGATCTTAACTCTTCCTTCACAGAAGAAACTCCTGTGTCCCTTAGAGGTTGGATTTTTTTGTTATGTCTTCTGGTTTGTAGAGTGTGAATGACCGATTCAAAACAGAACAAATTGAAAGATGGTACACAAGAGGAAGAAAAGGGCTTCTTCAGATTCTCGAGTTAGTGCCTTGGTGATAAAGATGGGCTGCTGTGAGCAGCAGATGTCTCCACGTAAGAGCAAAACATTGTGAGATAGCCATAAAGAAAGAAATTATGATCACAGCAAAAAGAGACAAAAAAAGTATCCTCATCTTCAGTCTCCTCTGAGACAAGGAGAGGTTTGTCACTGTGGAATTTCTAGCTTGGGATTTCAGAAAACTTAAATCATTCCTGGCTAAAGTCCAACCACTCATTTACCTTGTAACTCTTATCTCAGTATCTTAAGTATATAAAGTGAAATAAAACTTTAAGATTTAATTATGTGTCACATAAAAGCATTTATGTATGTAAATCACTAAAAAACATGGTCATTATGAACCCCAAGGCATTATTTCATTTCTCATATTCTCAAGGAGCATAATGTTTTGCTTTTCATTATTTAGAAAACTTTAGTCTAATTTCTAAGTATAACTTATTAATAAAATTTAAGGACATGAGAACATATAAACACCAAATGTTTTAGTGAGTTTTCTTTGTAATCTACACAGATAAAATATACGTTTCTTCTAGCCAGTGGTTATGACTCAAATTTATACTTACTAGAACAGAAATGTGTAATGACAAAATCTCTCTCTAATAATATATAGTTGGTAGAAAATAATCTAAAATCTGTACTTAGAACATACTTGTTCTAAGGGCTTACTGATTCAGATATCTCAGGTATCCCAACTGAAAAAGCATCTTATCATCAGGATGCCCATGTAGTAACAGGTAAAGAAGGAGTCCAGCTAAAATAAGCATTTATTGAAGTCCTTTGTTATCACTGAGAGATAATTTCCCATGAGTGTTTCAAGTCTCTGCACATCACATGAATCACTGACTAGCTTGGCTTCAACTGTTTTTAGGTGTCTGTAAATCAAACATTCCAAGAAAGTACAAAAAGAGTCTCCTTCTGGAACAAAGGGAGGAACATTTACTGTCGATTACAGAAGATTTGCATTTTAAAGTACTTGTTCCTTTCTTGCAATGTGTAGGAATGTGAGAGTATGTTTAGTGAAAACGGAGCACAAGACATCAACACAGTGTTGATACTATTTGCTACTTCTAGGAATAACAAACCTTCCTTTCTCTCTAACAGAAATCCAAAATCATTTGTGAGCATCATCTATGAAACTATGACGGGCTTTTGAGCTAAGGTACAAGAAGAGAAAAATCTCAGATGTCAAAGATGTTGACATTGATAAAGATAAAATGCTGATAGAGACATCACTTGCATTCTTTCTGCCTGAGGATGGTTGAGGTCCTTGCTAGTTTTTTCATGGGATTGAACGAAGTCTACAGGAGTCTATGACAAACACACAGTAAACACTAAATGTATCTTTTACCTATTATTGATAATAAATCAAGGATGTTATTTCAGTGTAATGAATAGAAAATAAAGAAAATGCAGATGCCAGAAAGTTATCCCTAATGTTTCTAGTTCTCTTATTAACAGAAACACACCCTCCTCAATAGAAGGAGCGCTTTCACTTGTGCAGCCCTATAAATAGTAGCATGAAGATACTGCTCAGATCACTTCTTTACATTTATCTGTAGAAAATAAAAGACTTGAGATTCAGGTCATGAGCTTATACCAGGATCATAGCAGGAAAGACAAGGAAACGACATCTGGTGATAAAGTTTTGTGAATCAGTTTAACAATGTTCTACAGGAAAAAAATAACATTTTATATGCTTACTCTTTATCATCTCTTAAGTACTGGAAGACTATCAAAACTGGGCAAACACACGTCATATGTGCTAACAAGACGTAAGTCTTGCATGATTTCTGTTTGTTTGTTGGTTTGTTTTGTCTTCCCATATGGTCCAATTGAAACTGCTTAAATATTATAGGAGAAAGAAAGACCACAGGTGCGATTATAGATTTTAAGGGGCCATTGGCAACAAGTGAGGCAATATCCTAGTGTAGCAGCTTTCTGGAGAAGTGAGAGAGTTAATCAACTTTATTAGCTCAGAGTGGATTAACTCTCACTGAATCCAGCTGTTGGTCCCTTAGTCCCAGCTGTTCATGCAATTGAATACGTGGCACAGATTACACTTCTAGAATGGGTCTTGGTCTCTAGCAAGACCATCTCTTCTCTACTAAAGACTCCTAAGGGTGAAAGATCAAATAACATTCATAAAACAAGATCACCAATATACTTTCCCCTCATTATTACAGCTTGCTGTGAGGATTTCTTAAATTTGTTCATAGACACAAGCACACGCATACATATGTGAGTGTATGTATATGTATTTATGAGTATTTATGTATTTACATAAAGATATATATGATTTTTAAAAGAATCAGTTTCATTTTTATTCCTCTTTGGAAACCAAGAGCAAATGTAAAGAAATAAATTCTTCATGTGCATAAGATATATTTTTCATGCAAAATTATTCAAGTACCATAAGAAGCTATTACAAACTATTACTATATACAAACTACAATATTATAAATTATAATTACTAAGAAAAGAATTTCACAGTCCATGTTTTACATTATAAATCTCTCCAAACTATTTCTCAAGAAAATATTTTAACAGCATTTCAACTAAGTTTTATCATTTTTCTAACATTCAGTTGTTACTATTCAACAAATTATCCTTATCAAGTAAGACAGAGATTTTGATTGCTTAAGTTTAAATCAATTTTATTAAACTCATTTGTAGACTTGTAAGTATTGAAGACACAACGCCAGAATTATTTATAGCTCTTGCCCCACAATTACTCACTTTCTTGTGAATGCTTACTAAAAGACAAAGTGGGCAATTCTAATCTCTAATGAAAGGACATTGAGCCTATAATTCGTGATCCTAGAGAAGCTAAATAAGAAGGTGAACCCAAAGAAAAACATATAGTCATCCCATGTTCCTCTTTTTGGATCTGGCTCACCTCACTCAGGATAGTGTTTTCTATTTCCGTCCATTTACATGCAAAATTCAAGAAGTCATTGTTTTTTACTGCTGAGTAGTACTCTAATATGTATATATTCCAAAATTTCTTCATCCATTCTTCCATTGAAGGGCATCTAGGTTGTTTGCAGGTTCTGGCTATCATCCTCCTGGATATTAACCTCATCAGGCGATGAAAGGAGACAGAGACTGAGACCCACATTGGAGCAATGAACTGAAATCTCAAGGTCCAAATCAGGAGCAGAAGGAGAGAGAGCACGAGCAAGGAACTCAAGACCGCGAGGGGGGCACCCACACACTGAGACAATGGGGATGTTCTATCGGGAACTCACCAAGGCCAGCTGGCCTGCGTCTGAAAAATCATGGAATAAAACCGGTCTCGCTGAACATAGCAGACAATGAGGACTGCTGAGAAGTCAAGAACAATGGCACTGGGTTTTGATCCTACTGCACGTACTGGCTTTGTGGGAGCCTAGGCTGTTTGGATGTTCACCTTACTAGACCTGGAAGGAGGTGGGAGGTCCTTGGACTTCCCACAGGGCAGGGAGCCCTGACTGCTCTTGGGGCTGATGAGGGAGGGGGACTTAATTGGGGGAGGGGGAGGGAAATGGGAGGCGGTGGCAGGAAGGAGGCAGAAATCTTTAATAATTTAGTTAATTAATTAATTTAAAAAAACCAAAAGTATACAAATCAGCTACATTTCCCTTGGAAACTTACCTTATAACCTAATCATGTAATGTGTTTATTTGTAAGAATCATAAATATGCAGATATATTTCTGATAAATGTCTGTATTGTCAGAATTTTGTTGACATGACATTATATTTAAATAGAGGTAGCAACAAAATCATACGCTTTTAAGAAATACATTATTTTCATATAAAGCCTTAGCAATGGCTTCTTTCCTCCCTCAATTAAATTCAATGAAGATTTGCTTAAGTTGTGTTTTTTTAATAATTTTTCTTGGGTCGTCTGTTCAGGAAGATAGGACTGCCTTACCTTAGGGGCAGCCAGCTTCACAATCCTTTATCATTTATAAGCTTCCTCTCCCGCTAAACTGCAATATGTTTGAAGTCAGCGCCTATGTCATGTTCTTTCATCTGTTTGTATTCATCACCTCAGATCTCACTGTATAGTAAGATCTCAGTTAATGAAGGGTGAATTGGACTGAAAAGAAATTAGGTCATGGAAACCTTAGAAATGCAATTCTCCTATTAGGCAAATCTGCATCTTAAAGAGCTCAAAGGCAAGTTCCTTGAATAAGGAACTCAAAAAAAGAAAGAAAGAAAGAAAGAAAGAAAGAAAGAAAGAAAGAAAGAAAGAAAGAAAGAAAGAAAAGAAAACTGTTGAGCAAGACACCATGCTTCTCCTAACCATCCCCAACCCAGCCACATTCAGATAATGCAATAGTGCTCCACGTGATAAGACAGAGTCATCTACACAGTCATCCTCTTTGGGAAGATGACACTGGTGATCCACCACATCCAGGGATGTATCTGACAATTTATTATTAGCCAGTAATAATGGCAGCTCCTCATCGGTGTACCCTTTCTCCACTGCCTCCTGTGAGTGAGGAGAAATTTTCAGGTGCCAGGATTTTCAGATGTGATTTTGAGCTTGGTGAAACACGTTTTTCTTCACTGACTACCCAAGCCTCTTAGTCTATGGGAGACAAACATCAAAATGAAAAATAAGCACAGAGATGTGTAAACTCGCTTTGTGGTGAAATAAAGGTTAAGTAAACACACAGGTGAAATTACAAGTCCAGTTCTGCTCCTCACTTGAAGAAGCTAGCATCTACTTTGAGAATATCTTCCAATTAACAGCTTATAAAAATTAAATGGAAATACTTGTGGTATACTATTTCTATAAAATAAACTTACACTGTATGAGTGCATAATTGATAATGAGAAAAATCAATGATAAAATAGGAAATGTTTTAGATAGCCAAGTTACGCTATAATTTTAAAATGTTTTCTATGTATAACAATAAAGTGACAAAAGAATGTCAGGAAATGTGGTTACCTTCAACTGTGGAGAAGAAAGATTAAGCACTGAGGTGGACTTTGAAGCAGTAAGGACCTTTGTTGTGTTTAGCTTCCTATTTTCTTTAAAGCTGAAACTGAATCATCCCGTATTACCAAGGAAAGGGCCAATTTTAGTGCCATAGAAAGATAGACACCACACTGGTAGAGGAAACTTGTATTCTAATTCTGAATCTAATACTCAGGAACCTTAGGTAAATCATTAATAAAATAATGGAAATGGAACATCCCTCAAATCCCTAATCAACATCGAAATTCTATCAATCATTTCAATTAAACAAATCAAGGTATATTTCACGCAGATTCAAGTCACACCACAGAATCTCAAAGTCTTTGCTGATGTGTGCTTTTGTTTAGTTGTTTGAAGAGAGCCCAGGTTGACCTTGAACATATGACCTTCCTGCCTCAGCTTCCCAAACATTAGAATTACAGGCACATGCCAAGAGATCAGAGGGAATGCTTTTTTACATAGAAATCATAATCACACATCTTAGAAAACTGTGAAACTTTGGTTGAAATGATCACTATTTTGTTCCCTGGAAAGACTTGTTTTTAAATATATTACTGTATAGACTAAGGCTAGAAAGAAAAAAACATTCTGAATGCTTATATAATGACTTGCTATTCCTGCTACTGGTAGGTTTGTGACCTCATAAAATTTGGATGTTATAATATATAGACTATGGTGAATTAAAGTGTGTGTATATATATATATATATATATATATATATATATATATATATGAAAGAAGCATCCACTAACACATAAATAAGCCAGCACAAGACATCATTGTAAATTAGGTGTTAGTTTATATATTTATTGTCCCAAATTTTGTCTTTAAATTTGTGTAGAATTTAGTTTAATTAGATAGTTTATGTTAATTTGCCTTTGGCTCTCAAATTTTGTGAAAGAATTTAAATTACCACTTCATTAAAAAAGAAAAATGCATTTTTATTCCTGAAATTAAGAAGGCTTCTAAAAAATCAAGTTGGAAAAAAAGCTGTTCCCACCATAATAGGAACTGTATGCAGTTCTCTTCCTTTAAGGAATGTGTTCAAGTCACTATTCAGCTTTTATGCTTTTGCTCCATGCTTCCTTTCCCTCAGCCTTTCTCTCTCTTTACCTTGCACTTTCAATAAAATAATTTGCATGAAGCATTCGACTAATGGCAACTTGTTGATGAAATATCTATGTCACTTACACAATTGTTAATATGTATTTCCAAAGCAAATATTTATTTTAGACCTGTCCTCTTGGTAGCACATAATTAAGAACATTAAATATTCAACAATGTACCAGGCCATCATCGGCGTACCTGTCTCCTCATCTATTATATTTAATTGTTTTTCATAGTTTTACTAACTACAGGAACTTTAAATCCAGGCGAGTCTTGAAGTTCTTTATACGAATGCTTAAAATCTCTGCCATGCTTTATGACAAATTAATTTCCATGCTCATAGATAATTCTGCGACAATTTTAATATTGTGACACAATTTAGAATTATGTTAGAACACATTGATTTGAACTTGTGCTGATCACAAAAACAGAGCAGGCAGCATTACTTCTTGCTGTACTTTGGTCAATTGTTATGGCTCTTTTTAGTGAAGACTATTTTTTGTTATACTGTACATACAAATTACCCCATCACTACACAAAAGTATATCCAGAGGGAAGGCTAAAAGATCCTTTGATTCAGCTTCTCTCTCCCTTATTGTCCACCCATCACATCATACAGGAACACCTGAAGCAATCGCGAGCTTATATACATGGTTTCAAGTATTCTTCTTAGTCCAACACTACTTATAGTTAGGCAAATTCCCATATTTAGAAAACCAAGCGTAAAGTTAGTACTTGTGGCCCCTGTGAGTTTTGACGCAGCTGAACACATTTCCTAAAAACCACAGCTGGACACTGGGTTCCTGCCCAGACTACATAAGACAAGGGGTTACAAAGGAAACACAATGAAGCAAAATGCCTGAAAATACAAAGGGTGGACTTTTTAAGGCAATCCACACTAAATAAACCCCTCATCCAATTGCTTGACTTTCCCTTTTCTGTTTTTGTAAAGTGAGGATCGCCTCTTCAAGAAGAGGACAGAGCACATCCTCTCCATCAACTGCAAAGGTGAGGGTGGCCATTCAAGTCTTACTCCCCTGAAATTGCTTGCAGAAATCCCAAGAAACTTATATTCACACAGCCCATGTTTAAACAGGTATCTTTCAAAAGTTTCTTATATTTTTTCAAATACTCGTAACTGTACTTTTCAAACATTAACCCTATTCAGGAGTTGTGTAGAATAAAATGTCACCTCCAAATTAATATTTTACAAGTTGTTTGAGTGTAAATTTTAAGTCATGTGCAGCCTCATTTTAACGACATAAGTACACAGGAATCTTGATACAAAATGTAGTGTTGAAACTATCTCCCTCTTTCCTTACCCCCTCAGTCAGATTCCTTCACTGAACACAATGCCAATTTTCACTCATGCCATATACGAACAAACGCCGAACCTGGTTTCAGCAGGAAAGGTTGCTGTACTCAGGGAAGCTCCTACAGAAATCTGGGGAAGACAAGACATGACACCCTACCTGAAGAGCATGATGTCGGGGTCGCCTGTACAACGGTTCCCTCTCAGGCACTAAACACAAGAATAAGGGCTTCGAATCATTGAAATCTCAAAAAAAAAAAAAAAAAAAAAAAAGATTCCGAAGGGCAACTGCCGCCACCCTGTCCTCTCTCAAGAAAAATCTGCTTAACCTCAAGAGTTGATGAGCTTTGGGTGGTTTGGCTGATGGAGATTCACAACTGGGCTATGTAGGTGTTCTGCTCTAGACCTGAAAGGAAGACCAATGGAATCCGGAAAAACAGGTAAAAGAATGTTCCTTTCCCCGTGCTCAGCCAACAAGACTGCAGACAAGGAGTCTAGGCAAGGTAAATAGTTATGCACTTTGAAACAATGACAAAAAGTTTAGTCCCACAAGGTTTGCTGTTTTTTGTCCCTTTCCTTTCATGCTTGATCATCCCCAAAGCAGACCAGGTGCAGAGACACAATACACAGAAGGCAGGATCACCCGGTGTCACTGTCAGTTTTGAGGTGAGTGTCGGAAAAGCTGGGAGGCGGCATCATATGGAGAGAATGAGGTCAGAATTCACTATCACTCTGAGAAGGAGCGGGACAGCGGGACCCGGGGCTCTGTGATCAGGCTTTGAGGGGAGGCGGGTCAGGAGAGGACTTCGTGGAGAAAGCTGGGTCCGCGTTACAGCGCGCGGCAGAAGAGGGAATTCAGAAAGATGTGGGGACAACGAGGGCAGCAACGACCCTGCTTGAAGTGAAGCCCGGCAGGGGCTATCTGCATCAGGAGTGACGGTAGCAGCCAGAAGGCCAAAGGGTGACAAGGGACTAAGATCTACAAGCATTTATCTCTGGAAGAGAAAGGGTTCAGGTTCCCGGCTGGTGGAGTTGAAACCAAATGTCCCCGGAGACCTGCCGGACACCCTGTGCCAGGAGAACACCCAGCAGGTGGTTGGGGTGCCTCTGGCGTCTACGAATGTTCTGTGGGAGCTCAGCCCTGTGCCTAACACCCCGGACTCTTTGGTACTCACCGATTCCATCCCGACAAGGGAAAGCGCCATCCAGGGCGCTTGAGGGTAGCGCAGCGCGGGCGGGACGAGGGCTTGCGGCGGTGGCGGCGCTGTCCTAGAAGCAGAGCTGGAGTCGGGGGACAGCCAGGCGGCGAGAGCGGCGGCGGGGGCGCAGGGCACCGGGGGCGGGGAGAGCGGCGGCTCCAGAGCTGCAGCGCCCCGCGCGCTCTCTGCCCATCTCCGGGGCTGCTGAGGCTGCTGAGGCTGCTGCTGCCCAGAGCAGCCAGGCGAGGGGGAGGGGAGCAGGCACGCGGCAAGGAGGGAGAGCAAAGAAAGCCGGGAGGGGAGGGGGGCAGGGATGCGGAGGGGAGACGGAGATGATCACCGTGAGTTGGGAAGGGAAGGGAGGAGCGTAGCAGCCGAGTGCAGGTTCTCACCCGAGGAGTTCCGAGATGAGGCTGTGGGTCTTGCCCTAATCCCCTGCCACTCCATGCTTCCCCTTTCGCGCCCTTTCCTTTGGCTCTTCCTCTGGTGTCTGTGGCTGAAAATATCCACGCTCTGCCGCGACTGCAGTTTCAGCAAGCTGCCTCTTGTGCTGAGCAGGGAGGCTGCAGAGACAGAGCTCTGGGCGCCGGGCCTGTGGCACCTGTGCGCACACACATAGCCGCTGGTTCCATTGCTGTAGCTCCCAGCTGCAGACTCTCAGCCTGTCGCCATCCTCCACTCTCCTTTTCGGTCAAGCTATGATTCTGTACATGCATCAAGCGCATCTGTCGAGTTCTCTATTGCTGTTTGTTTCCCAGGGCGCTATTTGGCACCGACTGTCCAGCCAGAAGGCGACAACAGGGATCTCAGTATGGCAACCTTCTCCTTGAATCTGCTGTCTGGTCATGGATGGAGGTGTTTATTCTCATCTGGGGTTGAACAGATAAAGACCGGTGAAAAAAGACAACAACAGTTTTTGAACCTGATTATCTTAGTGATTTGAGGAGGTCGTAAAATGTGAAGAGAGGGCTGCAGTCAGTATAGGTTTTCATCTTTAGCCAACATTAAAAAATAAATAGGTAGATATAGATAGATAGATAGATAGATAGATAGATAGATAGATAGATAGATAGATAGATAGACAAATGATAGATAGCAATGAAGGGCTTAGACTTCATCATTACTCCTCCTTCCATTTTCCTGGGACAGGTTTGTTTACTTTATTAGCCTACAAATCAATCCTGAATATTTGTTCTTAAACAATGATTCAAACACATACAGAAACTATATGTAGTGCCTCCTCCTACATTCCAAGCATCAGAAAATGAAGTCACACATTTAATAGATACAAATACAATCGAGAGTATTATCGACCAATTCCTATGAACCTTGGTTTTCCTAATCTTTACTAATTGAGGACAGGGAGCAGGCAAGGAGCAAGTGGATGAGGTATGCAAAGATACAGGTAGAAAGAGGAGTCTAGTAAAACTCTCCTCAAATAATACAGGAAGTGCCTCTGTACTCCCTAATAGAGGACTGGAAGAAAGAGATTCTGATGTGTGTATGTGCATGTGTGCGAGCATGTGCGCGTGTGCACGCATGTGTGTGTGCACACGCATGTGTATATATGTGCTGTTTATGCACATGGGGATGTATGTGCTGCTTTTTTAAGTGTAGTAGTCTTTCATCTGCCAAAGGAACTTAGTCTCTAGCATAATTTAGACATTTTATTTTACATAATTATGTCTTACATAACAAATGTACTCATATTAAAATAAGTGCACTCTCAGTTGTAAATGCAGCGTGAAAACATTTTTAATGCAACAAGCCAGGCCTAAATATTACCGAAAACCTTCTATCTCTTCCTGTACCTTTTGACATGGACAAAAGTAAAAACCAAAAGTTTAGTGATAAATAAATATTTGATAGTGTCCCTGACTTGTTAGACTCTTTCCTGTTGAGCGTGTGTACTAATGAAAAGATTTGGTTCCACATCGAATTAATGGTAAGAATAAAAGAGGCATCTGTTCGGTAAGAGCCACCAGACCATACACCTTGCCAGCTTCAAAGGGCATATGCAGTCATGCAGCAGATAAACCCACCTTTTGTTAATCACTTGAAGAACATGGAAAGAAAAAGGCTGATGAAGCCTAATACGCCACTCAGCACTCTTGTCTTTCTCAGAGGTGAATGGTAAACTTTGCACGTGGTAGTAACTGCTTAGTCAAGGGGTGGTTATTAGAATTAGCTAAAATACAGATTTCCTCATATATGGTTAGCATTGTCATCTGTTTTTAACATAACATTTTTATATAATTTTAGTATACAATATATTATAATATTATCCACTTGTCATGCCCCTCACTCAGCATAATCCACCCCTCCCCACCTCAATTTTATATGCTCTGACTTTATTTTTCATAACTATAGTAGTTTTAATGATTGCAGCCTCCAGAGGCTCACATATTTGAATAATTGGTCCCCAGTTGTTGGAACTGTTAAGGAATGATTAAGGATTAGTCGAAGTTTTTCGTGCCTTGTTAGTTGAGTCCTGTCACTGGGGGTAAGCTTGCAGTTTGCAATCTTTTGTCTCCCCTGGTGTGTTCTCAGTTCTTTGCTTGTAGTTTGAGATGTGGGTTCTCAGATGTTCCTGTCATCATGGCTTCGTGAACTGTCAGCCTCTGAAGTCACTATACCAATTAAACACTTTCTTTGTAAGTTGCCAGGGTTATGGAATTTTTTTCACAGAAATAAAAACATAATTAATATAATAACCCTTTGCAACAGATTTGTCCTCATGCATTTGAGACCATCCACGAGAGTATGGTTGACCTCCGAAGGGATACACCCTTAAACGAAAGCGACTGTCTTCTCCTTCTGCAACCATTGACTGTCAGCTCCTCAGACAGGCAGAATTTCCTTGGCTGGGGATGCTACAGAGATGAAAGACTTTCTGAAAGCAACCTCGGCTACTATGTATTCATGAGTATCATGATCCTGCTGTGTCCCATAGATACTGTTTCTCCCTGTATCATTCATAATGGGATATCTTTATCACACCCCATTCCTGTCTTAATAAGATAATTTGCCTTTGAGAAGTTTTAGTGTTTTCTCCTCATATTTGGTTCATCTTGTGTAGTCTGATTTTATGGTTATGAAGTGGAAAAGAGTGGAAGTTAAAATTTCTTAACTCCAAGCAAAAAGAGCACAAGAAAACACAATTTCACTTTAGCTTTCTTCCATAGCCACACGACCCAGTGGAGACAAGAAGAAAAAAGAGATAAAAGATGGAACAGCATTTTAGTTTTCTTGCCTGTGGACTTAGATTTTTTATTTTTATTTTGGAGGGATAAAAACTTTCTTTTCAACCCTAGTGTTCTCTCTTTTTTTTCCTCATTTGTATCTCCATTACTGTATAATTATATTATGAATTACAATAAGAGAAACCAAAATAAATTTATTAATAAAATAAAATTTCTTTGAATAGCTTCATACTTTGCATTAGTTGAAAACAAACTCATTCGAAATTTTCTGAAACTGAAGGTCTCAAGACTAATCTATGAGCTGCTAATGCACATATGGTAAAAGTATTTAGTGCAGTAAAGTCAACACTATATTTATAGAACCAACACTAAAGGAACAATCTGTACTATGTTAAGGGTTACTACAGTGAAGGAAAGTGCTAACTTTGCCCTTGTAAAGCTTATTGTTCAATGATTCCACAAAATAATTGATCAATAAAAGAAATTATATGATAATTGCAATTATGGTGTGTTTTAGGCCTATAGAATGAATATTTTATAATTTTATTATAGTCATTAAGATGCATAAAAGTTAGATGCAGAAAGAGTATGAGACTCTGCTCCAGTGGATTTATATATGAGCTGTAGATGGACTTTTCTTTGGGCCGCCAACTCAAAAATGACAGAACGGAGACTTATTATTAATTATGAAAACTAGGCCAATAGCTTAGGTTTGTTTCCAACTAGCTCTCATAACTTAAGTGAACATATTTCTATCAATTTACTTTTTATCTCATGGCTTTATTACCTTTATCTTGTACTGCCCATGCTGTTTCCTTTGAGTCCTGGTGTCTCCTTGGGACTCCTCCCTTCGCAGCATTTTCTCAGCCTCCCAAACCCTGCTTAGCTCTTGGCTGTTTAGTTTTTTATTAAACCAATCATAGTAATATCTTCCAACAGTATAAAGGAATATTCCACATAAATGAGCTTTGAAGAGAAAAGAAGAGGGCCCACAAACAAACAAAATAAAATAAAAAAATAAAATTGACACAATATGAGAACATAGTTTGTAGGCAAGTGAAAATTTAGTCAGAATTAACTATTTTAAATGGGTGTCTGTTTTCCTTTGTGGTAGTTCATAGAATAATGTCTCTAAGCTTATAGAACATTTTAGAAACTACACATGAACTATACTGTATGATCGGTTACATGAACTAAAATTGATGTGAAGATGATGCTGGAATCTGCAGCTTTCTCTCTGCCCCACTAAAGAATATTCCAAAGCCACAATGAGAGGGCAAAAGAAAAAGCTCTGATATTTCTATTTTCAACAAATCAGATGATAGACAACCCGCCATTCCCCAAATACATAGATGAGATCTTAAAACTGCCAAGATTGAATGTTGATATCACTGGTTTTGCAGTTTTCGGGGGAGAGGGAACTGAGAATGGTCCCAAAGACATCTTCTCTAAGATTTTACCAACAAACCTGTACTTAAGAAAAGTGAGAATTTCATTTTGAAATGGGAAATTTATTTTCCTTGGTACAGTGCATTCAAAACAAGAATTGGTCCTTGAGGCTACCTGCTGATACTGATTCTAGGAGCTAGCATCCCTTCTTCCCCTGGGTCCCTGAGGGATGAACATGGCTTGTAAACCTCTGGAGGATGTCAGGAGAAGTATGATTAGATAGAGGCATAGATAGCAAATAGCGTTTGATCCTTTGGTAGCAACAATAACAAAAAAAAAGTCTTTGGAATCCTGGGACATTCTTTCAGCTTCTCACTTTGATTAAAAATATGTTGACTTCATTAATTTGATTAGCTAAAAATAGGCACAGTATCAATATAAAAACCAGAAAGTCCTTGAGAGGAGCTGAAATGAACCAGTGATTGAACATTTTAACTTGAAAAAGAAATGTTGCTGTGGAGAAGTTGAAAAATTGTTTTAATATTCTGACATGAATTTCTATAAAGGCGCAGCAAAGGAATTGCCTCTAAGAGTGAAAACCACAGGCATAAGAGAAAGATGATGAGAAGATAGCAACTTGTGACACATGGCTGGCAGAGTTCAGAAGACAAGTGAGGAGAAAAGGAGCAGTCACAAGTTAGAACAGAAAATAGAAGAAAGCCAGCATAAAATAGACATCAAGGCAAAGAATAAAGGTGGGGAGAAATTTTAAAAAACTTAGGAAAAGGATGAGGTGACAGTATCAAGTCAATAAACATAACAGATCCCTGGAGAATAATAGATGCATCATGCCCCTGAAGAATAAGAACTGGTAATGAAAAGAAGAAATGTTTTAAAATATATTAAGAATATTTTCTGCAAAATAAAAAAAAAATTTAATTTTCATTGGACAGGAGCAATGATTACCAGAGAAATTTCTCTAGAATGATAAACTCCAACTTCTAAGGAAAACTATTTTTTTTAGAATTTTCATTGTCTTTTTGTTTGTGTTTAATTTTGTTTTGAATACATCCCAAGCACAGTTCCCCCTCCACTCCTCCAAGTTCCGATCCCCCTTACCTCCACTATCACCCAGATCCACTCCTCCTTCATTTACCTTCAGAAAAGAGCAGTCTTTCTATGGATATCAACTGCATTACAAGATATAGTAAGACTAGGCACAAACCCTTATATCAAGGCTGGCCATGTACGACAGTAGTAGGTCAAGAGTCCCAAGAGTAGACAACAGAGTCAGAGACACCCCTACTCCCACTGTTAGGAGTCCCACAAAAACCCCAAGCTACACAAAATAGCTTACCTGCAGAGGAGCTAGTGTACCCCACACAAACTGTGTTTGCCACTTCAGTCTTTGTGAGCACTTGAGTCCTGCTTAGTTGATTTCTGTGAGCCTTGTTCTCTTTGAGTCCTCAATAGATCACTTTGTCAATTCTTCCTCCCACTTTTCCACAGGTTGTTCCCAGAGCCCCAAGGGAAGGGACCCAATGGAGATCTTCAGTTTGGGCTTTCTCTCTGCATAATATTTGGTTATGGGTCTCTGCATATGTTCCCATCAACCACTAGCGGGAAGCCTCTCTGGTGACAATTGGACTAGACACCAATCATGTTTGTCTTTCTGGGACATATAGGTTGTTTCCTGTTTCTGGCTATTATGAATGAATCCACAAAGAACATATTCGAGCAAGTGTCCTTGTGGTAAGATTGAACGTCCTTTGGTATATGCCCAATAGCGGTATAGAAGTTGTGTCTAGAGGTAGATCAATTCCACGGTTTTTGAGGAACCACCAAATTAATCCCCACAGTGATTTTAAAAGTTTGCATTCCCACCAGCAACATAGGAGTGTTCCTTTTGCTCCACTTCCTGGCCAGTCACTAGGCTGTCACTTCTGATGTTAGCCATTCTGACAGGTGTAAGATGGAATTTCAAAGTAGTTTTAATTTATGTTTAAGAAGAATTATTGATACTATCCTTAAAATTCTGTCAGTTCTAGTGGTGAAGTACAGTCATTCAACATCAGTGGAGAAAATCTGCAGCAGGTCTGAAAAAGAGTGCCAACTATAGTTTGCTTGTTTGTTGGTTTTTATTTACTTACTTTTGTTGAACTAATGACATTCTAGTATAATGAATACAAACTGTTTTGAATTTGAGCGAATTCCAGGAATGCTACTCTCAGGAAACCATCTTTAGAAAATCACTAAACTGGAAAACAAAATGCAGCTTTCTAACCAAAAGAAATATGCTGGATCAGAAACTGATTGTTCAAGTTAATAAATTGGAAGCATTTATCTATTGATCTACCTTTGCAAAAATATAAGAAATGAGCAACAGACCAGAATGTAAGCTCTATTGATTCAAGCCTATAAAGTACTACATCTGAGCAAAATCTGAACAAAAAGATGAAAGAAGATAGGGTATAAAGATGATGATCATTTGATGAGTAGAAAACAAAGAAAATCACTTAAAGCAACAAAAAAAGCAATAGAAATAATAGTTGGTATTTATATTGAAGGAGGAATATAGGGAAGAATAAGAAAATTTCTGTGTGTATCGATATTTTAGTTATGTGTGTGTGTGGACAAGCATGAGTGTGTGTTATTGAGGGTGTACATGCATGTATGTTTGGGTTTATGCATAGACTGTAGGTCAATGTCAGATTCTTCCTTAATTTCTCTCCATCTCATTTTTATAGACAGGATCTTCTGCTGAGCTTGAAGTTCACATCCTCAGCTACAGTGGCTGCCCAAGACGTCCCTGGGATCCTCAAAGTTCGTTACCATGGGGTTCTGTGATCACAAGTATATACTGCACAGGTATTTTATTGGGTGTTATGGATATGAATTGTGGTTCTCAGACTGGTGACAAGTGCTTTAATAACTTGTTTAGAATATTGTTTTAAGGTGTGTTACTTTTTTTTAAGCTCGGCAACATTTATTTGATGATTCAAAGAAGTGTTTGGTTAAATAAAATCCACCTGTCATCCGGAGGCTGAGTCAGAAACCAGCTGACAGGAAGTTATAGGGAAGAGTCAGGTGGAGAAGGGTGTATGAGTTAATGGGAGCTCACCAAATCCACCTGAACTGGGACTGAAGGAGCATGGGATCAAAATGGACCTTCTGAATGTGGCTGACAATTGGGGCAGACCGAGAAGCAAAGGCAGTGGCACTGGGATTTGTCTCTACTGCATGTTCTGGCTTTTGGGGATCCTATTCTATTTGGATGCATATGTTCCTAAACCTGGGTGAAGTGGGGAGAACCTTGGACTTCCCACAGGGCACGATACCCTGACCTCTCTTAGGACTGGAGGGGGAGAGGAGGAGGGGAAATGAGGGAGCAGGAGGGTAGTGGGAGGAGGGGAGGAAGTGGAAATTTTGATTGGTATTATTTATAAAGTAATAAAAAAAGAAACATTAAACACCTCATGTGTGTATTCAAAAAAATCAAAATAAAAGGAGGGGCAAGAAAAAGCACAAGGACTTTTTGAGAGACACAAGGAGGTGAGATAGCTGAGTTAGGTGAGCTGCTTGCTATTCAGACTCTCTGGGAAGCAGGATACTACCTCAACCTTTAAATCTTGAGGTTTTTTTTTTTTTTTTTTTTTTTTTTTTTTGTAGGACAGAGATTTTGATAAGTTCTCTCGGTAGTTTTGAAAGAGCTGCTGCTCTTTGGCCTAGTCGCTGTTGGTAGCAGTGGACTGGCAATGCTGACTAGAATACTCGTAGCTTAAAAGGAAACAACCATTAAAATATAGGACAACAGTGGCTGTGCTGTCTCCCCGGATCCAAACACTTATTTTATCATTGATTGTTTCAGTAAACTAAGCTATGGCATCTTAAAATAGAGAACTTTTTATTCTCAATTTTCTTATTATATACCCAATTTATAAAGGAATAAATTTTGAAGTAATCAAGTACAAAACAAAAACTTCCACAATATAAAATACACATAAAAAAATAAAAAACTATGCTGAAAACAAAATTTAAGGCCATAAGGAATAAAAGCAGCATAAAAGAATATAGCATAATAAGGAGTAACTATATTATCCATATCAATAGATATCTGTGTGTTTCTAATGCATATTTATATAAATATACATAAAATATGTATTTCCATATTTGAATACAAAAAGGAGTTCTGTTCAATTTTCCTGTAAATGAATTTAACAGGACTGAAAAAGAGAAGAATGGACATGCACACAAAAAGTAAGAAAGAACTGCAAACATCCAGGGACAAAGCTGAACCAAGGCCAAACTCTGTTCATCAAGAAGAAAAGTATTTCAAGATAATAAAATAGGCACTTTTCTATTATAAATAAAACTAGTAAATTATGGTTTTTATGTGTGTCCTAGATAATATCACACTAACAATGCTCATGAGAAATTATAGCATTCAGAGATACAATGAAACTTTTATTAATAAGAACCTTAAAGCTTCAATCTGTGTCTATTTAACATAAAATTAGAAAGGATGTTAAACATGAAATATTACATATATTTTAAGGCCAATATTGTAAGCATCACTGCAAAAATTCTAGTTAAAATGTAATAGATAAATCACAGCAGTGTATGAATGACATTACTATTTATGTGCTGTTTTGTCAAGAATGTAAGGAAGTATATATATCAAATTATATATAAACATGTGTCATCATTTGTCTTATCTATAAAACAAAAATAAAATATCTGTACTCAACTTCCATTCTGTTTAAAGCCATGTTTGTGTAGCCATTACACACCAAATCCTTAGCAAGAAGACAGGCATGGAATAAGGCTCTGCTAGTTGTTACCTGTTGAGTTTATCAGCATCCATATGATATTAAGAAACTGTGCTGTGACAGCAGAATCAATCCTTCCTTCTCTTTCTTGAATAATGAATGCTTTGTGCTGGTTTATTAAGGTTCTGTTCTCATGTTTTGTCCTGTGTTGGGTTTTCATTACTGAGATTTTATTTTTGTTCCTTTTGCATTATTATCAATGTCCTGCTAAGAATACAAACAAATTTGAAAATCCAGGGTTCTTAAGACTACTTATCTTAAAATTATTTCAGGTCATCATAGTAATATATGAGTGAGTTAAGCATTCTCTTTTTCAGAAGAGACTTCAGTTTTCAGTGTGGCTATTTGCAAACTGATGTAGAGTTCACTTACTGCCTGCTCAATCCACTTCATGTGTTGTCAACATCTCCAATATTTGTTGTCTACAGTGACCCTACAACGATACACATTGTCACTAACATGGACAGTCAGTTTTAGGATGGACTGATAGAAATAACACATTCTATGCATTTTGCAATTTTATCATGATATGTGTCCATAGCAATAATATGTTGCAGAATGATTTTCCTGTTCTAAACCTTCGCTGCTCTCCATCTGTTCATTTCTCCTTCCTTCCTTGACAGCCTACTGTCTATTTACGGATTTTTTAAAGATGTCTTGCTTTTTCCACCCTGCTTTATATTTGAAATCATATGTATATGACTACTTCAGAATGACCTCCTTCTTTACTTATACAGATTCAATATTATCCATGTCTTTTAGTGACTTAAATCTCATATGCCTCCATTTTTATTTTCTGTATGCACCACAGTTTATATAGCTAGTAATAGAAATTATGATTACTTTCAAATTTTCGATTTATGAAAGGGTCAGTTATAAACAACCATATATAATTGCTGTATGGGCATTGTTTAGACTCCCTTTTTGTTACTATTTATTGTGATTGATGATCACATGGTAGGAACATATTCAGTGTTGTTAGAAACTAAAATGTTTTCTAAAATTGCTCTGCTATAGTAGTTGAAGGAGATTTGTTGAACTGACATCAGGCCAGAGCAATGCACTTGCCTGCCAGACATCCCTTGAAAACAGGAGGGTATTTGCACAGTTTTGGCAGAATGCTGTCTTCACACCCCAGCAAGTACTTCCTTGGCCAGATGTCATGCTCTTCACATTTATCTTCTGGAGAAAGGTTCAGTTAGTAACATATAAAAGGCTACTCTTTGTACAGAAAGAAAAAATGTAAATATTAGCAGATTGTTCTCTTACACACTAGATATTTTGTAATCAGAGCTGCAACACTATCGAAGGCTAAGAATAAAGACTCCCCTCTCTGCTTCCCAAATCAGCTGAGCCCATTGCCGTTCTTCATTTCAGTGCCCACAGTCTCTTTTCCCCTGTCTTTCTCAGCCAGCAGTGAATGAAACTCCCACATCACATCTTCTTCTACATCCATTCCACGTTTACTGTTGCCAATACTGAATTTGGGGAATAGCAACAATCAGGTGGCATTATATCATCATCCTTGCTTTAGGTTTTACTTTCTGATGGTATACAATATAGGATCCTTTCATATGCTTTATTTCCATTTAAATATCTTCTTTGTCAATCTAAGTCTTTTGAACATCAGATTATTTATTTTTTATTCTGAATTTTGAATATTCATTATGTATCTTAGATAGCAGCCCTCATCATTTAGGCCTTTTCACATATTTTCACCCAATCTGTGGTTTGGCTTGTCATTGTCTCAGCATTATTTTTCACAGAGTAGAAGTTTTAAATTCTGACTAAATAGGTTTTATCAATTATTTCTCTCAAGGATCATATCCTTGCGAGATTGTTGTGATACAGCTTGTGATAGTCACTGTCATGTATGATATTTCCTTATGGTCTCTTCTAGAAATGTTAGACTAGCCATTTAACATTTATGCCCATGCTTCATGTTCCCTTGATTTTGATAAGACGTTAAACCAATCTCTGTTGTGGATATACAGCCTATGTCTACTTTATTTTTCTTCACATGATAATGAGAAGCTCCAGCAACACCTATTAAAAAGCCCTGAACTCCGCTGATCCATTTCATTAGCTGTTTCCCTTGTCAAAGGTTAGTTGATTAGGTGGTTTTATTTCTACATTATTCTTGCTGTTTTACTATAGAAATATGCTTATCTGTTCTCCAACCAAAATCATGTGAACTTGGCTATTATAGCTTCACAATTGTTGACCTTCTTATTGTTTTATTGTCCTTCAAATGTGTGTTAAATATTCTGGACCATTTACCCATCACTTGTCTATTTTTTATTCTTTATCTATCTATGGTTGGCAGACCCATGCCCCCCACACACAAGCACACAAACACACACACAAACACACACACACGCACACACACACAGAGTTTGCTTTTTCAGTTTGAGCAACAGAATTCATAGCCTTGTGTTTGCTATATGATCTTCCTATCCAAGAACTACCCTAGTTTGATGATATTAAACTGTGAATAAATTGATAAATGTCTATAAGAGTAACTCCCTGTGTATTTATTTTCCTTTACTTTTAATTCATGTTTCTTTTCTAATTTGAAGTAAATGACTTCCTTTACTTACATTCATCACAACCCTGTTCAAGCCCATTTTATCTATGAAGCTTTATTTCCCCCTGCAATTAGCATAGTGTTCAATTCTTTTCTGATCAAAGTACTTTAAAAAGAATTATTTAATACTCATTGTATAAAACAATGGATTTCATTTTGTCATGTTCACACATTGGTTATATATCTTACGTATATTCACACCTCATCCTCCCATTTTGCCCTCCCCACCACAATGGTCTATTTCCTCCATTGCATTAGCCTCATTAGTATGAGGTCAAGTTGAGTAACTGTAATATTGTGACAGTATCTCCTTAATATAGATAGTATGACAATGAATGGGAGTGTGGCTATAGCTCAATGGTACAGAGCTTGCATATAACTTTTAAAGCCCCAGTTCACTTCATAACACCACAAAATAACTAAACCAAACAAACACAAAACAACTAAAGTAGCTTTTTTTAGTACTTTTTTATTTCTTTATTAATTTCATTTTTGATTTTCAAAATTCTAATAAATTTATGTTATATCTTATGCATCATATATATGGTATAAAATAAACCTGCATTTTATTTAAATAATAGTGCACTATGCACAGAAATCAACCAATTTTTTTTGCACAAAATATCTACATGAGTAAATCTTATTTCTTCCCATACAAATACCACTAATTATATGTGTCAATTTTAATTGCGATGTTGCTCTTTACATGTTTATTTAGGCTTTTAAGTAGCATATCATTATTAAAATTGATTATATTTCACATTCTTGACAATGTTTCCCAGTACATATAAGCTCAAGATTTCTATAACAGTGATTCTAGAACCTCCCTTATGCTGCTATCCTTTAATACAGTTCTTCATGTCATGGTGACTGCAAATGGTAAAATAATTTTTGTTGCTACTTTATAACTGTAATATTGTTTTCATTAATTATAATGTAAATATCCATATTTTCTGATTGTTTTACATGACACCGCTGAAAGAATCATTTAAACCCAAGGGGTTGATACTCACTGGTTGAGAACTACTGACCTAGAATGTATCAATGAAATTAAATTAATGGAAATTTCTTTTCTACTGAAAAATGTCAACTTTTTCTCAAAAGGATATAGGTATTTAATACTGTGTCATTTAATGAACATTTCTGTTTTATCACATTATTGTTAATACAGTAACTTTATAAGATAAAGTCATTTTATAGGTGTTTGTATTTGCATGTTTGTAATATTGCTACTTAAATGTATACATATCAGTCATTAATCTTTGAATTTCTTCTTCTCTCTCTCTCTCTCTCTTTGATTTTTGAGACAGGTTTCTCTGTGTAACTGCCCTGTCTGTCCTGGAGCCTGATCTCTAGGCGAGGCAGGCCTCAAACTCACAGAGATCTGCCTGCTCTTCGTCTCAAGCTCTGGGGTTAAAGGTGTGCTCCACCTTCTGCTTGGTTTTCCTCTTATATTGTTTCAAGTTGCATTCTTTTCGCCTCCTTTTTTCCTTTTATGAACAATAGACTTTTTTTTCTCAAATTATATCTCTATTCTTCCAATTCCTCTCCACCTCCCCTCCTATCTGGACCACCTCCTTTCTGTCTCACATTAGAAAACAAACACCAGATTTGGAAAAAACAAACAGAAAGAAAAGAGCACAAGAGAAGGCATAAGAGACTCATTATATGCACACTCAGGAATCTCATTAAAAACACTAAACTGAAAATCATAATATACACACAAAGGACCTGGAGAGTAAAAAGAGAAGAAAAAATATTTAAATAAAAATAGTAGTGTAAAAATTAAATATAAAAAAGAAGATGCCTAATGTGATTTTTATGGGACAAGAAACCTCCAAAAAATCTCTAAGTTCCTTTTCTGTTGACCATACAATGCTGGCCACTCAGCCTACCCTTAAGAGTAGTAGTAGAAAAAGCCAATCATGTAGTTATTAATTAGAGATTACTTCTGGGTTAAGGATAGGGGTATGTGTCTCTCCTAATTATAGCTCTAGGACTCCATCTGGTAAAGACACCTGTGCATACTCCCAGTCTCTGTAAATTCATATAATCTTTGCTCATGCTGACACAGATGACATGTTCTCTTGGTGCCGTCTATACGCTCTGACTCTTAGACTCTTTCTACCTCCTCTTCTGGAGGGTTTCCTGAGCCCAAAGGGGAGGAATTTGATGGAAACATCCTATGTAGGGTTGAGTTTTCCAAGATCTCTAACTCACTGCATAGCGTCTAGTTGTGAATCTCGGTATTTGCTCCCATGTGCTGTAGGATGAAGTTTCTCTAATGAAAACTGATTTATGAGCCTAGATTCATTTTAAGAAGCATTTTATCGCAATAAAATTTCTTTGAAGACTACTTATATTTGGTTTTACCCTAGGCCCCAGGCTACCTAGTCCCATGTTCTTTCTAACTCGAGCATTGTTGAGTATATGTTTCTTCTTATGGACTGGGCCTTAAGTCAAGTCAAATATTGATTAGTTGCTCCCACAATCTTTGTACCACCATTGCAAAAGAATATATTGGAGACAGGAATCCATTGTAGATGAAAGGGTTTGTGGCTGGCTTAGTGTGGGTTTCTGTTTTGGTAGGACACAGTGTACCTTCTTGTACAAAAGAACATGAGGATCAAAGTGTTTGTGTAGGCATCAGCTCAAGTTCTCCATGTTCACTGAGTTGTGCTGTCTTCAGCAAAAGGATTCTTGCTGCCAGTTTTCAGAAAGTAACCTGTTGTCCTGGCAACAACCTGGTACATTTGCGATTCCCATGGGATCCCTTTGCCCCAAACTCAATTAGATGTAAACCAATCCTGGTTCTGGATACTTTGGTTAAAAGAAATGGTTAGTTCAAGCTGTCTCCCTACATTTTTTTTAATGGAAAATGAATTTATTTACATTTAGATCAAAACAACATGATAAATGCTACTGGTTTCCCTCCATCTTTTTGGTAGCAGTGTTATCATTTTATAGAAAAGATAAGAATTAAACCCCAGGAAGTTCATATATATTAATTCCACCACAAAATAAACTTTCAGAATTGTGTGAAGTCACCTCTTCAGAGTCAAATTCTTCTAGTTGACACCAAGAATATTAGCCTTATTTTACTGCCAGTGTAGGATTTTTTTTTATTAATTAATTTATTTAATTATTAAAGATTTCTGCCTCTTCCCCGCCACCACCTCCCATTCCCTCCCCCTCCCCCAATCAAGTCTTCCTTCCTCCTCAGCCCAAAGAGCAAGCAGGTTTCTCTGCCCTGTGGGAGGTCCAAGGACCACCCACCTCCATCCAGGTCTATTAAGGTGAGCATCCAAACTACCTGGGCTCCCACAAAGCCATTACGTGCAATAGGATCAAGGACCCATTGCCATTGTTCTTCAGTTCTCAGTAGTCCTCATTGTCCATTATGTTCAGCGAGACCGTTTTGTCCCATGCTTTTTCAGTCCCCGGCCAGCTGGCCTTGGTGAGTTCCCGATAGAACATCCCCATTGCCTCAGTGTGTGGGTGCACCCCTCGCAGTCCCGAGTTCCTTGCTCATGCTCACTCTCCTTCTGTTCCTCCTTTGGATCGTGAGACTTCAGTCCAGTGCTCCAATGTTTTGATTAGTTTTCTTGATATATAGTTTTTTGTGTTCTTTATATATTTTTATATTTACTCTTTATTGGACGTATACTTGGCAAAAAAAAATATTTTCTTATTTTGTAAGATGATGCTTTGTCCAAATGAATGTGTCCTTTGTCGTGCAGAAAATTTTGTTTCATGAGATCCATTTATTAATTGTTTATTTTAGTGCCTATGTTAATGTTGCCATGTTCAAAAAGTCTTTGCCTGTTACAATAAGTTCAAGGCTATTCTCATTTTTTTTCTAAAAGGTTCAGAGTATCTGATTTTATATTTGATACATTTGGAGTTGAGTTTTGTGTATGGTGATAAGTATATATCTATTTGCATTCTTCTACATTTTGATAACCATCTGGTATTACCAGTCCTGTTCGTAGATGTTTATTATTCAGTGGGTATTTCTGGCTTTGTTTTTTTGTTAATAACCAGTTTTCCATAGGGATGTGCATTCATATCTCTATCTTTAATTTTATTTCACTGTTTGGTGCTGTTTTCATTACCCTACTTCTGTGGTACAACTCAAAATTTGGGATGGTGATACCCCAGCAGTTCTTTGATCTCTCAGGATTGTCTTGCTGCACTGGGATTTTGTGTTTTTATATGAAACTGAAGATTGCCTGTTCATGATTTGAGTATTATATTGGAATATTGGTGGGAACTTCATTGAATCTGTAGATTGCTTTTGTAGGGTGGCCATTATTACTGTATTAATTCTACTGATCCATGAGTATGGGAGATTTTCCATCTTCTGCTATTTCTTCATTATCTTAATTTTTTTTTTCCATTTGAGTCTTTCACAAGCTTGGTTAGAATTACCCCAAGATACATTATATTATTTGGTGCTATTTTGAAAGGATTTGTTTCCCTGATTTCTTTCTCACTCTATTTGTCATTTATATATAGGAGGACTGCAATTTTGTGAATTAATCTTGCATCCAGCTACTGTGCTGAAAGTGCTTGTTAGCTGTAGGCATTTCCCAGTGGAACTGTTAGGATCCTTTATATATGCCATCATCTGCAAATAAAGATACTTTGACTTCTTCTGTTACAATTTGTATATCCTTGATCACCTTTGGTTTCCTTATTGTTTTAGCTAGAACTTCAAATAGTATATTGAGCAGGTATGAAAGGAGAGACATCCAGTTTTGTCTTATTCCTGTTTTTTTTTTTTATAAAATTTCTTTTATATTTTGGGTACTGTTTGCTGTAATCTGCCCTTATTATATTGAGTTATGTCCCTTGTATCCCTGTTCTCTGCAGGACGTTTATAATGAAAGGATGTTAAATTTTGTGAAAGGCCCATTCTATATCTGACATGACCATGTGTTTATTTGTCTTTCAGTTTGTTTATACAGTGGATTACATTTATTAACTTACGTATGCTGAGATATATTTACGTCTCTGAGTTGAAGCTACTTGATTGTGGTAGATGACCTTTGTGATATGTTCTAAAACTCAGTTTGCAAGTACTTTATTGACAATATTTGCATCTATGTTCATAAGTGAAATTGGTCTTCGATTGTCTTCTTTGTGTCTTTATGTGGCTTGGGTACCAGTGTAATAGCAACCTTGTAAAGTGGATCATGCAATTTTGCCTTTTCTGTTTCTATTTTGTTAATAATTTGAAGAGTATTGGCAATAACTTGTATTTGAAAGTGTGGTAGAGTTCTAAACGGTCTGGCCCTGGGCTTGGTTGGGAGAACTTTAGTGACTGTTTTTATTTCAATAAGAGTTATAGATATGTTTAAATTGCTCATCTGTTTTTGTTTTAACTTTAGTAAGGGCTGTTCATAGTGAAAATTACCTTCTTCTTTTAGATGTTAACATTTGGTGGGGTACAGGCTTTTCAAATATCTCATTATGATTTTCTGGTTTTCCTATAAGTGTGTTGTCATTTACCCCTTTGCATTTTCATTTTTGGTTTCCTTAATTTGGATATTCTTTATCTGCCTTTTGGTTAACTGAATAAAGGTTTGTCATTCTTACATATTTTCTAAAAGACCAAGCTTTTTGTCTCATTGACTCATTGTTTTTTCTATTTCATAAATTTTAGTCCTGAGTTTATTTCTTGTTTTTTTTGAGGTGTATGTGTGTGTGTGCTTTCTTTTCCTCCTCTTGCTCCTTCTTCTTTTAGAGCTTTCGGGTGTGCTGTTATCTTACTAGTATGAGATGTTGCCATTTTTTTTTTTGAATGTAGATACTTCAGCCTACAAAATTGCTTCTTATATAAGTTTGAGTATACAAAGTACTCACTTTCATTGAATCTAGAAAGGCTTTTTTTCTTTCTTAATTTCTGTCATGACTCCTTTTCTATTCAATAGTGATTTATTCTGTTTCTGTGGGTTTATAAGCTTTCTGCTATTTCTGCTGTTGTTAATATCCAGTATCAGATAAAATACAGGGTATTTTTCAATATTCTTGAAATTGTGTGTGTGTGTGTGTGTGTGTGTGTGTGCATTTCCTCTTGTGATTTGCTGGTCTGAAGTTATTTATTTCTTTTGTTTTGCTAAGCTCTTGAGAGTCTTCCATCTAATGCTTACTGAACTATTGTGATTGAAAGTTTTGCTGGGTATAATAATCTGGTTTGGCATCTGTAGTATTTTATGGTCTGTAGAACATTTATCCAGGCCTTTCTGGCTTTTAGATTTTCTATGGAGAAATTCTGATAGGTCTGTCTTTATTGTTTTCTTGTTTATTTTCCTCTAGCAGATTTTAATATTTCTTTTTTGTTCTGTACATTTAGTGTATTGATTATTATGTGTTAAATGGAATTTCTCCTCTGGTAGTCTATTTGGTGTTCTGTATGCTTCTTGTGTCTTGATTAGCGTCTCCCTCTATAGGCTAGTGAAATTTTCTTCTATGATTTTCTGTCCTTTGACCTGAGTTTCTTCTCCTTCCTCTAATCCCATTAGGTTAGATTTGAATTTGGTCTTGTTTGATATTTTGTGCCAGGATTTTTTCTTTTATCCTTTTTTGAGATTTATCATTTTCTTTGACTGTGGTATCCATATTTCTTCCATAGTGTCTTCAGTTCCCAAGATTCTTTCATTCATCTCTTGTATTCCGTTTATGAGATTTGTCTCTATGGTTACTGTTTGAGTTCCTAAATTTTTTATTTTATTTTATTTCCCTCCACTTGGGTTTTCTTTATTGATCTTATTTCTATTTTCATGTCTTCAACTATTTTATTTATTTATTTCCACTGTTTGTGCTTTTCATTAATAGAATTATTTATTTCCTTTTTACGAACCTCTATCATATTCACAAAGGATGTTTTAAGGTCTTTTTCTGGTGCTTCATCTATGTTGCAATACTCAGGGTCTAATCTGTTAGGATTGCTGGTTTCTATTGAAGACATATTATACTGACTGTTACTGGTTCAGTTTTAATTTTAGGAAGATTATAATTATAGGTACCACTATCTGATTTTGTGTTTATTTGTTCCTTGGTTTCTGTTTCCTCTCCAGTTTTTAAGAGAAGGTGGTGACTGTGGGTTACTTGGTAGGAAATTCTTCTGGGATCCTTATAGGTGTAGTCACTGGGAATTCCAGGTTGAATGTGTTCCTAGGGAGTGAGAACTGACATCTAGGAATGGGGATGGACTGAGGAGGGGAGAGTCAGGGTATCCACCTGAGGGAGGAAAGCAAGGTATTTTACCATGATCTTCTCGTTCTCCTGAAAATGTGGGCAGTGAATGTAGAGTCATTACAAAGCCAGTCTGCCAGGATGAGACGAGGATTCTATCTGAAATAGGAGGGCAGAAAATGTTTGCTGAAGCTGGGGGCTGGAATGACAGCATGCATAGGTTAGAAGGTCAGAGAAGGTCCATGTGTCCCACTGGAGTTGGGGACAGGGGGTCAGCAGTGGGTGATCTCCTATGGAAATAAGGGAGAGAATGGGGACTGGTTTTGGAGGAGAGGACCAAGAGGTGAGATTTACAGTTGACCTACCTGTTTCCTTGGCCCTTGAAGCAGATGTGTTGCCAGAGAATGCCCGCTTGAGCTAGAGGCTGGGATAAGGCGATGAGTAGGTTGAATGAAGTTTTGAGCAGAAGATCTCTATAATCCACTGGACTTGGGGACAGAGAAAGACAGTGTGTTGTGGGAGAGGAAGTTTGCAGCAGGCATTTTGCTGCAGAGCTGAGAATAAGACTGGGGGATTGAATTTGGAGGAGTGGAGGGATATGTGAACTTTATCCTACCTGTTTGACTGGACAGATTCTCTAGTGAAATTTCTATCTTTTTCTTATTTATCTGTTTCTGTTTAGTATTTACTTTCTGTTATTTTGCTGTTGTTGTTGTCTGTGTGTGTATGCTTGTTCGCCTGCTGGTTGGAGAAAGGTTCTCTTTTAACTGGCTCAGAGTCACTGGAATCATCTTGCCTCCGTCTCCAACTGAGATTGCAGGTTAGAGTCTTTATAAACTAACATTCTGAACCATTTTGAATTCTTTCTTGAATTTATTACTTAATTTTTGATCAATTCATTTGTTTGTGATGTGGTTTACTATTTAAGTTGCTTCTGGTTGCATTTTGTGAGAAAGCAGAGGCAGTTCCGAAGAGCTTGCCTGGATAGTGATGATGAGGGAGAGCTTGACCAAGGCAGCTACTACTCCGGCCCAGAACCACTATGAGTTAGTCCATCCGATCGTCGCCCCAAAAACGATTAAAGATGCAGTAAAGATCTAAACACAATTATCGAAAGAGGAAACTCAAATGGCTGAGACACACTCAAGAAAAAGCTCAATAACCTTAGCCATCTATGAACTATTGTATCACAGCAAGGGGACGAACTTAAAGATTCACAACTTTAGCATCTCCACGATAGAGGACAACAGAACACCCAAGGTGCGCCCCAGAGAAAACATGTTATCAATAGTGTAGCAGAAGCCAGAGGTCTAGTGCAAGAAATCATAGCAATGAATGCTTAAAAGTAAAGATGGATAGAGTAAAGGGTAAACCCCGTGACTCAACAGACCACACTACAGCTTCCACAACTAGATTCTTCTCCTAATTTTTTTTTTGTTTGTTGATTTTGTTTGGGTTTTGCTTTTCCTGTTAAGTTTTGTTTTGTTTTGTTTGGGGTTGGGGTTGGATGGGCAAAGGACAAATATGTGGGGGGAAAGAGATACATAAGATCAGGATGCATGATGTGAAATACACAAAGAGTTAATAAAAGTTAAGTTAAATTTTAAATAAAGAAATGTAGCTTTCAATGTTTTCCAACAATATGTGAGTGGAATTGATAGAATTTCTTTCAGAAACTTTTGGTTTGCTATACTTTAAAAAAACTCTGAATTTTTTTCATTTTAAATTATTTGTAAAATTCTTCCTTAACAAAAGTCATGTATATTCTATAATCATATTACTTGTTTAATCTAGATTTTCTTCTTTTCATTTCATATGTATTTTCTCTATGATTTCTCATACTTATTTCAAATAAAGCAAATTTTTCTGCATATTATACAAACTTAGTGTCTTCTTTTACAGATCCACAGTGAATTTTCCAAATTATGTCTATTTAATGGTAGCCAAAACCCATTTTTTACTTAGTAGTCTGTCAAGTGTTTGAAGATATTAAGTCATTGATCTCAGATGTACCAACAACCAATAAAAATGTATCAATAACTTGAGGGTGTTTGACTTGCATCATACTTATATTTAACAAACATAATAGTAGAAACCAAGTTCTCTTTCCCAGCCCACCTTCAATGACTCAGTACCAGCAGCCAGTACATCACCCTCCACCAACTGCCTCCCACTTCCACTGTCACCACAAATCCTGTATGATCTCTATATGTGTGTGCTATACCTCTTTAAAAGGTCCCTGCCATTGTAGCCTGTTCAGTCTCTCCTTTTGCTCTGGTTCTCTGTTTCTATATTCCTCTGTGCCTGTCTCTATTTCTTGTTCCCGTTCCAAAGTGGCTTTAGCTCCCCACAATAAATCTCTTGTGTGAGTTATTGTGTATGGTGAGATTTCTGTGGTATTCCTTGGACCTAATCCACCAAGGTACTTCCAACACAGTAACCTAATGGATAGTGTTGTCATAACTATACCAGTTTTAAAATACAAATAAATAAAATCATATGGAAATTCTTCTTTTTATTTCCCACCTCGCCTTAAATATCTTTGTGTGAGTTTTATTCCATGTTAATACTAGAACTGATTTTGCAGAAATAGATATTTAAAATAACCTTGGAATGGTAGTCTTGTATGTATTGATTATTTGAGAGAAAATCATATATTTTAGTATTACATTTTCTGATACATGAATGACTTATTGAAATATCTCAAATGCCTCTTGATAATATGTACAATTTCTACAATTTAGATCATATACATTGCTGGTAGATTTTGTTGCTTAGATTTATTATAAAATATGGATTTTCTACTGATTTTATTACTGTAACAGTATATAAATGAATGATTTATCGACAAATTGCTATTATTTTCAAAACTTTGCTCTATCTTTATATCTATAAAGTTTTCAATAACTGGTTTTAATCGATTATTTCAAGTAACTCACTTTTTCTGAAATGAGTAATTACTGTTTATTTCTTATTTTTCAACCCCAACATAACCATTTCCCTTTATTTCCCTTCTTTTAAAACTGAGTTTAAATCCATGGCAATAATTTGGAAAATTGTCACATTACTAATATGAGATTTTTTTTCTTGTGTTTTGTTTCGCTAGAAGATCATATAAATCATATGAGGTTTCTAGTTAGGTAACTTCCCTGTGAGTCTACATCTTTTTGATAAGCCATTACTCCACTTACTCACTTCTCAAGTACAGTTCTGAAATCACCTGCTTTTGTTAATTTATAGTATGAATTAAGCTGATTTTCTGAGAGAGTTGGCTTGATGACCATTCATTAATCAGCACGAGTAGATTTAACTTGGTAATATGTCATATACTACATTTGCTTCCAATTTTGATATGTTTCGTTTAGTTTTTGCTGTTTAGATTGAATTTTACTATTCACTGAAAATGAGTTAGGTATATTTTCCACAATTTATATATTCTGTGAGAAAATGAATATTCTCAAAATCCATTGTCTATATTTTCAATATGAAGGTTATGTCTCATAAAGTGAATGGCAAATATAAATATGACTTTCTGTTGAAATTTTTTCCTTTTAGCTACAGGGAAATTTTTTCTTAACACCTTTTCTCAATTTTTATTTATGTGCATTGGTGTTTTGCCTGGATGTATATTTATATGAGGGTGTTGGGTACTCTGGAGCAGGAGTTACAGAAAGTTGTGAGCTGCCATGGGGTTGTTGGGAACTGAACCCAGGCCCTCTAGAGGAAAAGCCAGTATTCTTAACTGCTGAGCCATTTCTCCAGGCCTTTCATAAGATTTTTAAGTACTACTTTTTTCTTTTTTGCATCGAATCTTTCTAACATTGAGATCTTTTCATTGGTAAACAATTTGTACAAAGTGTTCTGATCTCACCTTTCCCTCCACAGCTTCTGCACAGCTTCCACACCTCCCTAGTGACCCAACTCCACACTGCCACAAAAACAGAAACACAAACCAAACTATAGGAACAAAAGACCAAAAAAAAAAAAAAAAAAAAAAAAAAGCTCAAAGAAATGTGAGACAATGGGGATGGGGATGTTCTATCGGGAACTCACCAAGGTCAGCTGGACTGGGTCTGAAAAAGCATGGGATAAAACCGGACTTGCTGAACATAGAGGACAGTGAGGACTACTGAGAACTCAAGAACAATGGCAATGGGTTTTTGATCCTACTGCACGTACTGGCTTTGTGGGAGCCTAGGCAGTTTGGATGCTCACCTTACTAGACCTGGATGAAGGTGGGTGGTCCTTGGACTTCCCACAGGGCAGGGAACCCTGGTTGCTCTTAGGGCTGACTAGGGAGGGGAACTTGATTTGGGGAGGGGGAGGGAAATGGGAGGCGGTGGCGGGGAGGAGGCAGAAATCTTTAATAAATAAAAAAAAAGTTAAAAAAATAAAATAACAAAAAAGAAATGTGAGACAAAAGTCTACAAATAAATCATTGAGTTTGCTTTGTTTTGGCAAACTTTCGCGGCTGGAAGACATGTCACTATTTCTCTCTAAGTGGCTATAGACCAATTTTTTCCTTAGCAATCAGTTACAATCCGGAAGGTACTCTGTTATTGGAGGAAAAAGGTATTCTAGTCATCATCAATGCACTTCCAAATCCTGTGACCTCCAATGATTACTTACTTAGAGACATGCTGATGCAATAATGGCAGAGATATTTGGAAATAGCCAATTGCCTTCTGATTGGCTTAATGGCCCAGTCATGAGATGTTTTTTACTAGCTTTGTTGTTATAAGTTTCTGGTTGGCATATTTAACGTATAACATATCTAGATATTTCTTTGTTCATCTTTAGTGGTTGTTTTATAACTGGCATATTTAATGTATTTCACAGAAAAATATAAGCATTCTTTTTGAAATCTAGTTAATTTGGTTTTTTAGAAGTGTGTTATATGCCAGCCATCATATTTTGTTAATCACTTTCAGAGTAATTAATCCTGCTTTTAATTATTCATTATTAAATTTCATGAATTTTATAATTTGCATCATTTGTTAAATGTACAACTATCTCCTCATTTTTTCTGCTAATTATATTCAAATTTTCAGCATCAATAGCATAAGTTTGTGTCACCACATTAAACTGAACATTGGTATTTATGGTATGTTGTCTCTGGAAATAAAAAAACATCTCTACATTTCTTTGATGGCCTGCTTATTTTCTTAGCGTGCTCCCATCCTTGCTTTTCTGGGTTGCAACTTGACTTCAAATCACTGTAATCAATAGTTTTCAAACTTGTATTTTTGTTTGCATGTATTTGACGAGGAACCTTGCTAGCCAATCATGTTTAAGAGGTGGGTCTCAGTTAGTTAAGTGAGTTTATGCCACATGGGTAGAGGTGCTCATGGAGGCCAGAAGAGATCAGATTCTCCATAACAAGAATTATAAGCAGTTGTGAGTTACTGGTTATGGATGTTGGAAACAAACACAGGGTGTCTGCAAGAGCAACAAGTGCTATTGACTGCTGAGCTACCTCTCCAATCTGAGAATTGCAGCGAATTGTATTCAATTGTTCAATATTTATTTTTGTGTATTTAGATTAACAATGTTTGCTGGAAAGCATGTTTCTATCTTTTTCTAGATGGCTATGTAGATATTTAAAGAATAAAATAACCCTTCTATTCAAAAAGAATTTTTACTTCACTTTGGTTCTTAGGTTATGGAAAAATAAATTACTGTTACATATAATTCTTCAGTCACTGATATATTGTTTTTGAGTGTTAAAGACACTGCTTTACTGATCTTTTTGTCCAGACTTTGTGAAGTTTTGTCCAATATGTTTTGAACTTTTATCCATTTTTAAGTTCACCGTTTATGTCTGTAAAATTATTCTCCTGGTTTCTTCCTCTGATGTAATTTTAATATTTAACACTGTTTGGCCTCTGTTAGTTTTTCCTCACCTAACAATTTGGGCTTAGTGTTTACTGATGGCTTTTTAAACACCTTAGCTCCTGAAGGTTCTAATTAAATAAATGAAAAAGAACAAATAAGACAATATCAGGTTTTACAATCCTTGCATGTCCTTATGTGAGACTGAATTAGTCACTAACTCAGATTTCATTTGAATGTGGCCCTAACAAAAAGCTGAATGCTAGTATTTAAAGATCTTCTTTCACATATGTAAAAACATAGGTTTCAATAGTTTAGTCTTTCAACATTGTTTCATGCAAACAAAAGAATGATTATGAATACCCAGTTTCATTGTTTGGTTTCAGAGTTTCAATGTTTGTGTTTGGTTGCTTAGCAAGATACTACCTAGTGAGCAGATTCTATAAAATATCCTTCCCTGAAGTTTGAGAACAATTCACTGAACAGGTATTTCACATAAGTCTCTTTTTGTTTTTAATAAAATGCTTATATATCAAACACGGAAATGCTTTGAATATCACCCAGTTCTTCTGGATCCTGCCTGACAAATATGCTTTTCTTATGTTGTATTTTTTCTATCATGAATATTAGCTATGCATATAATCTGATTGAATCCTGTGAATTAAATTTATGTAGTGCTGAAAATTACACATCACTGATGATAAAATATTAGAATAAAACCTTAATTTCCTTTCAGTTTCAAACTTTTTTCTTCTTGTTTTTGATGCTTGAACATATTGCATGTTCTTGATATACATCTTCTCATTTCATTACATAACTAAACTTTTTGATTTACTTTTATTTACTATTTATTGTTTAAGGATCATCTATGTGTTCTGATTAAATCTGACATATCCTTTGCCTTCCCATTACTCTCTTATTCACCCAACACTTTCCCTTTTCATCTTCATGTGCTGTTCTGGTTTGTTTTTTGTTGTTTCTTTATTTTTTAATTTTTTAATTTATTTATTAAAAATTTCCACCTCCTCCCATTTCCCTCCCACTCCCCCCACTCCCTCTCCAGTCCTAAGAGCAGTCAGGGATTCCTGCCCTGTGGGAAGTCCAAGGTCCTCCCCCCTCCATCCAGGTCTAGGAAGGTGAGGATCCAAACAGACTGGTCTCCCACAAGGCCATTCCATGCAGTAGAATCAAAACTCAGTGCCATTGTCCTTGGCTTCTCAGTCAGCCCTCATTGTCAGCCACATTCAGAGAGTCCAGTTTGGTCACGTGCTCCATCAGTCCCAGTCCAACTGGCCTTGGTGAGCTCCCATTATATCAGTCCCATTGTCTCAGTGGGTGGACGCACCCCTCGCGATCCTGACTTTCTTGCTCATGTTCTCCATCCTTCTGCTCCTCATTTGGACCTTGGGAGCTCAGTCCAGTGCTCCAAAGTGGGTCTCTGTCTCCATCTCCATCCATCACCGAATGAAGGTTCTATGGTGATATGCAAGATACTCATCAGTGTGGCGGTTAGTACAGGCACCCTCTCCTCTGCTGCCCATGGAACTAGTTAGGGAAATCCCTTTGGCCACCTGGGAACTCCTCTAGAGCCAAGACTCTAGCCAGCCCTAAAATGGCTCACTTGGTTAGGATAACTTCTTTTCTGCTCCCATATATACCTTTCCTTTATCTCAATTATCCCATTCCCCCAAGCTCTCCCCAATTCTCCCCTTCTCTCTTCTCTCTCCTCATCTCCCCTTCCCTCCAATCCACCCTCACCCCGCTGCTCCCAACTTTTGCCCGATGATCTTGTCAACTTCCAATATCCAGGAGGATAAATATATGTTTTACTTTGAATTCACCTTCTTATTTAGCTACTCTAGGATCACGAACTATAGGCTCAATGTCCTTTGTTTATGGCTAGAATTGTTCCTAATAAAAAATAATAATAGTTACTAACCAAAAGTCAGAAATATATATTTAGAAATAAATACCAAAACCAAACTGTAGGGGAAAATAGATATCATTAGGAAAGGAAAACAGAATAAATAGTTATAGGAGGAACTTCAAAGTGAGCATCATGTGGCAAGGAGAGAAAAGGGAGTAAATAGAAGGAAAAGCAGTTAAAATTAAGGGCCATTTGAGGAATAATACAGAAACTTAATATAGTAGAATCTTCCTAAGGTATATACATATATGAAGGCAGTCTAAATGAAATTGCTAAATAATGGGAGAAACAGAGTCCCACCTGGCCATCTCTTCTCACCAAATGAAGCTTCCAGTACAAGGATTGGGTTATATCTAATTGAGTTGTTGGGCAAAGAGGTCCCCAGAGAATTCCCAAACGGCCCATACTGTTGCAAAGACTATAAACCATTCTCTACAAACAGACAACATGGCCCTATTTTTGAAGACAACACCTACACAACTCATCGAGCATGCGTAACCTGAGCTGATGCCTACATAGAGCTTTCACCTCTTATGTTCTAGTATCTTTAGTTAAAAAAAGGGGCATTTTGTATACTACCAAAAGACAAATGTAAACAAAGGGGAAATGCTGTGCAATAATGCTTTTGTACACTGTAAAGATGTGTCACTTGTATTGGTTTAATAAAATGCTGATTGGCCAGTAGCCAGGGAGGAATTATAGGCAGGGCAACTAGACTATGAAAATTCTGGGAAGAAGAAAGCCTCAATCTGTGGTTGCCACCTGACTCAGAGGAAGCAAAATGAAAATGCTACACTGAGAAAAATGTACCAAGCCATATAGCTATTCATACATAAGAACTATGGGTTAATTTGTTGTAAGAGAGAGTTAATAATAAATCTGAGCTAATAGACCAAAAAGCTTATAATTAATATATGTTGTGTGTTTCTTTAGGAGTTGATGGATGTGGTACCAGGTGGGACAGAAACTCTATTTAAAAATGGCACATAAAGCCTGAGAAGGTTTTTTTTTTTTTTTGATTCTAGACATGCAAAAGAATAAAGTCAAGCATGGATTCTTGTTAGCAGCATTATCTCATGTGGGCTCTGTTTGATAGAGGCAAGGATGTCTCATTTAAGAGGCTGCCAAACATTGTCAAAACAAGGCAGGAGAGGTCTTCAGGATACCCTACTTCACAGAAACATCTGTTGCATGTGCTAGTCCTATAGACCGAAGATGTATGCCTCAATGTTGCAGAGGAATTTTGGATGACTGTACAGGAAACCAGCTGGTTTTGTCATTTCTCACATTTTTATGGAAGTCTCTTGTTCACAATTCCTGCTTAGCCAGTTAATATTATTTCCTTCTTGTGTCTCTGAAGGAGTTGAAGACTAGATAGTTATAATATTCCTTATTTACCTGATACAGAAAGAAAGTTATGATAGAAAGTAAATTAGTTACAATACTTTGGACTCACCAAGATGGGATAGATATGGAGTATTTTCTATGAATTTGTTAAATACAAAATGACTAGACATTGTTGATGTGTATTGTATATACTTATTGTGCTTATTATATATAATTTTTCTTATATTATTTATAGCCTTCCTTTTTACTTTAGACCAAAAGGGGAAATATAGTGGCATTTCATTTGTTTTTTAATAGTTAAAGCTTGGGTGAAGATCAAAGAGTAACAAAAATCCCACTGGTCAGTCTTACAGGTCAAACAATGGTAACACACACCTTTAGTAGCCACACTAGTTGCCATAGAAAACAGGCAGTGCATACCTTTAATTCCAGTTGTGCATGCCTTTAATCTCAGCCCTAGAGAGGATTATAAAATGAGAGAAAACACGTATCAGTCTCAGTTTTATTCTGAGATTTCTGGAGTCAGTATCGCCATTTCATACTGAGGTTGAGGTAGGAACCAGTGACTGGCTGCTTTGCTTTTCTGATCTTTAGGTTGAACCCCAGTTTTTGTCTCTGAGCTTTTATTAATCATGCTTCATAGCTGTTAACAGCTTGGCTCACAGCTCTGCTTTGCTGTCAATCATTACATGTCTTGTATTTTAAATGAACAACTTCTTCTCTCAGATTGGACAAACTCCATGATTAAAAGCAATTGTGTGTTATATTTTTATGTTTCCCTTACCAAGACACAGAAGAGAAAATGTTCTTGAAATACTTGTAGAATGGAGCAGTGGATGGATGAGTTAAAGATAGCTCAATGATTCTTTCCAAACTGTGAAACTGAGCATAAGGCAAAGTTAGTTTAAAGTGTTGAAAGTAGTGTTCAAATTCTTTTTCTCATCATTAATCTATGCATTTTTTAAAATCAATGAAAGTACTGGCTGCGAATAAGTTTTCCTTTGAATGATGGTTTTTGTAGATGTGAGAACCAAGGACTAAGATGATTGATGGAGATAATGACACTCTAACAATGATTTCTTTCATAACCAACACCTATCTTTGTTTCTAACAAGGTAAGTTACAAATCTACAAGCAATGAAGTTTCAATCAATATTTTTTCTCTCAAAATCAAGGAAATACCATTTACACTAGATGAATGCTTGTATAATTTCTTCTATATAATAGAAATAAAACAAATGTCCTCCAAAGACCCTCTCAAACTATAAATACTTGCTTAGTTTCCTATTTAAAGTGATTAAAATTAAATCATTATTGTGCCAGAATCTTTGAAAAGGTAAAATTCATAGAATATAGTGAAGCAGGATACAGGAAGAATATATTTTGTCACTTTCCAGAAGACCAGAAATAAGAAAGATCTTGCTATTGGGGTGGTGGATAATTTAAAAAGATGCAGTCTGTAGTCCTTCTCAGTGGCTAAAGAGAGGCTTCACTGGGCTTGAATTTCTGGGCAGGTACCTGTCTCATTCCATAGGAATCAGCTGCATATTTTACTGCTCGTTAGACCTCAGAAGCAGAGCAGAACACATCTCAGCAAGGCTCAAGCTGTCAGATTTCAGCCAGGTGCTTAAAGTAAAAGGTGGAATTATACTACCCCCAAGGAGGGATAAGTGCTGTTCTGAGTCCAGGAAGGGAAACAGACCCCTGGAATGATAAGGACAAAGTTGGTAGTTGAGCCAGAAAACAGTATTGAAATAAAAGAAGAGGGTACATGTCAAAACATCACTTGCTAGTACACATAAGTAACCTGAACTTACAATCCTAATAATAGTTACTCTCTTTATCAGTAATATCATAACTTTTACTTTTGGCCCTTCCATCTAATAATGGAATCAATCAAGTTTATTTACCCAGGTCACAGAAGACATTCCTGAAAATCATAGTTCCTTGTCCTGTGATTCAGAGACACATTGATTACAAAATTAAAAAGAAAATAATTAATATTTATGGAATGCTTGCACCATGTAGATTGTTAGTAAGATTTTTTTAAAAATATTTTATTCTATTTGGTGTGGTCTTCATAAAGAGATAAGTTGTTTTATAATGCCCAGATGCTTATTGCCAAAATTAAGGCAAAGAAAATTAGACTAATTTGGTGAAGATCACTAACAGGTAACTTATACCTTCTCAAGATTCAAACTCTGGGATGATGGTTTCAAACCTCTATACTCTTAATTATTTATACTGCTTCTCAAGAAAGAAAATTAATTATTGGCAGAAATCATGGTTTGTTTTTGGTTCAAATTGTTGACCACACATTTCAATTTGTGAAGAAATTTCTGAGGTGGAATCCCACAAATATTGGATTGAATAAATCTTTCTTACCACCAGAAATTAAAGATATTTTTTGTTTTTGCTTATTTCAATGGTCTTCCTTGCCTGAAATAAATTTCAAGAGGCTAAGGAATAAAGTGAACTCTGAACTATTACTGCTTTGGAATTTCAACAGGAAATCTTGATGAATATAACTAAGAATGCATTCCTTTAACTCAAAAAATAATTAAGCAATATGAAGTGTATGCAGTACCATTATGATGGAACAATTTATGTGTTCTGTTCTTAGTAAAAAAATTGATAGAATGGAATGGCCTCTAATCTTATTGAAGTAATTTACATTGTCCCTTGACACAAGCTATAGAGACCTATAAAAGCCAGAGTGCTGTTTTCGATCCTTACTTTATGTACCACATTGGTATATGAATTTGAATACTTTCCATTAAAATAAAAGAGAATATATATGAGTTTGTGAAAATACAGTCACCACAATTTCTGTCTAAGAGCTCATGATCTCAGCTGCATGTTCAATCTACCAAGTTCATCCCATAGGAATAATGTATTAGAATAAAGATTTCTAGAGGTCAGAGAGGTAATGGAAACTGGAAAAGAGTAAAACATTGGCCAGAGGTGGAAGTCATGGTTAGTTATGTGGAATAAATTCTGAAATTCTATTGCACATTAAGGTGAAGATAGCGAACAATGTCCTATTGAATATTTCAAAATATCTCAAAGAAAGAGTTTTGAATCAACACAATACAAAGTAAACAAAGTGATGCTGAGTATATATAATGTATGTATTGCAAATTATCAAACTGATTCCAGAAATATGAATAGTTTTCAATTTAAAAACAAATAAAGGGTCTGGAAAGGTGGTTCTGAGGTTAAGAATTCTAGTTACTCCTCCAAGGGTTCTTGGTTCATGTTTTAGCACCAACATGATAGCTCATATCAATCCATAACTCCACTTCTAGGAGATCTGATGTCCATTTCTAGTCTATGTTGTTATGATACAGGCAAGAGTTGCACTGATATTTGCAGGCTAAACACCCATATGCATAGGAAATAATCTTAAAGTAATTGAAAAAATTAAAAAGTCATATACAGAAGACAGGTTGGAATAAGCTCTCTGTTCATAGGAGTAGCGAATAATGTGTTATACACAAGGAAAAATCTAGCCCAACAAACAGGTTGCTCATAGTCACTCAAGTAAAGTGTTAAAGGATGAGGCTGAAGAATTTGGGGTGGATCCAATCAAGGAGGCTGTCTTTAAACACAGTAGAGAGTTTATAATTTCATATTAATTGAGATGTGAAAACTGGATGTGTTACAAAATATAGAAATCTGGAACATAAGGGCAATCCGTTAAAGCAGAAGCCATGAAAAAGGTCTTAGGAGGGAGGAGGAGGAGACCTCCACACGCATAGATTCCCAATATTCTAAGAAGCAAATTCTTCATAAGGAGAGAGAAACCAGAATGTCAGCTGGTGCTGATGGCAGAAGCTGACACTGTCATTTACATCGCTCCTCTTTCTATGGATTTTACTCTAAGGGAAAGAAAAAAAAATGGGAGGCAGGTGGAACCGCACACTGAATTTTTGTTAAATTCCTTGATTTCCTGGGATGGGCCTTGATAAAGTGTTTTGTTTGTTGGTTTGGTTTTCTGTGCACTGGTGCAACATCAGGCTGACACTTGCTATGTAATGAAGTGGCTGATTATTATCAATGTGAAATATCTGAGGAATCAAACGTGATAGAAGTGAAAAGTTTTGCTTGAGGATCAGGAAATTTTTCTCCAGGTGGAACATAAAAGATAGAAAGGGAATTTGCAGCTACTTCTGGGTTTAATTGATTTCATGATTTACTATATGTGCTGACTATTCTACCGGAAGGAATTACCCCCCCAATTTAGAATTTTATGACAAAAACATTTATTTCTTAGTTCTGTGAGTCACTGAACTTCTGAGAACTGGTAACCAGAGAGGCTAGGATCAGGTACTGACTGGGGCTACAATCTCTGCAGCGCTGATCTTGGGGAGAGTTTTCTTCCATGCTCACTCATAGATCTGTTCCTGATGTCAGTGAAGACATTGCTTTCTTGCCTCATGAGTGTCTCCACAGGATTGCTGATCCCTCAGCAGCGTGCTTTCTCTGGGATGCTCTAATATAGGAAAAGAGGCGCAGAGCAAAAGTCACAATTTCCCGACCCACTAGGCCATATGCATCTATGGACTCAGACTAAGGCAGCTTGTGCCAAGTCAGATGAAAACAGGGGGAAGGACACAAAATGCCACCCCTAGCTGGAAGTTATCTGCAAATGACAGCTGCTGATAGGGTGAAAACCAGTGTTTTTCTTAGGGCAGTAACAATGGGCAAGCCCCATGCTTAGGAGTAGACAGCCAACACCAATCTGACTTCATGTTTTTAGTGACTTTTTGTCTTCTTTTTTGTTTTTATTTTCAAGATTATAGCATGAATTTTAATTGGTATTAATAATAAAAACCCGGAGTCAGATATAGAGGTTTAAGCTGAAGGATCAGAGAAGCTGAGGGACCAGCTTACCTCTACCAGTGCTCAGACAAAAAGCAAAAGGGTGATCCTGTCCTCAGAGTGCTTCCTCAGATTGACTTCTTCAGACTGTTGCCTCAGACTGCTCCAGCCTTATATTCTTCTCTCAGCCCAGCCATATCACTCCTGTCTCCACCTCCCTAGTGCTGGGATTAAAGGTGTGTGGCACCACTGTCTGGCCTCTAGTGGCTTAGCTCTACACTCTGTTCTTTAGGCAAGTTTTATTTCTTAAAACACAAACAAAATATCACTACAAAGAGAGAAAGAGCATGGTGTTATGGAGGTAGGGAAGGCAGTGGGGTGATTGAACAGAATATGATAAAAAACATAGTGTATGTAGCTTCAAAAATAAATTAGAAAACAGGAAAAAGAACATTCAATTTATGATTTTTAGTACAATATATAAAATTATATGAGATATACAACACTTTTATACAGGTTTGTCTTAGATGATTTTACCCAAGGGTATGTGATCAGAGCTCACTCAGAGGTATTGAATGTATTTGTGAAGTTAGGAGGTCATTCATACTGAATGCATTTGTATGTATAATTAATAAATATTTCAAAAGAGAAAGAAACCTCATCATCTGTTATTGTTAACTGTATGCCTTGGCTTGACAGAACAACAGCGTATCCAGGCATTTACTCAAGCCTTATTTTGAATGTGTCTATGAGGGACCCTAGGGGAGACTCATATTTGCTCTACAGGTAACAAGTGCTAAGCGATTGTACCACTGGAAAGCTGAGACTATAATCTGCACTGGGAGATGGTATAAAACAGCTCTAACTGCAAATTGGTCCCATTTAATCAGCTGAAGGCTTTTCTGGAAGCAGCTTTTTATCTAGCTGATTGATCAAAATGATTAAATATTTTCCCTTCATGACTATTTTTACTCAAGAAATTTTTACAAAACACCACACACACACATACACACACATGTATATATAAAAGATTATCAAGCATTTACTAACAATGAATCATAGATGTATTTTAAAATAGTGTATATAAAAAACTTATATTTTTACCATTTAATGCAAAGGAATAAAACTTTGCATACTAATTACATGAATGTACCAGTTTAATTTTATAGATTAAATCTTAGCTGAGTATTTGCTATTACCAAATACAGTCCATTTTCAGTGCTTTGCAGAGTTAATATGTTTATTGTATTTTAACATGTCAGTGCTGGGAGTGCCGCTTTGCATAAGTACAGTACAAAATGACAAAAAATATGTTTAGAAACATTTTAGAGATTGTTAGGAATTTTCCCCTATTTCCAAGCCAAAGTTATTTAATTATTTATTTAAGAAGCATAAATAACCAGGTCATACAGTAATTCTAAATCCAATCACTCTAACAGTACAGTCTAAAAGTATTCTAATTTGATACATACTGAGGTGTATATAAGAAAATAATGTCTCCATTTTCCATGATTAAGTAATTATATTTCAATGAAAGAGACAATTCTTGATATGCAGTAAAACATGGTAGTTCTTACCAGACAATAATCCAAAATATGAGCAAGGCTGTCCCAGGCAGTGATTGTCTTGCATTGTGGAACAGAACACAAGGTGCAGAGTGCACATGTATGTTCAGAATCAAGATTCTGGTGAAGTCATATGAAAAAAACAAATCTTTTCCAGAAACTCTATTGGCTCATTACAAATATGATTTTGAATTATTCTTGAGTGACTGCATGTTCAAACACCTGTACTATTGAAAACCTTCTGAAACTTTCACATTCAGTTATATTACTCTATTTTGTGTCACATCCCACAGTTCATGAAACTTGGATCCAACACATCAAATTTATTTCCCCAGAGAAATCAGGACTTACTATGAATATGACATTTAGATGATACAGATATTGAAACTCAGAGGAGCCAGAGTGGAACTGGGGAATGGTAGAGGCTCATAGTTGCTGAAGTTCATGCTAGAATCTGGATCTTGATTATCCGGGGGACAACACAGATAGAAATAAAGAATCACATATGTAGAACTGAAATGAAGATTGTTAAAATGACAAAAAGCATGACTCAACTGTGTTTTAGTGGTTTGTGGAAAATACGAATGTTCAGCTTTGAAAACAGATATGTAGCTCAGCATATATATAGAAAAACGGCTAACAGAGTGGTATGATTTCCTCTGACTTCTTATAGTAAATTGTAAAGTAGAAGAAATCATACCACTGCGTTAGCCGTTTTCACAATAGCTAGGAAATGGAATAATCCAACAGTCTTGCACATAGCACTGAAGAAACGAAATGGGACACACCTACAGCCTCCATAACACCCCAAAGTGATAATTTATAAAAGGAACAATAGAAATTATGGGACTGATAAGAAGGAAGAAAGAGTAATCATTATTCAGTGTATACATGTGTGAAATTGTCAAACTATAACATCAATCAATAAAAATATAAAAATTAAAGAAAATAGATCATATCCCAGCCCAATCTCTGGATAAAGCCTCTTGCTCCTCCAGAGGCCAAACCAGTACCCTGAACCCCAGGTTAGATAACTCACCCAACCTATACTTAGTTAGCAAAATTTTAAGTGCTTCCCTTCTCCTTATCACCATATCCCAGCCCACACCACTGGTGGAATCTTCCTCCCTGACAGGATTCAAGGTCAAGAGAGGTCAACATCCTTAATCCCAGAGACCAGAAGAGCTCCCTGAAATCCAGGTAGAAGACTCCTACTCCACCAGAAGCCAGGCCAGCATCCTGAACTATCAATCAACTCAGAGGCCATGAGTACTAGCCCCATGGGTGGCAAACCCTGCTAGACCAGAGGTCAGCTGAGTCATCAGTAGTTTATGCCCCAATTTGGCCTCAATACTCAACCACAGGCCACTGCAGCCAGATGACCAGAAAGGAAATACAAACCAAGGAAGAAAACATTCATCAAATAAATAAACAACAATAATAATAATAATAAAAAAAAACAGAAATTGGTTGGGGCCTATAATCACTCTACAACAAGATGCCTAAATTTCTGTGTAAGAATACAACAAAAATATTCAGGGCAATATGTCACCACTAGAGCCCATCAACTCTATTACAGCAAGTGCTGAAAATTCCAACATAGCTGAAGCACAAGAAAACAACCTTAAAAATAACTTGGTCAATTTGGCAGAAGTTCTTTAAGAGAAAATAAAGTAAAATAATCCCTTCCAGAATCTCAAGATCACTGAGAAAAATAAAAACACAGTTGAAGCAAATGAATAAAACCATCTAAAACCTGAAAATAGAAATAGAAGCAATAAGGAAATCATGAACAGAGATTTCTGTAAATGGAAAATCTAGGATATCAAACAGAAACTACAGATGCCAATACCACCAATCAAATGCAGGAGATGGAAGAGAGAGTCTTAAATATTAAAGATATGAGAGAAGAAACAGTTGCATTGCTTAGAGAAAATGTTAAATCTAAAAAATAATTGCTAACACAAAACATCCAGGAAATCTGGGATATTATGAAAAGACAAAATCTAAGAATAATAGTACTAGAAAAAGGAGATTTTCAGTTCAAAGATCCAGAAAATATTTTTAACAAAATCATAGAATAAAATTTTCCTAACCTAAAGAAGGACATGCCTATAAAGGCACAGAAGCTTACAAAATACCAAATAGATTAGACAGAAAAATAAAGACCCTACACTACATTATAATAAAAACTATAAACATGGAGATCAACGAAAGAATATTAAAAGCTGCAGTCAAAAAAAGGTCAAATAATATATAAAGTAAGACATATTTGAATAATATCCGACTTCTCAATGGAGACTCTACAAGCCAGAAGGGTCCAATATGTTGCAGACTCTAAAAAACCACAGATACCAGCCCAGGAAATCTTTCAATTATCATAGATGGAGAAAACAAGATATTCCATGACAAAATCAAATTTAAATAATATCTAACCACAAATTCGGCCTTACAAAAATTACTAGAAGAAAAATTCCAGACAAAGGAGTTTAACTACATACAAAAAAACACAGGCAGAAATCTCACACCAGCACAACCCAAAGAAGAGGCACACATACAGAGAGGGGTGGGGGGAGAGAGAGAAACAACAACAACTAAAACAAAATAGTAAAATAAATAATAGGAATTAATATTTAAAAAATTAAATAATTTATGTGAGTCAAAGTATTTCTGCAACTATGGATTAAGGCCTACTTGATTTTTGTGGATAACCTTTTTAATGTGTTTCTTAACCCCTTTTCTAATATTTTATAGAGAGTTTTTGTATATATGTTCACAGATGATATTGGTCTATACATTTCCTTGTGGAATATTTGCTTTTGATATCAGGATAATACTGGCTTCATAAAAAGAATTTTAAAATCTATTTTCTGGACATTTGCACAGAATGTTGATATTCATTTCTCTTTGAGGCTCTGTTAGGTTTCTGTGTTTAATCTATTTGGAAATTGTTTTTTTTTTATGGTAGTTTTTTTTTTTTTGAGAGAGAGTGTCGTATTATATGGTTTTTGTTGTCTTGAAACTTATTTTGTAAATAAGGCATTCCCTAAACACAGAGATCAGCCTGCCTCTACCTCTTTAATTTGGCTGAGATTAAAGGTTTATGCTATCACTCCTTATTAAGGAGATAGATTTTAAACTCTGATTATAATTCATCAGATATTATTCTTCTGTTTAAATTATTTACTTCATACCGCTTTAAAATTAGTACAGTATGTATACAAAAACTCATCTGCTTCTTTTAGGTGTGCTAATTCAGATTTAAAAAGTATATTCTTATAATTTTTTGAATTTCCTTAGTATGATGTAATTTGTCACTTCTCTTATCTAATTGTATTGATTAGAGTTTTCTCTTTCTTTTATATACTTTGGTTAAAGTTTATCAATCCTGTTACTGATTTAAAGTAACTAACCTTTTGTTTCATTGAATTTCTATTCATTTTTGTCTCATTAATTTCAGTACTGAAATATTTTTATTTTATTCCTATATGCTCTTTTTAGATATGATTCATTTAATTTTTCCCTAAAGCTTACATGTGCATCATTAAGTTATTAATATGAGATTTCTCTAGTGTTTCATATAAATGTTTATGAACTGAAATTTTAGTGTGTCCCACAAGTTTTGTTATGCTGTGTTCTAATTTTCCTTCAATTCTAGATAGAGTTTTGTTTCATCTTGATTTTTCTCTTGACCCAATTTTTATTCAGGTATTTGAGGGGTATGTTATTTAGGTTTAATATATTTATATATTTTTCACCCTTTTTATTGTTGTTGATACTCACTTCCTTTCTTTGTGATAAGATAATATGCAGGATGCTATTTTAGTTTTTCTATATTTGTTGAGATTTTGTATCCTTATTTGTGGTCAGTTTTGAAGAAAGTTACCTGAGCTGCTCAGAGCTAAGTGAAGTATTTAGTCTTTGAATAAAATGTACTGTAAATGTTTATTTGATTTAATTTATCATTTAACCCTAGAGTTTCTCTAGATTTTGTGTGTCTGGTAGTGATAGTAGGTTATTGAATCACTGTGTTAGGGGTCATACATGAATTTATATCTAATGCTGTTTCTTTCATAAAATTCAGTGCCACAAATGCTCAAAAATTGGAATAACCTCTAGCTAAAAATTTCTTTTAATGAGTATGTGATATCATTTGCTTCTGACTAGTTCTGGTTTAAAGTGCTTTTTGTCAGACCTAATAGCTAGGCATCTCTTAATTTAGATTTAGGAAATCTGTGATTTTTTAAAAAATAGTCTCTCTTCCTCTTGTATAATTGGTATTTGTAAGTTTACTCTTTACGTATTGTCCTGGAGGTCCTTTGGATATTGTGTGTGTGTGTGTGTGTGTGTGTGTGTGTATTTAAGTTTGACTTTTTGGATGAGTGATTTCTTTTTTTCTACCTTGTCTTCAAGACCTGATATTCTTTGATTAACTTGATCAAATCTGTTGGTGAATCTTTTCATTTCACTTCCTGATTTTTCATTCTGCTTTTTATTTTACTTTTGATTTTATTCAAAGACTTCATCTATTTATTAAATTTCATTTTATATATTAAATTGTTTTCTTTCCTTCATTGAACATTTTGTGGTTTTATATTTTTTTGTCTTTACCTGGAAATTTCTGCATATCCCATTTGAATTTCTTGAATATAATAATAATTGATGTTTTGGTATCATTGTCTTATGCATCAGCTAAGTTACTGTACTCAGGGGGATATTACAAAGGCTGTGGTCATTTATGGAGGAAGCATATTGTTCATGTTTGTATTCGTGTGAGGAGCTATTAGCCTCTCATATTAGAATATTTATAGAGTTCCTTGTTTAGATATCTTGAATATCTACCAGATTTGTTGAGTGGACATAGGTATCTTTTTCCCCCCAAAAATTACCCTAACCTCTAAGATTGTGGGCCAGCCACATGATGCTTAGTTTCTGTCTCTTTTCAGATTGGTATAGTAGGTAGGGTCATGGTAGATAGCTAGGTAGGTAGAAAAATACTGGGTCCCTTATTTGGGCTTAGGTTGAGCTCCATGTGGTCTCAGGACACAGCAGTTGGTAGAGTGGCTGATACTGTGACATACCATTGTGCTGGTGCTGGAAGTTTCTTCCTGAAGTTCTGGTTAATCTTTGGGTTCAAACATTTGTGCTAGTTTGAAAGAAAATGGCCCCAAAAGAAGTGTCACTTTTAAAATGTATGACTTTGTGGGAGTGGGTATAGCCTTCTTGGAGGACGTGTGTCACTGTAGGGGTAGACTATGAGATCTCTCTTGCTCAAGCTTCCCTCAGCATGACTGTCAGTTGACTTCCTGTTGCCTGCAACATGGAGGGCTTTCAGCTGCTCCAGCACCGTCTATTCCTGAATAGTGCCCTGCTCCCCATCATGATGATAATGGACTGAACCTCTGAAACTGTTAAGTCACCCTAATTAAATGCTTTTCTTTTCTTTTTTTTATAACAATTGCCATGGTCATGGAGACTCTTCGCAATAACAACCCAAACTAAGATAGAGTTGGAACCAAGAACTGGGATATTGCTCTGATAGGCCTGACTGTTCTTTCGTTTGGAGTAATATGGACTCTGGGATTGTGGATGGGACTGCTGACTAGAAAAGAAGTTGAAATCCTTAAATGCTGCTTCATGGGCCATCCTAGTAGAAGTACTGAAGACAGTGGCATTAAAGATGAACTATGTGGAACTGGCTCAAGAATATTCAGAAGGGAAGAATTTTAGTGTGTTGCCAGGAAATCATTCTTGTGATATTCTGGTGAAGGAAATGACAGCCTTTTGTCCTTGTCCAAAGAGTCTGCCTGAGGCTAACATGAAGAATTTTGGATTAATTCCACTGGCAGAAGAAATCTCAAAAAAGCCTAGTATAGATTCTGTCATGTGGATATTAGTAGTAACTCTAATGAAGATTAACACTGAAAAAGAGCAAGCTGAGCAGGGTCAATTGCAAAGAGGAAAGCTAGAGAAATAGAGCACCCAGAAGTGGAATTAAGCTGAATTCTGTGTTAAAGGAGATAAATGGATTAAGAAAGGAAATAAAGTGTGTGGGTGCAACTCTCACGGTCCTGAGTTCCTTGCTCGTGCTCTATCTCCTGCTATGGGGATGTTCTATCAGGAACTCACCAAGGCCAGCTGGCCTGGGTCTGAAAAAGCATGGGCTAAAACCGGACTTGCTGAAAATAATGGACAATGAGGACTACTGAGAACTCAAGAACAATGGCAATGGGTTTTTGATCCTACTGCACGTACTGGCTTTGTGGGAGCCTAGGCAGTTTGGATGCTCACCTTACTAGACCTGGATGGAGGTGGGTGGTCCTTGGACTTCCCACAGGGCAGGGAACCTGGATTACTCTTAGGGATGATGAGGGAGGGGGACTTGATGGGGGAGGGGGAGGGAAATGGGAGGTGGTGGCGGAGAGAAGGCAGAAATCTTTAATAAATAAATAAACAAATAAAAAAAAAGGAAATAAAGGGAGTGGTAACCTCAGTGCAAGAGCCCACCCAGGTAAGTTTCCAACTTGTGAAAGGAAGCTAAAGGGAAACTTAGAGCCAAGCGTGGTAGGGCACAATTTTAATCCCAGTACTGGGAAAGACAGAGACTGGCAGATCTCTGAAGTCATCCTGGTATACAGAGCGAGGTTTAATGTTCAGGGCAACCAAACCTAGATAGTGAAGGACAGAAAGCTAGTGAAAATGCAGTTGAATGATTGGGCCATGTTTCCGCCCCAACAAGCAGCAGAACTTCATAATTTTGATCACATGATTCTGACTTTAGAGTTAAGGATAGAAGAAATGAGTTAGGGGATTTTCTGTCATGCTTAACAAAGACACTGGGCTCAGAAATATGTCAGGGTATCTTTTAATGGAGACCTAGTGGAGAGGTCATTGCATGAAACAGTAAGTTGAAGCCTGGATTGACTTGTAGAACCCAAGATGTTAGAGATGGCAGAACTAGGGGATACCTGCCGAGAAAAACTGATGATAGGGAGTAGAATTAGTCAAAGAGAATTAAGTATATTTCAGTCAAGAGAGCTGAACAGAGCTGGAGATATAAAGATCGTTTTGACATCAGACATGGAGCTGTAGCATTTGACATTTGCCCAGCTGGCTTTTGGTCTTCCTTTGGTTCAGAATTTCTTCATTACACTCCCCTCCCTATATTTTGGAATGATAATGTATATCCTGTGCCATTAAGTGATGGAAATTTGTGATCTGGTTTTTGGTTCTGAATTTTTACAGGTGGGTTACAGTTCAGAGATTGCCATGAGTGTCAGAAGAATCTTTGGACTTTGAAATGTGTTTGAGATTGTTTTAAACTGGAAACTTTTGAAGCTGGACTGAATACATTATTTTTGTGTTTTGATATGGCTATAGCCTTTGGGAGCCAGGGAATGGAAGGTGGTGATGGAAAAAGAAAGGCCCCCAAAGGGAGCGGCACTAGTAAGAAGTATGTCTTAGTTGGAGTGGGTGTGGCCTTGTTGGAGGAAGTCCGTCACTGTTGGTGTGGGCTTTGAGGTCTCTTGCTCAAGCTTCCAACAGTGTGACTGTCTGTCGACTTCCTGATGTAGGACGCTTAGCTTCTGCCGCACCATAGCTGCCTGCATTCTACCAAGCCCTCCATCATGATGATAATGGACTGAACCTCTGAGCTTTAAGTGAGCAACCCCAATTAAATGTTTTCTTTATAAGAGTTGCTATGGTCATGGTATCTCATCAACTGCAATAAAAACCCAAACTAAGACAAACATCCACTTCATTCTCTTTCAGATAAGCAGGACCTATGGCATAGCTGACAGGCTAGTGAAGTAACTGGCTTCAGGAGTTCTTATCTGGAATTCTGACTCAGTCTCAATGTTTGGAGGCCAAGCATTACCAGATGTCTGAGGTGGTAGTTTGGGTGTCTGATAACATGTTGCACCAAAATTATCTCAGGGCCTGTACCTTGAGGCCTGTAGGACAGAGAAAAGCCCGGGTTGAGTTTGAAGGATCGTCTCAAAGCTACTGAGGGGGGGTGAGACAGCAAAATCTAGGTAGGCACCTCTCCAGCCAGAGAGAGAGCTTGGCTGTCTCTCATAATGTAGCTGGAGGTACCCCCACATTATACAATGCCACTTAGCGTATATAAGCTGACAATCACAGTAATAAACCGAGTTCCTGCTTTGACTCTACTCCCTATCAGATCTGATTGTTCTGCATCATGGGGCTGCAGAACTGGCAGATAATGCACTCACCTTTCCCTGGGGAAAAAGGCTAAGGGGGCCTGGGAATAAGCAAGCAGGTGTGGGCGAAGGGGACTAAGTTCTGAGATCTCTAATTAGGATTTAAGGTTTACCTCCACAAGATCCTTGCTCCAACAGTGAGGAGAATGTCAGTCATCATGGACAGGTGGATGAACTTTATGAAGTCCTACTAGAAGTACTTCTTAAAATTCTGGGTTTAGTCTTCAAGCAGTCCCATTGGTGCAGCCAGCGGCATGGCAAGTAGGGAAGCATGTAGGGACAGGGTAGAGGGAGAAGCCTGGCTCTGACGGTACCCAAGTAATCTTTGGAAGATTGTTCATGTGGCCTTGATCCACAAAAGTGGATGAAATGGTTGGCCGTCACCAAGGGTGAGCCACAAATGTACATGTTAATATGTAGGTATTGTTTGAAGTATTTCATTCGGTTTAGTAAAGTATCAACATTTAAGACTGCTTCTTTTCCTAGTGTGGTTGTGCATGCCCTTAATCCCAGTGTTAGGGAAACAGAGGCAGCAGTAGGTAGATATTTCAGTTAAGAGAAAGACTGGTCTGCATAGCAGAACTTATATTAACTAGAGATATATGTGAGATGAAGGAGAAAAAGTAGAAGTAGAAGAAATAGAAGAGGAAGAAGAAGAGGAGGGGAAGACGAGAAAGAGGAAGATCAAGAACATGAAGAACAACAAGAGGAAGAGGAGGAAGAAACTTTTTTTACTATTTTTTGCTATAAAGTCTGTATTTTGTCTTTTATTCTCTTATCTTATTTTTCTCTATAAATAGAAGGTTTTTAAACAAATGACACTTAAAAACTCAAATAAAGGTTCATTTTAAGTAAAATAAACCAGAATCCAAAAGACAAGTATCGTTTGTTTCATTGCATAGGTGGAATTTTAAAAGATCATAAAAGTAACAGACAGATAATTCAAACAAAAGAGGGCAAGAGAAAATGTAAAAGAGTATAAGAAGGTTGATATGATTAAAATATTTTACGTGTACATTAGAATTTTTCCTAATAAAGCTCATTACTTTGTATATAATGATAATTTTTTTTCAAGTCATTTCTAATTGCCTGATGGATCTGAGTATATGCCTTATTTAACAGTATTTGTGGTCTTAACAAGAGAACCTGAGTTCAATCCACTCTAGTAAGTCAGGTGTGGTGGAATATGCCCTTGTGATCCAGTGTTAGGAGAGGAGAAGCCAGGCATCTCACTGACAGTCAGGCTAGCCTACTCAGTGAGGCACAGGCTTATGAGAAATTCTGCCTCAAAAATAAAGTTGGATTGCTCTTGAAGCGTAATAATCAAAGCTGAATTCCTGCCTTCATGGGTACAAACACCCCCACCCCCCGCCGCCGCACACACAAAACTGCCTAATATAGTATCTAGTATCTACTAAATCTAATATCTGAAGTTTGCTTACAGTAAAACATATACATATGTACCTTTTAATGCCTATATATCTAGTATCAGAATGTTGTCAGTTTTGATCTTTAGCTCTTTATATTTATTAATAAATTTCTTCTAGAAGTATCATAAAGTTGTTTCTGCTTACCAGATTCTTTATTTAGATTAATTTCCTGGCTTAAATTTCAATGTAAAGTTCCTTTATTTTCCAATGAATTCATATCATTGCTGCATTTGAGACCTAACTTTTGAAAAAAAAAGGTATTTTTTGTTATATAAACTGATTCATTATTCTTGTTGAAGGTGGATTCATTGGTTTCTCCACATTTAGTTGCCAACAGTTGATTTTATCAATTCCATTGTGACAGATTGCTTTGCAACATACTTAGCTTTTGTATACTTCGTTTACCTCTTTAAAGAATTTCTCTGCTACATTTACTCTGTTTCCTTCTCTGTATTTGAGATCTGCTTTTACATTTTCCTTCCTGTCATTGTCTGTCTCATTGTCTTAACGCTTTTGTTTCTTTCTGTCATATTCATTTAAATATATTTTGCTCTGTAGAGTGTGAATGACACACTAATTCATTTCCACTGCTGACTGTACTTTCTCTTACTATTCTTCTCTCTTCCAAAGAAGTATATTTATTTGTGAATCTTAATTCTCGGGTATTTGAGTTGAAGAAAATCTGTAATTGTCATTAGGTTAAATGTCTTGTTAATCTTAATATGATCTCTACTGCAGTATCTTTGGCAAACAGCTTTTCTATGATTGTTCGTTAAATATTGTGGATAAAACCCAATACTCTACAATTGTTATACCTTCTGCCTCCAAGTTTTATTTCTAAATGCACCAATTACCTACATACTTTGTTTGTGTGTGTGTTAGAAGAAGTTTTTTGATGGAAAATATACAATCAGTATCAGTCATTTTCCCCTAGCTATCTGTCTGCAATAAGAATTATTGTCAAAAATCCCTTAATTTTAAATCTAAGTTGCAAAAGCTAATGCTTAGAGAAGTTACCCAATAAAGATACTCAAAATGTCATACTTGTTTACTAAAGATAGAATGATTTTCTCTTGTTTCATTGAAAATATTTTTTCATACAATTTGTCCTAATTATGGTTTTGTTTCTCTCCCCAGATCCTCCTCCTCTTCCCAGCCACACAAATTAGTCTTGCAAAGACATTCATCTAGTGCATTTGCATCAAGAGCCTTTAGAAATTGCTCGCACTAAAGGAGCAGAAGACTACGAATTGGGATCTAAGACCAGGAGGAAAATAAAATGAGAAAACTAGTTGATATGCACAGAGCACAATGGTGTTGATGGGCTCTCAAACATTATAGGATAAAAACGCGCCTGTAAAAGATATTGGTATGTTTTGCAGAATGTTTTGAAAGTAATAGGGACAACTGAAAATTTTATTTGCAGAAAATACATAGACAGGTTTTCATGGAAAATCAAGAATTATGTGTATAAACATTAAATCTAATGCTTAGGAGAAAGCCATGATTTTGCTATGTATAAACATGTAGTCTTTAATTTTATTCTACATTTTCTCCACCCACTTTACTAATTTAAACTAAGTTTGTATTTAACTTCAACAAGAAAAAAAATTTTAACATCAATCCATTTTGTTAATTTTCTCCAATTTATATTTTAAAAAAATATATCTAATTACTAAAGGATGTTATTTTTAGTGAATAATCAAGTTTATCGATGAATTCAACTTTATTGCACAGGAATAAGGATGCAACTCTAAAGAGTTGTTACCAGAATAAACCTCTCTGCCAACTTTTACCTTATAAAATTAAGTATTTTTAACAAATAAATGTAATAGATTAAAATTTTTTGTTGCCTATGCTTTTACATTCTTTAAATTATTTCTTACATCCCAACTAGTTTCCACTCTCTCCTGTCCTCTCATTCCCTTCCTCCACCTTTCCTCAGCCCCCTCCTCTTTCATTTCTATTCAGAAAAGAGCAGACATCCCATGGATATCAACAAAGCATGGCATACCAAGTTGCAGTAAGACTAGGAGCATGGCGGTCAATGAAGACTGATGAGAAGTCAAGGACAATGGCACTAGGTTTCGATCCTAATACATGAACCGGCTTTGTGGGAGCTTAGCCTGTTTGGACGCTCACCTTCCTGGACGTAGATAGAAGTGGGAGGACCTTGGTCTTCCCGCAGGGCAGGGAATTTGGACTGCTCTTCAGTATCGAGAGGGAGGGGGAATGGAGTGGGGGGAGGAGAAGAGGAGTGGGGATAGGGGGAGGGAAGTGGGGGGAGGGCAATATTTGGGAGGAGGGGAGGGAAATGGGAAATGGGGAGCAGGTGGAAATTTTAATTAAAAAAGAATAAAAATAAAAAAAAAAAAAAAAGACTAGGCAAAGCAGTGCACAGTGAGGAGCAGGGTAGAACCCAAGTTTGACTTCATGTGCACAGACAGTGTCTTGCAGCTTTCTGTAACTCTGCTTACAGGGTATCCAGTGCCATTTTCAGTCATCTACAGACAACAGACATACATGTACACATACATCTAGACAAAACATAATAATGAAACATGAAAATTAATAATAATATACATTCAAAATATTGTTTGACCTAAGGCTGTAGAGTTACTGAAGCCTCAGATAGTCAAAGGAACAATTAAACTTCCACTGTATTTTAGGAGCTTTTGCTATTCCAGAAGATAAGGTACCACAGAATGACACTTCATTCACTCTCTTCTCTTCGTTGCTAGCTGGCTTTTTAAATTTTTTGAACTAAAAATATATCACATTATTTAAATAATTCTCTTTGGATCAAATATATACACACAATTGAACAATAATTATTGAAATAAATTTAAGAAGATTGTTTTTGTTTTTTGTTTTTTGTTTTTCAAGACAGGGTTTCTCTGTAGTTTTGGTGCCTGTCCTGGAACTAGCTCTTGTAGACCAGGCTGGCCTCGAACTCCCAGAGATCCGCCTGCCTCTGCCTCCCGAGTGCTGGGATTAAAGGCGTGCGCCCCCACCGTCCGGCTTTAGTTTTTTCTTATAGCTATTATTTTCTTGACATTATTAAATAATTTTTTCTTCTTTTTCCTACCTCCAAATCTTTCCATATGCTGTTTCCTATCTCCAAATCTTCATTGCTCTATTTCAAGTTCATGGCCTCTTTTTTCATTAATTGTTGCTACATATATTTATATGTTTATACTTATATATTAATTTGCTTTTAGAAAACATAAGATTTTTATTAATTGGAAATGCCAGACATGTATAAAATGTAATTTTTATCACATTAAACCCCTTACTTTGCCTCCTAAATCTTCCCGGTCTCACAGCCTCCCACCAAATTTTACTCCACATCCCCTCTTCATAAATAACTCACCACATATATTTTGTTTTGTCAATATGCTCATAAGCACTCAACAGACCATTGTTGATATGCCAAGGCCATACTTTTAAAGAAAATAAACTTTCTTTCCCCCAGAAACTATCAACACTCAAGAGATACTTAGCTGGTGATGGGAACTAATGAGTCTCATACCTTCATGCTAGAATATTGACTGGCTTAATCTTGTACAAGTCTTGTGCATGTAACAGTAGCTGCTGTGAATTTATGAGTATAGATGTCCAGTTATGACTAAAAGACACTTTAAATTTTATCCTTTTTGATATCTGAATCTTAGCAGTCTTTCAGTCTACTCTTCCATCCCATAATAGTTCCTCAGACTTGGGAAAGGATTTTGCTATAGATGCTCCATTTGTGGCTTGATATTCCACAGATACTTGCTGTGCATTTACTAAATGGGTTTTTCTATGTTAATCCCTTCTCCCTGAAGAAAAAAATCTCTCCAATATACTCTAGAGTGCTACTAGTCTATTGGTACAAGTATGAAACTATATGGCAGTTTGATACTATATGTTACTCAACTGTGAACTCTGAGATACAATAATGATCAGCATATGAAGACATGTCCACAAATGCAATAAGGACATGAATGTTATAGAAGTAACTGTCTTAGCCCCTCTTCTATTGTTATGAAGGGACACCGTGGCTGAGGCAGCTTTTATAAAGGAAAGTATTTAATTAGGAGTCTGGTGACAATCTCAGAGATTTAGTCCATTGTCATCAAGGTGAGAAGTATGGTGTTATACAGGCAGCTGAGAACTACATTATTATAAGTAAAAGGCTAAAAGGCAGAGAGAGAGAGAGAGAGAGAGAGAGAGAGAGAGAGAGAGAGAGAGAGAGAGAGACAGAGAGAGAGAGAGACAGAGAGACAGAGAGAGAGAGAGAGAGAGAGAGAGAGAGAGAGAGAATGAATTGGGCAATTCACCTTCCTCTTGTCAGAAACATCTCACAGATTTTTCATCTAAATCCTACATCTCAGGTAGGTGTGTTGTTATCAAAATAAGCAACATAATTTCTATCAGGTAATAAAAAATATAAAATCTTGCAATTTTAAGGTAAACTAGTTTTATTGAAATAAAAGCTAAATGAGTCTATTTAAAATATTTTCCTATTAACCATTAAAAGCAACACATATGCAGAATGACACCCCTTTACTGTCTAAATAAAAAGGAAGGTTTTAACTTTAACATAGTAAAATTATATATACAAAACAGCTATCAAGCAAGAATTATACTGAACAATATTTAGTCCATTTAAATCTGCAAAATTAAGGAAAATACTTTAGTCATCTATCCTGTATTTGTGAGTCCAAAGTTTTATTTCTAATTTATCTTTTATCATAACTCATGAAAACTATAATTATAACTATCTGTCTTCAACTCCATCAAAGTTTCCAGAAGGATATAATATTACCAAAATAAACAGGAAGTACATTGTAAATAGATTCCAAGCTTCTTAAAATTACAGAGACATCATGCTGACTAGACAGTTACCCAAGTTGTTTTGCAATATTAGGGCATTTATCTTCAGCCCATAATATCTGGCAGACTTTTCAGTGAAGCAGGAAGTAAGAAGATCTGTTCTGTCTATAATGACATTTTGTTAGTCACAGTTTTTCTACATCCTGCAGAATGTTTTGCAGTTTCTTTGGTGGAGCAGGAACCCTGAAGTACTTTTTCACCTTCTTTTGGCAAGTTCAGCAGTGATTTTTCTGTGAATTCTAAGTGCCCAGTTTATACCAGCATACCATCAAGCAGTTCAGACAAGAGCAGTTTCTTGCCCAAATGTCTACCTTTGTTACATTGAAGGCAAATTCCACAATGAGTTTCTTCCATGCCCATCAACGTCTCTGAAGTAATTTGGGCTGCCAGAAGCAGATATGGCTCACTGTCGAGAAAATGTAAATCTTAAAAACATTTTAAATGTCATGTTCTGTAGGTCTTTGAACTGTTGAAGTTAATCTAACATATCTCTGTATATCTTGTATGTATACGTTATGTCTAACTAACATAATTAAATGTTTTATTATTATAGATGACTACCTATTAATCTGTATTTCTTAACTATACATTACATTGTGTATGAGCTGTATAAACATAATACCTTAAACAAGAGTAGAACTATACATATAACAAAAACCACAAAATGGCAATGGTATTGAAAGGTTTTCACAAATTTATTATAATCTCCATTAAAACTCCAAGGATTTTTCACATAAATAATAAGATAAAAACTCACATGTATAAAATTTGAATGGAAATATAAAGGACAAAAATAGACAAAACAATCTTGAGTTCAGAAAGACCAGTGCCGGGGGAGGTGCCATCCAAGATGTCAATGGACCTGCATAGCCATAGCAACACAAATAATATGCCACTGGCATATGGTACTGAAACAATGACATAGACTGGAACACCCAGGGATAAAGTCATATTGCTATAACCACCTTATTTTTGACAAAACCCTGAAAAGCAACCTCTTCAAAAACTGATTCTGAAAAACTCTATATTCATATAAAATAATAAAAGTGGATCCCTATCTTTCAACTTTAAAAAGTCACATGAAGTGGATCAAAAACTTTAACGTAGGACTTGAAACATGCGAAGTGTCAGGGGGAAAACTTAAAGCAATACTTCAAGAAGTAAGCATAGACAAGTGTTTTCTGTAGATGACTCTTACAACTTTGGAAGTAAAGCAAGAACTGATAAAGAGATGTATATTGAGTTAAAAATGCTTCTGTACAGCAAAAGAGCCAATTATCTGAATTCATAAAGAGCTAACAAAATGAGAAAAAAATATTTGTCAGATATCCATTTGAGAGGAGGATCTGTAAGCAACTTTTAAAAATCCAAAAACTACTATTGAAAATAGACAAATAGAGTAAAGATAGTAATCCAAAGATGAAGTGCATGTAGCCAGTAAATATATAAAAATTGTTCACCATATTTAAAGTTTCTTCTTGAATTCAACTCAAAACTAGATTCAAATGCTATCACACCCCTGTCATTTTGACTGTCATGAAGAATGAAAAAGATAGCTACTATTAATGGTGGATGGAAAACGGACATTTCGTAGACTGCTGGTGGGTAGATAAGCTAACCCAGTCAGGGCAGAATCCAGCCTGGAGGAGTTTCCTCTGAAAACTAAAATGAACTACTATTTGATCTTGCAACAGCACTCCTTGGAATAGTCCTCCAAAGAGCCTAAGTATGCATGGTACAAAGATTGCTGCACATCAATCTTTATTATGACACAAAGGAAATATAGAATTTGAAAATAATGGAGCTTTACTCAATAATAAGTAAGAATGACATAAAGTCAGTTGTAGGAAAAGGGACTGAACTGGAGAGTATCATATTAAAGTGAAGTAAGTTTAATTAGAAAGACATTTATTACATATGTTTTTGGGCATCTAGATTCATATATCTGTATTTTTTGTAATGTTCTTTTGTAATGTTCTCTGTCAATTTGAAAAAAAAAGTTTCTTTGATGAGGGCTGAGAGCAAAACTTGGGCGTAAGGCAAGTATTTAGAACATAGTTAACAAGCATACTAGGTTAGGAAAGTGACAATAATCACGCTTCATTTTAAGCCACAGGGATGGGTGATAAATAAATAAACATAAGATAATGATACATTTTAGTGAATATTGTGAAAAAGGATACTAATTTAAAATAATAATAATCATGTAAGTATGTTTGCATGTTTTGAGATTATAATATAATGGCATCATTTCAACCTTTCGTCTCTCTAAAGTCTCTAGTATCTCACTCCTTGCTCTTGTTCAACTTCATGGCCTCTTTTTCATTAATTGTTTTTATATGTATATATGTTATGATATTACTTGTGTGTGTGTTTTCAGAGTTGATCATTTTGTATTGGAAAAGTACTTTGTTCCTTCTTGGGGAAGAGCCTGTCTCCTGCTCCCAGCTTCCCTTGGTTGCCTGCAGTTCTTTGTGTAGGGTTGAGGTCTCAGGGGCTTCTCTTTATGTACTTTAGTTGTATATTGTTACTGTCTCTGTTCAGCTCTTGTATAAACTGTCATTTTTTGTGAGATTTTATGTGTTTAGCTTCTGAAATCAAGATGAAATACAATCTCATAGAAAACTCCTTGATCATCTGTCTCTTACATTCTTTCCATCCCTATCTTTTGCAATGTTATCTGAGGCTTTGATATGGGATTATTTTGTAGGACAAATATTGATAATCTAGCTAGGGACTATGCTGGCTTCATGAAGTGGTAGTGGTACGTTCTCCCCTAGCATTGATGGATTCAATAGACCTGTATAATTGCCTACAAACAGCAGACCTAATTTCATTGTTGTTGAATGGTTTTAGTCCTATAAGAGAGTTCTTAGGTTACTGCCAAGGTATGTGTGCCACTACTGCATCCTTAGTGCTATGCTGTCCTACTGCTCATTGTTGTGGTTCACAGGTATCATGACTGAGTAGGACTGTTGGATCTTCTCTTCTTTAGGAAGCTTTTATGGAGCTTTGTGATACTATGATTGGCAATTCTTAGGAAGGATCATCCAGGTCAATTCTAGCTCAGGGTACTCTAGGCCCTGTGTCTGAAGTGCATAGTGCCTTCAGTAACAGGCATTTCCCTTTCTTCTCTAGATAGCAACCAGGACAATATCAATAACCTGTGTGTTTTAGAAATTTCTTGGGCAATAGGGATCCAAAGCGGGTTTACAATTGCTGGTGTGGGAAGCTTGGTTAGGTGGATTTGAGCTCTTGAATGGAACATTGTCTGTCCAAATGAGAAATTTTCATTTAAACTATATATGTATATTTATACAGACTTACATGTAGTATACTATTTTTAGGTAAATAGTTAATAGTTTGATTTTTTATGACTTTTTGGACATCTTTGTTTTATTTCAAGCTCCTTTTCTTTCTTTTGCATTTGTTCAACATTTTCCATGTGATTTTTATAAATTTATCTTCATAAGATTTTTTTAACACAATAAAGCAAGGAAGAAGTTTAGATTGTAGGAAAATACACTGAGCAGTGATATGTGGAGTTCTTAGCTAGTGGCTACACTATTTAAAATTATCTTGAATGATTTTCATTCTGCTCCAAAATTAAAAAGTATTAGACAGGTTTTGTCACTTCTCCAATTACATTGAAAGTCATGCTACATCCTGATAAAAGTAAGCTATAGTTATTCATTTTAGGTGAGAGTAGATTAATTGATCAAATATTTGGGGAAACTATAAAGACACTTCATGTCAAGTTTTATTATTATTTATTAAACTAATGAGTACTGAATATAATCTCTACATGATAAAATAGGTATTGCATGAGCTACAGATAAAATGATCAGTCTAGTAATGGCAATATGTATTGGAGACCACCAAAAATGAACAATGCAGATTTATTATCTTCTCAAATGGCCTAAAGTACTTCAACACAAGAGCCCTTTTGCTAAAAGTCAACCTTTTTTTCTTGTAACAATGGATGCTTGAAGACACGATGCATCAAAATAGCCACCTTCGAAATTCCTCTAAGGCTATAGTCCCTTCTGTTGTGTTTCATTATCATATAGTGTAGAGCACCTAGTTTGAAAAAAAAGAAGTGAAAAGACACTTCGCAACTAGTCAGTCTCTGAAATGTGTTCATTCATAGTCACTAAAACCCACAACCCACACATGGATGGGAACCTTGCTTTTTTTACTCTGGGGTCTAATTTCTGTGGACGTTCTAGAGAACAGCTACTTTTGTTGGGATACAGAGAGCCATTCAATAGTATGTTTTGTCTGCCCCGGTTGTTTGAACTCCAAAAGCAGCCTTTATTTTGCCCTGTAGTGTAGAATAATTTATATTATAGGTGTAAATTTATGTCATTTAGTCGAGTAAAGTACAGCAATAGAGCAAACACAGCCTATTACTATACTGCATTGTGCTTGGAAAACTGTTTATGCCAATAAGTAGAGAACTGTACTTTTAGCTAAAGAAAGATGATGACAAATATAAAACGTATAAGAGAATGGCTGAAGTATTTATAGTTTTAAGAGTTGTTTTAATTAATCAAGAAGACCAACAATAGTATTAGGGTATCATGAAACTCAGTAGTCTATTTTTCATAAATAACCAAATGGCTACTTCCACAATTGTGACGTGGATATTAAGATATTTTGATATCTTATCATATGTTATTAAAGGTATTTATTTGAGCAGGCCTTATTGAATTATTATAAAAACATCTCTTTCAAATAGTATGTATTACCCTGCCATGCCTCTTTAGTAAAATGAAGCTTTGAACAGATAGAAATAGATATAGTGGTCATTTATTGAAAAATTTCATGAAAATACAAATTCTACAATATTTTTAGACATGATTTTCTTATAATGTTTACCAAGTGACAATTTCCTCTCAGGAAATACACACACTGACTCAGCTATTGCTCATTTCACCAAACATGCACATAATAATAATGGTATAACAGAATGAAACAGATTTTCTAGAAGTTCTCAAAGAATTGGGAGGCTTTTTTGCTGGACAAGATAAGCAGCTTTCACCATAGTAGGCCGATCTTTGAAAAATGGATATAGTGAGATGCATGATGGAACACACCCCGCTAGGGATGCTGAGGCAGAAAGCAGGGAATCATAAAGATAAGACCACTCAGAGGTATGTATGCATATTGAGTTCCATGTAGTCTTGACTAGAATGTAGGATCTGTTTCAACCAAAAAAAAAAAAAAAAACAAAAAAAACAAAGTAGATGGACAGAGATGAGAGAGATCTATAATGCATTAAAATTTACTTCAACCTTCATGAAAAGATTGGGTTCTAAGTAGGTGAGTAGGAGAGAAAATATATCAATAGACTTACCCAATAGTGGACCCTGCATACTATATTGGTAAGCTAATTAGATTTGAGGCACACTCCACAGAGTGTATTACATTCCTGGTGTTACCAGTGTTTGAGATCAGGGTCAGGTATTTCCAGGTTCTTGGCATCATATTTAAGAATGCAGCAAAAGCCTAAAAGATGCAAAGTGGCAAAGAGAGTGTATTTAAAGCAAAGATAGAGAACAGGTTAGTGCACTGAGAGAGAGCAGTGGGATGCATACATGAAGATTCTCAGAGGCATGATTATAGTTTCGGGTCTCTTTTTATGAGGCTTATGAAAAAAAAGAGTTTGGTTACAAGAGGCATAGTTTGGGTAGTTCTCTATTTTGAATGACAGGCTTAGGTTATTTAGATTTTGCTTATGTCCTTCCTCAAATGCATCTGCTTTAATAATATGCATTCCCTATCCTCTTATGATCTCCATGGACAGCAGGTACACAATTAGTTCACAGGCATACATATTGGAAAACCATCCATACACAGGAAATAGATAGATAGATAGATAGATAGATAGATAGATAGATAGATAGATAGATAGATAAAATGGTTAGAGGGGTCTTAGGATTTAAGGAGAAACATATTACAGTTGGTTTGCTAAACATGGGCATATCAAACTGCCTTCTTATTGTTTATGTTTATACTCACACATGAGCCTTGTTTCCAATTTTAGTCAGAAAAGCTAATTTTTAGAGTGCACATCATCAATTAAGAGACACAAAATTGATCAAACTGCTAAGAATAAGTTATTTTTAAATATGCAATTCTAAGTCAACCATCTGTATGAATTCTTTCCCTCCCGCAAGTCTCAGGAATTATTATGAAAGAGAGAAAGGAAAACTATAGACATGATGTGAATGTTATATTCATGCAGATGTGCTTATTTGCACAAAATGAAGCCCATTTATGGTCCAACATTAAAAATAGAAGGACACATGATGTCTCACTTTAAGATAGTGAGACATGGGAGCTAATTTCTATCTAAATGAGAATTTCATTACTTACATAATAATGAAATAATAAGTTCTATACTTACATTATTTCCATACCAACTTTTCAAGTCCTATGTCCTTACTACTTTCTTTCAAATCTCTTCTTTAATATTATTGTTGTTCTATCCACATGCACACTGAGTTTATTTAATGTTGCTATTATATAAATGTATTTAAAGTTGATTACTTAGTGCTTATCCCTTGAGAAATTAATTCTCCCTCTCTTAGCAATTAATTGCCTGTAGCTCTTTATCTCAGGGTGGGGATTTAAAAGAATACTCTCATTCTGGTGTTGTGTGTCAACTGGTGTTCTCACTATGTAGATCTTCTATAGGCAACCATTTTTAAAATTTAATGTGTACATCTCTCACACATATACAGAAGTCATGACGTTGTACAAGATGTTCTGGTCCTCTGGTTTAAATAGGTCAAATCCTCTTCCTTGATGCTCTCTTGGGCAGAGAGGTTATATAGTATATGTAATAATTATAGACAAATGTCCTATGGTCAGTTGCTTTCTGAATTTGTAAATTTCTGTGATGGTCTCCATCTTCTGCTAAAAAAAGTTTCTTGATGACAGGCAAGAACTATACATATTTGTGGATAAGGATATGAAGCTGGAAATTAAACTTGTTTGGAGAGATGGCTGTAATGGGTTCTTCTCTAGGTTCTGTGGCCTCACCAGTCATAAGTAGTTGGGTAGCTTTATGGTACCAGACACGAATTTCTCTTATTAAATGGGCCATAAGTCCAATGACATGAATGTAGGTTAGCTCCAAGATATAAGTGACACTATTTTACCCTTGCATATATCTAGTTGTTCTGCTCACTTCTGTTATTCATAGACTTATAGGTGAGACTATTAATTACTTTTCTCTTTTGGAAGCTTGAACATCACAACCAGACATTCTGAAAATTTTAAGTCTCTAAAAATATTGATGAAGACACTAGAAGATGGAAAGACCACCAATGCTGATGGGTTGGTAGAACTGATACTGTGAAAGCGATTATCCTACAAAAATCAGTTTATATATTCACTAAGTTTCAATAAAAATCCTTATGATACTCTTTAAATGAATAAAAATTATAAAATGTATATGGAATCACAAAAGAGCCAGGATAGCCAAAATGATATTGAACAAAAAGGATAATACAGAACTGATTACTGTATCAGATTTTAGACTTTGCTACAGGGCCATAGCAATAAAACTAGCACGACACTAACACAATATCAACCATGCTTATCACTGGAACAAAACAGAAGATGAAAATATGAGTACATAAAATTATAGTCATTTTACATTTTGCAAAGATGCTAAAAATATCCACTAGATTAAAGACTGTATCTTCAACAAATTCAACTGTAAATGGATAAATAAATCAAAAACCTCAATGTAAAATCTCAAGTATTGAAACTTCCAGAAGAAAACATATGCAGAATCCTACAATATATAGGGTCAGAAAAGTCCGTCCTGAACCAGACTCCACTCACTCAGGAGTTAAGGCTAATAAATGGTGCCTCGTAAACAACTAATAAATGGTGCCTCATAAAACTGAAAACAACCATTCAAATGAAGAGGAAACCCACAGAGTGTGAGAAAATATTTGTCAGCCTTGCATCCTGTGGTGGTTTGAATAGGTATGACCCCATAGGTTCAGATGTTTGAATGATTGGCCTATGGGGAGTAGCACTATGAAGAGCTGTGGCCTTGTTGGAGAAGGTGTGTCACTGTGGAGGTAGGCTTTGAGGTCTGTTATATGCTCAAGACATGTCCAGTGTGGCAATCTTCAATTTTGCTGCCTACAGAATTGTAGACCAAGATGCTGGTGTGGATCAAGATGCAGAACTCTCAGCTCCTCCAGCACCATGTCTGTCTATACATTGCCATGTCTCGCCATGATAACAATGGACTAAACCTTTGAAACTGTAAGCTATCCCCAAGCAAACATTTTCCTTTATAAAAGTTGCAATGGTCATGGAGTCTCTTCACAACAATCAAAACCCTAAGACACATTTAATGGAGGTTCACTCAGAATACACAAAGAATTCAAAATACAAAGACAAAATAAATAAAACAACAACAAAATAACCTTTTTTTTCATTTTCTTCCAGTGTGCAGCTACTGGTAAGTTGCTTATGATACAGAAAATAACCAGATTCCCATCCATATGTAAGCAAGTTTAAATTCAACCATATATATGTATATATATATGTATGTATATATATATATATATATATATATATATAGCCAATCTAATATCTATTAGATTGGGTTCTGTTATTTATTCTATTGCTAAATATTATTTATATATACAAAATCAAATAGAGATAATTAACTTAGTATTTAATGTTCAAACTGAGATTGAAGAATATATATGAAAACTGGTGAATAGTAATAAGTATTTAGATGTAATAAATGCTGAAAAATGATAATATAGAACAGGAATAATGAATCCTGCCATTCAGTGTCAGAGTCACAGAGCTGCTTGGTCCTTAGCCAGGGTAGGGCACAAAATACTAAGAAATCTCACTACACTGTAGGAGAAGTGGGACTAGTCCAAACATGAACCTGTGGCATGTCCCAAGCTGGAAAAGATAGAGTACAAACCAAGGAAATGTTTAAAAAGGAAGAACACAGATCCATGGAACTCAGTATTCTTTCCAGAGACAAGGAGTATAGAGATTTGATGTGGAGGAACCACCCATCAAGCTGCTATTTTTCTCCCCTATCTGAGCAAACTACATCCCTAGGAACAAGAAGAGCCACATAACCATACTGAAGAAAATTTTACACCAATTTCTTCTACCCCATGTTACTGAATTTGTACATAGGTGGATTGGGATGAGGAGTATAGATTGAGTGTGATTGTCTGCTTTTATGTTTGTATGTACATCTTGATTACGAATGGAATTTTCTTCTTTGTTTCTTTGATATGTTTTCTTCTACAACGTCTTAGTATGTTAGTCACACGAATACTTTGAATTTTATAAATTCATTTTGAGTTACTGTGTTTTAGATTGTATGTCACTAACAAAGCTCTTCCTGGCTGTTTCTTGCTATTTAACACCCACAAAACTCTTTTGTTGTTTAAAATGAATTAATGTTAATCACAAGTCACACTGTATCTTTTTTCTCCTGTTTGACTTCTTTTTGTTCCCCTTCTACCCACAGTACTAATATATTAACATACAAAGTATTGTCCATCCCCTTCAACTCCCCTGAACAGTTGTTACTTAAGGAAAGATTATTGTGGAGTCAACTGTTACTCTATCCACAGTAGGATTATCCCTGGATAGTGACTGTTCCTGCAGGTTGTAGCTGACTCTTGGAGAAGTGGTGACAGATTCTGGAACACTGAATACTTGGTCAACAAAAGAAAATGACACTTCAACCATATTGCTCTTTTGTTTACTTGAACTTACCACTGAAATAAGAAATGTGGCTTGAATAAATGAATAAATAAAATAAAGATGAACTATTTAACTTCAGATGTGCAAGTCCCTGTACAGGAGAAGTTACCACATACAAAAAGGACAGGTCTCCTCCCTGGATTAGCAGCCCTATAGTATTTTTCCTCAGGGAGAGGATTTATCTGAAATTCCTGACAAATACCTCAAAAGAACGATTATAAACATGTTTAAAGAACTCAAAGGGAAAATGTGAAACTATCCAAATGGATTAAAGACCTCAATATTAATCTGACCACACTGAACCTGATAGAAGAGAAAGTGGGAAGTACTCTACAACACATGGGCACTGGGAGACCACTTCCTATGTAGAACCCCTGTAGCACTGACAATAAGAGCAACAATGAATGAATGGGACCTTCTAAAACTGAAAAGCTTCTGTAAAGCAAAGGACACTGTCATTAAGGCAAAAAGGCAACCTACTGATTGGGAGAAGATTTTCACCAACCCCGCAACAAAGGTCTGATTTCCAAAATATATAAAGAACTCAAGAAACTAGACTGTATAAAGCTAATTAATCCAATTTAAAAAATGGGGCACTGAACTGAACAGAGAATTCTCAACAGAAGAAGTTCAAATGGCCAAAAAACACTTAAGGTCATGCTCAACCTCCTTAGCAATCAGGGAAATGCAAATCAAAACAACTTTGAGATACCATCTTACACCTGTCAGAATGGCTAAAATCAAAAACACCAATGATAGCCTTTGCTGGAGAGGTTGTGGAGAAAGGGGTACCCTCATCCATTGCTGGTGGGAATGCAAACTTGTGCAACCACTTTGGAAATCAGTGTGGCGGTTTCTCAGGAAATTTGGGATCAACCTACCCCTGGACCCAGCAATACCACTCTTGGGAATATACCCAAGAGATGCCCTATCATATGACAAAAGCATTTGTTCAACTATGTTCATAGCAACATTATTTGTAATAGCCAGAACCAAATGTTGAGGTTTCAAGTGTGAGCTCTTATTCTCAATTTGCATTAGTTTTTACTTATGATGGAAAATAAAATTTCAGTTTTCTTAAATTTTTGGTGGGTCTCCTCTGATAGTTGAGTCTGGACTAACTCTGTTTCTCCTGGATACCTGACTTGATTAACCACATCCCTAAAAAATGTCCTAAGGTTTTACTTTTGATTGTTTGAGGTATATTTAAATAAAAATGAGTTTGTCTGCACACAAACTCCTGAGCATTTACTTTGTTCAGTTAATTAAGTAACTAAATTGTCTCATTATGTACTTAGGCAAAATTATTCAGAATTATTTCATATTATTTTCTCTACAACACAAACCAGCTCCAGAAAATGTCTTACTTGTTGTAACCCAAGACTAAATACACCTCACAATACTGAAATCAGCAAGATTATTTGTCATTGGGAAACAGTTGACAACATCTAGTTTGTCTTCAAATCTTAATATTGTTCTCTTGCAGTCTAAAATCAGCAAAGTGGCATTTCATATTTCCAGGCATAAATTACCATGCCTGTCCTTTGCCTATGAAACTTCAGTAGAGAATATGCATGCCCTAGTTTTCCTAGGAGAGTTCTAGTTCCTTCCTATTGTTCTGGAATAACTATTATTAGAACCTCTTTCTCTTTCAAAAGTGTCCTCGTTCTGATGACTGTTTGATAGTTATTCCACATCAGTGGCTCCTCTGCAATTCACATCAAATAAAGCCCACCCTCATCCTCTTTGCCTGAAAGGAAGTAGGCAAGCTTTGTCTACTTTAGAACTTCAATATAACTTTTCTTTTGAAACTCTCAAGAACACTGATCTCTGTGTATTTCAAATAAGGTCAAACTGTTCCTCACTTAGTCCTTTGCACTTGATTTTTCCCTCTACCCAGGATGCTGTTCTATCAGATTGGCAGCCTCCTTCTTAGAGGTGCTATCCTCTTTTAATCATTTTAATCATTGTCTTTCCAAATTTCCCATCAAGAGTTTCCTCACAGCTTTGGCTTATTAGTTTTTCTGTTTGTTGACCATATGTTATATATTTTTCCCATAGTTCTTATTTTTAACTCAATATACTTTTTTCTACTCAATAGTTTACTATTAGAGTCTATACACTCTAGCTGTCAAAGGGTAATTTCTGTGCAAAGCGTAACCCTAAGTGCTCAGCGTCTATTAGCTTCCTCATAAAAATTTGAAGATTATGCCAATTACATGTAGAGATCTGAGAACATCAATATGATCCCCTTTGTACTGAAAGTAGTTGCACAGGAAGATTGGTACTGTGACTGAAGCAACTAGTTCCTGAACGAGCCTACACACTTAGATGATTAAGACTACATTTGGAATCTAAGAAGAAAACATGATTAAAATTTTAAAAGTAGATTTATTTTCATGACTTTCAAAATGTAATCTGAAGGTCTGTTTTGAGTTACTTTTCAAGTGTTTTATTTCTTTTTTTTAAATTTATTCTTCTCTCACTCAGCACATCCTGACTACATCCTCCCATTCTTCTGTTCTCCAAGTTTCCACCCACCTGCTCTCTTCCCCAAATCCACTGCTCTTTCTAATTCTTTTTCATATGATATATTTTGATCAGGTTATATCCCCTTCCCCTTCTCCTCCAAGATTCTTGTCCATCTCCCTACTCATCCAGCTTCATGTTATTTCTCTATATTTCAAAATAAGAAAAGATACAGAACAGGAAAAACAACAAAAACAAAATTTAAAATTAAAACAAACTTAAAAATTCAGTAAGACAAAAGAATATTAAACAAAACAAAACAAAAAGCCCACATAAAATAAGTTCATTTAAAATTGGCCTACTTATCCTGGGCATGGGTCTTGCCCTGAAGTACTGTAAATTCACCCAGTGGCACTCCATTGATAAAATGATTTCCCTTTCTCTGGGGTTAACAGTTGCAAAATGCTTCTTTGTTAGGTCTAATTGCTGTTCGCCCACTGTGTAAATGTGATGAGACTCCATGACCTCTACTAATTATTTATTGCCTTTGGTTATAATAATATAACCAACCTAAGTCTTTTGTTATATTATTTTTTTAACTTTTTATTTATTATTTGTGTCTTTCACACCATGCATCTTGATCTTGTTTTTCACACCATGCATCTTGATCTTGTTTATATCCTGGTCCCTTTGCATCCACCTTCTGCCCTTACAACCCCCTCCCCCCGCAAATAAAGTAAAATAAAAGAGAAAAAAGGGAAAAATCAATTTTGTCATAGAAGCTGTAGTATCTACCATATATCTTTATTTGTTAATATTCTTTGCAAAGAGTCATTGGTCTGATTTGAAGCCTCTTGTTTCTGCTACTCTATCGATGCTGGGCCCACACTGGGACTCCTCTTGGATACCTTTTTGTTGTTTGTCCTATGCTTTGGAGAGCCTGAAGCTTTGGGTCCGCAGGACTTTCCCTGTCACCTGCTCCAGCACATCATAAATGGGCCAGATGTTGGGGTGGGCCATCACCTTTGATTCTGGACCTAATGGGTTAGTGAGCTCACCAGTTCTCTCTCACCATCATGGTGAGCTCTGCAGCATTGTCCCTGGTAGTTCACAACTCACAGGGATGAGCAAGGGTCGGTACAGTTTTCCTACTTTCAATTCCTCTGGGTCACCTCTTCTACACCTACAGTATTAGGGTCAATTCTACTGCGTGGCCCATGCAAGGTGTAGGGGCCACTTTCTGGATTGCTACAGCCGGTGAGAGGCAGGAACACAGGGACAACTCGCCCAGTCTGAAAACCTCAGATGCAACTAGCTCTCCTAACTGCCACAGGAATCAGAGAAGGCAGAAGTCTCAGATACCCTCACTACCTTATGATAGATTGGGGCGAGCTCTCATGTTCAGATTCTAGGGGAAGGGTGTTCACCTGCACCCCTGTCAATAGTGTTAACTTTACTGTGTTTTCCAAACTAGGTGCTGGGCCTACTTTCTGGAGGACCACAGCTGAGAAGGGAAAGGGTCAGTTCTCTCACCTGCCATGGGCAATAGGGGCACAGGGCAGGGGAGCTTTAGTTAGATTATAATTATAATTACTGTTAGTTAACAGTACCAAGAAAAGATAAAGTTAAATCATATACATATAAAATTTTCAATTATTTTTTCTCAAATTTTATTTTGCTCCTTTTGTATAAACACTAAGGACATCATTGAATAAATGGGACCTCCTGAGACTGAGAAGCTTCTGTAAAGCAAAGGACACTGTCACTAAGACAGAAAGGCAACCCACTGACTGGGAGAAGATCTTCACCAACCCCGCAACTGACAAAGGTCTGATATCCAAAATATACAAAGAACTCAAGAAATTAGACCGTAAAAGGTTAATCAATCCAATTATAAAATGGGGCACTGAGCTGAACAGAGACTTTTCAACAGAAGAAGTTCAAATGGCCAAAAGACACTTAAGATCGTGCTCAACTTCCTTAGCAATCAGGGAAATGCAAATCAAGACAACATTAAGATACCATCTTACACCGGACAGAATGGCTAAAATCAAAAACACCAATGATAGCCTCTGCTGGAGAGGTTGTGGAGAAAGGGGCACTCTCATCCATTGCTGGTGGGAATGCAAACTTGTGCAACCACTTTGGAAAGCAGTGTGGCGGTTTCTCAGGAAAGTCGGGTTCAACCTACCTCTCGACCCAGCAATACCACTATTGGGAATATACCCAAGAGATGCCCAAACATACAACAAAAGTATATGCTCAACTATGTTCATAGCAGCATTGTTTGTAATAGCCAGAACCTGGAAACAACCTAGATGTCCTTCAATGGAAGAATGGATGAAGAAAGTATGGAATATATACATATTAGAGTACTACTCAGCAGTAAAAAACAATGACTTCTTGAATTTTGCATACAAATGGACGGAAATAGAAAACACTATCCTGAGTGAGGTAAGCCAGACCCAAAAAGAGGAACATGGGATGTACTCACTCATATTTGGTTTCTAGCCATAAATAAAGGACATTGAGACTATAATTCGTGATTCTAGAGAAGCTAAATAAGAAGGTGAACCCAAAGAAAAACATATAAGCATCCCCCTGAATATTAACCTTCATCAGGCGATGAAAGAAGACAGAGACAGAGACCAACATTGGAGCACTGGACTGAAGTCTCACGATCCAAAGGAGGAGCAGAAGGAGAGTGAGCACGAGCAAGGAACTCAGGACTGCGAGGGGTGCACCCACACACTGAGGCAATGGGGATGTTCTATCGGGAACTCACCAAGGCCAGCTGGCCGGGTCTGAAAAAGCATGGGACAAAACCGGTCTCGCTGAACATAATGGACAATGAGGACTACTGAGAACTGAAGAACAATGGCAATGGGTTCTTGATCCTATTGCACGTAATGGCTTTGTGGGAGCCCAGGTAGTTTGGATGCTCACCTTAATAGACCTGGATGGAGGTGGGTGGTCCTTGGACCTCCCACAGGGCAGAGAAACCTGCTTGCTCTTTGGGCTGAGGAGGAAGGAAGACTTGATTGGGGGAGGGGGAGGGAATGGGAGGTGGTGGCGGGGAAGAGGCAGAAATCTTTAATAATTAAATAAATTAATTAATAAAAAAAACAAAGTACTGTAATAGAATAAGAGAGTATAAACATGAGACCAAAGTCCTGAAGTTTAGAGGAGATTGTTTTTTAGAGGCAGAATTATCTAATTTCTCTTTAATGACTTAATAAGAAATATAAAGTATCTATTTCAACCAATTTGAAGTTGCCTATCTATTCTTCTGTTAAATTTCTTTCAACATAGATTTGTAACATTTTTATGTTTTTAGCCTGATGTTAAAAAATCAAAATGAAAAGAACATTATTACCAAAACTCTATTAGCTACAATTTCATAGAAGAAACTCCTGAGTTCAATGAATTTTGCTTCTAATTTCCATTAAATCTAAATCTATCATCTATCTATCTATCTATCTATCTATCTATCTATCTATCTATCTATCTATCTCTATGTATCTATCTATCCATATATCTATCTATATATCTGTCTATGGAGAGATAGATGGATATAGATATAAACATAAAGACATATACTAAAATTGAAAGTTTTTTTTTTCCATAATTTCTTTAAGCTATGAACCTTAGATGTTGATGTTTTGAGCAATCTTTTTTTGTTAATTCCTATAACTCAAAAACAAAAAATTAAAAAAGAATGGAACGGTAAATTAAGAAACAATATGACAAGAGAGCCAGAATTTCACCGGGTACCAAGTCAATGCCATTTATATTGACAGTATGCATCCAAAAATAAAAAAAAACTACACCTCCCCAAAATCCTCAAAACCAACCAAAAAAAAAACAGCTTTCATTGATAAGATAAATATACGTATCTTTCTCCTCCTTTTATTTTCTTCTCCATCTCTTCTTCCTGTTGTAACATAGCAATTACATAAAATACATCATTATACCTAGTGTCCTGAGACAATACAAGCAACAATTATTTGATTATCGTGGTACTACATCTTTGACAAGTCTTCAGTATATAAACACAGTGGGTTTCAAACTCACAGTCATCCACTCATCTCTATCTGTGAGTCTCAAGTGTTGGGGTTAAGGGTTTGGATACATGCCCGATGACAATGGGAATTTCTAATTTTCTTTAACTGGAATGCTTTTGTGGTGATGTCAGTCATTTCACTTATTTTTTACCTCTTCAAATTTATTAAATGGTACCTGCTTTTTTCGCCAGTTAGATATCATTATAAATGAAGAGACAAGGTGGGTTGGAGAAAGGAGGAAGGAAAAGAAGGCAGGCAAGTAGGCAGGCAGGATGAGAGGAGTGAAGGAGGGAGGGTTGGAAGAAAGAAAGGATGGAAGGAAAGAAGGAAGGAAGAAAAGAAGTCCCTGCACTACCCTTTCCTTCTGGATTTGGGAGAAAATCATTCTCTACTCTCAGTAACATTATGGTAAGTCTTCATGAAAAAGAAGAAGGTAGAAATGACATTTTTTAGATACTGAGCCAGTTGAAACTGCCTATACTACTTTTTGTCAATCATGCCTTCTCTTTGCTATCTTGAAAAGAATAACCTGGAGTAACAGCTGAAAACAATGGGTCATTGCACTTAACAGCCTGGCCTATCTTGCTTGCTCAGCCCAGCTCATGGTTTTGGAGTTTAAAATGAGGTTATAAATTGGAGCTAACAGCTTGCATCCAGAGGCCTTTCAGGAGCTGTTCTGGCTTGGTCTATCAGTGCCACCTCCTCTTCCACTCTCACTGGTGTCAGTGTGCTTATTCCTGTAGATAACGACTAACATTTCCACACTGGTAAACATATAGAAAAAAAATAAACAAGAATTCCTGGCCCCAAGCTGAAAACTACAGCATAAACCTCCTTCCTGTGCTCAGGGGTTGTTGTGGAAAAGTGGAGAGGAAGATTCTAAGATTCAGAGGCAGTGATCACTAGGAGAAGGTGAACATTTGAATGTTAAAAATTCGATGTGGTGAATGATAACTTGTAACAAAAGACTGGGAAATTCAAGACAGGGAGAAATCTCACAAAGAAGAAAACCAACGTAGTTACTCTGTTTATCTAAGACTGAATTCAAATGGAAGGGCTGGAAATTCAAGGCAATCCACTTGAGTATAAAGAAGATAAAACATTCATTTTCTTAATTGTTTGTGATTGTAAGAACTGCTCTTCTTAATTGTTTGTGATTGTAAGAACTGCTCTCAATAGCATGAACTCAGACTTTCCGGCTTGCTCTCTTTAGGTGGACAAAGCTAAGGGTTTCAGTGGAAAGTTACACATTCTCATGGTAAGAAGTACTCTATGTATATATTCTCCTTTTTATTGATTTTATTGAGCTATGCATTTTTCACTGCTCCCCTCCTTTCCCATCCTCTCCATTCAATCCTCTTCCATTCCCTATGCTCCCAATTTATTCAGGAGATCTTATCTTTTCCTACTTCCCATGTAGATTAGGTCTATCTTTGTCTCTCTTAGGGTCCTCCAATGTTGTCTAGGTTCTCTGGGATTGTGAAGTGTAGGCTGGTTTTCTTTGCTTTATGTCTAAAAGCCACGAAGGAGTAAATGCATATGATATTTGTCTTTCTGGGTCTGGGTTACCTCACTCAATCTTATGTTTTCTAGATCTTTCCATTTGCCCACAATTTTCAAGATGTCGTTATTTCTTCTGCAGTGTAGTACTCCATTACGTAAATGTACCACATTTTCCTTATCCATTCTTTGGTCGAAGGGCATTTAGGTTGTTTCCAGATTCTGACTATGACAAACAATGCTGTTATGAACATAGTTGAGCACATGTCCTTGTGTTATGATTGAGCATCCTTTGGGTATATACCCAAAAGTGGTATTGCTGGGTCTCTCTATGTATTCTTGAAGCCTGATTCCCAAAGTGACTAACTGTCATAAGTTAATCTTCATGCCATTCAAGTTCACTTTGATCCAACATTAAATTCAATTTTTTTCATTACTTGTCTTTAAAAGTAATGTTCATTCACATTTTACACAAATTTTTATTAGTAGAATTAGCTGAATGCTAAAACAAAAATCATATATTTGCTAAGGAGATATCTTGAGATAGTTGAATTAGATAAGTGGATTTTGTTTTTAAATTTGGTCTAACCACTTGACTCAATCCAGTCTCGTGAGTGAACTCATGTTAGGTCTTCTGTGACTAGTTGAATACTATTCCCATTTGTATATGTATGATATATTCCTTACCCTTTCATTTGTTGATGGACACCTAGGCTGGCTCAGTTTCTTAGGTGTTATGAGTAATACAGCAGTAAATATGAACAAGTAAGCATCACTGAATTAGAATATAGAGTTCTTGAGCATACAGCCAGGAGAATAAAATCTAGGTTCCTTTATAAACCTATTTTATTTTTCTGAAAACCCACCACCCTGATTTCGGTATTGACTACCTAAGTTGACATTTCTGCCAACAGTGAATAAGTGTTCTTAGTTCCCTTTACTCTTGCTAACTTTTGTTGCCATTTGTTCTGACTGGTGTGATGAAATATGGCACTTTTAATTTGCATTCCCCTGGTGACTAAGGGTGAAAAATACACGTTCAGATATTTATTGGTCAGTTGTATTTCTTCCCTGGCAAATTGCCAATTAGTTCATAAGCCCATTACTTGACTAGAAATGTTTTTTTTTGTGTGTGCTTCGTTTTATTAAGTACTTTTAGAGTCTGAATATTAACACTCTGTCTGATTGTGGTACATTTTAAGTGAGTACCAAGCAAAGATATATTGTGAGTAATTTAAAAGATGAATACCGATCTCCTTACTACCAAGTTCAGTTTTTAAGGTCAATTATGATTATTGACATAATTCCATCTATTTTTTTTAGTTTTATGTCTTGCTTTCTTTTTGTCTTATCATGTATTCTGATAGAAAAATATGACTCCCTCCCTGTTTCTGTTGTATAATTAGGAAGTTTATATACATTATTCAGACTGCATATAAAAAGGAACAGTAGATTTTTTATCTTTATTTTTTAACTTAGAATGGTTTTATTATAATCATGTTTTTCCTGAATTTTGAAATCAGGAAATCTAGTTAAAATAAAAATAACTACCATTACTAGTATTTTAAGCATATTTATATACTTTAATGATATTTTAACATATATCTGATTAACTGATCAATTTTACTGTTAATTTTCTAGTTTCCTACATAGCAATATTTATTATTTTCTGCAATTCAAATATCTTGAAAATCAATGCTCTCAATATCTTTTCAAGTGAAATTTCCTTATTTCTCAATGCTTTAGCTAAAACTTTATTGAATATACAATTTTATCTGGGCATATATTTTCTCATAGTAGTAATATGATTTTATATAGTTCAATCTAACCCCAATATATTGCACAGGAACCTCTTAAAGTACTTTTTTCAAGTATTCAACAATGAAAAGTTAATAAATGTTTCCCATGTCTTCAATCCATCATGAGGTAACGGTTTCTCATCTTTTGTATTTTGATACTTTTGTTAATGAGTATTTTATCTGACCAATCTTTCTTTATATTATAAAACTGCCTCAAAGTTGACTTTCTGGTTATATCTTTTGGAAGCTACCAGAGAGTCTGTTTCTGGGTCAATGACTAATTAGATTTATCATAAATTGTGTAACATTTTTTGTAATTGTATATTTACAGCCCCATTTCTCTCAAAAGTTTAAAGATTCTTTGAAGACAGGACCATATAATATTCATTTTTGCATATTCTATATAGAGTAGCTTTGGGATAAAATAAACATTGCAGCTAGACCTGAGAGTTGCTGTAATGCTTTTGCCAGATAGAAGTCGTGAGTTTTCTGTTTCATGGTGACTGTTTATGGGAATTCCTCATCCTTCAAAAGCTTCAAAGCTATAATTTGATAATGGCCACTGGCACAGGTCGAGATCCTGTCTATGAGATCCTGTCTATTTTGTCTATGCTGCCTATAGGATTGTCTCATACGTGATAATTAATATCTCCTAATTCATTTACTAATCAGATGAGGAGAGTCCTGAGTTTGATTCCATTTCCCATTCAGTTATATCTGACTGCTTGTATCAGTTCCAGATTTTCAAATGCAAAATGTAAATGAAGGAAAAATTGTAAAATGAAGCAAAAAAACACCAAAGTATTTTACAGAGTATGAAATGGTTAAGGAAAGATTACAAAACTGAAAAGAACTGGAAAGTAAAACAAATACTATTTATTGTTTTTACAGGGATAATATTGCCACATACACAAATGCAAAGCTGGTTGAACTGGTGTTTCTGTGAAACTGTATCCCTCTCTATATACTCCTTTTGCTTTTTTAAGATAGGGTTTCTCTGTGTAGGTCCGACCATAAAAGAACTACATCTGTAGACCAGGCTGGCATTGAACTCACAGAGAACCACCTGCTTCTGCCTCCCTAGTTGTGGGATTAAAGGTTACCACCACCTGGATTGAAATTCTACCTCATTTAGTAACAAAACCAAGTGATATGTAATTTTTAGCTTCTGAGATTAAAAATGAAAAAATATCATTGCTTTCTCCCTAAAATTAGCCCTTGATATGGCATGGAAACTACAGAAGCTATTGATAACTTAAGATACCAAGCATCAAATTTTTTATTAATACATCTGAGTTGGAAAAAAAGAAAGATCCCCGCAAACAAGCTACTTTTTATTATTTATTTATTTTTATTCTTTTTTAATTAAAATTTCCACCTGCTCCCCGTTTCCCATTTCCTTCCCTCTCCTCCCACATATTGCCCGGTCCCCCCACTCCCCTCCCCCTAGCCCCACTCCTCTTCTACTCCCCCCAGTCCATTCCCCCTCCCTCTTCAGTCTGAAGAGCAGTCCAAATTCCCTGCCCTGCGGGAAGACCAAGGTCCTCCCACTTATATCTAGGTCCAGGAAGGTGAGCATCCAAACAGGCTAAGCTCCCACAACGCCAGTTCATGTATTAGGATCGAAACCTAGTGCCATTGTCCTTGGCTTCTCATCAGCCTTCATTGTCCGCCATGTTCAGAGAGTCCAGTTTCAACCCATGCTTATTCAGTCCCAGTCCAGCTGGCCTTGGTGGGCTCCCAATAGATTAGTTCCACTGTCACAGTGGGTGGGTGCACCCACATGTAAGGCTAATGATAAGGAACCACATTTTCCAAAATTAATTTTATAGTTTCTTTGAAAAGAAAATTTGTGTTTTAAAAACCAAAAAAAACCTCTGTGCTTTTCCTTTTGAAAAATGAGAATTTTCATTAATTTACAAATCAGTTCTCATATAATGTTGCTAAGCTTATTGTGTTCCAATTGTTTCAATAGAGTCAATATTAAAGAACGTCACTGATCCTTGTGTGCTTTCCGAGACTAATTGTTGATTCACTTAGGTTTTTAACACAAATGAATCTAATATAATTTTGGAAAACATATTAATCAAAATAAATGCACATTCCTACTTTACCTCAATTTGAAAATCAACGTGCATTTTCATTTCCAGTTCCAATCACATCCAGCCACGTGATCAAGTAATTCTCTAGACCCCACAAAAAAGATCTTCCGAGCAGAACAAATCACTTGACTTAAAACAGTGCTTGAGAAACTGTTCTATCACAAAAAAACCCAACAATGGTTTTTGAATGATTGAAGAGGCAGCAAATAAAACCCAAAATATGATGTGTTTACTCTTGTTATCATCCAAGTTAATAAAATCTAATGTTAAAACATAACAAAACTTTAGGCCAATTTGTTTCTAAATAATTTTTCTTTCTTGATCTTGGGTGCTGTATCCAGAGTGCTTTGCAGAATCATCCAGTAATCCCGGCTGCTGGTCACAAACACAGAGGGGTTCCTGACACCTTCAAATGCATCAAGGGATGCAAGGAAAGCTGTGTGTGGCATGCTGTAAAACATGTGACACTCTTTCTTAGATGGCCTTGCAACGAGTAAAATTGAAAAACCAAGTTAAGCTTGGTGCTTAGAGAACTTGTAACAGAAACGATTATGCTTCCAGACTGAAGGTGAGACAAATCTAGGATCTCCAGGAAAGAATATGGGCGAGAAAAATGTTCTGTCCTCATTGCTTTTTGTTCTTTGGGTCCTAGGTTTGTACAGTGTCTAGTCTGTAAGAAAGTATTACTAATTTTTAAAAATAATTTATTATTTATGAAAAAAAATACCAAAAATTCATAGCATAAGATAACATACTGTGAAATATCACACCATTAGTATGTTGTATATTCGTATCTTTTGTGGATTTCTCTACTGAGTGCAGAGCACACATGATCTAAGCCTACAATAAACACACTTGAGCTTATACTTGCATTCTTCTAGTGAGAGCTAAGATCTGGGATATATGTTACTTACTAGTTTTTTTTTTTTTTAAATTCACTCACTATCCTTAGTATTTTCATGTCTTGGGTCATCTATGTTATTTGAAATTTAGAGAAGTATGGCTGCTTATTTCTATTGTGCTCTTCCTTGTGAACTTGTTGATAACTGATTCATTTCTGAGTTTTGTTCTCACTGTTCTCAAGATGATTCAAGTAAAATTAAATCATATTGTTTATTCTTCTACAGGGCCAGGAATCTGCAATGGTTCTTATTTACTTTTTCTATTAACTTTATCTTTTTCCATGATTTAGAGTTTTTCCCCTCAAATATATATTAATACCTGCTGGGAGTCATGTGACCTCCTCAGGGGACAAGGCCTGAGAATAGCACAAACAAGTTCTCCTTTTGGCAAGTCCTGGGAGAATTTAACCCATTTTTGGCAAGACCAATGATGGTTTGCTGTATAATTCTGGACATGATTCCAGGAGCAGATGCACTATCTGTTCTCTTTGCTTTCCTTCCACATTTTAATGCTGGTTGCCTTTAGTTTCGCTTTCGTAGAGCCATACATGAAATGACTATTGTATTAAGAAAATGTTCCCCTGATGTTTCTCCTCTGGGTGAGCCAGAGGGGATGTTGTTAAAAATACACAGTGGATCTGATTTAGTTTCTAATGTCTTTGATGTTTCAGGTGTGACGATGAATTCAGGATTCTCAAGAACAGGATGTTGCCTTTCCAATGCACCTTGTGACTGGCCTGAGAAGAGTCACAGAAGTTCATAACAATAAAACAAATTTGCATAATTGCCATGGAGAGAATGGTTTTTAACCACAACAGTCTAGGGGAAATGTTAATAAGTAGATGATATCAAGAGTTAATGGGAACAGTCTAGTGACAGGGAATGAAGCAGAATCATAGAAACCTCCAATGCCCTCGTTTCTAGTAGTCACATCAATACTGTAGGAGCCAATTCTGTAGGAAGATGAAAGGGGTCATGAGAACAAAAGATAAGTGTTGCCAACTATTAAGAGTAAGCATTTAATTTATGTAGTTTATAGGATGGTAGGAGAAAATCTAGTACATCCCCTATAGGACATAGAGTAGTATATAATGAAGAATGAATTGATTCAGACTTGGTTGATGAGTTGAATGCGAGAATTTAGATTTGATCAACGGTAAACCTTAACCCTTAGAGGCAAATCTTCATTTTACTTTGCATGATGCTGTAAGCTCAAATGCTGTCAACTGGGCACACTGTTCTACCTGTAGGTGTGCCTAGTTAGAAAACTTCCTTTATTGCTTGCTATACTGCTTATGTTTCTAATAACAAGTCTACAAATCAAGTTGGTAATGATTACCGGTGGGGAAGCTGAGGGATGAAAAGGAACGAGATAAGAGAACAAACTGGCAATTATTGTAACTATTATTAGAAACTTAAGGAAACAAATATAATTGTAAAACTGTTCATGGGAACTATTAAACTGTATAAATAAAAATGGTCCAGACTATCCTGGTTCACTTGTTTGATGCAGGTGGTCAGAAGCTTCTTAATTTCACCAACTTCACACAAACATCCAGGTCACTGGATCCTTTAGGAATTTTATGTTAAATTGTACAGAATATAATGAGTTCTGGTTACTTTTTAAATATTAAAATCATTGAAATAAGTTGTGCTCACCTTTACATATCTTCACTAAATAATGCCACATGGAAGTCACTTTTTAGGATATTAGTATTTCAAGCAATCAATAACTATAAAGCAGATTATATTGAAATGATATTTATATAGCAAATGAAAAATATTATGTTCTCTGAATTTTCATGTTTGTTTACATTGCTAACTAATGTTTCTTATCATTTTACAATTTATCAGATTAAATTATTTACTGCTACTGGCTAATTATATTTCTCTGTGGCAATGTGATTAATGCATAGCACTTTCATCAAAATCATTGTTTTAACCCCATAAATTTTAATTATAGGTGGATAATGTGAAAGTAGTAATCATGAGATATAAGAACTCTTTAGAAAATGGGAGACCTGTAAATTGTGTTACTAGTATAAGAAAATGGCAACTGAAATTTCATTATTATTTTCTTTCCCTTTGTTTTTTCATTATGTTTGAAAAGCAAATAAAATATTCAGTTAATTAATCATAGTTACACAACTATGATTCTATAAAAATACTGAAAAAATTTCTAAGTAATGAGTACCAGAATAAAAATCTCTATGAGAAATATAGTTTGGGGGCTGGAGCTATGGTTCAGTGGTTATGAGTACTTGCTGCTCTTGTCAGGGCACAGGCTCAGTAGTCTGTCCCACATGATGCTTCAAAACTGTCTGGAACTCCACTTTCAGAATATCCAATTCCATCTTCTGACTTCTGTGGAAATCAGGCACATAGATAATACACATACGTTTTGGTGAAAACTCATACACATAAAGGAAAATAAATAAATCCAAACAAGGATAATTTTTTTTAATTTTAATAGATGAAGTTTAAAAAAATAGCCAGGTCTATGAGATACTAATCTTTAAAATTAATCAGCATCTGAATTTGGAAACAGGTATTAATGTTAATTGTATCCACAGTGCAGTAAATGGAAATTATAAAATATTTTAGGCAGAGAGACTCCAAAAAAAGTTAAAGGTATAAAAGAACAAATTATAATTCATGAAATTAAAAATTAGAGCGGTTTAATCCTTTTAAAAACATGAAATAATGCTGATGTTATGAATACTAAATCAGACAAATAAAAACTGACAAGTAGTGGCAAAAGTACCATAATTGCAGATTATACATGTGCTCATATATAATAATAGCAGTATGTTACAATATGCTATAATAACATTAAAGTATATGTGGTTAGTGCAGATTAACCAATGAAGTAAAGTAAATACTATCCATGGGAAAAGACATGTAGAGACATGTGAAAAAATAATTGAAATTTCTATGTGCAGATAATGAAACTGATCAAGATTTGAAAACATAGCATAAAACATTTTTAGATTTGAAGGAAACAAAGAGTTTAATATGTAAGAAGTAGGCCAGAAAGCCAAGGAATTTAGTTTGCACTTGTAACAGTTCTCAGTGTGCATGTGGCAAAGACAAGAAGACTAGTTTGTGGGTCACTGACTGAAGCAACCTGAAAAATTCTAAGGCAATCTTTGTATGGCAAACCATTGCTTTTTAAAATGAATAAAATATATCATGAGGCCAAATGGGTCAAAAAAGAAGTTCACACCTGGAAAAACAGCTCAAATACAGTGTTAGAATATTTCCTGAGCAATAACAGATAATAAAAAATAATGAATCAGTATCAAAAAGCTGTCAACCACAAATTCATTGTTTGTATGTTTATTTCATGTAAATAATCCATCTATTGGGCACATATACAGTGGAGGATGGTCAGGAAGATGATTTCTGCTTAACTGTATAATTATGATGAATAGAAATAATACTATGATATTTTATATTACTCAGACTGACATAGTTTTCTCAGCCACAAAATCAACCTTTTACATATACAGATAACTTTGGACTCCAGAGCAAATTCAAACCATTCTGGTTGCCCCTAGAGATGAATATCTGATTGTCCCTAGAGACAAATACATGAGGTCATTTTCCCAAGTGTTTTGCTGATTCAAGGTCAGGCTAGAAGCAACTTTAGCAGATATAACGTTTTTAGTAATTGACTTTTTGTACATAGTCCCTGAGTCAGGCTCAAGATTCAGCCAATTGTTTACTGTCTGGGACCCCTCACCATCTTAGAGTTACATGCTTGGCCACTAGGTGGTTAGTCACTAGTCAGTCAAAGTGACATTCCTACCCTAAAAGAAACTATGTGACTTATCATATGATATGACAATGTGTTGGACCCTGAAAATGTGACATATAATTTTCCAGTTTGGGGCAATGAAAAGAAAAACTGGGAGGAAAAACTGGGTAGAACTGCAAGAAGAGACTGGGCAGAGCTAATTAGAAAGTTTAAAAAAAGCTATATACCAGTGTAGAGACAGAGAGATTCTCTAAGAGGATTATTTAAGATGAAGTCAAAGAGAAAGTTACCATCAGAAAGCATCTGTATTTCCTTATTATTCCACTCAACACAGAAAAAGTCTAGCAATCAGAAAGATAAGATTTTTTTCCTAAGTCCTCATTACTCTGAGGTCTTCTTTGTACTACCCTGGACTAGATCTGGTAACTAGCCTCCCACAATCTGTATTATATGGAAGTTTGTCATCATTTAGGGAGTTGTTTACAAGTCAGTATTGGTCATAATTAAGAAAAAAAACTAAACAAAGTAATATGATTCAAGTATCTCTTTCTTAATGAGTAAAGGTAGATATAATACAGATGTTTTATTTAGAAAAAGAGGTGGAAATGTTGTGTGATATTTTGATTGCATCCTGACAATAACGTTTGCTTTGAATCAGAGAACAGACCTAAATACCAGCTGACCAAAATTAACCATAGAGATTTTGGAGGCCTGAGGACAGATAGATAGACAGGAAGTAGTAGGTCAGGTCTTAGAGAGGGTCTTAGCCTTTTTTAGGAAAAGAGAGAGGTAGGAAGTCCACAGGTCATTTCTCCACTGTTTCTCTGATCATTCAGTTTCTTACCCCAATATCTGACTCCTGACTTCTGAGGTTTTATTTATAAAAAATAGTTAGACAAATACATCAAGTTACAGACTCTGTGTGATACAGGACCATTATGCCAGGCAAGATGTGAAGACTGGTTCAATAGTGGCATGATTTGGGCCTCAATTAACTGCATTCTTATTGCAGTTCATGGCTATTCCACAGAAGGAAAATCATAACTGATATTGAAGACCAGGGTAAAAACATAGAAATCATGTTCCTTAGTAGGGACTCCATCATTAACATCTTAAGATGTGTTCTCAGCCTCTTCTTCTAATCCCTCATCAGTAATCACTTTTTTGCTTTTGTTTTGTGATGGGATCTCATTACCCAAGATCATCTCTAATCTGTAAGCTCCAGTAAACTTCCCAAGCAGTCTTTTGAAAGTTCCACTCACAGACATGCACTGCCACAACAACTCCTATTTTAAATATGTGCACAATTATCCAGTAAGTGTTGGTTGACTGACATACAGTGTCCCTCCTTACACTTACGCATTTCATCTATGTGGGAAAATAAATCTACTAAGGGGCTGAGTTAAGACTGACTCAGCTCAATCCTCCATTTGTCATTTACCCACCACAAAGTCATTAAGTTGCTATGTTAGAAACATATTGTAGCCCTGAAATTCAATATATTATGCTGATCCAGAATTGTTCCTGACCTATGATACACTGTTTTCTAATTCTGAAAACACATTTTTACACTTTTGGGAGGCAGGATCCACATGGAAGCCATAGCATATATGTAGGGATCAGAGGACAACTTGTGGGAGTCAGAGAATCGGCTCTTAATTCCTTGTGTGTTCTGGGTATTGAACTCATGTCATTAGGCTCAGCAGTAAGCACCTGCTGAGTCGCAGCAGCAGTCAGTCCTGTGTTTATGCTTTCAATTATGCTTTTGTTTAACTACCTGTGGTCTCCTGCATAGTAACACAAAAATTACACATATTTTCCCTTCAGTCTCTAATATAATCACTCTATGGTTTGATGCCCTAGGAAAAACCATGTTCAAAGAACTCAGTGTATATAAAATGTTTACTCTCAAGAAGATGTTTCTCTTAGGTTTAAAATTTAGAATATGATTATTATTAAAATCACTTCTATGTCTTAAATTTCGCCGCAGCTGGTATCCTAAAGAGTGCATGATTTCTCTTGTTGATACATAGAAAAATACTAACTAGCAAAGGCTAAAACCAGTCTTATTTTTCCTGTTAAATTTTATGCATTATCTTCAGAGCTTATTTTATTTCTCCATCGACTTATCATTGAACTAAAACAAAACACAAAAACCCAGAAGCCACAAGCGCAGTGGAGCCTAAATGTTCTTAATCCATCAACGAAGCAGAAGGGCTCCGGAGGAAGCATCGCTCCTGAAGCAGCTATGGAGGAGCATCTGGGCTTTGGATGCCCACCTTTGGTGAATCGCACCACAGAGCACAGCCGTAGCAAGTGCAGTCAGCCACAGACACCTCCATCTGTTTCTCAGACTGCAGTTGCTTACCAGGGCTGCAACTTGAGACATCTGGCAATTTGTCTAATACTTGATTTATCTTTTGGATGAGAAAAAGCAAGAGAGACAGTAGGAAATCAGCACCCTAGCAGCAGCTGGGGTATGTTTGTGAACAAACTGCTGTGTGTTCCGTCTTTAGATCAGGTTTGCATGGTTGAAGAACAAGGACTTGAAATGAAATGCTTCCAGATGAATGGATATAAAATTTTATGGCATAAAAGAGGTCTGGGAGGCTTCTATTACTTCTGTTGTTATTTTCTGTTGTAATGTTTCCATTTAAGTAGAAATATACTCAGTTGTTTCTAAAACGAAACCATCAAAATTGTTCAAGGATGTTGATTTCTTTACAGTTTCAGTGAAGTAAACAGCATGGTTGCAGACTACATGAAATGTCTTTGACAATCAGGAGATGGGGTGGCAAAGAACAAAGGCCCTTGCAACCAGATATTGCAAACCTTACAGTCTGAGTTCATGCCTGTTACCTGTGTGAGGGAGAGACCCACTCTACAAAGCTCTCTTCTGACTTATACTCATGTGCTGTGGCATGTATATATGTGCACCTATTCACACAGTAGTAAATAATAAGAATAATAATAATTAAAAAATTTAAAGTTGACAATTATCAAAATACAAGGCATTACCATTGTGAATTTTTTTGTTTTTTAAATGTATTCTAATTACAGTTTCACTTCCATCCATTTATCTCAGTTGCTTCCCATTCTATCTCCTATCCACAACCACTCCTTTCAATCTCTCATTAGAATATAACAGGCTTCTAAGAGATAAGAACTTACTATGACCAAATAAGATATTAAAAAATAAAACAAAGACCATCACATCAAAGCTATACAAGGCAAAGCAATAGAAGGAAAAGAGACTAAGCGAAGGCATAAGAAACAGACCTACTTGCTCACACACATACGAGTCTCATAAAAATCTTAAACTGAAAGTTATAAGATAGACACAGAAGACTTGTGTTGGTCCTGTCCACATTGTTCCAGTCCCTGTGAATTGATATAAAAGTTTTTGTTCAATTGATTTAGAGGACTTTGTTCTCCTGGTGTCCTCCTGCCTCTTACACTCTTAACACCTCCTCTTCCAAAAGGTTCCGTGAGCTCTAAAAGGAGGGAATTGATCAGATATTCCATTTAGAGCTGAGTGTTCAAAGGTCTCTCCCTCTCTGCATAATGTCTGGCTTTGTTCTCATCTGCCATGAGAGGAAGCTTCTGTGATGATTGCTGACTGAGACATCGATCTATGAATAGAACAGGATATTGTTAAGAGTTAATTTTGTTACTTTTTTCTCTTTTTTAGACAATCATTTGCTTTTATCTAGTATCTCCAGGCTGTATTTTCTCTGGTTCTTCGTTATACAAGCAATCACAAGCAGCATCTACTATGAGTTCCACCTTGTGGATAGGCCTTAAGTTAAATTAGAAATTGGTTGGTTACTCCCATACGCTTTGTGCCACCATTGTACTAGCATATTTTGCTACCAAGACATATTGTATATCAAAGGTTTTGTGGGAGAGTAGATGTTTATGTTTCTCTTTTGATAGCTTTCAGTGTAACTTCCTGTACCATTATGCTAGAAAAGAGTGGGGGGAAAGTCTCTGTAGGCACCAATTTGATGTCTCCATGTTCAATGAGTTGTGTGGGTGTTATCTTTAGAAAGGGGGTCTTGCTGTCAGTTTGTGGAGAGCAATCTATTGTCTTGGCAATAATAGTCTGTGTATTTTGGGGATTTTCATCGGACCTCTTTGGCAGGTAAACAACTCAATTGGATTTAACTCAGTCCTGGTACTAGAAGCATCATTTGTTGACAAGAAATGGCTAGTTGGAACTTCATCACCTTCATTATTTGGAGACTTCCTTAGGATTGCCGACATGTTTTAGAAAGTTTCTACTGCACTTGGTCTCAATACCTCCTTTCAAATACCCATAAATCTTAGCCATCTATCTGAGAATTTCTTCCCTTTATACCATCTCTTCTACTGCTCCCCACCTGCTGATCCTCCAATTCCTGCCTGCCACCCCTGGTCCACCCATAAAATCTGTTCTAGTTCCAACTCTTGGGGAGATCGATGCATCGTCCCCTTAGTCCCCCTATCATAACTTTTCTGGGTCTATTGGTTGTAGATTGGTTATTGTAGTAAGAGGCCGCTTGTTTGTTTTTGATTGCTCACCCCCAAAATAATCACACAGAAACTATATTATTAGCAATACTGTATGGTCAGCAGCTTAAGCATATTTCTGGCTAACTCTTATATCCTAAGCTAACCCATCTCCACTAATCTGTGTATTGCCATGTGGCTGTGACTTATTGGCAAAGTTTTGGCATGTATGTCTCTTGCTGTGGCTCCATGGCTTCTCCCTGACTCCACCTTATTTCTCCTAGCATTCAGTTTAGTTTTCCCTGCCTACCTCTATTCCCTGCCAGCCTGCACAGGCCCAAGACAGTTCTTTTATTAATCAATGGTATTCATAGCATACAGAGGAGAATCCCATATCAAGTTATCTTTTAGTCAATGGCTAAAATCCACATATAAGTGAATGCCATGTTTATTTTTCCAGTTCTAGATGGCCTCACTCAGGATTATTTTTTTTCTAGTTTCATTAATTTGTCTGCAAGTTTCAGGATGTGATTTAAAAAAACAGCTGAGTAATATTCGATTATATATCACTTTATATTTATCAATTCTTCTGTTGAGGGAGATCTAGATTGTTTCCAATTCCTGACTATTATAAATAGAACGTAATTGAATATGGTTGAGCAGCAAGTAAACTGAATTTCATTGAGTACTAGTAGAGTGCAGTACTCAGAGTCTCCGAGTATTCATGTAAGCCCTTGAGGTCCTTTTCTCATGTTCAATTCACATTGAAGTTGCATGGTGTCTTGGGGTTTTTATTTCTGGGAAGAGACACCATGACCATGGCAACTCCTATAAGGAAAATATTTAATTGGGGTGACTCTCTTACAGTTCAGAGGTTCAGTAAATTATCATCAAGGTAGGGATTATGGTGGCGATCAGGCAGACATGCTGCTAGAACTAAGAGTTCTACATCTTGCAGGCAACAGGAAGTCAACTGACTGTCACACTGAGGGAAGCTTGAGCAAAAGAGCCATCAAAGTCCATGCACACAGTGATACACTTCCTCCAACAAAATCTTATCTCCTAATACTGCCATTTGCTTTGGGGATCATTTTCTTTCAAACCATCACACATTGATGTTATAGAATATTACTTTAGCTGGGCAAAGATTTGCTACATTTGTTTATGCTGTGGAATATTACTTAAACTGTGTAAAGGTGTGCTACATTAGCTTTTGCTACATTTGTTTTATTATATACAGAAGTGTTACTTTTGTCTATGTTGCATTTGTTTAATTATATAAAGATGTGCTGCTGTTTCATCTTGCTTGACTAAGACATCTGATTTGTCTAATAAAAATCTGAATGGCCAATAGTTAGGCAGGAGTGGAATAGGCAGGGCTGGTGGGCATAGAGAACAAAAAGGAGGAGAAATCTAGGCTTGAGAGAGAAGACGGAGAAGAGAACAAGGGAGAAAGAGAGGGCTATGCCTAGAATGAGAAACCAGGTAGCCACCAGACAGCCAGACATGAGAAGAAGTGAAAGAAAGAAAGAAAGAAAGAAAGAAAGAAAGAAAGAAAGAAAGAAAGAAAGAAAGAAAGAAAGAGGAAAGGGAAGGAAGGAAAGGAAAGGAAGGAAGGAAGGAAGGAAGGAAAGAAGGAAAGAAGGAAAGAAGGAAAGAAGGAAAGAAGGAAGGCAGACAGGCAAAAAGGCCTGAGGCAAAATATAGATAAAGATAGACAGGTTAAGTTATAAGAGCTAGGCAGAACTGAGCCTAAGCTAAAGCTGAACATTCATATCTAATAAAAAAATCTCTATATCATAATTTGGGAGCTGGTTGATGGTCTGATGCCCCCCAAAAAAGTCTTTTACACAGGGAATAACAAAAAGAAATTCATTTTACTGAAGAAATGCCCATATCTGTTTTTAAATCAGAATACTGACTGGAAACAAACAAAGGAGGATCAGGACTCAGAAATATTCTATAGCATATGCACATTCATATATTAAAGCACAGATTTCACTTACTCATCCAACGACAGAGTGGAAGTTACTGAAGCATTTTTAAGCCAAAAAACAGAAAGCATGTTTAAATAAAATATCTTGGTATTTCTGGACAATGTTAGAAAACGCTATATTAGAAAATTTAGTATCCTTATATTTTTTTGTTTTCATTTTTGTCACAGTTGAGTCTTAGTATAGCTTATTTTTAGCTCACTCATTTATTAATCATAACATTAATTCTTCTCATGTTAGTTGCTTTTTATATTTTCTGTTTATGACAAATGCTTACTTATTTATGCAGGATCTTGAAGAGCATAAGAGCATATGACAGACATTCTCTCACTCCTTTGGATTAAAAGCATGTGTGGCCAACAGTAGATTGTCTCCAAAGGAGTTCATTAGCAAATAACTGCTGCATGAAACTCATAACCCAAACGACTCTCAAATTCACTATTTCCTCAGCGAGGCATTATAGACAACTACTCAGAACACATAAAACACTTAGTCAACCTAGGACATCTGCTCACAATGTTTTCTTTACCTTGTCGATCCCCTTCTGTAGCCCTCTTTCTGAGGATTATACTTTTTGCCTAATCTACCCTACAAGCACTTTTAGTTTTCTTCTCACCCTTGACTACTTAAAATTACTGAAGACTATGACCTGCAGAATCTGAAGAATATAAACAACAATATAAATATGCTCTACAAGTATGTTCTACCCTGTCTATCAGAAAAGGTCCATTCAGATATCCAAATCTTGGGCAGAATGTCTGGATTTTCAAATGTATGTGAAATGAGAAGTATTGGGCACATTCTACATTTCAAAATTTTTAATTTTAAAGAGCTAGTGGTTAATTTGCCATCATTTCTGTCTATTTTGTTGCCATCTAACATGTACTAAAACTAGCCACAATTAAAAAAAACAGATGAGATAGAACTCTATGAGAAATATTCTCTTCATCTGAACTACAAAATGACACTATTAAGATCTAAAAAGCCTGGGAGAAATGACCTGCCCCGTCTTGTTTTTTCATTTGCTCCAGCTTACCTTACAGCTTCTATATAGAGTAAGGGTGGTAAGGCTAGGCTGGTAGGGTAGCAGTGGCACTGAGATCAGTGGTCAGCAGTTGCTAGGTAACCTATAGTATAAGAGTGGGGAAATTCCTCCAAATGACGATAGCTCATTTGCTTTTCCTTCTCCTGTTCTTTCACTATTAGGTAAAGAGTGAACACCTTCAGGAACTGCCTTGAAGATTTAAGAACTGTCTGGATGAAATGATAGTATTAGAGAAGAAATGAAAATAAATGGAGGGAAATCAGTAGTTGTATGAATTGTAACTTAATTCCTTGGTTTACCTCCAAAGTTCACACATAGGAATCATACTCTAAACATTATAATGGAGCTATGGGAGAATAAGCTACAAGAAGCCTCCAGCCACTCTCAAGCTGTCTTCTGGCTACAGCAAATGTGAAGCCCATCTGGCCAACATCATGGTTGTTTCAAGGTTTAAGTTAAAAGTAAAAAAAAAAAAAAAAGTTAAATAAGAAACCATAAAAGACACTTGGAACATAATGCCATCGTTAGGTAGGTCAGATGACTTTTTAAAAATGAAAATCATATTCTCTTTTGAATAGGCCCAGGTTTACAATGTAGTATTTTAAAAATCAATCTGAAATTTTAAAGCATACAAAGAAGCATGAAAACTCCAATCACTTGATGTCACAGAACAACCCAGCCAAATAGCACTCAGCAAGCTGAACCACCCCCAGAATAATCAGAAACAAGTGGCACTACAATTTTCGGTTTTAGGATGGTCTCTTGATGAAAGAAAACTTATTTGATGTAGTTTAGTAAAAAAAAAAAAAAAAAAAAAAAAAAAAAAAAAAAAAAAAAAAAAACATTATTTCCTATTACATTTTGTATAAAGGTGGTAGTTTCACACATGGTAATATTCCTTACTTGACAAACCCTATTTTATTCCACTACAAGGGCAAGAGTGATATTCATGTGTCTTGGCTAGAATAAAAGGCACCTTGTCCTCCACTGCATTACCACTGTGACAAAAGCATTCTCCACTAAAATGAGTCATTCTTGAATCATAATCTTCTTGCTTTGAAATTTAGTAATTTCTCCTAAATATTAATTTAATGGTCTAGAAATATGACTCCAAATTAAATAATCAATAGCCGAGAAACAAAATGCTAGAGAAATGATTTATTTGCAATGAACCAAATGAAAATGTGTTCATTTGACTAAAAATTAATGTAAGATAAGGTAGTTTGGAATCAAAGTTAGTTCATCCTATAACATCATACATATATGAGAATACTGATTAGAAAGCCTAATTTTATCCATCAAAACCACTCATGTATCTTACTTAAAGTCATCAAATCTGAATGAAGTAATATAAGATGGTATACAGCCACCCAGAAAGTGTACTGGCATTGGAAGTCAACAGCTGTTCTTTTGCCTACCCAACACTCATCACCAGCCTTTTTTGCTACAAGAATCCTAATTTTGTTTTATGAAAATTCTTTCTTCTTTCCCTTTTTCAGTTCAAGTTGCCCAGGTATAATGATCTCATTCTTCTTTCAGATTTGGGAAGTGGCCCAGTAAATCAGAGTCTCACATGCTACTTATTTCAAGGTTATTTATTTGTTTGTTTATTGGTATTTCATCCAGGAAGAGACAATTGGAGCAGATGGGCCCGAGGAGGAATAGAAACTGCATCCAGCTATCACAGTGGCCAGAGAATAGGCAAGACACGGTAGTAGCCTGTGCACATCAGATCAGCAGAGTGGAGTCTAATTCTGAACAGCAAAGGAAACTATGCTTACGAAAGATGATGATATCAATTTCTCACAATGCCCTAAGACATGCCTCCCAATCCTGTTGTGTCTGGTGTTTAACCTTTTGTCTTATCTGACCTGGAAAGTTGATTCCTTCTTTGGGAAGTTGAACCATTTAGAGATGGAATGTTTGCAATCATTTGCTCCTTCAATAGCTGTACCTCATTAAATCTATTAAGAATACAATACAAAAAAAAAAAAAACAGAAATGGACATATAGTCTGTAATCCCAATCTATGAAGGCAGAAACATGCACATTTTTTGAGACTTACTGACCAGGTACTCTATCCTAGTTGCCAAGTTCTTGGCTAGAATGAGACTTTATCTCTAAAACAAACAGAACAAAACAAAGCAAAAAAAAAAAAAAAAAAAAAAAAGGCCCAGGAAAGGTAGAGACATCTGATGAATGATACCCAAGGTTGACCTAAAGTCAAAAGTACTGTGTTCACGAGGACATGCACATATGTATTCTTGCACATGCATGCATGAATGTACACACATACAAGAATGTTGCACAAATGATATAGTTCTTAATATTTCATGCAGTCTAAGTTACATCCCTCCAACCATGTTGTCCACTGGTACTCTAGTACACGGCTGCAAATGAGAGATAGATATATTAAACAAATGTATTTTAAGAATCTTTGTTTATAAATTTATCAGAAAAATGATCTTTGTTTTAGTTGATTATTCTATGTTTTATACCTTTTTTATTTTGGAAAATAAGTCAGACTCACAAAAAGCTTGGAGATATTAGCTGTGCCAACATATCTTACTATTCTAAGACTAACATTTGTTTCAAAATTGCTTCCTTTCTCAAAAAAATTGTTTTTAGCTGAAAAATACGAAAGTAGTTTGTGATCGTTTTATAATTTATCCAGGAAATATCTGCAGAAATACCTTGTGTGTAACACTTTCCTAAATAATTACTAAATTAAGGACTAAGGTATTTAACAGTACATTAAAATTATCATATATTGCATGTATTTGCAGTTTTATAATGTCTTTTTAGAATCCGTTTGATGGTACATTCTAGGATGTAACTGTGATTTGTAAATTGTAGTTGGTTATATAGCTTTCTGAAGATTGGTCTGTCTCTATTTTTCATACTGTTGAAATATTGGCTGGTTGTAAAACTTTGACCCTTTAGAGTTGATCCAGTTCTTAGTTCTGTTGTTGTTTGCATGCAAATAAGCCAATTTAGGTGATTAATTTTATCAGTAACAGTGCACAGTTATCACTGTACATTTCTTACTGTTTCACATATACTATTTACCCCTGAGCAGCAAATCACTAATGATTCTGAGTTCAGCTGTGAAAACTCTTGAATATAAAGAAATATATTTCCCCAGTGGCAATTAACCAGTCTTCCCTAATGTCATTACACCTTGAAGAAGAAAAAACAGACTGCTTCTCTACAATCTCCCACAAACTGTTATCAGAATCTTCTTTTAATGGCTATGTAACTTAATTGCTGCCTGTGGAAGGCACAGCTGTCCATTTTTTGTTCTACCATTTTTTCACACTTATAAACCTTAATTCATCTCCAGAGAAGAACTTATCTAAATCTCTGCATTCTTCCCCAGTTCTTCACAAATATCTACATCATTAACCATTTTCACTATTTGATTTATCATGAATATATACATACTTAATAAGAAATAACTTATTCACATTTAAAATCACAAAAACTTCTCCATACTCACTAACAAAGCTTCCACACTATATGTGTGTATACATACATACGCACATACACACACATATACACACAAACACACACACACACACACACACATATATATATATATATATATATATATATATATATGTTTATTTGAGCTTTATATGTTGTGATTTGAGTAAAGATCTTGTTCTTAGTTCACTGGGTTGGGACTTGCAGTCTGCTCACTCTGACTCCTGATGATTGAGATTGAATGCAATGAACCATTATATTTACCTTGAGCCACGGTGATGGTTGATCTTGGTTGTCAACTAGACTACGTTAGTAATTAACTAAAACACAGGCAGCTGGACATGCCTGTGATGGATTTTTCTTGGTTTGCTTGTTTGAGATAGGAGACCCACCCTAATTCTGGATCATTGAAGTTACAAGATTTACCCTCAAGCTGAACCACACCATCAGGTGGTAGCCCTCAAAAGAAGGACATGGGAGAAGGAAGCTGGGGCTTTTATGTCTGATTGCCCTCACTCTCATTGGTACGTTCATCTATCCAGAGCCATTTCTTCACTGCTATTATAACATACTTCTTCAGAATTCCAAAAAGATCTGAAATTTGGCAACTGTTGAGGACTTCCCTGGCACTACAGCACCAGACTGGAATTTCTGAGACATCTAGTCTCATGAACCCAACAACCAAAGAAAATTAATATGTCTTTCTTTCTTTTTTAATTTTTTCCAGAGTGAGGTTGGATATTTATTTAGTGGGTTATGAAAGGGAAAAGGAAGGGGAAAGGAAAGAGGGAGGGAGAGGGGATGAAGGGGGGGGGGAAGAGAAGAGAAGGGAAGAGAAGCTACCTCTTTGGGAGATAGACAGAAAGATAATAAGTCTTTCTGTTAGTAGATAGCCATTGTTGGACTACTCAAGCAATAGCCTGGAAGTCTGTCTAACAAATTCCTTACTAAGGTATAGATATATGTTAGTTCATCCTTTTAGATCTGCTCCTTAGAGAACCCTGACGAATACAGTCATTCTTCCTTATTTGTTTAATATTATCCATGTAATAAATTTTTAATTAATTTTTATTTTCTCAAAAATCTGCAGCGCTGCTATCCCATAAAAATTATAATTTCTTTTATGGAAAGTTATTTATCCACCCACAAGTTTCTCCAAAGTTTGCTATTTCAAATTTTTTGTGTAGTGTTGTAGATTGGCAGACTACAAGCAGGGTTAAGTCTTAGATGTCAGATTTCTGGAACAAAGGGTTTATGTGATTGTGATTTATAGTATAATGCCTACCAAAATTTTGAATGTCTCATGTCTCCAACGCTGTTCAACAGGTTTTGTACTTAGAGAATTGATTTCATGATAACAGGATATGTTAAAAATGGTATATTACATAGTTTAATTTTACATTATGGATTAATTTAAGTATATTTGTTATAGGGACAATATCCATCTGTAAAATACTCATATTTTAGTTCACTTTTTCTGTTTTGATTATTATTCTATGTTATTTTCCCTTTGGCATTAAGGAATCTTAATTAAAGAAAGTTAAATTATTTTCTGTTATGTTAGTTAAAAAGATTTTTTGTCTAGCTTTCTTTCTTTAGATTAAATATATTTTTATTAGAATTACTTTTTCATATGAATTCTCACACAACTTTTCCACTTTCTGAGTTATCCAAATTTGTATCCTCTATTTTTTCAAGACATTGAATGTAGTTTTTCCTGCCAATATCCTCTTAGAAGTGTGACTTTCTACTGGAGCATGGACAACCCACCCAAGGCTATATATAGCATTAAAGAAAACTGACTCTCCTCTCCCAGCAGCTCTCAACTATCAATTTCTTCTTTTGGTGAGGCTTTATGCCCACTTACCTTTTCCTGTATTAGGACTTTGGCTTGAATTTACTCAGATCTTTTGCGTTCTGTTTTAACTGCTGTGCATATTTATAAACAACTACTTAACGGTGTCTTGAAAACTCTGTTTTCTTGTAGTCATTCACCATCTCTAACTCTTAGAAACTTACTTCCCCTTCCTCTGAAATTGGAGCTGTGGGTGTGGGTGTGTGATATAGAAGTCCTGTTTATGGCTGAGTATTCCATAATCTCTTATTTTCTGTATCTTGGCTAGCTGAGATTCTCCATGCCAGTTATCATCTACTGCAAAAAGAAGCTTCTCTGATGAGGACCAAGAGATGTCTCATACGTATAACAATAAATCATTGCAAGTTTGTTGTATATCATTTCCATTTGACAGAGGTATAGCAATAGATCCTCCCATTAGGTCTGTAATGGCATGTCTATCCACAGGTTCTTTGCCCTGATGTTCACACCAGATACAGGATTCAACCTGGGAAACAGCTATTAAATCTAATTCAAAAATGACTTCTGTGCCCCATGACATTAGCACTACTCTTTCATCAGTGGACATGCTTTCTTAACAGACAGGCGACTGTTGTAACTTACAGAGTCTATAGCTGGAGATGATTAATGAGACCTTTTCTCAGATTCCAGCTCTATGAAGCTAGACAGTAGATTTGAAGCTTCCAGACCAGGACCAGACTGATTTTTCATGTTATATGACTCGGGAGTATGCTATATTCAGTCAGAGAAGAGTAATCAAGACACCATTGACAAACACCTGCAATGTTTGGGAGTCTATAAGACTTCACTATCCAACAACTACAAAAGAAGCAACCTATTCTTGGCATGGTATTTGTATTTTTTGCCTTGTGGTGTCCAGTAGGTGCACTGATGTATGTTTTCATTACATAACTGGTTATTTTAGTCATAATTAGAAATGTCTCCACACACAAAGATAGAAGAAAACCAAATGTGTTCTCATTTAGACTACTGAGCCAGACCAATGTTTTCAGTCATGCATTGTTAAAATCAAATTATCTTTTTTCTCTAAATGGCTATCCAGAATTTGTAAACTGTGTTTTAAAAATATCATGTTTCTCCACTTGCCTAATGATATCTCACACAAGATACACCCACTTTTTCTTTGCACAATATTTTCTGAAGTCTGCAGTCTTTTCAGTCTCTTGACTGTCACTCACCTAGACATAGTATGCTATTCTGAGCACAAGAAAATGAAAAAAAAAAAACTTTCTTTTATATAAACTTAATTTTGAGATTCACTTATTTTCATAGATAATTTAAAAGCTAGGGCAGAGATTTACACATTCTCCATGAGCCTCCAGCCAGCACTGTCTGTTATTAGCATCCCCATCTGAATGGTCCATTTGTTACAAATTATGGACCTGCCCTGAGGCATCATTACCGTTCAGACTTCCTGCTACACATTAGGATTCACACGTGGTTTTGTGCATTCTGTGTGCTTGCAAACAAATTATTATGTTTCTCATCGTAGAGTAAAAGTGTTTCATTCCTTAAACAGAAATTCTGTCTCTTTCACTGTCTCTACCCGTTGGTGAATACTGGTCCTTATGCTATCTTCATGGTTGAACTCTCTTCAGGGTGTCATGGACTTTGTTAGCCTCAGACAGGCTGTAGTCTGTTGTACGTGGTTGCTTTGACTAACTAGTGTGCAGCCAAGCTTTCTTTATGTGTTTTATGATGTTATAAAACATTTCAAAATACAGGATAATATCTCATTATCTAATTTTCCTACATGCTATCCATTTATTTTCCAAAGTACATCTTCACTGAGTCCAACTCTTGACATTTCTAGCTATTTCCTTATATCTGAAACACAGTGCTGCTTGTTTTAATTTGTGAATTAATGTCAGTTTAAATATTATTTGATTGCACCATTTTTAGATAAAATTTAGAATTAACATTTTCTGCACAGTTGACATTTTTGTTAAGAACACAATTTCCATATATCTTGGGTACAATTAGGATCTTTGGTTGAGATATTTTATTCACAAATAAGGTATAGCTTTCTATTGCTCAAGTATATTATAATTTTTAAGGTTCTTTAGGGTCTTCTTACAGGTGTGACTGTTATTGTTTACAATAAGTCCATTCATAAGCCCTCTTATTTTTCTTGATTAAATTCTTCTATTAAATATATTTATAGTTATTATTCATGAAAATAGTGATTTTTGTATCTGAATTCATTAGTTTACTATTTATACTTTTGCAAGTGCAATCTCTGTGTTATTCCCTGTATTTTAAAATATTTAATTTTGCTATTAATTTTTTTCTCAAACAAACTAATGTTTTTCCCAGTGCTTCTTTATAGTGCTATCTCATGTATATCACCAACTTCAATTTTTCCTTATTGCATTAATTAACTGTATAATAAGAAAAACATATTCCCTCTTAATAATATACACGGTAATAAAATGACTCAAAATAAATACATTATCCTTCTAGGAAACATTAAGGAAATATATACTGGTGAAATATCAATCTTCTACCTGCAATCCTACTAAGATGTATGGATTTGCAGCAGATATAGGTGGAAATCATGGATTTTGCTCATGAACTGCTAGCAAGACAATCTTTTGTTGATTATTTTTCTGACTTCCAGACTTACAACAAGCCTTAGAGCCTGAGAAAAAAATTAGGAAGTATTAATTTGTTATGTAGTCTGTACTGAACACACATAGTTCATACCACATCAGCAATGATGAGCTTCTCAAATTCACTGCTTGGAATTTTTCAGTTGAGATCACTGCAATGTACTAGAAGTCTCCTTGGAGTCCAATGGATAATGGGTTGTTTGAGAAATTTATCTCAGCACTGTCATTAGGAAATATAAACCATTTTGGCTGCTAAGATATTATAGGTTGAAAGCCACTGGTCTAGAAGGAAAAAAGACTAGCTAAGTTTTTTGGAAGAGGCTCATAGAAACTGAGTCATCTGAAAAGGACACTCTAATCTCCTGAGCTGCTTGTATGGGCAATGAAATGCACTCTACTTGTCCCCTTTTGTAACGCGTCATTCTTTCTGGAGTGGACTTTGGTGGTATAGCTGTCTGTGTACCATTTTTGCTCTCATAAGTAAGTACTCATCCATGTGGTTGATAATAATCATTGTAAAACTCATTGGTTACTATATTGGTCTTTGGGGTATCTATACTTTGGTCTGTTGTCATTTCCCTATCAGAGGTAAGTAAGCATGTGTACGTGTCTCTCCAGGAATAGTCTGTTATACAACATAATTTTCACTTAAACAGGGACCTGAAAGAACTAAAGATATGTTGTACAAAACTTAATTGCTTAGCTTTGGTTATGGCAGCAGAGCAGCCAACTGCATGCAGTTGAGCAGGTTGAAGGGGAATCATCTGCCTATGTGATATAGGTTAGCATGTCTGTTTGATGACAGGATCCACCATGCAAATAGGTAGGTGTCTTGAAACCACTTAAAGACTTAGAGGAAATTTAGTAAACTTTGAGAGTAATGTACCAGGTTGGAGATGATTGACAAGCACCGGCTGGGTTTGGTTGCCTGGCAACTGCTGTGAATAATAGTTGAGAAATGTATTGGAGACTGAGAGTGGCTGTCTTAGTCAGAGTTCTATTACCAGGAAGAGACACCATGATGACAACAACTCTTGTAAAAGAAAACATTTAATTGGGGTTTGCTTACAGTTGCAGAGGTGTGGTTCATTTTCGTCATGTTGGTGAACAAGGTGGTATACAGGCAGACAGGATACTGGAGAGTTCTTCATCTAGATCTGCAGATGGTGGGAAGAAGAGAGAGAGCCACTGGGATTGGCTTGGCCCTTGAAATCTAACACCTATCCCCAGTTACATACTTCCTCCTACAAGGTCACACTTACTTCAACAAATAGAGTCCACTCCCTTATCATTCAAATTTATGAGCCTTTGGGAACTATTATTATTTAAACCACCACACTCCACTCCTGGTCTCCAGGAGTACTGTAACTACTCCTCCATCCTTTAAACAAAAGCTTGGGTACACTGAGACAGTATGAAGAAACCCATTCCCATGGCATCTCACACCCAGGAGACAGCAAGTATAGCAGTCCCTCTTGGCCCTCAGTAGGGCAGAGCAGATTAAGTCAAGCCCACTGAGTTCCTTAGGGATAGAGAAATGGGAGGAGGCTTCATGGAAGAGCTTCGGGATAGGGAAATACAATGGTTCAGAGACAGGATTCCAGAGAGATAATTAAGCTACTGGAAAATGCAAAAGAAATGGACATTTTTTTTAGATAAGTACCATATACCAAAGTTAAACCAATACCAGGTGAATGATCTAAATAGACCTGTTAGTCGCAAAGAATTAGAAACTGTTATCAAAAATCTCCCTTCCAAAGAAAGCCCAGGACAAGATGGTTTCAATGCAGAATTCTACCAGAACTTCCAAGAAGAGCTAATACCTATACTCCTTAATGTATTTCACAATATAGAAACAGAAGAGTCATTGCCAAATTCCTTTTATGAAGCTACAGTTACCCTGATACCAAAACCACACAAAAACCCAACCAAGAAAGAGAATTACAGGCCTATCTCACTCATGAACATCGACGCAAAAATTCTCAATAAAATACTGGCAAACTGAATCCAAGAACACATTAGAAAAATTATCCATTATGATCAAGTAGGCTTCATCCCAGAGATGAAGGGCTGGTTCAACATACGCAAACCTATCAATGTAATCCACCACATAAATAAACTGAAAGAAAAAACCATATGATCATTTCATTAGATGCTGAAAAAGCATTCGACAAAATTCAACACCCCTTTATGATAAAGGTCTTGGAGAGATTAAGGATACAAGGGTCATACCTAAATATAATAAAAAACTATTTACAGAAAGCCGACAGCTAGCATTAAATTAAATGGAGAAAAACTCAAAGCCATCCCACTAAAATCAGGAACACGACAAGGCTGTCCACTCTCTCCATACCTCTTCAATGTAGTGCTTGAAGTTCTAGCAATAGCAATGAAACACATTAAGGGGATCAAGGGGATTCGTATTGGAAAGGAAGAAGTTAAGCTTTCATTATTGGCAGATGATATGATAGTATACATAAGCGACCCCAAAAACGCTACCAAAGAACTCCTACAGCTGATAAACACCTTTAGTAATGTGGCAGGATACAAGATCAACTCCAAAAAATCAGTTGCTTTCCTATACACTAAGGATAAGGAAGCAGAGAGGGAAATCAGAGAAGCATCACCTTTCACGATAGCCACAAATAGCATAAAATACCTTGGGGTAACTCTGACCAAGGAAGTGAAGGATCTATTTGACAAGAACTTTAAGTCTTTGAAGAAAGAAATTGAAGAGGATACCAGAAAATGGAAGGATCTCCCTTGCTCTTGGATTGGGAGGATCAACATAGTAAAAATGGCAATTCTACCAAAAGCAATCTATAGATTCAATGCAATCCCCATCAAAATCCCATCAAAATTCTTCACAGATCTGGAGAAGACAATAATCAACTTTATATGGAAAAACAAAAAACCCAGGATAACCAAAACAATTTTATACAATAAAGGATCGTCGGGAGGCATTACCATCCCTGACTTCAAACTCTATTACAGAGCTTCAGTATTGAAAACAGCTTGGTATTGGCATAAAAACAGAGAAGTTGATCAATGGAATCGAATAGAAGACCCGGACTTTAACCCACAAACCTATAAACACCTGATTTTCGATAAAGGAGCTAAAAGTATACAATGGAAAAAAGAGAGCATCTTCAACAAATGGTGCTGGCAAAACTGGATGTCAATCTGTAGAAGAATGAAAATAGATCCATATCTATAACCATGCACAAAACTCAAGTCCAAATGGATTAAAGACCTCAATATCAGTCTGAACACACTGAACCTGATAGAAGAGAAAGTGGGAAGTACTCTACAACACATGGGCACAGGAGATCACTTCCTACATATAAGCCCAGCAGCAAAGACACTAAGGGCAACATTGAATAAATGGGACCTCATGAAACTGAGAAGCTTCTGTAAAGCAAAGGACACTGTCAATAAGACAAAAAGGCAGCCTACTGACTGGAAGAAGATCTTCACCAACCCCACAACAGACAAAGGTCTGATCTCCAAAATATATAAAGAACTCAAGAAACTAGACTGCAAAAAACTAATCAACCCAATTATAAAATGGGGCACTGAGCTAAACAGAGAATTCTCAACAGAAAAAGTTCAAATGGCCAAAAGACACTTAAGGTCATGCTCAACTTTCTTGGCGATCAAGGAAATGCAAATCAAGACAACTTTAAGATTCCATCTTACACCTGTCAGAATGGCTAAAATCAAAAACACCAATGATAGCCTTTGCTGGAGATGTTGTGGAGAAAGGGGTACACTCATCCATTGCTGGTGGGAATGCAAACTTGTGCAACCACTTTGGAAAACAGTGTGGCGGTTTCTCAGGAATTTTGGGATCCACCTACCCCTGGACCCAGCAATACCACTCTTGGGAATATACCCAAGAGATGCCCTCTCATATTACAAAAGCATTTGTTCAACTATGTTCATAGCAGCATTATTTGTAATAGCCAAAACCTGGAAACAATCTAGATGCCCTTCAATGGTAGTTTTCATATTCTTTAGCTGTACCTCCAAAATTATAGATGCTTCATCATTCAAGATTGTTTTTGTCTTTTCTTTTTTTAAGGACCGAGGATGGAACTCAGGAGCTTGCTTATGCAAAATAAATCCTTTACAGCTGAGCCATGCCCTCATCTTTCAAGTTTTAAATATTCATTAATTAGCACCCGGAATTTTATTGCTGTTAAAGCAATGTAATCTGTAATATTGCAAGATCTATATTTAAAACATTTATAGTGCAATTCTCCATAAAATATTAATCTAAGTTTCTTCTGTATTTTATAGCCCTGTCTCCTAGATACATTTTCCTTCTAAATGGTGTGCACATATTTATCAATACATCTTTGAGCAATTGTCAGAGCAAAAACTACCAAAGGAAAAAAATCTATCATTTTTATTAGCAGTACTTCTCACTGAATCAATTTTAGTGATGAACAAAACTTATTTTTACGCTATCAATATTTTTCTACCCTCTGGTATCTCAGATTTGAAAATACATTTTATTAAAATTTCTTTTCTAACTATTGATGGGTGATTTGTTTATATCACAGTCATATTAAAGTTTTAATAGAAAGAAATACCATGTAGTTTGTCAATGTACATATAAAGGCAGCATGCAGCTCTAGAAAATTCCCAAGTGACCTCAGTTTTCAAAGTAGCCTAATTCAGCTAACTATGTTCTCATGCTAGAGTTTGCTTCACAGTGACAGTCTCACATCTAAATACTAACCAGGCTTGACCCTGATTCACTCACAAGGTCAGGCATGAGGTGTATACAAGATGGTATGGTATAGACAAAATATTCTACTGCTGGGCAACATCATTATCCTGGGTATAACCACAGAATTCAGAAAGGTTGAAAGAAACCACGAAAGTAAGGGAGAGGAGAACTCTAGAGAGAAAGATACTAGAGCAGTCCACACATGATGTTAAAGAGAAAATGAGACAATGTGGGATGGGGAGGGGATTTTGTAAGGGGAGAGAGGGACAAAGGTACTATAGATGGAGAGGGGGGAAGAAGAAATCAATTACACTCAAATGCTTGAAAATGACATATGCAAACAAATTATAGTATAAGCTTACTTAAAATGCCTAACTTATATGTCCATGTATAGGTCTGCATGCATGTGTGTTTGTGTGTTGGTGTGTGGATGTGTACATGTATTTTTAAATGATGTTATACTATTTGTCTATTGTTTAAGACGCCATACATGTTGGACACCGGGTTCGGAGGAATCAGTTTGAGCTGAACCTGAAGTTTCCTCTCTGCAGACTAGCTCTTATAGTATCCAAAGATGCGATGAAAATTTCCAAAGGATAAAAGCAATCAATAGTCTACCACACTGTAAGGTCTACAAAACCGCAATAATGATGGCCTGGCAAGATATACTCCAGAAGGTCATGTTAGCATTTATAGAATGGAGGTAGTCAGCTCAGTTACCAGTTTACAACTGTGACAAATCACCATGACCAAAGCAATGAATGAAGAAGACATTTAATTCGGAGCTTACATTTCCAGAAGGTAGTAGATTTTATAAATATCATGGCAGGAAGCATGGCACAACCTAAGGCAACACCTGTTTTCAAGAAAGACCACAAATTGAGACTACCCAGGCACCACCCAGTAACAGACAGGAAATTTCTATTATTCTAACTATTGTAGAGAGAATCACCTGCCAGCACACACCCATCGCTTTTCATCAGGACACCCCTAGACAAATGTCAGCCAATCAGGATTGAATCACCCCATACCCTGCTAAAGTAATTTACATGGTTTTTGCCTTTAAACAGTGCCCTTTAGAAGGGCAGGTGACCTCCTCTTGCTGTTGCTGCTGTTGTGCTGAGGTCCCTAAAGGCTAATGTGCACACAATAAACCTTGCTTTTGCATTTCAGAGAGTTGGTCTCCTTGGTGGTCTTTTGGGGTCCCCATGAACTAGGCATAACATTTGGGCGCTTGTACTGGATCCCCAGAGACACCCCCATCAGGACCCAAACCCCTACTCCGATGGTTTATTCTGATTTACAGTGGTGAGTCTATCTGTGTTCGAAGTCTTGTCTGTCTGTCTGTCTTCTGTTTTTGTTGGCACCAATCTTGGAATCTGAATCTGAATATGAGCAGGTCAGTTTTCTCTGGTGGACATGCTAGAGGGCTGAGGGCTGACCTGGTAGAATTGGGAGATGACCCCTTTTCTTATCTGGAAGGGGGTTCCTCATCTTAGACCATCCCATCAGGGACCCAGTCAGGATCTATATATAACTCTGAATCTGAAGTCTCTGGGGATCGGGTAGCCTTACTGAAGAGCTCCCATCCCATCTGTATGATTTTTGGTCATGCCAAGGCTGAATCTCTGGGCTATCAACAAACCAGAACATCTGGTACCCATAGGAGTTTGTTTTGGGCACTTTGTTTAAATGTTTTGTTTGTCAGTCTTGTGTGTTCTGTCTTTGTGTCTCTGTTGACACCTAACTTGACCAGACAGGCCTTTCCTGCCACCTAATCTGACTGCATGCACCCTTTTGCCTTTCTTGGTTTTTCCCTTAAAACCCCCCATGCTGCATGTTACCCTGCCCCCTCCCATGCTGGTGGATGTGCTCCCTCAGCCTGCCCTGGGGGCTTTGGGCCTCAGTTTCTGGCCAAACCTGGGGCAAGGGGGTTAGGTAGAGGAAAAAGGAGGAGGAGAAGGAAGTGGGAACTGGGATTGGTATGTAAAATGAAAAGATTGTTTTCTTTGTAAATAAATAAATGAAACAGATTTTAATTTTTAAAGAATAGTTAAAACTATGGGACATTTGTGCTTATAAAATGTTTTATATTGTTAATGTTTAAAGTTAATAAAAGGCTAAAAATTAGGGTCACAACCATAAGCACAAAATGCTAACCAGAAACTGGATGTTCATTTCTTGTGATGCAGACGACAATGACCTAGGCAGTCTGATAGAGGGCTTGGAACAGCATCCAAGCCTATGGGTCTCAATCCTTTGAGGGTTGTACAGGAGAAGCCTAGGACTACCTGCATGTCAGATGTTTTAATTGAAATTCAAATCACAGACAAAACTGCTATGGTAAAATAACAATGGGAAAAACGCTGTAATGGGGGATCACTATAACATGGGAATCTATATTAAAATGCCATAGCACTCAAAATATTAACTAATGGTTTAAAAATATATTTCTTGGTTTAAGGTCTATTCAGGCTTTAAAATGTATGTTTAGCCTCCTTATCTTTGCTAACTTTGCTGGGTTTAAACTATTTGGATAAACTGAATCATAAATTTTTGTGTTGATACTAAGAGGAACTTCAGCTGAAAAGTTGTTGTTTTCAAAGGTTTACACTTAACAGAGATAAAATTACAAAGTCCTTTTCCCAAGGTCAGGCATTTGGATAAAGCTCCCCTTCCTTCAAGTTGCATTGAAAAAGTTCTTACTCCCTAAAAAGGATGTCACCCTTCTTATCTCTGGCAAAAGGGAACTTGTGGCTCTTCCCTAAAGTAAGGCTGTAGTGCTTAGAACTTGTGAAGGGCAATGATATCACCCAGTCTCCCTACTGTTCCCATTTTCCCTGGGACCTTTTCCTTGCCTTCCCAGGAGATAGTGCTAACAGCTGGGTAAAACCTTGTTCTGTTTTTATGCTCACAAAGACTTTTTATTAGCTTCAATTCAAAATCATTATTTTTTAAGGCTAAATCTGACAGAATGGAAAGTTTTAGTCTTATGAAAGCTTATAACTCATTATAGACTATTAGAAAATACAAGTTAGTCAGTCATCCTTAAAGTACTGGCATAATGAATTACTGGGATAAGCCTTATTAAGGTCCCTGTATATGTCTTCAAACGCAAACTTAAAACAAGTAACTAGAAACAAAGTTTGTCCAATCAAACATATCTATGCAGCCCTCATACTTCAGAGATCTGCAGAATATAGTATTTAAAATAATGATTAAAATGCTTATCATTTTAGACAGAGACTCCGAGATCCTAGCAGTGAACCAAGGTCTCCAAAGAAGAACATGGGACACCATGATGTCTCCACCTGTAAAGATGAACACTAAAAAATCCCACACTAGCTCAGAATTGAGGATAATAAAGGGTTACTTATTTAGGGGTAGACTCACAGATCACAGTCCTTTGCTCTAACGGGGAATAGCAACTGAATCCTGCAGCCAGAAGAGGGCGACCATGTGCCTTACATTGGCATTTATAATATAAGAGGTCATGCCCAAGTGGGTGGGTAACTTAAAGGCTACTGGCTGCAGGAGTTTCTACAGCACACCTGGATTGTGATGACTCTGACCACAGGGCAAGATGCCCCAATGCAATACCTGCTGTCAGGACCTAGTCCAGACTGTGATAAACAGCAGGACATTGGAGAATTGATTTTACCACTTTTGTCTAGGCAAAATAAAGTCAGTTTTTTCCATGTCCCTCTCAAAAAAAAAAAAAAAAGAAAAGAAAAAGAAAGAAAGAAAGGAAGAGAGAGAGAGAGAGAGAGAGAAAGAAAGGAAGAAAGAAAAGAATCACCTTATGGGCCTGGCTAAGACTGTCAGGCTGCTCTGGATATGTCTACCTCCAATGTTATGGAGACCTGGTGACTAATAGTAACTATAGGCAGGTACCACAATACCACAATACGTGTTTCACACACTGCTTTTTATTATAAGTTATTAAAAACTTAAATTTCCCCTGGTAAATGGCTCATATTACATTTCTTTTTTCTAAAATATAAAAACATTTTATCTTTATGAGTAAATACAATATCAAGTATACTTAAAACCAGGTAGAAAATTAAGAGTTAAGAGTTAATCTTTGATAATAATTCTGTTTTTCTTTTGAACAATGCCTCACTATATAGACTAGACTCAGGCTCAAACTTGTGATTATTCTTCCAATGAGGCATATACCATGAGGACCAACAATAAAATAGTCCAAAAGAAAAAGCAAATTAAAAGAACGAACACGTTTCAAATATAGTTGGCAATAAACTCAAACCTCACCTCTTTGGGGTTTGAATTTTATGTTTGTCAGAGTGGAAATAAAACAAACACTAAAAACTCAGTGCTGCTGTTGATAGTTTGTATTAGCACATCTTGATTATATGCTTGTGCCTTATGATTTACAAAGGATTAGGACTGGAAATTCTGTCTTTTAGCAGAACACAAGCTCGACAGGTTTCAGGGAATAGAAGTAACTAAGAAAGATACACTCTGTATCCTGACTCACAGCTGTGGGACAATAACTGTCAACATAGAAACTGCTAATGTTGTATTAATACCCAAAACAATACTAGCAATGAATAGATATTCCCTGTTACAATTTTTATCCTAGTTTTATGAATAGACATATTATTTTTCATAAATACTTCTAAGACTTTAGGCTCTGAAATGCTGTCCCTTCCTGGGTCATACCTGCTCTACTTTATAAGGAGAATTTAAGTCCTAGGGAACTGTACCCTACACTGTTGCTGTTACTATGTTCACAGGGACAGTTTCAAAACAATCAGATTTAGTACCATTCTGAATTCTCAAGGTTTTTATTATTATTGTTTTATTTTTTAAAATTTGCTCATCAGGTAATAGGGTTTCCACGTAGGATTTCCACAGATGCTTCATTTTGGTTGATCTTCCCCACCCCCATTGCCCCTCTCAACTCTCTGGTTCCAGCCTCACCATCCAGTACCCTTCCACTTCACTTTATTGTTTGCTTTCTTTTTCAGTCATCTAGGCCCCCTTTCTAATGAGTCAAGCTTCTTGATTTGACATCAAGCAGGAAGAACTGATTTCCTAAGTGTTTCTTTCTTTGTTTTTTTTTTTTTTTTGATTTTCATACGGACTTTTTTTAATTAATTAATTTATTTATTAAAGATTTCTGTCTCTTCCCCGCCACCGCCTCCCATATCCCTCCCCCTCCCCTCATCAACTCCCCCTCTCTCATCAGCCCTAAGAGCAGTCAGGGTTCCCTGCCCTGTGGGGAGTCCAAGGACCTCCCACCACCTTCCAGATCTATTAAGGTGAACATCCAAACAGCATAGGCTCCCACAAAGCCAGTATGTGCAATAGGAGATGCCCTTCAATGGAAGAATGGATGAAGAAAGTATGGAATATATACATATTAGAGTACTCCTAAGAGTTTCTTTCAGCTGCAAAATGTCAATTGTTTACTGCATTCGCTTAAATTTCCTCTTAAGGATGTGTTAAGCAGCCAGAGTGGTTCTCAATTCAAGACAACTTTTAACTTTGTGCTCTTTACAGTGACCTAAAACTTTACATGAGGATGCAAGCACCACATGTTCAATTATTTCTATATTTCTTACAAAATCCAAAGGAAAGGTCGCATATTAATTGTAGTTCACTTTCTCATTTTAGATCATAATTTTCATTTTTACTCATCAGTAGCATTATGAGATGAGGCCTTTAACTAGCATTGCAATAAATGCCTGTTTGCAACCAACTTAAGTTCAGATCTATTCCACTCCTCTAGAAGATTTACAGCTTAATATGGTGAAAAGGCATTTTGACTAAATTATTAGGTTTTATAATCTTTTTTCTTTATTTTTAAGATTATAATATAATTCCTTTATTTCTTCCTTTTCTTTCTCCATATTTTCCTATATACTAATTTATACTTTTATATACATATATATTTATATTTCTCCTTTCTATCTTTCAAATTCCGGGCTTCTTTTTTATTCATTGTTGTTACATGCATACACATGTATGCATGCACACACACACATACACCCTTCTAAATACATGTTTTCATTTGGTTTTGCATAACCACTTGTTGTTCTCGTCCCTGGAGAAGACTATTTTTGCTCAGTTTGAGCATTCTTTAGTTTTTCTATAGTTCTTTGTGTAGGGTTGAGTTCTCATGTTTTTTTTTTTCCTTGTCCATTTTGGCATGTCTATCGATGTCATCCTTATCCAGCAATTGAGGATCTATAATATTTCTAAGACATCTATGGCTTAATTTTAGTTTAGCCTATCTTACTGGTTCTAAATTATCATTATTAAAGATTCAGCACATGTAGGTTTTTATTTGAATGTGTGCATATGGAATCTCATATGCTGCAGCTGAGGTGTATAGGTGAAAGATTAACTTGAAAAAATTGGTGGTATACTTCTATCCCTGGATCTCAGGGATTGGACTCCTGGCTTGAAAACAAGGGCCTTCACACCCTGAAACATCTCACAGGCTCAAATTATTTTAGAAAAGCACTTTAAGATAAAAAGAGAGAGTATTTAGAAGAGTCTACTACTAACAAATTATGGACCCATCTTCAAGGTTATCTGCACTGAATGTTCAATATTTTGTTTATGAAACAAAGGAAAATGTTTTATTATTTAGAATGTTTAAATTTCACTTTCTTGAATCTTAATTTTACGACATGCTATTATAATCTTAGAAGGTATTTGCTACTTCATTCTTTAAAAATTAAACATGAAATATTCTATGTTTCTAAGAATCTATTAATTTCTATAAAAGAAACCATATACAAACTATTCAGTTATGAGAATAGAGATTAAGTTTCTCATGAACTGTTGATGGAGATCACAAATATTTTTTTATTCATGACAAAGATATCAGTAAGCATAATTGTAGATAGATAGTTATCATAAGGATATGATATGGAAAACACCTGATAATATCAAAGAAAGAGAAAATAATGATTCAGTTGATGTTATGAAACTGGAAAGTGAAATTTGCACGCTAAGCAATCAAGATCCTCGACAAAGTTGAGAGTTGAAAGAAGAACATCTGGAGCGCCAATCCAAAGGATAATAAAGTCATCTGCCAAACTGCCAGTCTGCAGCAGAGGCCCAGCGAGACCAAGTATTCAGAAGGAAATGCCTTGCCAAATAGTCATGTGCCAAGTTTCATATATATAATGAAACACATATAAGCAAGCCCAGGGATAAATAATGTGAGAAGGTTTGACAAATTGAGTTTTAAAGGTAAACATTCAGTAATACTGAATGTTTACCTTGACTTTTACTGATATGTTTGCAGGGGCAATAATGCGGTTTGAAATGTCATCTCTCTAGAGGTAGTGGGATCTTGGAAAATAAAGCCAGTGGGACCTGGGAGAATAGAGTCAATAAATGAGGGGAACTAAAGTCTCTTGCAATAGCCAGTTTTATTCAGAGCCTTTGTACAGTTTACACTCTGAAGGTTAAAGAACATATGAGGAAAGTTCTCATGAGTTCAGGCTTTATATGATGATAAGGATAAGCTGCATGTAGCAAAAATATGTTTTTCCATAGAGAGATATAAAAGATAGTTTAAATACTGAATTGAATAACAGCAGCTAGCAATAAGTCATTTGAAGTAAACTCACCCCTTGCTGTTAAACATAGAATGAGCATGAAAACACATTCTAAGAAAAAGTCCCTATTTTAAAGAATCTTAGGTTACAGATTCTTGTTTTCTTGGAGTGTTCTAACGAACACCCAGAATTTTCCTCACACTATTCTACTCCCAGACCATGTATTGACAATGATAAACATGCCCATGCCCTACTCTGAAATTTTCTTGAATATGTAACCTTAAGGTGGTTACTTTTTAAAGAATACTCTCAGAAATAGTATGAATTTTTATAAAACAGTGTATTTGTATTTTCTGCTAAGGCTTTATAAGAAATTTTATGTACTTTTTGTTGTGGAATATTAGCTGAAAATGTGTTACATTTGTTAATGCTGTGGAGTAGTTGTTTAATGATGCAAAAATATGTTGCATTCTTTTACGTTGCATTTGTTTGACTCTGCAAAGCTGTTACTTTGCCTCTCTAAAGCCCTTGATTAGTCTAATAAAGACCTGAACAGTCAACAGCTGGGCAGGAAAAAAGAATAGGTCGGTCTCGCAGCAAAGAAAATAAATAGAAGACATTTTGAGAAGAGAGAAAAAGAAGGAGAGGAGGACATCAGAGGCTAGGCATCCAGTTACACTGCAAGTCACAGAGTAAGAAGTAAAGAAAGATATATAGAAATAGAGAATTATAATGCCCAGAAGCAGAAGGTAGGTGGGATAATTTAATAAAAGCTGATGTAGGAACAAGCCAAGCTAAGGTCAGGCATTTGTAAGAAAGAATAAGCCTCTGTGTGATTATTTGGCAGTTCTCCCCAAAAGGAAAATAAACAAACAAACAAAGAAACAACAAATTTTAGTTGAGAAACCTTTACTACAATAAAAATTATTAAACTTTTTAGGCTTCCATTTTAACAGCGTTCATTATTAGTGATGTCCATGTCCATGTATTTTTGACCCTGGACCTACTTTGATTAAGGTGAGTTTAATCCACTCAGCTTTCCCTAAGAAAGAGAAAATATATTCTTTAATGAAAGTCATATAAACATGAACCTTTGAATTTTCCATTTCTAATGTTATATAATTATATAATTCTTATCAACCCTGAAAGTAACATCACTTTTATATACTCAGTGTTTCCATTCTCAATATTAACAAGCTTTTAAGTATCATTTCCCTTAATAATTAATGATCTTTTGTTTTTGTTAAGCAGTATAATGTGAGTATTTGAAAGAACTCATATAAATTCCCTTACAGCTGTTTGAAACATGCTTGTCTGTGTATAGTAAATGCTTTATTTTTCTCTCGCTCTTAAACATATGTCAGTCTAATGTCTGTTTGGAAACATGCTCTTAGGCCTTTTGCACTCTTAACCCAATTTGTCTGTAAATTTATTAATTTTAGTAAAAGTAAAGAATGATCATATGATTTTTTTGTACTTATATTTATGCCTATGAGAAAACAAATTCTATACATATAGAAATTATTAATAAGCATTAGCTATAGTAACCATTATTATACAAAATAACCCTATGCATTATTTTCTATTTAGTGTTTGCTAGTAATTTAGTTTTTTGTGCTATATAATTCAACTCACAGAATAGAATTAAAATAGAAATTTCATCACTCATTTGATTAATAAAATTAAAAATGAATTACAGAATGCAAAATCAAAAATGTAAATGATTCCATTCATTTATCACATTTTTAAAAAATACAAGAATCTAAACAATTACATCAAAGTCTTAAAGTATACGTAACATTGAGTAGCAATTTTACATATGAAATCACAGAGATTGTGACAACATGTACAAGATCCACACAAGCTCAAACCAGACAAAAATCCCAGCTTGGAAGAGGACATGTGACATGAAGTCCCATCCCTTGCCAAGAAATTATTCTTGATAGAGATGGATAGCTGCTGGAGAAGAAGAGCAAGTTTGCTTCAATGCATTGACACTGCGTATATGAGCTATACTGTATGGTGGTAGTCCCTTTGAGCAAGAGTAGCCGGCTAACACAAACCAGACTTCTTGTTTTTTGTTTTATTTTGTTTTTAAAACAAGATAGAGGACATGAAGTCTGGTTGGTAGGGATGTAGGTGGGAATTTAGAGGAATTAGGGAAGGGGAGTAAATATGATCAAAAAGGATGAAGATTTTAAAAAATAAATAAAAACTATTAAGAATAAACTTTAGTCCAAGAATGAAAGCAATTCCAGAAATACTCTAAATAGTAATTTGAAGGGGCAGTTATAACTTCAAAATAAATGATCGAAACTATTTTTGAAAAACTTAAAGTTATTCTCATCAATATTCATAATAAACACTTAAGAATGTTGAACAGAAAGTTCATTAAATTTAGATAATAGAACCAGTGTGACAGTACTTCCTGCTATGACTAATGACTTCCATGTGATTCCTAGACCCCACATGGTACAAAGAAAGAACCAGCTCCTCTAAGTTCTGTTTTTCTGTCTCTCTGTCATTGTCTCTGTCTTTCTCTCTTATACACTCACACACACACACACACACGGAAATTACTTATTTCTTCAATAAAACTCCTAAGGAAATAATAACTGAATAAAGTTCAACAAAATCAAGTTCTCTTAAAAACTGATAAAGTAAAGTTTTGGCAAACTGAGCCAAAACAATGAGACAAAATGCACAAATAATGATAGCAGCAATGTTGGAATTATGAATTCATTTGCTGTGGGTGCACCTATCCGTGGAACAGAGTTAACAGTTCAAATGTCACCACTCAGCAAGGACTAAGAAGAGTCAGAACCAGTTCAGGATACTTGCTCTGGGAAATATTTCTCTGAAACAGTACGGGCCAATGCATGTGTAATTTTTAGTACAATGGACTTCTACGGTCAACAAATATTGATTTAATTCAGAATTTTATGATAAGTGTTTAATGATAGGTGTTTTGATAGTTTTTCTAGAAACTTACAGGTTCTCATTTTGCCTTCCATTCACTTTCTCTTGGAATGATGTCATTTATACATTTTAGCAGAATCAATGACACACTGTCAGCTCAATACTTCCCAGTTCTTCTTAATCACAAACCTGCCGCAGAAAACACCATTATTGCTTCTCAACCACCTGTTGGAAGCTACTCCTTCTTGCCACTTGGGTTGATCAGGTCTTCATGTGAATATGCTGATCTCATCATAGATTTTTTTCATAAAAAATCACAATTCTTTCCTCAGTCTAATTTTCAAAATTATCCTCATTGACAGTCATGAAGATCTTGTTTCCAATCTGCTTCTTTTATCCACTACTACTTCAATCTCTTAAAGACAAGTAAGAGTGGAGCAGAAAAGAGAAATCTTATCTACTTTCTTCAAAGCTTTGGTGAGTTAACAGGAAGTGAGATCATACAGAGAAAAGAAGAGTTACGTGATGAGCTCCCCGACACTTGGAACACATGGCTTATACAGTTGTAAACAGTGCTCACGGTTCAACTTCCAACCTGGACCACTTGTCTCAACTGTGCAGTATAACTAGATTTAACTGGAAGCCTTAGATTCTTGTAAAACTATCAACATGAATCCCAAAGACTATAATCATTAGGAAGCTACAATAACGATGCAGACATGCCCACCTCTTTCCTAACTTATGTTTTAATGGGCTCTACAAACACCTGTTATACCTCAAGAAGTCCTGTCTTTCAAGGAATCTGACTTTTGTCTCTCCTGTGACTGACAGATATTTGTTTTTCTTTTATTTTAAAACTAATCTTTTAAGTTTAGTAACACATCCCATGTATCTCTTGGGGGTATGGATATTTATTACTCAGAATGATTTTATTAATTAATCTACTCTGTAAATCTACAGCAGAGATATTTGAGTTGTTTCCACTTTTTCTACTAATACTGTTGAAGTACATATGCAAGCACATTATATACATAACAGAGACACGCATGTATGTATAAATGCTCTCTTGCACTGCAGTTACAGTAAAACCAAGAGATAAAAGCACTTAATTCACAGTACCTAGGAATGTTTTCCCCACATACCTGTGCAGATTAATAAATATATTATTCCTTTGTTACATATTTGTTTAAATTAGAATTTCTTGGTAAATTTTCATGTCTACTGGCCAGTTTTATTTGTTCTGTGAAATTGTTGCTGTTAAGATCTCTGAATGATACATGTCGAATTTCTTCAGTTACAAACTACATCAATCTTTTATACACATATAAAAGCAATAATTTGGTTGTTCACTTATTCATTGATGTATTTAGCTTATTAATTCATTCATAGCTCAGATAAGAGAGAGCACAACAATGAACTGATCACTTTAAATCAAAACCTTAGTGGATAAACTGAGACATTGAGACATGGAAGAGGAATAGGAATTGGAAGCACATTTGAAACCTTACCTGGTCAGAACAATCTTAAACTTTGATGATATCTTCTTTATATTCCTAAAATAATTTGAAATTTTATTTTAGATTTTTACCAACATTTGTGCATTTATTTAGTTCTTTATGGTAATAAAAATCTCATGGGCATTTTATCATATAACTTTTTTCATACATATTTTTGTAAGAACAAGAAATTAAGAAGATGACAGAATGTGATATCTTAGTAAAGATTGTGCATATAGATCCTATCAGATATTTCAATTTTGTCCTCAATTAGATTTATGTATTTTTAGCCATCAGGACTCTATTGTGTCACCAAAATGTAAGATTCCTATCCATAAGAAGTGTAGATTTGTTACTCTAAAGGATTTTTCTATTTTTTTTTTCTCAGCTCTCCTAGGCTTCTAAGTCTTGTATTCTGTCCTTATATTCAAATGTCATTTGGTAAGAAATAAAGTTGTTTTTATAATTTTTAGCTGTTCAAAAATGAGCAATTCATGATCAGCATGGTAAGACATCCCTACCGATGTAATAGTAGTCCTTATATCTTGGTGGTAGCCAACAGTTGTCTAATAGACTTAAGCCTGCTCAACTGGAGAGACTTCATATCTGGTACTATAAACTTAGCCAGCTCCCCAGTACTGAATCCAGAGAACAATCTATCACTGTAACTTTCCTAAACCACTAAAATTTCTAGCATCATTTGAATACTTTTCTATAGATGACTGAGAAGTTCTCACTTCTCAATCGAAGCTAATTTTTGGATTAGATAGATGATATCTATTGACATATACAATCTATTGAAATGCAGAGGAGAGATCTTTGTAGAATCCTAGCCTTATTTGATACATTTATAACACTTTAGGATAAAACATTTTCTCTGCAAGCAATAGCATCAGCACTCGCATCCCTCATACCACAGAGTGAAGGATGCAATAGCATTCACCTGTCCTTCCAGTATAGCTATGCTGAGACTGGAGGCAGAGACAACAAGACCAACATGTTGAACTACTCAGAATGTATCTTGTAAACCAATCTAGTCAATCCCCCTTTCACTATATTTATTCTATCAGGTCTCTTTCTCTGGAGAAGCTGGACTAACAAGCATACATAAAAATTTTAGATTATATAGAATGTGAAAAGATATAAAAATCAGAGAAATTATAATAGTCAAAGAACAACAGGGTATGTTTTAATGTACTATATATTGAGATATTATATAGTTGAAATCAATATTAAGAAATTTATACTATTAACATTCTGCAATAAATGATATGGAATCAATCATATAAAAATGAAACTTGAGTTTCAATAGATACACACACTGGATTGACTTGATAAAATGCATACATTATGTAGCTATATTCATTATTCATGTAAGTAAACTGTAGATGGAGACTACATGTTTGCACAATAGTTTCCTTTCTTTGCCCAGAGTACAGGAATTTTCTATCACTCATTCTTAGAGAATTCATAAAACAAAAATATAGAGATAATTACAATTAAGCAGGAAGAAAGAAAACAAGTGGGGAATAGAAAAGAGATTTTGTCCTGAAAACAAAGTAAGAATGTTATACAACTCTCTTCACAACCATGTTTATTCCAGTCTTGTTCCCAATAACCAAGATACAGAATTTTGATATGTGTGTATCAGAGGATGAAAAGGAACAGAAAGTGTGGTATATACTTTATAACTCATGCACAAATAATTGAATATTATTCAGATTTAAAAAGAAATTCCAATTATTTGTGATAACAATGATTCATCCAGCAGCATATAAGTGATCAGGATAGACATAGAAAAGAAATATGCTGCATGATTTCATTTACTTTTAATATTATAGTGCATTTATTTCTCTGTGTTTTGTGTGTACATACCTCCATGTGTGTTCATTTACATAAGAATGCCATAGTTTGAGTGTGACTTTGTCCTTCCACAATGTGAGTCCTGAGGATCAAATTCAAATTGTCAAGTGCCAAGCTTGGGAGCCAGTATATTTACCAGCTAAGCACACTCAACAGCCTATGATTCCCCTTTTACATAAAATCTACAAAAGTAAATAGAAAGAAGCAGAAAATATAAATGTAATGTAAGGATTGCAGTGGTTGGGAAGTACCAAGGTATATGGGAATGGCAAAAATTTTTGGGCAGATAAGAGGAATTCATTTAATGAATCTATTGTGTAACATATTGATTAAGGTTTAAAAATACTGCTTTACATTTTTGAAATTTATTAAGAGAGTAGAGTTTAAGCTTACTCATCACACCCAAAAAATGACAAATGAGGTAAATCTGGAAAGGCTGTGTCTCTATGAGTACATAACAGCAAGGCTAGATGTCCTTGTTAGGATTATTCTGGTTTTCCGTCACCTGGCAGGATGAACCCAGGCAGTACCCTGTCCCTTTAAGAGAAACTCCGCTCTCTCCCAATCTCCCTCTCTTCCGTGGTGTGCATAACTTGGCCCCCTCTTCTCTCCTCTAGTCTCTCCTTCTCTGTCTCTGTCTGTCTCTCTCTCTGTCTATGCGTCTCTCCTCTTCCTTCCTCTCCCCTCCCCAAATGATTTTTCTAAATAAATTCTATACCCAAGCTCTTTGCTTGTCATATTCTGTTTTCCATCTTCCTCACCTACTATGGGACCCACTAAAGTCTCTCTCCTGCGGTTCTCCCTATCTTACAGTCATAGTCTCTTGTGAAATACACTTAAAAACCATCCAATGCGATTAGTCCAAGAAGCTAAAAAAAAAAAAAAAAAAAAAAAGTGATCATCTTGGAGGTATTGGTTTAGCGAGGTGAGAGAAAGCACCATTTAAGAGGATGTGCATAGCAACAAGCATAAGAAGAGACCTGACACTATCTTTGTTACTAGCTAGTTCCATACTCAAATCAGTAAAATTTATGATAATAATCACAATCTCATGCATGCTAGGAAATCGTGATCAGAATATATTAATTTATCAAAGTATGTTCAGTGAAAATAAAATGAAATAGAAGATTGAATACTTCTCACAAAAATCTACCAGAGGTTTTAACAATTATTTTCCTTCCAAATTACAAAGGAAGAAATATTAATCTTTTACAAATCACTGAAGAAAATAGACAGAAAAAATAATAGTTTTCATGTCTCTTTACAAGGCAATTATGACTTTGTAAAATAATATTACAATATATGTATAAATATGTCCGTTATTACATATTTCCATAAATGGATACTTTAATACATTTACATAGTTAGATAGCTATAGCTAAAATTTATCTATTAACCTATCTAATTATCTATCTATATATCTGCCTACCTATTTTCTATCATCTATCTATATTATTTTTTTGTGTTTGGGTAAAATTTTTAGTCATGATACCTGTTAGTTCTCTTATTTGTCTCTTAAGTTTCTGAGTGACTTACCTGTCCATTGGTGAGAGTGGGTTGTTGAAGTCTCCCACTGTTAGTGTATGTGTGGTTCATTTAATATGTGATTTACATAATTTAGTAGTATTTCTTTTACATATGTGGGTGATCTTGTATTTAGGGTAGATGTTCATAATTGAGACTTCATCTTGATGGATTTTTCCTGTGATGAGTATGAAGTGTCATTCTCCAACTCTCTTAATTGATTTTAGTTTGAAGTCTATTTTGTTAGATATTAGGATAGCCACACCCACTTGTTTCTTATGTCCATTTGATTAGAAAATCTTTTCTCATACATTTTGAGGCAATGTCTCTCTTTGAGGTTGAGATGTGTTTCTTGTATGTAGCAGGAGGATGGATCCTGTTTTTAAATTCATTCTTTTAGCCTGTTTCATCTTATAAATGAATTAAATCCATTGATATTAAGATATATTAATGACCAGTGATTGTTAATTCTTCTTATTTTTTGGTAATAGTGTTTGTGTGTTTCCCTTCTTTGAGGTTTGTTGGTGTGAGGTTAACTGTTGCCTGTGTTTTTGTGGGTGCAACCAACTTACTTGGGTTAGAGTTTTCCTTCTAGTACTTTCTGTAAGGCTGGGTTTGTGGATAGGTATTTTAAAAACTGATTTTGTCAAAGAATATTCTGTTTTCTCCATCAATGGTGATTGAAAGTTTTACTGGATATAGTAGTCTGGGTGTAGGCATCTGTGATCTCTTGGTGTCTGCAACACATCTGTCCAGGACCTTCTTGGCTTTCAGAGATTCCATTGAGAAGTCGGGTGTAATTCTCATAGGTCTGCCTTCATATGTTACTTGGCCTTTTTCCTTTGCAACTTTTAATATTCTTTTTTTTTATTCTGTATGTTTAGTGTTTTGATTATTATATGGTGAGAGGACTTTTTTTGGTTCAGTCTATTTGGTGTTCTTTAAGCTTCCTGTACTTTCATAGGCATACCCTTCTTTAGGTTGGGACAGTTTTCTTCTATGATTTTGTTGAATATATTTTCTGTGCCTTGGAGCTGGAGTTCTTCTTATTCTATCCCTATTATTCTTAGCTTTTGTCTTTTCATAGTGTCCCAGATTTCCTGGATGTTTTGTGTTAAGAAATTGTTGGATTTAACATTTTCTTTGAGCAATGAATCTGGTTTTTCTATTTTATTTTCAACTCCTGAGATTCTCTCTTCCATCACTTGTATTCTGTTGGCTATGCTTGCATCTGTAGTTTCTTTTAATTTACCCAAATTTTCCATTTCCAGAATTTTCTCACTTTGTGTTTTTCTTTATTGTTTTTAAGTCTTGAGTTGTTTGAATTGTTTGCTTCACAAGTTTTATTGGTTTTCTTGGCTTTCTTTAAGAGATTTATTGATTTCTTTCAATTTTTGTTTATCTTTTCCTCCATTTCTTTAGGGGAGTTTTTCATTTTCTCTATAAGGGTCTCTATCATCTTCATAAATTTATATTTAAGGAAGGGCACCACAATTATTGAAGGAGAGTACAAAAGGGGCTAGAGTCTCCATTCTGTGACCTATGAAGAAATAAGCAATGTGAGGAGAATGCTGATGAAGGCAAGAGAACAGAGTCAGTAATATTCAGTCATTATCCAGTTTTAGCTGTCTGTCTGTCTCGTCTCTCTCTCTGTGTGTGTATGTATTGTGTATTTATTTACAACCCATATCATATATTTATATCATGCTCATAATTTCATGAGTTGACTCAATTTCTGAGTTGTTTATTTATTTTACAAAGTATGGTTGGTAGAAAAATGCCATGTTTATCTGATAGTACTTACAGTTACTATAACCTGTTAATACAATAAAGACTTTTAAAGCCTTTTAAATTCTCCCAACCTACTTGCTTTTCATCTGTCATATGATGAGATTAGTAGTAATTTAGGAAGCTGAATAAATGGCTCAGCCATTTAAGGCTAAGATGCCAAACAAAAAGGAGTAATTTACATTATATAATCATTTTCTACTTTCAGAAATCTTGGATTCTGAGCACATGAAGTTAAAAAGTTATCTGAAGGCATAGAAAAGTCAGACTGCACTATTAACAACTTCTAAACAGCTGGGTTTCTTTGGTTGTGACTCCATCTTGAAGGGCTCATTCATCTGCTTAAGTGCAATATTGGCACTGAATATGGTATATGAGTGTATATATATTCATATATTTGTGTGTTTAGTATCAGAACATTAGCACTCATACTGCCTAAAAAATATCAGCAATACACAAATAAAAACAAGCGGAAATCAAATATGTAATTCAAGATCATATAGGTTCCATATAAAATATAAGTATATATTATATTAATCACTATGTATAGTCATGAAATCTAATATGAATCAAATACAGAATATTATAAGTAATTAAAAACATTTAGATGTATAGTAGTAAGCATAAAATTCAAGTATTTTGCTATTCTATTAAGATTAACAACAAATTCTCCAAAATATCAATGAAAAGTAAGAAAATAACATGAAGTTGAAAATGAAGCATTATTTTTAGACAAGAAAGTTTCTTTTTTTCTTAAGCACATTAAGGTTTCCATGGTGTTGCCTAAGCATCCTTTTGAGAAGTCTTTCCCTCTAGACGATGAGAAATCTCTTTACAGCTCTGCAGCATAATGTTACTATATTTAGTGTGAGTACCCTGCAGGCCCAATCTCCCTGCTCAGCAGTCTTACAGCTTCTTACAGCTTCTGCCTCTTAAGTAGCTAGCAACATAAGCACAGCCATTCAGGGCATACGTGCAATAGGGGAAGGATTCATATGTAACTTGTAGTGCATTTTAAGAGGGTTTTCCTGGTGGCATAAGTCTATGTTTGTTGAGCACTGTCTTGGATTTTGGCAAATACATTTGATGGTAGCATCTGGAGACAAAGATTCAGAAATTTGGAAGTTTAAGTCCTTGGTGTCATCCCTATGGACAAAGCACTGGAAGCACCTAAGTCAATGGTAGGAATGAGAATGAGGAGTGCAGAGGATTAGGGGGAGCGCTCATGACTTCTCAATGTTCTGAATGCTTGATTTTACATCTCCTTGAGACAAGAACACACTGATAAAGAAACAACGTGCCCATGTTTGAAACATTAAAGCTGAGTTGTCATGGTGATATCACTGCTTCATGTTTCCATCGGTAGGGTATATTATTTCTTCATCCCAGGGCCTTCGTTTATAATTTTTTTTTGCAAAAAACTAACAAAAATTCCTTACGTAAAAGATAATCTGTAAGTACAGAGTCCCTTAGAGAGATAAGCCTACTCATGGACTCTCGTGTTTGTGGAAAGCTCAAGCCCTTTCTCTTGGCTTTCCTTTCTGAACATTCCAGTCTGACATAGGCTTCATGGTCCCCAATCTGTATTGGTAGACCCACTTCCCATGGGAAATAATTAAGTCATCAGGAAATGAGAGAGCCCGGACAGACTTCTTGCTTCTGTCATTTGAGGACCTAGAAAACGGCTGCCTGTGACCCAGGAAGCCGGATTTCATCAAACTGAATCTGCTTCAGCCTTGATCTTGCACTTCCAGTCTTTCGAAAAGTTAAAAATGCAATGTATATTGTTTATACATCACCCAGTCTCTTTTATATTATTAGAACAATCTCAAAACATCAAAACACAGTCCAAAGGTGGGACAAAGTACTGTAAAGAACCCTTACTGAAAATCATGAGGGTGTCCCTTGGGGAGAAGTTCTGCTCCTGTTAGGAAAGTTCTTTCTACATTGGTAGATATGTGAGGTTATCAAGCTGTCCATGAGGGACAGGGTGGACTGTTATTTACTTACAGGCCCAGTTAGTGTATAGGAGCACATGATTGAAGACGGCCGCCTCACACAAACTTAGACCCAAAAGACATTGAAAATGCCCAGCAGACAGCAGTTCAGGAAAGATACGAGAGTTCAGATGGGATGATGTGAGCATTGACAAGAGCAATATGGGAGTCAGGTGTAGTAATATGAGCATCTTTCTTAAACTGCATCAGGTAATGGTCAGAAATGAAATGAGTTCCATAGAGAGAGGCAGTGAGACTGGGAAGGGTAGGGAGGCTATCATCCGGGAGCATGAAACAGTGAAGTGTGTTGGTGGGCTAGTGAAGATCTGCACAGAAGTTTTGCACTTCAGCATCCTTAGAAAAATCTCACTATATGTGTATATAATCCAGGCTTGCCTGGAACTCATGATCTCCTTAGTTTGGAAACACTGGGAATACAGACATGGATTATTTGTACAGTAAATTGTATTGCATATTGGTTCTTATTATACATATTTATCTTCTAATATTTTATGCTTTCCTAAATCTCATACTTATCAATTATCCTTTCTAAATTTTTTGTCAATTTGGATGGATTGCTTCTATTAGTAATGACAATAAGCATCCTTATAGTTTCCATTTCATGATAAAGGCAAGCTGAAACAAACTCATGAACTCAGATCAATAAGGAAGGAAGGTACATGCAGGCTGCTTTGTGCTAGTAGACCTGAAGGTTAGGTATCGCAGACATCAAAATTATTTCTGTAAAAAGCATTAGTTTGCCTTTAAAAGGAATTTGAGTAAGCATCCCAATAAAGTCAAATAGAAGCCCTTTTTGGTGAAGTCAAGAAGGCCCCTACTCATAGGCTTCTATCATAGAAGAGTCTTTCCTGGAGAGGAGTGCAGACATCAGGCCATGCTAAATGCTCCCTCACTGATTTACCTTACATCAGGGATGAGTTTCTCTGCAGTAATAGAAAAGGGAATACTGCAAGTGATAATTGGAGCAGGGTACTGGAATGTGGCTAAGGGAACAAAACCAACGCATGAACCAGCAAGTGCGGTTAATGGTCCTTGACATGGGGTCAGGTGTAACGAAGCATGCAGAGGTCTCATTCAGGCTGTGTAGGTAATTTTTATGGATCCCTAAAAGTTTTTGTTGAAATGTAATTTCTCAGAACCTTTAAACTATAGCCCCCAATCCATTTACTCTTATTGTGTGGTCATAGGTTTGTGTTAGCCAGTGTCTAATTATTTTTCTGCAACCTAGTGAGAAATTATAAAAATAATTGAAAGAATGCTCAACTGTGCCACAAGAACATGTGTTCAGTGATGTTCATAGCAGCATTGTGTGTCATAGCCACAACCTGGAAACAACCTAAATTAATTCCCCTTGACCGAAGAATGGATAAGGAAAATGTGGTGCATTTACACAATGGAGGACTATACAGCAGAAAAAAAATAATGACATCTTGAAATTTGCAGGCAAATGAATGGATCTAGAAAACATTATTTTGAGTGAGGTGACCCAGACGCAGAAAGACAATTTTATGTACTCACTCATTAGTGGTTTTTAAACATAAAGCAAAGAAAACCAGGCTATAAATCACAAACCCAGAGAATGTAGACAACAATGGGGACTCAAAGAGAGACATACATGGATCTAATCTACATGGGAAGTAGAAAAAGACAAGATCTCCTGAATAAATTGGGAGCACGTGAATCTTGGGAGACAGTTGAAAGGGAGAAGAGAGACAGGGAGGGGAGCAGAGAAAAATGTAGAGTTTAATAAAAATCAGCAATAAAAAGGAAACTAGAAAATACACTTAAAACTGACTATTTTCAAAATTTATTCTGGAAAATTAATGCTAAAGTGTTATCAATCACATGGCCCACAGTCACACATCATCAAGACTACTGCAGTAAAAGGTGAATTAAGAGCTCAACTCTGCTCAAACAGCAGCAGGAAAAGTTTTACAAGATGGTATAGATAGAATCTTTGTCAATAGTTCTTTGTTAATTGTCCTTACCCAAGAGGGAAACTCTTTAGTGTATTACAGCAGGGGATAGAGTGCTGCTACATTCTTAGACCATGGGGGAAAGGCCACTATTTTCCTTAGAGGAAGAACGTTAGGGACTATAAAACTGCCAAGAGAATTAGGAAAGATCAATATCTAAAAGGGAGAAACTGAGGGCTAGGGGTGGTGTTTGCAATTATACATTTTCGAAAGTAATTGTTCTCAGAAACAAAAGTTCCTGACAGGGGCTGTAGAGATGGCTCAGAGGTTAAGAGCATTGTCTGCTCTTCCAAAGGTCCTGAGTTCAATTCCCAGCAACAACATGGTGGCTCACAACCATCTGTAATGGGGTCTGGTGCCCTCTTCTGGCCTGCAGACATACCGACAGAATATTATATACACAATAAATAAATAAATATTAAAAAAAAAGTTCCTGACATAAGGTAGACAAAAAAAGGACCCTTTAAGGGTTTGTATAGCTGTGGGAACTCTTCCTGTTAGGCTAAGACAGAAGAGAACTTCTAACAAGACCCCTACACAGGATCCTACAGAGACTGTCTTAAGTCTGGTGCATTGTGACTTCAGAGATCTTGTGAGAGTCTGTTAGAATTTAATTAGGTCATCCTTAAAAGACTTGAAATTGACAGAATCACAGTGCTACTCTTCAGAAGACCTTTTTTCCCCTTATAAACATTTAATCTTTGGAAAGAGCTTTGTATCAAAATGAACATTCTAAATGATTTTCATTTCAATGAAGGAAATTCTAAAGAAGTGTGCCTCCTTAAAAAGTCTAAGTGAAATTTTGAATTTGAGATCACACAGCACTGAAACAAGTTGTTATATTAAATCGTAGTTCAGAAAGGATTTTTTAAAAAATTACCTAATAATTTAACATCATTTCTGGAAATCAATGTCTGTAACCTATATCCCCACAGATTCACAGACTGAACACCTGGGGATCACTTTGGGGAATTAACTGGACTCCTAGGGCTTTGTGCTTTTTCAAACTTGAGTATCCAGCATCTCTGGGCCTCTGCTTCTGCTTTCAAGATAGAAATTCAGGTATTTCCCAGTTTCGTGTTGGCTTGATGATATACTTTTTGATACAAATAATTTGCTAGAAGATTTGGGTAAGAAGATGATCCAACTCCCATCCAGCTGTGCCCCAACTTTCCCGATGCCCTAGACCTGGAGAGACAGGCACCCATCCAGTGAGGCCAATCTAGGAACACCTACGCCCCTGACCCACAGATTGTAACAAAGTAAAGTACAGTGTGGTGGTGCATAGTTTTCAATCCAGCACTCAGGAGATTGAGCTGGGAGTTTGTAGCAAGACTGGCTTTGCATACCACTGATTCTGGGACAGGTTCGTGACACAGAAGGTTATCCCACAGCAAAATAGAGGGACGGGAAAGCTTGGCTTGAAATCCCTTTGCCTGCCTGCTGAGACCCAGAGGAAGGATACAGAGAGACAGGCAGCCAGAGCAGGCTCCAGAACACAGCTATGTTGGTCCCCAGGTCTAGGCCTAGCACAAAATAATAAGACTCTGTGAAGAGGTGCACGTGGACAGAATACATGGCAAAGCCCACTAAGTGTTGGTGCTCCAGAAAGAAACAGAGGACTGTGGGAACAGGAGCTCAGCTGTTTGCTCTAGGCTTGCCTAACTCAAACCTCCCCACTCCCAGCAGGATGACCCCAGAATCTGGGAGGGGAGTGGTGACATGGCTGGGTGTTACTTACCGAATCCACAGCAGCGAGGAACTGGTCTCCAGCAAGAATGAGGTATCTTGAGGCACTAAGAATGACTTCTCAACGTGAATGCCGTTCTCGCACCCACTTAGGGACAGTGAGAAGACAGGTGGAACTGTACCCTCTCAGCCTTCCCAACTTGGTCAGAGGGTACACTAGCGACACTAGAGTTTTCCTGGACCTGATACCACCGGATGAATTTTGAGTATTTTGGTTTGATTGCTCTGGGATTTGGAATTGGTATAAGTCTGTGAGAGAGTTGGAGAACTAGAAGGTATGAATATCTGCTACCCTGTAGTGATTTCTGCAAAGCTGATGCTGGACTTCTTCACACTCTCCAGCACCCCTTGCTATTCTTAAGACCCAGGCTTCTGCTTTCCAAGATGGCATTGCCAGTACCATTCTTCTTCTGCCTTAGACTCCCAGCATCAGTGCAGTACAGGGGCTGTTGCATGCCAGGGTGTGCTAAAGGGAGGAGGGATGGTCTTGGTTTTCTTTTGCGTTGTCATAGGCTTTTAAAGCTGTTGATTGTTTGACTTTCATCTCATCCAAGTTTTATTCTCTGTTTGTTCCAGGTTTGGAGCTGGAGGCAAGGTCAGGAATTCTGAAGTGCTATAGATGGGGGCAGTTAATGACCTGTTCCCATTGATAGTGGGCACCGTGTTAATCTGTCAGACCTCAGTGCAGGTGTTGCTGAGATCTTGATTCTGCAGCAGATAAAGTATCTGACATGGAGCTGGGAATCTCAGGGACATCTTTATCTCCCTGGATGTCTCTACCACTGCAAAAGAGTCAAGGAAGAAGTCATTGCCTTAAGTGAGATGCTCCCCTCTCTTTACAACATTACAGAAATCAGGATTCAGCAACAGTGGGGATAGTATTCCCATGAGCTCTGCTTGAACAGTGTGGGCAACAGTATCTGTTAGGAAATTTTCTTTAGGACTCAAGAGGACAGTGAAAAACTGGTGAAACTGAAGCTTTCTGGGTTACCGTAGTGAGCAGCGCTTGTATCTCCAGTTTGTACTAACTGGGGAAGCCTAAGACCTATGTTCTTCACATACCCCAATGGAAGGGGCCAGATTGATGCTTGGTTCTGGGTACTGGGTTGGATGACACATATTTGATGAACTGCCTGTTTTCCTGTGTGCGTACAGAATTCCTAGTGGATCTGGTTCAATATTTTCTCTAATCTGTAAGAGCTAGCCAATAAGAGGCCGGAACTAATGGGCTAGGCAGTGATTAAAAGAATACAGTTTCCATGTAATTATTTCGGGGCATAAGCTAAGCCATGCGGGCGGCCGGGTGCCGGGGACGCAGCCCTGCCGCTCATATTACAACAGTGCCTTTTGATTTAAATTCTGTTATTCTCTTTAACATTCAGTCCCAAACGACCTTCGTGTTTCTTTAGGATCATCTTGACAATTTAACTGCTTTTATTACTATATTTTTATCCCTCCATCTTTGTATTATTTTTAGCACTCACACCCAGTTCCTGATGCTTTATTTTTCATGAAACAGCTTCAATATTTCTTCCTCTGTACTGTTTTCTCAGGGTCTGGTACCCTCTTAGTTTCTTCCCCATTCTCTTTTTATCTACTGTAAACTAAATACTCCAAAACATAACAATCATTAGCATTCTTTCCATACTTTTAATTTAGTTTGTTTGGAGACAGGAACTTTGTGGCCCAGGTTAGAGCCTTGAACTGATCTCCATGCCTTCAACCTCTACATGCTATGATGACAAATGCGTGTCACCATACCTGCTGTGAATATAACATTTATAACAATACTGAATTCGAAGTCTTAATGCGGACACAGTATTGGATGGAGACTGTCACAATTATGGTATGGAGTGCTAGATCCCTCCACACCTTTTTTATCATTCTGTCTCTGTGTAGTTTAACACTGTCAAAAAGGGACTGCTTTTGCTCCCTATTCACTTGCCTCTTAAGATTCCAGAATACAGAGCCCAAACCCTAGTGATACTGTTATCTTTGTAAATTGGATTAAAAAAATTCTTGAAAGTAAATTGTCTGTCCAAAGTCACATATTTAGTAATCGCCAAAGCTCAATGTGACAGTCCACAAGAAATATCTACATCGATAGTATTCCTGTTATTTCAAGGATTTAAGACTATATTAAAATATTGTAAAATGTGACAAAAATAAACTTATTCAAGTTTCTTCCCTTCCCAGACATTGTCAGGGTAGCAGAGACAGTAATCCACAGCACAATGAAGCAGGATGAATGCGCATCATTTTCTGATCTGCTGACAACCCACATGTGTGTCTAGTATCAAAGAGTGCTAACTGGTCACTTGACACAAGTAACCTGAAGTGATCCAATTTTGTTCACAGGCAGCTCCAGGGAAACCTCAAGATTCTACCAGGTTTGGAGGGAGAATGACATCATAAATCAGGCAGTAGTCAATGTCAAGTCCAGATTCTAAGCTATAAAAAAAAATTCTAGGAGTTCTACAACAGCCATGAATGACTGGGTGAAGCTTGCAAGCCTAGCATGAGAATCCTGCTTCCCAGGGCTATTCTGCTAGGAGACCATGGCAGTTCTTCTTCTAAGGTTCATTGTTAAAACTGTTCATAATCTGAACATGATGTATGGCATTCTAATAGAACATATGCCAGCAGCACACACTAAACATGCAGATAATAACACTGGAAAGAAAGAAAATGATAATAAGGTTGAGACAACTCAGCTGAGAAACTGTTTCAGTTGATCTGATTGGTGACCTGTCAGCACTTGCCCAGGATCAAGGGCAGAGATCACAGGTCTCCTTTGTGACTGTGTTGACAAAAGGCAGGGCTGAGTGCATTGAGTATACCATGTAGGAAATGAGAACTCCAAAGATTTTCTTTTAGGGTTTCTTCTCCAGGAGTCCTTCCTTAGGTGGTGCTAGTCCAGGTTGGACTCACATCTCTCTTCTATACATTTTATTCCTTCATTGTGGGCTTTGATTCTTCTACTAGCTTGACACTACAGCCTTATACTCAATGGTGATGTTGCTGTGAGCTTCCAGAAGCTGTGGTCTTCAGCTATCATTCAGATGCTTTAAATATGGATTCTGTGACTAGAAGTGAATAACAGAGTGGCTGAAGGGATGTTGGCACCACATGTTCTCTCTTTCAACCTTTTGTTCCTGCCCATATATTCCTACCCCTGGATGTTTTCTTGCAATAAGTTCTAGTTTGAAGCTCATGTTGGTCAAGATCTCACTGTGTCAGTCTGACTTCAGACACTTGTGCATTCTTTCTGTCTCTGCCTCCCTTACTGTAGTGTTCACGTTGTGAGCCACTGTGTCTGTCTGCTTTCTCTTCTCTTCCACAAGTGAAATGAGAGTGGCAGTTACTGAAGCTTCTTCCATCTGCAGCAGCCTCTGTAGCATCTTAGGATTCTAGCATCCTCTGTTATGCTTATATTTGAGACCATGATCATTATAGAAGAGAAAAATTGCAGAAAGAAAACATTAATAGTCTCAGGGTGCTCGGTTACATAGAAAGAGCAATGTAGATTGTTGGTATATTAAAAAAAGAGCAGCCAATTCCACATCTCAGTGTATCTTCACATACTGGAACATGTTTGATATTTTGCAGAAATATAGGACTATTAGTTTCCTTTCTCATTTTATTTTGTGTTGTATATCTCCTTTCTGTCACTCACTAGTGAGTTCTTAGACTAGGGATGGTGGCATGGGTCCAGCATGTGTTTATGTACATTTCTTGTTCGAACTGCAAAACACTAACCAAGGTGACAATGTCTATTACTACTGATTAAAAATGACACCGGATCCAGTTATCCTCCAAAAATCATATAAGGTATTACAGTTTTCATTCAGGACCCCTTTCACTCTGAGCTAGTGCTGTGGCATGCAGCTGCATGCCCAGCTCAGCAGAACTATTCTTTCATGCAGGTTGTTTAATGCTGAGTAGTGGTAGACAAAGCTCTTCAGTAAGAATGTCCTTTGTCATAGTGGGTATTGATTTTTAAATTTTGTGATTTCGTAGAATGTTATCCTTCTTTCAACTGTGGAGGGTGTCTATGTTGGATGCTCTAATGTAGGTTAATTGTCAGTAACTGTCAGTTGCTTTGTTTGTTTCAATAGTCTATGCCCTCCTGGCATTTAAAGTTTAAGTTGAGGATTATGTTTTTTTTTTTTTTGTGATGATTTTTCTTGCATGTTTGTGTGCTCTAGTTTGCTTCCCTGTGGCTGTGATAAAACATTGAGAAAATTAAGTTGGGGGAGGAAAGGACACATTTCATCTTACACATTATAGCCCATTGTCTAAGACAGTCAAGAAAGGAGATCAAGGCAGGACACTGAGGCAGGACCCAAAGCAGAGACACAGAGGAATAATGCTTCTTGGTTTGCTTTTCCTGGTTTCATCAACTACTGTTTTTAAATCAACTCATAGCAATTATTACTAATGATGATATAACACAGACATTACAGTAGGCTCATCTGATACAGGTAGTTCCTCTACTGATGCTCCTTTCCTCTTTCCAGGTGCTTCTAAGATATATATATCCAGCTGACAAAAGTCAGCCAGCAGTGTTTCCATGTGGTTTTTTCTTAGTCAAAGTCAGTATAGTTTCTTAGTTCTGTCTCTTTAGTGTTTGAAGTAACCTGATTTTGAAAGTCCCTTTTCTGTGTTACGGGTTTGGTCATCTTCATGTTCTGTGATTCTCATTAATATCAAGGACTGGAAGATGACAGAAAATGGGGAGGAGTTACTGATTAGAGAGTGCATTTTGGGAGATGTATGATATACAGTTCCTACATATGGGTAGGCCTATGTTCATGATCATGTTTTAAAAAAGCTATTTCAACAGGGATCAGGGTAGTGGACAGGACTTTAGTGGCTGTGAATATCCTATTGGTGGCGTATGGTCATTGTAAGTTATCAGTGAGCTAGATGACCATGTTCTTCGGGGGTGGTAAAGCACTAAAGCAACCAAGAAAAGATAAGAGAATTGAAAGCCAAGGGAACAGGCCTATCCCATCTCTGAGGAGTAGTAATTTCTTTGATATTGGAACTCTCTTTCCTAGAGGAGGAAGGAGACTCATGACTCAGAATCAGATATAACTCACAGATCCTGGAAAGCTAAATTGCAAGATGTACAAGATATTCCCCTGGCCTATGAAACATCAAACCTCTGCTAGGGAGACACTCAACACACCAATCTAGTTATCTTCAGGTAATTCTGGGAGCACCATTGACCTAGTTTTCCCTAATTGTTAATCACATGATGGCCACTATCTGCTCCAAACTTATCAATTTTAATACTAGTAACTAGTAGCTACATAGTCTCCATTAAGTAATTCCATTAAAGATACTGTTTCAAAAAACTGGACTATGTGGAATCATTTCTGAGGTTCATTGGTAGTGTCTTATCTAGGGTTAGAAAGCCTTTGTTTATTCCTTTCTAGGAAGACATCCAACAGCATTATGGAAAGACACAAGTGCCAGTATTTGTGCTGAATGGCAGATTTAGGAAAGAAATTGACAGAAAGTCAAGTGCTGTGCTAATGACCTTCTAGTGGGATTAAATCCTCCAAAGATGTGGAAGGCATATATGATATGACAGGACAGGTGAGAAAGGACGAATGGCATGTGCTGCAATATCCCCATAGTAAGCTGGGTACTCTTACCGTTGCCACAGGTATGCTGGGGGTAGCCATCACATGCCCATCCCAGGCCCTCTCTACACCCAGGAATATGTGAGTGAAGAAACTATGGTATTTTCAGCTACAGTGTTGCCCTCCAATTTATCAGAGCTGTAGAGATGATTACAGTAGGGAGCTGGTGCTGAGTCTTATTCTTCCTCATCAAGGTCAGGTGAAATAGCCCAAGTTACTCTTGGTAAATTTCTAGGGGCTGGAGAGAAGAACAGTGGTACTACTCCAGTGACCATATCTAGAGTTAAAGCAGATCATGGAGAATGGTTAGATCAGAGATCTTCCTCAAGTATGCTTTCTACCATTCCCTTGTACATAAACCCTTCTCTCCAAAGAGCTAATAGGATACAGTTGGTAGGATCTATTCATGCTGGCATTGATATTTTCTAGATGAGTAGCAATGGGCAGCAAATAGCCCTTGTTAGAATGGATAGAATTGGTACTTCACAGATACTGATCACTCTGTGTCAATGGGTTTCATTTTGTTGTCAATATAATTGTACCATCTGAATGCCTTTTACATTGGGGACAGCATGTAGAAAAACAACGAAAATAGCAGCTAAAAAATTTGAAAGACGGTCTCCTGGTGTTTGGAAAAAAAGACTCCTAGAAGTTATCTCTTTGTTAAATGAAATCCTAGTGACACAGGCTTGCTATCTCCATATGTGCTGTGCCAATCAAGAACACAGAGGACTCCCAAATCTTAAAGTTTATTGCCAGTCGTGTTGGTTTCATTCCAGAACTGGAGGACTTGACCCGATTGCTAAGTCATTGCATTTTCTGTTTGCAGGACTTTGAAAACTTATGTTAACACTTATATGGGGGCTTCTTCCCCTTTCCTGCTGTCTGCTTTTAAAGACCTAGAAAGTTTTTTGAGGTCATTGAGGATAATGTAATTAAAGTAATTAAAGACAGCAGTCATTGTCAGTTGAAGACTCTATGTCATACACTATCAAAAGGTCATGAAAGATATACTCACTGTTACAATAAAGGTACAGTTCTTGAGTGTACAACAAACAGTCTTTAGCTTGGAATTGAAGTTTTCTGGACAGGAGGGAACTCACATGTTGTACTGTGGGCAAGGGCAGAGATCCCATGGTTGATGAGGCCAAAGGTCCCAATGTAGAGTCAATGCCACATTGGTTTGTTCATTGTTTTGCTGAATGAAAGGATGGACCGGTCTACCTACCTTTTAAATATTTGTGCTTGTGCTTATAGATTAGTACAATTGTTGGCCCCACTGTTACTGCTTTCAGGTTGGACAACCTAATCTAATTAGTCCTATTTACTGATAGAAAGGGTTGAGACAGTTTAGGCAGCTGAGACACAGTGATTGTTTTGGTAAGATAATATTCTACTATTCAGAAAAGCATCATGTGTAAGTGAGTCCTTCCAAGGATAGGGAAAAATTGTGGTAACAACAGAGGAAATAATTGAAAACATAGAGAGCCAGATTAGAGTACTTTGCTCTTTTTTTCACCAGGTATAACATTATCACCCAACTGTGAATCTTTAGTAGTCATTCTCCTTAGTTGGAGACTGTGAGGAGTAGCTCGGTGGAACAGTACATTGATGGGTAGACCTATGCAACAGTTAACACCCCCTAATACAGAAAGTAATTGGGGGCTACTATCAATTCCTGATCTGGAATTCCAGCTATTTTTGTATATAGTCAATAATAGTCAATAACCTTTCCACTTGCTAGAGAATATAGGAATTGGAGAGTTAACTCAAACTTGGGTACTGGATGGTATAGCTTGTGTAAGGTCCCTTCCATGGGCTAGACAGTTGCAAAGATGAAGAGTTTGGGGGTCTCTTGTTTTCCTATAAGTAAATCTTAATCTTTCTGTCAATTTGCTTAATAAACTACTGGTGAGTACCTCACAATTGTGCCTCCTGAAATGCTTTATCGTAAGTACCTTTATTTTAAATAAATTCAAGCTCTACTTTTTATTGGCTTGTTCTGAATTATTTTCTTTGTAAAAACCATAGATCCAATTTCATGCGAATGATATCTCTACCTGATTAAGAAGAGATCAGACTCCTGTAGGTGATAGTGTACAGCTTGGTTTTTATTCCTTCTTCCATCAATGAGAAAATATGGTATGACTTTGATCAATGACTTTATTTCCTCTATCATATCTTCAACACCTGAGATTTTCTCTTCTATCTCTTGTAATTTGTTGGTGATGCTTCCATCTTTAGCTTCTGTGCACTTGTTCAGATTTTCCATTACTAGAATTCCCTCGGTTTGTGTTTTCCTTATTGTTTCACTTTTAGTTTTCAAGTTTCCATTGTCTGATTTTTTTCCACTTGCTTTTCTGGGCTTTCTTTAAGGACTTTATTGATCTCTTCCAATTTTGTGTTTGTTACTTCCTCAGTTTCTTTAAGAGAATTTTTCATTTCCCTTTAGGGTCTCTATCATCTTCATAAAACTATTTAAAGGTTGCTTGCTTGTGCTTCCACTGCACTGAAATGTTCAGGTGTTGCTGTTGTTGGATCACTGGGTTCTGGTGGTGTCATATTGCTCCTTCTGTTGTTGAAAATATCCTTATGCTGGTATTTACTCATCTGTCCTTCCAACTGCTGTGGATTGTACCTGAACCTCGGTAGTCTACTGGGATTGTGGGGGAGTGTTGGCCACTGGGAGGATGATCAGGTATGTGGGTTTGTGTGGCTGAGTGGGTCTTGGGGAAGTCTTTTATATCTTATATATGCTCACGCCATAATCAGTGAGTTAGACCATTTCCTGTTGCCTCTGCAAGATGTAGAATTCTCAGCTACCTCTCTAATATGATGTCTGCCTGCACACTACCATGTCCCACTGTTGAAGACTGGACCAACAAAAGACACTTCTTGCCGGGGTAGAGGCATGGGAATTGAAGAAATATAAGTGAAAGATATGAAGACACATAAAAATAGTAAGACTGAAAACAGAACAGTATCGGGAGGGAGTTTCAGGGATTATTCAGATCGCGAAAATCACCATCATTTATTTTTCCACAGCATTTATATAAAATGTAAAATGAAGGAGAAGGTAACAAAGGCTTCATTAACATAACAGCATGAGACTTCCCATCATCCCATGTTGCCTAGGTAGCAGGATGACTCAAGTCACATATACACTTGTACACTTGATCAATACTTGGTCAGCTGGGCAGAAAACACATCCTTTCCAGGTGACCTCGTAATTACAATGGAAGGAGCAGAATTACCCTGGTATATCCTGACCACCTGTCAGGATGACGCTGCATTTACTAACTTTAAAAGAGCCAGGCGACCACCTCCTGTGTTGAAAGGTACAAATTGTGCCTGTTAGTCTCTCACATATTCTGACTGCCAGACAATGGTGAGAAATGGGACTGCATTTCTGGGCTCCTACATCTCACCATAATTAAATGTTTTCTTTTATAAGAGTTGCTGTGGTCAGGCTGTCTCTTCACAGCAACAGAAACCGTAACAAAGACACTATCATAACATACATTTAGGTTTTATCGCTATGGAACACACACTAACAATCAATGTCTGGTACATTGTAAACAAATATTTTTCAGCATTCTGTCCCCATTCCAATTCAGGAAAAATACTTGTTTCTGTAGTATTGTTTTAAAGGTAGAGAATTCCACTTGTAGGCATTGATGGTTAAATTGAATGAGAGGAAAAAAAACCAGCATGGCATAACATCTCTGTGATACGGCTTAGTATGTGTGTTTTCAATGCTGTGAAGAGAATATTTAAATAAAAACCAATTGAAAAACAAATTCATCTCATGATAGTGTTTGCTTATGTGGTTATAATTGCATTGCCATAAACTGTGTAATTGATAATTATTTGCTTACTAATCTAATTAAACTATGAACAAATGCTACAAAAAATTGTGAGGAATTCTGAGTAGGGTTTTGGGCCCCCTTTTCTGGGTATTATTTGATGGTACTAGTCACATTGCTTTTAGCCATTATTTTATGTCTCCAATAATGAAGAAAACTGGAGTTGTTTCTGCCATAAGAAAGTATAGATTGAAAAGAAAGTATAGTGGTTTGATAAAACAAGAGGACACATATTACCAGATGTATTAATCCAGGCTCTCGAGCAAAATAGGACTGATATAATAAATACAATAAAGATTTATTAGATTTCCCTACAAAATTTTGACTGGATAGTTTAGCAATGGCTGTATGGCATGCTGGAGCAGCTGACAACTCTGTAGCTATATAGTCCACAAAGCTAGAGGCCTGGAGGATTCCCGAAGAGTCTCTAGTCTTCAGTCCACACTGGAAAGCCAAAGAATCTGTGTACTAATATCAACAAAGAAATGTGACAAAATCAAATTCATAATCACCATCATCATCATCTTCACCAGCAGCAGCTGCAGCAGCAATAAGATAGAATCATTCTCCAGCAAGAAGCACAGACAGGCAAGGAGCAGTATTGTTTTTTCTTCCTTGGACTTCTATATATCTGGGCCACCAATAGAAAATGTCACCCATTCTGAGAGAGGGTTTTCTTGACTTAGCTGAGTCATTCTGATAAGTCCTGGCATACCTTCCCAGAGACACGGGCAATGAATTCCAGGTCCATTCAAGTTGATAATTAAGGTTAATAATTACATCAGGAAAACAGTAAGCAATATTCTAAAACTCTGTTCTCACTGAAAGAGCTCTTTAAGTTTCTACTCTTACAAGCCCTGTGTGTGTCAGTTTGCAGCTCACACTCACACCCATCTTATCTCTGAGGCTAACTGTGTCCTTGCCTACTTTATCTTTGTATCTCATCATCCATAGTCCGGAGGTTTCTTCTTCTAACCAGTATCTATTGGCATTTCCATGTCTAACATGGTTTACTCTTCTTTATCACATGGGCAGCTAAATCTTGGCACAATTTCCTTGAATTCAAGCTTTGCTAAATTCTCTGTGATCAGAAGGGAGCCCTTGCCTGAGTCTGACACTCTTAAGTCCATTCCCAAATGAGGCTATGTGTGATAAAATTCTCGAGCTTTGGATTCTGTATGGGCTACTACTCTGTATTTGCTTTGTTCTCAGTCTCTTGTGTGTCATCTGAATGTCTGTCCTGGAACCTGTTTCTACCAGTGCTCATGTTTGTACCTAGTTTTGCTGTACTCTTGGCATATAGTTCAGTGTATTTATTTATAATGAATCAATAAAATGAAAGCCAACATTCAAGTAATGCAATGAGGTAGGGAAATTTGGAAGTTGGTTAAGCACTCATTAGTCTAACTACTCTAAAATTTGTGAATCAGTGTGGTGCAGAGAGAGGGCCTGCTTATTTTTTCTGGCTGCCTGGCTATCTTATACCCAAAATAATTACACAGAAGTTGTATTAATTAAATTACTGCCCGGCCCATTATCTCTAGCCTCTTATTGGCTAACTCTCACATCTTGCTTTAACCCATTTCTATTAATCTGTGTACACCACGAGGTCGTGGCTTACCGGCATGAGTCTAACCAGTGTCCGTCTTGGGCAGGAGAACCATGGCATCTGCCTGGCTCCGCTCTTCTTCCCAGCATTCTGTTCTGTCTTCTCCGCCTACCTGAGTTCCACCCTATCAACTAGGCCAAGGCAGTTTCTTTAATAACCAATGAAAGTAACACAAATAAAGAAGGGCCTCCTACACCAAATCAGTCATAAATCTATATTCTTTGTTTGATGTTTCCTTTTTTATATAGCATTCCAAGTTTCCCCTTTTCCCCCTACTCTCCTGTTCTTCCATCTTCCCCAATCTGCTCCTCAGAGAGGTTAAGCCCTCTCCTGGGACATTAACTAGGTCTGTCCCATCACCTCATTGTGGCTGGACCAATCTCCCACCCCCCTGCCCACAACTAGACTGAGCAAGGTATCTCTCCATAGAGAATGAGCTTCACAAGTCAATTAATGCACTAGAGTTACATCTTGGTCCTACTGCCAGTGGCCCCATATACCAAGTCACACCATTGTCACCTGTATTCAGGGGGCCTAATTTGATCCTATGCTGGCTCCCCAGTTGTCAGTCTGGAGTCAGGGATCTTCCCTAAATTCAGGTCAGCCTATTCTGTGAGTTTCCCCACCATGATCTTGACCTCTTTGTTCATATTATTGCTCCTCCCTCTCTTGGGCAGGATCATGCCCAGTGGTTAGTTATGGATCTCTGCATCTGCTTCCAAATTATTTCTGGAAGAGTTTCTCTGAGATTGTGGACTAGAGGTTGATGATCTTTGTTTATGTCTGGTATCCACTTAGGATGAGTACATAGTTTATTTGTCTTTCTGGGTCTGGGATACCTCACTTAGGATGTTTTTTTTTTCTACTTCCATCTATTTGCCTGTAAATTTAAAGATATCATTGTTTTTAACTGCTGAGTAGTTCTCCATTGTGTAAATGCACCACATTTTTTTGTCCATTCTTCGGTTAAGGGGTATTTCGGTTATTTCCAGGTTATGGCTATTATAAATAATGCTGCTATGAACTTAGTTGAATATTGGGTGGTAGTGGTGTACACCATTAATTACAGCACTCAGGAGGCAGAGGCATGTGGATCTCTGTGAATTCCAGGCCAGCCTGATCTACAAAGTGATAAATCTATATTCTTAATAGCTTCTAATGCATGAAGTCAGCTTTGGATATAAAATAAGTCCCAAGAGAACTCTTTATAACATCTTGGTCTTTAAAATTGACTAGATTATAGATTTCAGAATTTGAATCATAAATTTTAATCAAGTCCCATCTAGCAGAAATTATCTACAACTTCTTGACTATTTTTGTTATATAATAGATTTATAAATCAAATGTGCAATATAAAATAAATATTAGCTTACATTTGTAATAGTCCTCACTGTTTTATGATCATTGCCGAATGTTGCCATTTAATATATTAGATACCAGTTAGTGCAGCTAGAAGATGCTAAGATGGGTTCTCTAGGAGAGCAAACCCCAGCTCTTCTAATGCTGTATATTTCAATTCTTTAGAAATAAACAATTCTTCTCCTGACAGGGACAGTTATGAAGGTGGCCCAACATAAAATCCTAAAATTATTTAAAATACTATGTTTTTATAACTTTATAGTAAAATTTTGTAGCATGAAATTTGTAGATGATAATGCTTATCATTGTCATTATAACGGCTGGATACATGAAACATGTTTCATGAAACCTTGTTTTATAGGAATGCAAAAGCCCGATAGTAATTATGATTTACTTTGGGCCTAATTGATTTATTGTAATAACAATTAATTAAATTCTATGAAAAATTTCTGACTTGGTGTAAACTCTCAATGAAGACAATATGATAGTAACAAGCTCGTAAATAAATCCAGCATTAAAAAGGAAAGGACAAGGAGCACAGTCAAGATTCAGTACAGATAGGACTTGCTCTCTGATCCATCTAGAGTCAGCCTTCAGAATAGCATTTATTTAACACGCAAAACTCCTCTACATTATGTTAGAAGTCACGGAATTTGAAATAAATCTAAAGACATCACTCCAGGTACTCCACGCAAGCTTCCATAGGTGGACTTTTTCTGGTTATACTTTGTTGGTCTCCATCTCAGCCAGCAGATGTCAGCACTGCATGTATTACCATCATTTTATTATTTTATTAAGACCCCCCAGGGAAGTCTCATAAATAAAGGGCATGTAAAGAATAAGGGAACAGTATAATGCAATATGATACAATAAATAAAAACAAATAATTCTGAATATAACAAATGTGTGTTTTCTAAAGAGTGAGAAATGGAGTGGATCCAGACTCGAGGAGAGGAGAGCTAGTACTGGAAAGGAAGGGGAAACTGCAATCAGGATCTGTTATATGAAGAAGTTCTATTTTCAGTAAAAGAAAACTTAAAAAGATAACGGCACAGTAAGAAACTGGTAAGGCTCATGAGCAAATCTACCATATTTGTACTGAATACATATGATACGCTCATGTAATCTTTTTTTTTTTTTTTTCGAGACAGGGTTTCTCTGTGGTTTTGGAGCCTGTCCTGGAACTAGCTCTTGTAGACCAGGCTGGTCTCGAACTCACAGAGATCCGCCTGCCTCTGCCTCCCAAGTGCTGGGATTAAAGGTGTGCGCCACCACCGCCCAGCTTCATGTATTCTTTCTAATTGCGACTTTTCATAGTTTGTGTCTAAAATGTTACATAGGTTCATGCATTGCCCATTATGTTTCTATCTGCAACTCTGATCCTCAACATGTAATGACAGAACCATGGGCAAAAGTAGAAGACAGGTGCTAGGCCTCCTTTGTCTCCTTTTTTCCCCCTGGAAAGGTGAGTGTGCTATCTACCTGTTCTGCACCCCACGATGCAGGACAATCAGATCTGCGGCCCCACAAAGCAGGGCAACACATGCAATAGGAAGTCAAGTCAAAACAGGAACTCAGTTTATTACTGTGAGGGTCAACTTACATAGTTTAAGTGACATCCTATGATGTGGAGATACCTCCAGCCTTTGAGAGACAGCCAAGCCCTCCCTCTGGCTAGAGGGGTGTCTATCTAGTTTTTGCTGTCTTATCCTCATGCGGTTTCATCAAACTCAAGCCACGCTTTTCTTTGTCCTACAGGAATTGAGGTACAGGCCCTGAGATAATTTTGGTCCAACACACAGGAAGTGACAGCCATTGGACAATCGCTCATTTTTTAGGGACCGTAACACGTGACGTCTTCAACTTCAAACAAAAGCATCACAGATAAATCAGTTAACATTCGGAAACTTTTGTTCCTTTACGCAACATACTATTTAATCTGGAGATATTTCTCTTATGTATTAAAATGTTATGAGTTACAACTTTATGCATTTATTATGGATTTTGCTAAGTTATGAAATACTGATGAAGTTTATGAACATATTAATTGCTGCTACCAATCTTAAGAATTCACAGAAATGTTTCAACAAATAGAATATTTATTGGAAATAAAAACTCAAATCATTATGTTCTTCCCATGTAGTCAGGTCACCCACATTCTAAAATTTATTTTTGCTTTTAATTTTTAACTAATATACAAAGAAATATATTTATAATATTTTCACATACACAAGTAAAATTAGAAATTTTCTAGTCTGTGTTGATTTCAGAAATAGCCCTCAAAATAAAAGATCCCTTTATAATTTTTAGTGTCAAATTATAATAGCTAAGGTAACTCATCAAATTTGTTTCTCTCAATTCTTATTCTAAGCGCAATCTGGCTTGCCTAAAAGATTCTAGAAAAATATTTTAAGTGAGTCATTCTGCTACATTCAAATTTATTTCACTTATTTCTTCATGCATCAGAATATTTACAAATGGAGGGCACAAAATACACCTTATTAAAAGACACTTCCCAGTGAGTTATTTTAGTTATTACTTGAATATCAATGTTATAGGCAATAACATCTTAAGGCATGATTTCAAAAAAGAATTCAAAATTATTTTTTATGTGTATGGGTCTGTGTGAATGTATGCCAAGTGTTTGTGAGCAAGCATGAAAGACAGAAGATACGATCATTTCTTTAGAGGGTGTCAAATGGTTTTAAGCAGCCTTATGAGGGTAGATACAACCAAATTTGGGTCCTCTGGAAGAGCAACAAGTGTTCTTAACCAGCTAATCATGTCTCCAGAATCCAAATAAAACTTTTAAATAAATTCATTTTTTAATTACTTAATAAAAATTGACATTCTTTCAAGAAATCGGATTGACCAAATATCAGAAATATATTCATGCTATAATTGTAGAAGCCATGATATCTGGAATCTTTAGTAAAATTCTTATATTGTTTGGTCAAAGTTCACTGACTCTATTAAGCTGTTGCCAGCCTAATGATTATAATTTATGTTGGGTCTTATAAAATTGTGGGGAGCTGCCGGGCGATGGTGGTGCATGCCTTTAATCCCAGCACTTGGGAGGCAGAGGCAGACGGATCTCTGTGAGTTTGAGGCCAGCCTGGTCTACAAGAAGTAGTTCCAGGACAGGCACCAAAAGCTATGGAGAAACCTTGTCTCGAAAATCAAAAATAAGTAAATAAATAAATAAAATAAAAAAAAATAAAAAAAAATTGTGGGGAGTTTTGGAAGACATAACATAGATAGACAGAGAAGTTAGTAAGAACATTAACTCTCATGAATATTTAAAGGGAAGAGGTGATGACAAGAAAAGATAAGTAGAAATATCATGAGCCAATGGAAAAACAACCTAAGCATGTACAACAATGCAGATAAAGGAACACTCAAAAAGATAAACTAATTTTTCAAGGGCAGATTTATTTTTGGTTTAAAAGTCAAAAAGTAAACCACAAGAAAGGGCGAGGGGAGGTGAGAAGGAGGGAAGGAAAGAGGACAGGAGGGAGGGAGAGAGGAAAAGGAGGAGGAAGGGAAAGAAACCAAAAATTACTTATGGGAAAGTAATCCTTATCATTACTTCATGTTAAAGGATAGTGATTAATTTTAGAAACTTCAGTAATCCATTGTTTCTAAAATCACAAAACTGATACTCAAAATCTGATACTAGTTTACATTTTTGTATTGATCTTTGTAAGTGTTGCAATCCAGTAAATTCTTTTCCAATGCTAATGTAATTCATTATACCACACATTGAATTTCTATCAATGAAAGTTTCAACACAGGGGAATCGCAGGTAGCTGAGCTTGTCTGCAGTAATATAAGTGCAGCTTTAAGAAAGGAATGGCGGCGATGCGATCTTCCAAGCAGTTTCACTAGTTCACCACATTTTATTTTACAAATGAGATAGCTATTCTTTTCAGAGGATACAAGCTGAAAATGCTTCAGAATCCCACTCAGAATAATCACCATCTTCGTAAATCATACATCATAGTATTAAAATTCAGTATTTATAATAAATGTATTTCGCTTTTATTTATTATCATTATTATTCCTAACTTACTATATGTATTTCAAACCTCTCTCCTGGATCAAGGTATAACTCAATAAAGTGAGATATAACTAATTTACAAAGCTGAAATTGCAAAATCTCCTCACGGTTTAGTTCAGTCATACTGAAGTTCCTTTCCACAAAGTTGTGAGGGCAGACTAGGTTTAATATTTGAAAGCATACTGGTAGTATTGACATTTTTGTCCTCCATGATCACTAACAGAATTAGCATGATGTGATCCACGTAGGGGCATGTGGGTAGCATTATTTTTGAGAAAATATTATTTTGAGATAATTTATATATGATTCATTAATGTGTAAGAAATTCATTTTGACTTTTGATCAGTTTTGAAAATTTAGCTTCTGTCCTCAGACAAGTAGCTAACTAAGTATTAATTCATAGTGAAAAGGTTAACACATTTGGGAAACTGCTAGCATATTTTTCAAAAATTGAGTACCTTCGTCACCATTACACAGATTAAGAAATTAGGCACACAGGGATTGTGACTTGAGATCCTATTCAGCTTTAATCCAGAGACACTAAGCTTTTCATCTCCCGTGTTAAACTTCTCCCCCAAGTCCTCAGCAGACTTCAGAGAATAGGATGCCTCTGGGCAAAAGTTGTCAGAGTACTAAAACAGTAAGACCTAGAAAGGAATTATCACTGCTCAAAGTACAACCTACACATTTTAGTCAGGATGTGGCAGGACCAGGCAAGGATACAGACCAAGAAATTGTTGATCCAATGCTGACAGAATATTTTCATTTTCTTTCTAATAACTTATGTCAGGATGTTTAATGGATCATTTGGCTATAACTCAAGTTGACCATTAAAACAAGTCATCTGTTAGTCACTAAAGATTATTTACTGTTATAAAGTAATAAGTTATGAAATATTTGCTCTGGAGGCATAATATTATCATTTCCACATTATGAAAGGCAAATTTTCACCATGAATATAACAATTATTAAGGAAGAGTAATAGAGAAAAAATTCATTTTGTTTATGACTGAATAATGACTTATTCCGTTAAAAATATACTTGGGTCTCCATCTGTTTAACTGACCAGGGGAGCAGTTGTTCTGGAATTTTGTTATCAGTTTTCCCACATAATCAAGGTCATGTTCTTGTTTCATTTTTTCTCCAAAACAAAGTTTCTGGATTGAGGATGATATTTCTCTTAGGTTTCCTTTGCTTACAAACTTTGGTACATATCTCTCAAGGCATCAAAATTTTCTCCAAAGAAAAATGACCGCTCTAGAGAGATATCTTGTCAGGCATAGATCACCATTAATATTTCCAGTAGTATCTGCAGCTGGAAAGAACCATTACTGGTATCATCAACAATTGAATACAAATAACGAAAGCTGAAGCTTGACAGTAAATGTTTTTACAGTTTGTCACTGAAAAATAGAAGAAATCTTTCTAGGCTAACTTACAAAGGAGGGAAGAAAGTAAAAACTCATTCCATGAATCTATGCTGCTTTTAGCGTGTAAAATTCTCCAAAGAAAAGTTCAGAAAGCTTTAGAAGATATTAACTATTTTTATCACTTCCACTCAGTATCCATGTGAGTATATGAACACTGTGTCTTGGCATTAATAAAAGTGACAAGTAGGAAGAAAAAAATAGAATTGGAATGCCCAGTTCTATAGCAGGAGAAATATTTCTTCACCAAAGATATAAAAAACAAAATTGGTTTTCAACAACCATAGAAAGTGTTTTGCTCCAGTTCATGAGGCACTCATATTTCACAATATACCCCATGGCTAAAGGATCATGGTTTTAGAAAGCTGTGTATTCTCTCTTGGGGAGGGATAACATTATTTATGTGAGGTTGTTCCCATTGCTAATTCATGAATATAAATATGACTAATCAGATCATATTTATTCTTCTTAGCTTTTCAATTAAAACTATTCTGAATTGATCCAGTGGATGGCCCACACTCATGAGTTCTCAGTGGATTTAATAGATATTATAAAAAAGAGGACGTCAAGTCGGGGAGGGAGTTGGGTGTAAATCTTGGTGGAGTGAAGGTGTGGAGCAGGTGGTGAATATTATCAACATACAATATGTGATAAGCTGAAGAGATGGCTCAGCCATTAAAGGCTAGGCTCACAAAAAATTAATAAAATGTATCACAAGATTATAAATTATTAAGTATAAAGCTAAACTTGGCTCATTTGAACTAAATTCTTTTATTAACAGTTTTTAAATTTTTGAGATTACATGATATTATTTCCTTTTATCAAGCCTCTCATATACTTCTCCTTGCTCTTTTTCAAATTCATGGCCTATTTTTTCATTAATTGTTGCTACATGCTTATATGTGTATAAATACATTCCTAAAAATATCCTGCTTAGTGTATGTAATTCTTCTTGTATTGATATTCAGGTTGGACCACTTGGTATGGAATAATCAATTGGTGTGTTCTTTCTTGAAGAAGGCCGTCTCTCACACTCTCAGCATCCCTCAGTTGACTATAGTTCTTTGTGTAGAATTGAGGCCTTTAGGAATTTTCTTCAGCCATTTTGGCATACCCACTGGAATTATTCTTGTTCAGTTCACTTTGGGGCACTTAGCTTGGTGAGATATTATTGGTGTAGATTTTGGCATTACTGGGAGATACAATCTCATAGTAAACTCCCTGATATTCTAGCTCTTGCTGCATTCTTAATTTTGCCCTTAAACAACAGATATAGAAAATTTATTTCATGATTTTTATATAAATTGATTGAGGAAAAGTACTTTTATGTGTAGACTAATTAATATGAAAAATAATATCTGTAATCTTTTAAAATTTTGACTAGTAAAATCCAACTATCAAACAAAAATATGAAAAACACACTTAATTCTTAGTTCTTCATACTTCTTAAAAATACTCTCTTGTCACAAATACTAGACAATGGAAGCAGTCAAAAATGAACAGACTAATTTAAATAAGTATGGGCATGTAGAATTAAATAATTTTGTATGGTAAAACAATTATGAACTTGTTATCCAAGAAGACACACTTTTTAAATAACAACTACAAATTTTTATTGGAAAAACTGCAAAATATTAACACCAAGGAGCAAAACTTAAAGAAAAAACTAGTTTCAAAGCTTTCCTGAATGTCATCTATTATGATGTGGTCCTCAAAAAACAAAACAAACAACAACAACAACAAAAAACCCTCTGTATATGACTGAGACTCCATTCCGGGTATTATGAAGCACCCAAGAAATTCACACGTCTGTCATATTGGAAAGAACTTCTAAATCTCAAGATGCTAGGCACTGTTTATAGCTTATATTTAATCTTACCCTAGGAATCATCTTTTCCTTTCCTTTTCTTTTTTTTTTTCCAGAATATTTTCCAATGTGAGTATTTGTGTGAACCAATAAAACATTTTCTATTTGGACACCACTTCTTAAGTCTTTCATTATAATCAAGATTTTAACAAAAGTTATAATCAAGTTATACATGTAATTCAAAGATTAATTGGGGTTGGTCAGTCCCATGGTAAATACCATGTTGCATAAGCTGGCTAGGCCCGTATTTCCTTTTGTTGAGATATCATCCCAAAACATTTGTCTGTAAAGACAGAAGTTTTCATTTCAAATTATAACTTTAAAGTACTAATTTTCTTCTTTAGTGATATTCTTCTTGTTAGCGCATATCAGAAGTGGCCAGAGGTGACACTATTTAGGGAATGTAGGGAATACATAACAAACAGGAAAGGCATTGGTCAGATAGGATGGGATTTGGCCTCAGTGTGCTGTTGCTCAGCGATGTGCTGCAAGGGTGGTGACTATGGCAACAAAGGGACTGAGATGAGGAAACACGCTGCCTCTAAATATGTGAGCTTTCTTTGCTTTATCACAGAATTTGTTTTCCGAGTTAAAGCAGCCAAACTCTATGCCTCATTTGCTTCACTAGGGAGCAAGTGAGAATTTAAGCCTGAAGACAGTGAAAGATTACTGAGAAATCAGGTAGCAAAAATGTGCTCAGTGCAATAGCCTTCTCGATTTGTCTCATGGGCCTTTTATTCAACTTGTTTTAAATGACCAACCGTCTCGCCAGATCCGGCAGCTAAGGCATAATTCACTGCATCAGAAGCAATGTCGATGAGAAGAGCAGGTGTCTGTATTAGTGTTGGCTGGATTGCTGGCACGATTTGAAGCAATTTTGCACAGATGTTTCAGGGCATACAGACCCTCTCCTTATTAATTACTTAGTCAACATAGCTGCCTCACTGCTTATCCTGGTCTCTTAGGATCCTGGATAGACAGATGAAAGCTCTGATACACTTTTCATTGAGATAAAAATGCAGGTCTTTCAGTACTAAACTTGTCAAGGGCATTATATTGTAACAACAAAATGCTGAGTACAAATGCATTTCTAATGTCCCAGAGTCCATAAACTTTTAGAATTAAGTGATATGTACACACATATCCATAAACACACCCCTACAATTCTTATATTCCTTTAAGAACGCTGCAGACACTGTGTAGCACAATACAATTAAATTGCATAGTACTTAAAGTGTATTGGAACATCAGACATTGCTTGTTTTCTTTTTTTTTTTTTTTTTTTTTTTTTTTTTTTTGGTTTTTCGAGACAGGGTTTCTCTGTGGTTTTGGAGCCTGTCCTGGAACTAGCTCTTGTAGACCAGGATGGTCTCGAACTCACAGAGATTCGCCTGCCTCTGCCTCCCAAGTGCTGGGATTAAAGGCGTGCACCACCACCGCCCGGCCATTGCTTGTTTTCATACTGATGTGGAGATAGTTGGCCATTAAGATGAAGAGGATGAAAATGTTTCACTTTCATTTAACTTTTGTTGTGACGATTATTTCAACAATGTCATTTCTGGAACTGAATTGTCTTACTACAGGCAGAAAGGTGTTTAAAAGGATACTTGTAAAGTGAAAAGGTACCAGGAGAATAGCTTTCAAACATTTACTAATAAACAATTCTAGGTTTATTAATGAATTTGCCATGGTTTTATTTATTTATTTATTTATTTATTTATTTATTTATTTTTGGTTTTTTTCGAGACAGGGTTTCTCTGTGGTTTTGGAGCCTGCCCTGGAACTAGCTCTTGTAGACCAGGCTGGTGTCGAACTCACAGAGATCCGCCTGCTTCTGCCTCTCGAGTGCTGGGATTAAAGGCGTGCGCCACCACCACCCGGCTCCATGGTTTTATTTTTAAGAGCTCTCTGATGTCAAGTCATTTTTCATTCTGCCAGCCCTGTTTGGGAAGAGATAACTACACAGATTTTCATATTTCTGAAATTATTCAGAACATCTAACTTACTTTTTCTTTGTTGTATTATCAGTGTCTTACTTGACCTATTTAATTTAATCAGTGACTTCTGTGAAGATGTTGAGAAATGAATTCCATAAAACTTTGCATTCTTTGAAAATTTCTAGGACTTGGTTTCTGATGTCTGTAATATAGACTTAATACCATTAGGAAAAATTGTATTTATACAATTTTTAAATTTTTAATTTTTAAAATGATTGAACTGTGACCTATGCGTGATGACCAGATTTTCATTGTGACTTTAGTTCTGGTTATTAACATGATTACATAATAATATATAATGATATGATATTTGTACAAGAATTTTTATAAATAACTCAAAAGATTTTTATTCCCTATGAAGAAGCTGCCTACTAATTTGAGGTTATATGGAGGAGACAAAATGATACAATTATTTGTTATTCCAATCAGATATGAGAGCAGAACCCTTTCTTCCATGTTCCTTATTATTTGTTTTATGAAGGGAGAGGAAGATTAAAAGACATAGAAATATTGATAACAAGAGCCAGGATATAGTAAATAGGCAAGATGATTTCAGATATGTTTATCTGGATTACTCTGTAGAACTCCATGGTGATTTCCTGGTTACTCCTACTTGGAAGTGATACCATGCCTAAAAGGTCAAGGTATCATTATCTCCAGGGGCACGTGGTCTTGAATGTCAAACCACGCTTCAGCTTCTCTGAAAATTCTCTTCACAAACTTGTGGTTAAGTCCCTTCAGGGAATAGACCTTAATGACAGGGAAGCTTTCTGCTTCATACTGTTTTAAATTTTTCAAATTGTACATTCATTGGCTGTGGTATCTATCTAGCCAAGTCATTAGACAGTGTATTTAAAAAATTTTAAATGTGGTTATGGGCATTGTAGTTTCCTATAAAGTCTATACTCACTGGAATCACTGAGGGATCTAAAAATCTGAGTGGTTGATTTCCCAAGATCACTCATCATTTTTTAAATTAACAAATAAATTTTTATTGAAAATACTCTAGAAGGTAATTTAGATTACATTGAATTTTGAAATATGCACTCCACATGTTCTTCAATGAAATATAAAAGAAAGAAATAATTCCAAGGCCGGGTGGTGGTGGCGCACGCCTTTAATTCCAGCACTCGGGAGGCAGAGGCAGGCGGATCTCTGTGAGTTCGAAACCAGCCTGGTCTACAAGCAAGAGCTAGTTCCAGGACAGGCACCAAAGCTACAGAGAAACCCTGTCTTGAAAAACCAAAAAAAAAAAAAAAAAAGAAATAATTCCAAGCTCAATATATACAAAAGACAATGTCTTCAAAGAAAAAAGTTCAAACAAGTGGTCTAAAGATGTTGGATTTAGCATCTATTTTTTTTTATTGAAGTTCAAATGCTTAGTAAGAAAGCTCTGTTGGAATAGCAGTTAAAGGTTTTTGGGAATGATGAAGCCACCTATAAAACTCTAGTTCCACCGATGGACCACAACCCATTCTTCAGTCACACAGTTTCTGCTAACAGTCCAGTCCTTACTTCAAAATCCAACCATTGTACACATTGTCATGCATGAGGGCATAATTATGAGCAAAGATATTGTGAATTCTTCACACAGGAGACTGTTAATATCTAGAAATGTATCAAGAAGAGAGGTCACATATGAGTAGAACATGTCAGAGGAATGGAAGGACCCCAGAGGAAAGTAAAATACCACATAAACATTTGGGGCCACATCATCAGTGCCTGGGAAGGAAACCCAAGGCAGGAGTAAAATTGCTTTATATCATTCTCTGTGCAAACAATATGTTTCCTCTCAAAACAAGTTATGTTAGCTCATGACAGAGTCTCCTTTTGCTGTAGTTTACTTCTGTTTACTCAACATTTTTTATTTTTTATGATTAGCATTATTTTATTGTCTCTTGTCTATGCAACTGTTACAGCCTTGTATCTAATGACCTGTTGCCAGCTTCCTGCATTACCTTGGGTTATCTGCAGCACTTAAAAAGTCCTTTGCAAAGATACAGTGGCCATCTCACCACTGTCATGCATGCCCTCTGTAGTGGCACCTTTTCGCATCCATGCCTATTAGAAACATCTCCACTTACACTGTTGTTTTATTATTTAACACAATGATATATTTTTATTGAGCTGTATATTTTTCCCATTCCCCTCCCTTCCTCCCCTCTCCCATGATCCCTATGATTCCAATTTACTCAGGAGATCTTGTCTTGTTTTACTTCCTATGTCGTTTAGCTCCACATCTTAGGGTCCTCTTTATTGTCTAGGTTCTCTGGGATTGTGAATTGTAGACTGGTTTTTATTTACTTTATTTCTAAATGCCACTTATGAGTAAGTACATATGATATTTGTCTATCTGGGTCTGAGTTACCTTACTCAATATGATATTTTCTGGATCCACCCATTTGCCTAAAACTTTCAAAATGTCATTTTTTTCTGCTATGTAGTATTCCATTGTGTAAATGTACCACATTTTCTTTATCCACTCTTGGGTTGAGGGGCTTTTAAGTTGTTTCCAGGTTCTTGGCCCATCCAAGGTGGCACATGTCTTTAATCCTAGCACTTGAAAGGCAGAGGCAGGCAGATCTCTATGAGTTCGAAGCCAGCCTGGTCTACAAGAGCTATTTACAGGACAGGCTCTAAAGTTACAGAGGAACCCTTCTCAAATAACCATTAAAAAATAATGCTCCTATGAAGTTATTTGAACATGTTTTTGTGGTATGATTGAGCATCCTTTGGGTATATACCCAAAAGTGGTATTGCTGGGTCTTGAGTTTTATTCAATATAGTACTTGAGGTTCTAGCAACAGCAATAACACAAAAAAAGGAGATGAAGGGGATACAAATCCGAAAGGATAAAGTCAAACTCTCACTATTTGCTGATGATATGATAGTTTACATAACTGACACCAAAAATTTTACCAAGGAACTCCTATAACTCATATACACCTCAAGTAATATAGCAGGATATAAAATTAACTCAAAAAAATCAGTATCCCTCCTTTATACAGATGATAAATGGGATGAGAAAGAAATCAGAGAAACATCACCCTTCACAATAGCTTCAAATAACATAAAATATCTTGGAGTAACTCTAACCAAACAAGTGGAGACCTGTAAATCAAGAACTTAAAATCTTTAAAGAAAGAATATGAAGAAGAGACCAGAAAATAGAAAGATCACCCTTGCTCTTGAGTAGGTAGAATTAACATAGTAAAAATAGCAATCTTACTGAAAGCAATCTACAGATTCAATAAAATGCTCATCAAAATCCTAGCAAAATTCTTCAAAAACTTCAAAAAACAATATTCAACTTCATATGGCAAAAACAAAAACACAGAATGACCAAAACAATCCTGTCCAATAAAGGATGTTCTGGAGGCATCACAATCCCTGACTTCAAAATCTACTACAGAGCTACAATACTAAAACCAGCCTGGTATTAGCATAAAAAGAGATGGAAGGAAAAAATGGAACTGAATTAAAAATCCAGATATCAATTCACACACCTATGACAACCTGATTTTTTTTTAAACTTTTTTTTAATTTATTTATTATGAATACAATATTCTGTCTGTGTGCATGTCTGCAGGCCAGAAGAGGGCACCAGACCTCTTTACAAATGGTTGTGAGCCACCATGTGGTTGCCGGGAATTGAACTCAGGACCTTTGGAAGAGCAGGCAATGCTCGGTTTTGACAAAGTAGCAAAAAATATAAAATGGAAAAAAGACAGCATATTCAACAAATGGTGCTGACATAGCTGGAAATCAACATGTAAAGAATGAAAATAGTTCCGCATCTATTGCCACGCACAAAACTCAAGTCCAAACGAATCAAAGACCTCAACATAAAACCAACCACACTGAATCTCATAGAAGAGAAAGTGGCAAGTACAAGTGAATAGTCTTGATTTTTAAAAATTAACAACTGCTATAGGAAGTAGGTGCTTATGTCTCCCACATAACTGGCAATGAGAAGATTTTTATGTAGGTGCATTGATTTTTAAGCTCAAATTGGATTTGCAATGATTATTTAATTTCATCTCTATTTCTAATCAGAACCTCTCTTGCTATTTATTGCCAAAATCAATGCCCTCATTAGAAGAAAGTATAACACAGAGCACACTCCTCCTGATTTTGATTTGCCTTATTTTTTTTGTCAGATTCCCTTATAAATATGTTTCCTACCATGTTAACTGCCTACGGATCCATCTGCCAAGGTGTAAACATATTCCTATTGCTTGTTGACAGAGCTTGGTTTGTCTGCACAAAATTAATAACTGCTTTGTTTTTATTGTAAATACAGTTGACCTTCTGAAATGATTTAATTTTTTCTATTTATCTCAACATTTCCCACATTATTAGCATGTAGAATGTCTTGCCTTTTAATTACAAACAAACGGAAGAAGTACATATAATTATTTGTATAGAAGCTGCTTATTATGGTATGACTATATGAGGTGGCTATATTATTTGTGTATATTCCAGTCATCACTATGAAAACACCTTCAGTTAATTCTTAGACTTTGACCATGGAGTTCTATGTATAAAGCCTATAAATTGACACAGTATAGCAATCAGGAAATGATTATAATATTTAAGCATTAGTATATACAAATCCACTTTCAAATTGTCTATCAGTTCTGGACATCCCCACTGAGATCAAAATACATTTTTAGAATTTAGTTCAGGGGGCTCACAACCTTCTACACTACAGTTTAAGGACATCTGATGACATATTCTGGCCTCTGAGGGCACCTGCAAGTAAATGCAGATGTGAACTCATTCAGATTTGTACACATACACTGAATAAACAAAACTTTCATAAAAGATTTTTTTTAAAAGTCACTCTTAGCTGGGCAGTGGTGCCATATGCCTTTGATCCAAACACTTGGGAAGTAGACACAAACAAATGTCTGTGAATTCAAAACCAGACTAATCTACAGAACAAGTTTCAGGACAGACTCCAAAGCTACAGAGAAATCCTGTCTCAAAAAAAATCAAGAACCAAACAACAACAACAACAAAAAAGAATATTCTTTCAATCTCCTAAAATCAATGAAGCATTTCTTCTAAAAGAAGTACTTTTTGATTAAAGAGGATTATGTAATGAGGACACTTTTAGCTCACCATTTTCATGAAGACAAGAAAAATAAGGAAACAAACTTTTGATTCATAAGAGTAGCCATGACTACAGGAAATTCTGAGAATCTAAAGTAAAATATGGTAATGTTTTCAGAGAGAGGTAAGAAAGATATAAAAATAAGCAGAACCCATTATAATATAATACACAATTCTTCAAATTTCACTAATTTACTAAGTGACAAAACTATGAAGAAAACATTTTATAGGTGTATGTTTGCAATAGTTGAAGTAAAGGAATATCTTAAAAATAAATAATATGTAGAAAGCTCACTGAAAATAGGGAAGTACACCAAGAACTCCTAAGTGTCTCAGACTTTACTCAGAAGCTAAAAAGAAACCTTCCTGGAGGGAGTTTCATGGCAGAAAAGTCAGGATTCCTGGCTCAGTAACCAAGGAGTTTATTATCCTCCACAGTTGCAGGAGGTAGAGGATGAGTTGTCCTTGCAGTGATCTTGCTAACTTCAGCTAGAACAGGGTGATACAAGGGAGAAATGTGTGCTCACAGTGGGTTGCAGCTTAAGAAAGCAACTCTCCCTAAATCTTTCCTGCAAGTGTTGTTTGTTTTCCAGAGGGACATCTTATCTCTATTTTCAGAACTGTGATAACCAAATCTGCCCTTGACCTGAAGGCCAGGATGGCCTGTTTAATTCCAAGTTAATGGTTATATAAATATCTGTGAAAGAACAGTCTGGAACAGAAAGCACTTAATGCCTTGCTGACAAGATGTGCAGAAACCAGAAAGCCTGTGGAGAAATGTTAAGAAAATGATTCAGACTTTCTACAATTTTTTGGTTTCTAGTAATATTTTCTAACGACATTTCTCTGTCAGTTACTCTGTTATATGACAGATAGAAATAGCTCAAATATGTTGAATATTTACTAATTGGACCCCTACTCAATCAGGGTCATGAATTAACAATCAATTAACTTGCTTTCTTTATTTTTTTCTTATTGCAGAAATGAAGGACTTCTAGTTCACTTGAAACAACTGAAGGAATTATATAACTTACCAACGATCTTGAATTCGTGAGTTTTTGGAAGGAGCAGCAGTTATAAAAATGGTAGATAGAGAAGAACCCAAGACCCCCCTCATTGGAAGAGTAGAGGCCATGGCTAAATTTTGCTGTCTATAACAAACTTCTGTCACATTATGAATAGCAGTGAAGATATGTATCAGGGATTAATAGCGCTGGCTGCTTATTCGTAGGACCCAGGTTCAATTCTCAGCAACTGTACACCATGGATCATTACTGATAACTCCTGTAATGGGGAATATGATGCCCTCTTCTGGCTTTTATGGATGCTGCATAGAGGCATGTATAGGCATACAGGCCAACCAAACACATAAGCAATAAATTAATTAATTTAAAAAAGTAAAAATGGCTGCTAAATTATGTTTAAAGGCATTTAGTAAAGAAGGACAGACCCCTAAATCACTTAAATTTGACATTCTTACACATTTTCATTCTAAGTATAACTCAGAGTTGTATTTCAGTAATTTTCTCCATTCACAGGTGCAGAGTCATTGTTGCTTTCCCCACTGCTACTAGATCTAAGTTGACCCATTTGATAGGCATCTCTTACGTACATGTTTTAATATGAATCATCAGCCAGAAGAGAAATGAAGGGGCTTTTATAAAACCCATTGTTTTCTTCACTTCAGCCAGTGTGGAACATTCTATGAAGAAAGTCTTTGATAAACAACTAAAATTACAAAACCCTTAAGATAAAGACTAGGCAATACAATAAGAAAACGCAGGTAAGTAAAGCAGAAGTAAGCTTTAATTCTGTTGTGGACAGAGTCAGGACCCCAAAGACCACTATAAGACAAGATCTGATGCAAAAAGAGTCATTATTATTATTATTATTATTATTATTATTATTATCATTATCATTATTCCAGCAGTCTGGAGCAAGCATCCTACACAAAGGCAAGACAGCGACGACCCTCGGAAGGAGGTGGGATTTCTTTTAACTCTTAATGAGGGGAGTGGACATTTTAAATATGATTGGCTTAAGCAAGTGGAAATCATATTAGTATGTTCTAATTGGCTAGGGCTCGTCAGGGGTTACTCAGGGCGACAGTTTTCCACTTTTTGACAGGCTTGGACAGTCACGGTACCTGTCCTTGAGCTGCTGTGGAGGCAGGCTCAGGCCTGGCCTGGTCTGGCCTAGTACTACACGTACCAGGCTTCCCCCTTGCTGTTACGGATGTTGGAGATTGATTGTCTTTTATTCATGGCTTTTCCTCAGGAACTGCTTGTTCAATGAGGCCAGATCTATGAGAGAAGACTGTGCAGCCTGTTTTTGGTATCTGTTTGGTCCTTCCTATTCCCCAGGACTATTTAGAAGGTTATACAAACTGGCTGAAGTTTGTTACTAAGAGGTTGGGACATCAAAATCATAGGTGCAAGATCTCTATTCTTTAAATATTTCCTAATAATTTCTTCACCTTTGTCAATCTTATCAAAAGCCAGGGTGTGGCTTGAGGGAGGAGTCTCTCCTTAAAGAAAGTGCTTGTCCATTCTATTTTGCTAAAGAATGCAAACCCAAAGAGAGCTGATACTTTTGAGCTGATTATTTAAAAAATGGCTGCTATAATATTTAATAGTATCAAATTTTTGTATATCCTAGGAGACAGGAATGCTACATCATTGGGTCAGAAGGAGACAGGAATGCTACATCATTGGGTCAGAATGAGAATTGTGCAGAAATTCAAACAAAAGAAAGATTCAAAGTCGTTTCCAGAAAATATAATGAGCCATAGAAGGCTCCTATATAATAATCTCAATGCTTATTACTCTCCTAGATGATAGGATAATTGTTGGAAAGTACTAGGAGTACAAAACTTAAACTCATGAGCTTCAAATTACAGTAAATAAGTGTATTTTAGCCATTTATTTTATTTTATTGCTCTGCCTAATTCATAAAATCACTCAAAATCTGCTAATTTCAGTAAATACAATATCTACAACTACAAAAATCCTAATTTTATATTTCTAGTGGCTGGTTCCCAAATATCTGGTGACAAGTTACTCTGGGTATTTTTCCGAGAATGAAATTTTAATGGGATTAATTTTTTAATTGGTAGAATAAAACAAAGTGGCCCATGGGTACAGGGAGGCAAGCAAATTAAGGAAGGCTCCAGTAGAACAAAAGGAATGAGTAAGGGTGCACTCTCTGGCATGTAGTCTTTCCAATGTACTTTCGACCTCTGTTTCCTTGGGATTCAATATTACCTGTTCATATGGAAGAGGCAAAAGTTCAATCCAAGTTCCCTAACTCAGTATATATTAAAGCAATAACTTAATTACCCTCAAATATTATGAATTACTATTATGTCAAAATATTTAAGTCAGTTTTATCTTGTTGATACAGTCAATACAGAAAAACTTAACTCCAAACTAAATGCATTTTTGGATCAAGTATAACAAATACTTACTAAAGGTACTAAAAATTATATGATATGAGATTTCTTTGCAAAATAGTATACTTTGATAATTCAAGCACAATCTTGGCCTCAATGTTAGTATTTCTAGAAAAAAATATTTTCAGAATTTTTTTAAATAATATTCTGACTTCTCCTCTAATTTCTAGTCCCAGAATACAGTTGACAACAATTTAAACATATTGCCTATGATGTGCTTTGTGTGCAGACAGTAAAGCTCAGTTTTCTGAATGTTCATAATGTACAATGATGAAGAAACTTCACTTCTAAGAAAAATCATTTTAATAACTAACACACAAAATGATATAATCATTTACAGTAAATGTTCATTGTTCAAGAATATGTGGTGTAATGAGCCTCTTATACAGAAAATGAAATGATTCTAGCTTGCTATACATTTTCTTTTCTATTTTAGACATAATTATTCAGATATTATTAATTTTTATTAAGCATTCTATGTAAAAGTTTCCAGGCTTTGGAGGCTCATGTTTGTTCTATAGCTCTGGTGAGGTGGAGACTGGTGGATCCCTGGGATCAGCCAATTCAACGGGATGCAGAACCGGTTTGATGAGAGACTCGGTCTCAAATGGCAAGGTGAATAGAGCCTGAGGAACAACACCACAGTTCTTCTCTGTCATCCACACACATGTGCACTGACACACTGGGTCACGTGCTCACTGCTTCATCTAAACCGACTGGCCAACAAGTCCCTAGAATCCTCTTTTCTTTGCCTCCCCAGTGATGCAGGAGGTAAAACTGCCATACGTGCTTGTTGATAAGGTTGTTAATGATGTGCACACACTCTAGTGAAAGAAACATTTTTCCAGCCCCAGGGATAATTTTTAAGTAAGATAAATTTCTTGGGCACACTGTGACATTAACTAAGGGAGGCCTGAGATTCTCTTACCCAAGTTTTGACTTGGATGTATTTTAAGACTTAGCTTAAATGTTATCTACTCACAACAAATGACTCAACCGTAGTGTTATTACTCCTGCCCTCACTCTTCTGAAGACTGACTCCTTTGACTTCTGGTAATTTCCTTCTCTGTTGTCTTCTCCTTAAATGTTGACAATGAAAATGAGGGCCTTCTGTGTAAGGTTCATGGTCAGAGGATTAATTGAAATAGCCGTTGATGTCCCACAGTGGAAATCACACCAAACTTGTTAGCACCAGGTGTAATAGCACATGAATGGCAGAGATAGAAACACATTTGAAATATTGTGTTGACAGCTCAAGTCACATTTCTGACAAAAATCAACCGAAGGGATATATTTGGCAATAAGAAGAACTGTGAAGGTTGATGCCTGGTAATTATTGCTTTCAAGATGCCCCTCAGCAAGCTTGTCTGGGTGAGAAAATCAGTCATGTTAATAATAATTCATGGTTCATAACTGAAATTATAAGGACAGTAAACTATCGTGTTTCTGCTTTAATGCTGTGACTAATTACTTATTTAGACTGAGGACCCTAAACTCCAAAGTTTTCTTGTAACCTATCCTATAAATTGTGTGCAGTGTGGCAAAAAAAAAAAATGACCTAAGTAGTGACTCTACAGATAACACTATCTGTTTTCTGAATCCTTCATGATGCTGTCATTGTGTCCTTACTAATTGTAGCCATTCACATCACTAAGTATGTGTGGTACTGAGTTTATTTCTAGACCTCACTGACAATGCAAGCTTGATGTTATTCCACTCTGGTGTCACTGTAGGGTGACAATGCATGTACTTTAAGAAAAGTAATACATATTTGAGACTAGAAATCAGGTAAAAAGATGAATATTTATTTCAATGAAAAAGGAAACATAAATTTTAAAACATGGAGACTTAGGACTTTCTTATGAGATACTCCAGAGACAATTTAGGAATAATAACAAAGAGAAACACATGAAAGAGAGAGAAAGAGAGAGAGAGAGAGAGAGAGAGAGAGAGAGAGAAAGAGAGCAAATCAAATAAATGTATCATAGCTGATAATTTCATAAAAACAAATGATCAATATTTGCAAAGACAGATATTTGTACCAAGAAATCCATAATTGCATCCTAAAGAAAGCTATACTTCTTAGGCTGACAGTACTTTTCACTAAAACCACAAAGTAACAATAACTGTAAGCTGGAGTGTTTTGAGAAACATACTCAAATGTTTTATTCAAAGTATTTATTTTGATCCATTTTCTAGGGCAAATATGCATCATATGTCCTTTTCATCTACCTCAGCTCCTTTAGACACAACAAAAAGTACTTACAAGCTCCTTACTTTGATTGAAGACCTTCATATGAGACTACCAATGCATTAATCTTCTTTCTCCAAAAGTAAGTACATCTCTTTGTTGTGTTCTAGTTCTTTAAAACCAGGAAAACAGGAGAGAATCACAGGAGACTACTCCAGGGAAAGGAAAATCAGTACTCTGGGTCATTCTTAACTTTCTGTATCAGTTGTGTACTCATCAGAAATGATGGAATCTTAAATCTAAGTTGTTAGAGACATTTTTATTTAAGAAGAATAAATAAATATTATGGACAAATTAAAATGGAGGATAAGATTGAAATAATAAAATGTTTGTCATCAAAACAAATCTTGGCTTAGACTTAGAATTCTGTGCTACTGAATTCTACCAAATATTCAAAGATGAAATTACATTAATTCTTGGCAAATTATGTCAAAAGTTAAATGAGAAAGAATTTTTTTCAGTTTCATTCTTTGAGGCTACCATTGTGTAGATGCCAAAAACCAGACAAGGTTCACAACAACAAAACATGACAAGCTGACATACATGAGGAAAACAGCTATAAAAATCTCAAGAAAATTCCAACAAACCAAATCCAGTAGCACATCAAAATGTTATGTACCATTATCAGGTGGGATTTGACCCTAGGATTCTAGGATGTTTCTGCATGTATCTACTAGCAGAATAAATGAAAATTTATACAATCTTATTAATGAATCTTAAGTAGCTGTTTGACAAATCTACATCACCTCTTGGTCAGAATTTAATAAATTATTAATCAACAAGTTATGATTTGTGTAAGATAAACTCATGGAAACCATTATATGTGTATGAGGGGTTAAAGTCAAAAATTATACTCTAGGACCAGAAAGAAGAAAAAGATGCCATCTTTCGACACTTTACTTAAATAGTTCTAGACGTCAAAGCCAAGACAGTCATATTAAACAAATAGTACACAAATTTGAAAGGAACAGGTCAATAATCACTTTTGATAAAGAATATATTAAAAATCTTAAGTATTTCTCCCCAAAATTCACAAAGATTATTGAAGTTACTGAATAGGAAAATAATATAAAATCAGTGAAATTCCTGTTTCTCAATTTTGAACTACCTGAAAAAATTGACAAAACCAACTTGTTGCACTGTGTGATGAAAATTAAAATACGTAAGTTTAAACAAAGAAGTAGAAAAAAAAACTGAAGTGAATACCACAGAGTATTAAGGGACAAAATAGAAAACAGTAAACAGAAATAGTAACTGCATTCATTCACTGAAAGGTTAACATTCTTATTATGACAATGGTATTGAAAGTGGTCTATGGGGTCAATGCAATCTTTACATTCCAATAGCGTTATTTAAGGAACTAAAAAAAGTCTTTTAAAGATTTATTAGAACCAAAAATACTACAAATATACAGAAAACTCCAGCAAGAATAATACAATAAAATAAAGGAAATTATTATTATATTATTATTTGATGTATGTGACTTCAGCATACACTATAGTATTAAAAATGATGTTACATTGGCATTAAAACATACTTGTGAAACACTGGAATAGACTAGAAAATTCATGTAAAATGCTTCACATTTTAGCCTACTAACTTTCCCAAAGTCTCAAGAACATAAACTGGGAAAAGGATATTTAAATCAACAAATGGTGCTAGAAAAAATAGATAACCATAAAAATCAAACCAAGATGCTGCCACTCACTGGTTAAAAGAAATCAGTTAAAAATATACATATTAGAGTACTACTCAGCGGTAAAAAAACAATGACTTCTCGAATTTTGCGTGCAAATGGATGGAAATAGAAAACACTATCCTGAGTGAGGTATCCCAGACCCAAAAAGAGGAACTTGGGATGTACTCACTCATAATTGGTTTCTAGCCCTAAATAAAGGACATTGACCATATAATTTGTGATCCTAGAGAAGCTAAATAAGAAAGTGAACCCAAAGAAAATCGTATAGTCATCCGCCCGGATAGGGGAAGTAGACAAGATTGCCGGGCAAAAACTGGGAACTTGCGGATGAGGTGGCATGGGGCTAAGGGGAAATGGGGTGAGAAACGTGAGAAGGGGAGGATGGGAGGAGCTTGGGGGATTGGGATGGTTGGGATATAGGAAGGGTGGATACGGGAGCAGCGAAGTATATACCCTAACTAAGGGAGCCATCTTAGGGTTGGCAAGAGACTTGACTCTAGAGGGGCTCGCAGGTGTCCAGAGAGATGTCCCCAGCTGGTACCTTGGGCAACTGAGGAGAGGGAACCTGAAATGACCCTATCCTATACTGATGAATATCTTAGAACCTTCACCTGTCGAGGGATCGAGATAGAGACAAAGACCCAATTTGGAGCAACGGTCTGAGCTCTTAAGGTCCAAATGAGGAGCAGAAGGAGGGAGAACATGAGCAAGGAAGTCAGGACCATGAGGGGTGCACCCACCCACTGTGACAGTGGAACTGATTTATTGGGAGCCCACCAAGGCCAGCTGGACTGGGACTGAATAAGCATGGGTTGAAACTGGACTCTCTGAACATGGCGGACAATGAAGGCTGATGAGAAGCCAAGGACAATGGCACTAGGTTTCGATCCTAATACATGAACTGGCTTTGTGGGAGCCTAGCCTGTTTGGACGCTCACCTTCCTGGACCTAGATAGAAGTGGGAGGACCTTGGTCTTCCCGCAGGGCAGGGAATTTGGACTGCTCTTCAGACTGAAGAGGGAGGGGGAATGGAGTGGGGGGAGGAGAAGAGGACTGGGGATAGGGGGAGGGGAGTGGGGGGAGGGAAATGGGAAACGGGGAGCAGGTGGAAATTTTAATTAAAAAAGAATAAAAATAAATAAATAATAAAAAATATGTTATAAGGCACAAACACGAGACTAAGACTATAAAGTTATTAAAGAAAATTATAGAGGTAATGTTTTATAATAGGACTGTTTGTAAATTTTTAAATTAAGATCTCAACAACAGACAAAGGAGAGCATCAAACTTTAAATCTGATATCAATCAACAATGAGATTACCTACAGAATAGGAGAGACTTACACAGCATTCATCTGATAAAGGGTTAATATGGGGAATAGATAAGAACCTCAGCATGAAGTGACTCACTTAAAAATAATGAACGGGGCTGCAGGAATATCTGAGTAACTGTTTACTGCTTTCTATGAAAGCATGAAGACCTAAATTTGATCCTTGAGACCCTTGTAAAAATTATGGGTATGGAAGCACATACTCTAAAAGCAATGGATTCGTCATGTATCTTGAAGCATTTTTTTATATGTATCCCTTTTAGACTTAATGTTCCATGGCTTAAAGTCTTTGATTCATTCTGAGTTGATTTTATACAAGGCACATTAATTTTTCTACATTTGGATGTCTAATTTCCATAGAATCACATTTTAAAGAAAATATGTTTTCTAATGTATATATTCCTTCATTGTTAGGAATCACATCCAAATAAGTGTGAAACCTATGATTTGTGGCCTATCATAGTCCTCTAGTGTCCATGGCCACTTTTATGCCAAAGCCATTCTGTTTGTCTTATTAAGGTTCTTGGTATAGCTTGACATCATATATTATGATACATTAGGACTGTTCTTTCTTCTCAGGTATGCTTTTATTATTGTGAAGTCTTTCTGCTTCCATGTGAATTTTAGACTATTTTTCTGTTTATATGAAAAGTATTATTAAAATTTTGGCAGAGAATGCACTGAATATGTGGATTAATAAAACATACTCAAGACACAATATGGCATTTTTTTTAAATCTAGTTTTAGATTTCTATGTGAAATTTTACACAAGAAAACATAGAATAAAATCTGATAATTGTGCTAAATTTACTTTAAATGTGCAGGAGCCCCCAATTCAGCTCAACATAATAAAACCTAAATCTAAGATTAATTTACCCACCCACCATATTCAACAGGATAATAACGGTATTAAAAGCATATATTTTGAATAGAGGGTATTTAATTTAATATCTTTTTGTGGCTCTTTTTTATTGATTTTTATTGAGCTCTACATTCTTCTCTGCTCCCCTCCCTGCCTCTCCCCTTCCTCCTTCAACTCTTCCCCAAAGTCCCCATGCTCCCAATCTACTCAGGAGATCTTGTCTTATTCCACTTCCCATGTAGATTATATATATGTAAGTCTCAGTGTCTTCATTGTTGTCTATGTTCTCTGGGATTGTGGTTTGTAGGCTGGTTTTCTTTGTTTTGTGTTTAAAAACCACCTATGAGTTATATATGTGATAATTGTCTTTCTGTATCTGGGTTACCGCACTCAAAATAATGTTTTCTAGCTCCATCCATTTTCCTGCAAAATTCAAGATATCGTTATTTTTTTCTGCTGTGTAGTACTCCATTGTGTAAATGTACCATATTTTCTTTATCCATTCTTCAGTAAAGAGCATTTAGGTTGTTTCCAGGTTTTGGTTATAACAAACACTGCTGTTATGAACATAGTTGAGCACATGTCCTTGTGGCATGATTGAGCATCCTTTGGATCTATACCCAAAAGTGGTATTACTGGGTCTTGGAATAGTTATTGCAAGAAATCTCTTAAGTTCAGTTTTTCTTTTCCAAAAAATGACAATAGTAATGACATTTTCATTGACTTGATATGAGATAATTGTGAAGTGTTTAGCCCAGCTATAATGAATGAACACCAAGTGAAAGGATCTATAATTCTATAAATTTCAACGTTAAGTGGATCACCTACCTCATAGGTATGTTACAGAGGATGGCAGAAAAGAAATGTTAATCTCTGTCCAGGATCTGAGAGTCTTGATCCCTAGAAAACACTAGACAGAAGAAAAAAAATGAGTTTTTTATTTTATCATATAAATAAAAATATATGTTCCAATGAAATCAGATACACTACTTCTTATAACTTTAAAGTTATTCTTCATCTTTAAAAATACTTTTTTTTTACTGGAAATATTATTTTATTTTTCAGATTATACATCCTGTATACAGTTTTCTCTCCCCCTACTCTTCCCAGTTCTCCCCCCGCTCAGCACCTCTTGGAATAGGCCTACTTGATCATGATGGATGACATTTTTTATGTGTTCTTCGATTCGTTTTATAAGTGTTTTATTGAGAAGTTTTGTATCTATACTCACAAGAATAATTGGTCACTCTGTAACCAATTCTCTCTCTTTTTGGGTCTTCATGTGGCTTGGGCAACAAGGTAGCTGTTACTTTGCGAAGCAAACTGGGAAATATTCATTTTGTTTCTATTTCTTGGAATAACTTGAATATTATCGGGATTAATGCTTCTTTGAAATCTGGTAGAATTCTGCGCTAAAACTATCTGTCCTTGGGCATTTTTGCTGAGGTAAGGGGAACATTTAGTGTTGCTTTTATTTCACTACTACTAGTTATAGGTTTGTTTAAATTTTCTTATCTTGATTTTATCTTGCCTGTGGCCTTTTTGCAAAGTTTTTATTTGAGTAGAAATACAAATCCAAGTGATACAGTGAACTTTTTATATTTACTGTTGTGACAATACGTGTAATTCCTGTAGAAAAAGATTAGTGGTAATAATTTCTTATTTATTAATTGAAAAACCTAAAATGTTAACAGAGAGGATCCTACAGAAATTTATGGAACCCATGATCCTGGGTCCAGCACCCTAGAAAATGACTCAAAAAGAAGTCTTGCCACCTTGCTACAGGTTTCTTGATATCGCAGGCTGGTGCTTCCACAAATAAAGCTTGCATGTGTTTTACATAATTAAATAAAAGGTATAAAACTCACACCATATTTTCATTCATAAAATTTTAAAAGGTAAGCTTGGATGTGAAGTGAATTTGATAACCTAAAAATTGTAGATTTATATCTTATTTTCATTTTTATTTATCCTTATTTTTCCATGTTTAGCGGTATGAACGTTAGATACTATTCTAAGAATAACAGCATAACTAACACTTTAGCTAGTCCATAGAAGAGTATTTTCTAAGAATATTATAGACTGTGTGCTTTCATTGCCCTAATTTTATAGAATGAGGACAGCAGAACCCAGAGACTCTGAACAATTTGTTCAATGTCACCTATCATATGTAAGGGGAAAAGAAAGATTTAAATCATGGTTTCAGATGGCAACATGAACCTGGGAGAGTGGGGCCTAAAAATGAAGTTTACTAAAGTTTAATTAATAGCCATTTTTTTGGCTAACACAATATTTTTACTGATTATTTGAGAGTCTCACACCATGAACCCTGATCACACTCACATCCCAGTCCTTCTCAAGTCCATCCGTCACTATTGAGACCTCCTATTCTAAAATAAAAAGGAAGAAGAAAAAGAAAAAAATTAACATACTGCAGCAGGGTCAAATTGCCCTTAAAGAAAACTGAGTCCACCCCCACCTACACCCCTGCCAAAAGGCCTCAGTTGTGGAAAACAACACCTTAGCACCCTTATAATAATTGTTAAGAGTTCTCATCTATGGTTTTCCATATATACTGTTACTTTTTGGAGGAGAGAGGGTGAGGAGTGGGTATAAGGTTATCACATATCTCTATGTCCCTCTTTCTCGACTGTGAGACTGCAGTCATTGATGCCACTGCAAAAGTAGCTTCTTTGCCCCTTAGAGTCAATACAAGCACAGATCATGGACTTTCACACAGTTTCTGGTGACAGCAAGTGCCATGGACCCCAGCATGGTCTTCAACTGCAGTATAGACCATGGCATCAACATGACCCTCGGCCACAGCACAGGCCCAGGACACAATCATAGCCCTGCAAGGCAGCAAGGCCAAGGATATCAACATGGCATTTGGGGAAACATGTGCCACCAGCATCAAGATGGATCCCGGTGACAACCCAGTGGTTTTGTTACTACAGAAGGCCATGTGGATACCTGTGGTCTGTGCTTCCACCTGATGCACATGTTGATGAAGAGCCAGAGAATCATGCAGTTTATTCTCTGAGGGTTTAAAGGAATCACATGGGTAAGGTGTTTAATCACAGGTTCAAACAACCTATGGCAAAGAAATGGAGCCATATGAATAACAACAGCTGAAATAACTCATTCCTATCCTCTACACCTGGAGGAAGGATGAAAATGCTACAGAAACAAGCTCTGTGTTTTGAATATTTGTGATATGTTAATATAATAATAATATAATATAATATAATATAATATAATATAATATAATATAATAATAGTCTTTCTTTTATTATACCTAGAGAAAGTGACTGCTCTGAATTATATAAATCATAAAGAATAAACTATTTTTTTTATTTTCGAGACAGGGTTTCTCCATAGCTTTTGGTTCCTGTCCTGGAACTAGCTCTTCTAGACCAGGCTGGCCTCGAACTCACAGAGATCCGCCTGCTTCTGCCTCCCGAGTGCTGGGATTAAAGGCGTATGCCACCACCACCCGGCAAGAATAAACTATTAATGTTAGTTAAATGTCTATATGTAATTGCCCAACAATGTGTCTAGATTAGATTTATATCATTAGTCTCGTTTTATAGGTGAGGAGAATAAAACTTCCAAGAAGTTATTTGTCAAACGTTACATAATCAAGGATCTATAAAGGTGAGTCCACTTTATATCCTCTCATCTCTAAATCTAAATTATTTTAATTACAACACATGGACTTTTTAACCATAACTAATACTACTTACTATTCTTTAGAAATTTAACTTTGGAAATTACCATATAGAATAGCTATTCATTGGAAATATATCTGACAAACATAGACTTTAAAATATGTTGATCATAATTAAGTAAAATGAGAACACTCTTTCCAACTGCAGTGCTTCGGTTTCCTTGGCAATATAAAATGACCTCCAAGTTCTTTTTTTTTTCAGACTGGCCTTGAACTCACAGAGATCTGCCTACCTCTGCCTCCAGAGTTCTTGAATTAAAGACGTGCGCTACCACCACCTGGCATGACCTCCAATTTTTGAGTGTATACTTTAATGTACTTAAAACTTCACCTTGTTCTCTGCAATTACTGAATGTCATGTGGTACATGCATAAATAGTCTTTCCATAAAGTAAATGAGTAGTTTTTTGCAATTAAAAATAACAGATGATTAACCAAACATTGTTAGTTACATGAAGTCATAATAAAAATAGTTTAATTGAGAGTTAAATTCTTATATGAAAGAGAGTTCTGTCTTTGTGGTTAAAATGTGGCTAGGTGGTAGAATCTCTGATAAAAGGTTCAGGTATGCTATAGGATCCAAATTTGATTCCTGGTATGAAAACAATTGAAATTAATTTTTCATGATTCTGGAGTTTCAAACCATGTTGAGAAAGCCATGGGTAGCAGATATTTGATATGAATAGATATTTCAGCAATTATATTTTTATATGGCCAATTGGAGCCATGTGGTTTATTCCTCACAGCATGGCTTGCATAACACCACTGAGTAAACTGCTTGATTAAAAATCCCAACCTTAAATTATAGAATCATTTTAACAGCACTCATATCTAGAGGTAATGAGTATGGAGAATGTCCTATATTTCATTATATTTGATTAATTATAATACACTAGCATTTTGTTTAAAGCAGAGATGGGGATGAAAAGCAAACTTTGCTAGACCAAGCCTGATACTTCCCTTGTGTAACTTATATAGACATAGCAGTATATAACAATTGAAATTCAGATGCAGTGGGCGAGGTAAGTTTAAAACAGATAGAAAATAATATTAAACCTTAGATTGATAATAACTCAGGAACTGTCATCCCTTCACATGCAGTTCCTGAAGGAAAAGTACCCTCAAACGAGGCACAGCTTTCAAGAATTTCTCCTTCATGCTCTGTATTCTTTCCTGGACTCTACAGAGATCACGAGGCAGATTGTATAGCTAGGTAAACAAAATTAGACTGAAACTTGAAAGCTCAAAAAATCTGTTTACCTGACAATCTCCCCAGATCCTAAATCTCTAATTCAACTCCCATTTGAGATTAAGGCAAACTAAAAATAAATGTGGGTGGTCATGTCAGAGGAGTGGCAGGTGGTAACTGAAGTTCAAGGTGTCAGCACACCAGGAGGAAAAGCCAAGGTGGCTGAATCTCACATAGGCAAGGCCAGGAGACCAAAGACGTCAGAATGTCTTTTGCTGCTGTTGTTCCTTTATATGTTTGCTGCTACCATGTTTCTCTGCTGTCTAGCATGGTGCGAATGGGTGTAGGGAGATTCCACTGCCTGAAATATAGTGTGTGTATCTCATGGATACATCCTGTTCTACTGGGCATTTTTACCTGTGAATTATTATGAATATGATTTCTTCCTAAGATATACTGTCTAATTGATAATGATAATGTTAGGTTAAATAGAATTTGGATGATTAAAAATATAAACAAGGAAGTGTCAAACAGCTAGAACATATGAATTTCAATCAAGCACCCTATAGACTGTGGCTTAAGTTAATGATTAAGGAAAACAATTGAATCTCTAAGAGCCAGGCTGTCTTGAATTCTTTTAAACTTCATGTTGGAAGATGTGTTCACTGGTTTTGGAGTGCATCATAGCTGAAACAAAGTTTTGAAAATAACTTAAAGTTAGATTAAGATGGTTTTCTTAAATAGTTTGGAGGTGAAAACCTAATAAAACAATCTAACATTTTATAAAGACATAGAGTTGAATAAGGAACTCTTTATGGTCAGGGAACAAGAGCAAAGCAGCCCAAGTATCATTAACTGACATGCCTTTCTTGGGAGGATTAGTTCATGACCAAAGGTGTTGATTACTTCCTTATACAAATTCTTTCCATAAGTCGCCTGATATAAAAAACTTTTGAGGAGTGAGTATGTACCCTAAAGTTCTAAAGTGGAGCTGATTGATTCTTTTTACTTTAGATTTGTGATTCATTTAAGATTCCTTATAAGATTACCTTTCAAGATAAGTAATACAGTGATTGATCCATTCTTTGTAATAACAAAAGACTGTCTGCCAGTAACCTTGCTTATGTACTTAATCTATAACAAGTTGATTGAGTATGACTGTAAGTGGGTTCTTGGGATAATTTTTTTCACCTGTAATATGTAAAATGCTTAATCATGTAAGGAATATGGAAAACGTGCTGTTTTTACTTGTCTTCATTGTAATTATTCACTTGAAAAACAGAATGAACCAAATGGCAATTTTTATGTTGCCTGAAACATTTTACTGAAACATGTAAGCTGTAAGGGAAAAAATAAAGATGAGTTAAAAGGACTTAAAGGAAAACATCAAGAATGAAAGAGTTAGAGAAATTAGCAGGAAAACATTAAGAATAAAGACAGTGTTGGAAGGAAAACAGCAAGAATGAGAGAAGGAAATCCCTAGGAAAATAAAGTGTAGAGAATGCATAAAAAGAAGAATGAAATGGTCTGAAAAAAAGCCATCAAGTGTGTGTGTGTTGTTTTCCTTTATTCCCTCAGATAAGAAAATCATAGTACAAACCAACTCCATGGACTCCCTTTGAGCCCTGTGCTGCTAGATGATGTCCCCCAAGATGGCGGGTGGGAGGAGTGCATGTGCTGCAGTAGAAAAGCTAAAGAACTTCCATGAAAATCCGACTTGGACATGCTTAAGCACTCATTTATTAGTGGATATTAGCTGTTATGTAAAGGATAACCGCACCACAATTCACCAACCCAGAGAAGTTAGATTAAAAGGAGAGGTCTACTGGGGAGACAAAAGAATCTCCCTGGGAAGGGAAAATAGAACAGATTTCATCCCTGAGACTGGGTGGATGTGTGGGAGGGAGAGAATATATGTAGCAATGAAAGAAATTGGTGGGCCTTTAGGGGGAAATGATGAAACCCAGTGGAATAGAAACTTCCTGGAATCTATGAGTTTGATCCTAGGGAATGCTATGGATGATATGAAACTGGAACCAGGAAACTTCTGTAAGCAGCCTAGTCTTCCAGTGGTGGACAGGGACAGTAACCCAGTCACAAAGTCTATGACCCATAGGCTGCCCCACCTTCAAGATGTGGTGGCGCAATGATGCCTCAGAGCTTTTCGAAGCGGCCAAGAAATGACTGGTCTAACCTGAGGCCCAGAGAATGAGAGGGAGCCCATGGCCAACACTCCCTAGGTGTCCAGGAACTGGAAGCTGATGGCTCAGAGACTTAGGGAAAGACCAAACAAGACTGACATAAGGTCAGTGAAATTATTCTTGATAATATTCTGCTATACTTATAGTATCTGTGCCTAAACCAATTGTCATAAGAAAGGCTTCTTCCAACAGCTGATACAGGGACAAAGACCCACAACCAAATACCAAGCAGAGGTTTGGGAACATTGCAAAAGGTTGGAGGAAGGTCTTTAATAGCCAGAGGGGTCAACAAGATAACGAGAGAATGTGACTCACAGAATCAAAAAAGAAGGGATCATAAGTTCTCACAGAGAATGAAGCAGTAACCACAGAGCCTTAATGAGTCTGCACCATGCATACTGCTCTGCATACATGCTTTGATTCTTTAGTTTGGAAATTTTGCTGAACTCCTAACAATGGGAGAGGAGGTGTCTCTGACTCTTTTGCCTACTTATATATTTCCCCTACTGGATTACCTTGTCCAGCATTGATAAGAGGGTATATGTCTAGTCTTACTGAACCTTGTTAGGCCAAGTTCTGTTGATATAACTGGGAGGCCTTATCCTTTCTGAAGAAAAACAGAGGAACAGTGGATCCGAGGGAGAGGGGAGGTGGGGAAGGTGGGAAAATGGGGATGAGAGGAGAATGGAGAAGCTGTCTTTAGAATTTAGAGTATAAGAGAAGAATAAATAAAAGAAATAAAAATGTGCCTGAAGGCATCCATAGGCCGTTCAGGTACTTAACAGTTCAGGGTGGGTAGGCGCCATTATGATGATCAAATATATGATGGAGAAATGGGCGAGAAAGAGAAGCAGACTGGTTCATGTGCTATGGAAGAAAGCCAAACTGAAGAATCAAAGGCAGTGAGGAACAGGCTGATGTGGGTGGCCTGTGCTGACACCCAAGGTCTTGGCCAGAGCTTCTTCTTAGTGCCATTTTCAGGTCTATTGTCTGCAGCAGCCAGGGTCTGAGTTGATGTCCATGGCTCCTGCTAAAACTAAGGGATATATATATATATATATATATATATATATATATATATATATGCTAATGTCTGGTCAGCTACTTGGAGTCATTTTGGTGTCCGAAGGCCATGCTGTTGCCTGGGCTATACTGATCTGAGTGGCCTATGCCACTCAGTGGCCAAGGAACATGTAGATATATGGGAATTGGCTGTTGCTAAGGACCATGTCTATATCAGTGGTCCTATTACAGCTGGGTTCTATATGGATGTACAGGACCCATGTTACCACCAAAGGACACATGAATACCCATGGCCTAAGGCTGTAACCTGTTGGCCATGCTGGTGTCACCAATCAGTGATGCCATTGGGGCAATTGTTGATCTGAGTGGTCTGTGTTTCCAGAGGGACCAAGTGTCAACCAGGATTGGCTGTTGCTGAGGGTCATTTCTGGTCTGTGGTCCCACTGTTGCTGGTGTCTGTATTAAAATGTGTGACCCGTGTACCACAGGGAGCCATAGGAATATGGGTGTTGGAATCTGAGGGTCCTGCTGACCTGGCCCTGCCCTTCACTGGCCCTAGTATAGCTGGCCCTGTGCTTCATGGGAGACCTGACCCCAAAATCAAAAGAGATGGCCTCACCTCTTACCATGGGAGTGGTAGACCTGGCAACAATGGCATGGACCTAGAAGAGTTGGCTCTTTTCCTTCCCTGAGTGGGCAGTCTCTGTAGCCTGGACTGACCAGCTCAGCTACCACACAGACCAATATCCTTGGCCTTGGGTTGACCTACCCTAACATATACACCATCTGTCACATGCTGTGATGTGTGGAGAGACTGGTCCTGCTGAAGGATAGCCACAGGATCCACAGGGCTCACAGCAATAACAGGATATCTAAGAGGGGCTTTGGTGAGGCTCCAGCAATGATTGTATGTCACAGACCAGAGGTCTTGAAGCAGACCAATGACATTGTAATGAACATTTGTGTTGGGGGCTGATTGGACAGAAGGGTATACTATGTCACACACCATAGCTCTCAGTGCCACTAGGACAAAGAGGTGTTGGAAAGACTAGAAAACCAGGAAGGCATGAGGTGGTTTTTGTGTTCATTTCATTTTGGTTTTAATTTATTTGGGAGGAGATGCTGCAGGTGTGAAGGGCAGATGTGGAGGGTCTGGCAGGTGAATATGATTGGGGTACATGATGTGAAATTCCCAAAGAATTAATAAAGAATTATGTTATAAATAAAATAAATAAATAAAAGAAAAAATCATTTAAAAGAAGATGTCCCAGTTTATAATGCTTTTGAAAACCTTTCCACTTGAACTATGGCCCAATATAATATTTCAAGGTTGAGCTAAAAGCATTATGTTTTGGTTGGTAGGATGATTTATGTCTATAATCCCATTATTTTGTTTTTCTTTTTTTATTTACAGCAAGCTGACAGCTAACATCAAATTAAACAGAGAGAAACTTAAAGCCATCCCACTAAAATCAGGAACACGCCAAGGCTGTCCACTCTCTCCATACCTCTTCAATATAGTGCTTGAAGTTTTAGCAATAGTAATAAGACAACATAAGGGGATAAAGGGGATTCAAATTGGAAAGGAAGAAGTTAAACTTGCGTTATTTGCAGATGTTATGATAGTGTACATAAGCGACCCCAAAAACTCCGCCAAAAACTCCTACAGCTGATAAACACCTCTAGTAATGTGGCAGGATACAAGATCAACTCCAAAAAATCAGTCACCCTCTTATACACAAAGGATATGGAAGCAGAGAGGGAAATAAGAGAATCATCACCTTTCACGATAGCCACAAACAGCATAAAATATCTTGGGGTAACTCTAACCAAGGAAGTGAAAGATCTATTTGACAAGAACTTTAAGGCATTGAAGAAAGAAATTGAAGAGGATACCAGAAAATAGAAGAATCTCCCTTTCTCTTGGATTGGGAGGATCAACATAGTAAAAATGGCAATTCTACCAAAGGCAATTTATAGATTCAATGCAATCCCCATCAAGGTCCCATCAAAATTCTTCACAGATCTTGAGAGGACAATAATCCCATTATTTTGAAGACTAAGGCAGGAAGAATGAGAATTTAGGGGCAACATGAATTATATACTGAGAGTCAGAGGAAACCAGGGGACTTAGTAAGATCCTTATCTCAAAATCATCATAGAAAACACTAAATGAAGTAACTCATATCTATAAACTTGTTAATTAAGGGGTGAGACAGGAGAATTTCCATGAGTCAGAAGTTCAAGGTGCTCTTCAACAACATAGCGTGGGCTAGCTGTGTCTGAAGTACATTGTAAGACCCCATCTCCAAACCAAAACAAAAGCTCCTGCACCCACCAAAAGCAAAATACATTCTATTTTTTGGGACACTTATTATGCTGGGGAAACGTAATAGGTAGAAGGAAGTAGGGGAGACCAATGGTTTCCTCCTAAACAGCAATATCCTACTTAAACTTTTCACTGTATACTGTATCAACCCCTGAAGGAGCTAAGTAACAAACAGTATAATCAACCAACAGGACAATTTATCTTGGGGAAAGTGATCACAAAACATGCTTCTAAAATCCCTAAAGCCCGTGCTGTGTCCTAGGCTAATAAACAGGAAAATGTATCCTTTTACTCCCCAAATTTTTGAGATAATCCACTAAAGCACACATGAGTTAAATTGTACCTAGGCAGAATAAAATTAAGCTGTCCTGAATATCACTTCAAAGTTTTATGTTATCTGGTATTTCCCCTCATCACTTTTAAAGAGCAAAAATACACAGTGTTGGTATATCCAGAATCTAAAACCTTGGTTTCAGTTAAATCATTTTATTCTTAAAGATGGCTTACTTCACCTTTAGTGACTTCTCTCTTGACAATGTGATGTTGTCACACTGTTTCCACATGTCCTCAGGGCAAAAGAGTACAGTTCAGCTTCCATGCCAGTGTGACTTGTTTCAGCAATGTTAGCATGTGTTAGATGAACCCTGCACATCTGCTCCATCCTGGAAAGCTGAATGAATCAGGGCTTGATCTCTACTTAAGAAAATGAAGGGTACATTGACTTAAAATGCTGAACTGACCTTGTATTTGTAGCTATTTTAATAATCATCCACACTCATCTATTAATGACAAAGTAGAGATGATTACTAAAATAAATTTAAGACAAAGGAAACACTCCACTTAAAATGCTGTTGACAAAATAATTTCTCAAGGTTCTTAAGGTTAAATGACTTTCTCTTAATGGTTGTTATTTAACTTCTATTTTAACAAACTATTATTTCACTATATATTTATTAGCATGCAATTATTTTTCAACCAATTATGTTATTTGTTAGATTTGTTCTTCTTGTGTCTATGATAAAATACTGCATCAAAAGTACTTAAGAGACAAAGATTCTATTTTGTCTTACAGGTCCAGGGGAGAGCATGGTCCATACCCTTTCCTCAACCAGGAAACAGCCTGAATTGAGGGCTGCTGCTCTCTCAGTTCCTTGTTCCCATAACAGTGAAATGGAAGTGCCACATTTGGGCGTGTCTTCTCTACTCAGTTAACCTAAACTAAATAGCTCTTCCCTGAACACCCACATGGTCCTTTTTGAGATGATTCTTGACGCTGTCAGATTGAGAATCAGTGTAAACAATCACACTGTTTTGTTATTTCTCATAAATTTCCAATCAGAACTACTGCCAAAAAACTGACCATCAGTGCCCTAATTACTTTAGATTATTTGTTTCATTTATTCACATATAAAATTTGTAACATAACTGAGTATGATGATAAAATAGTGAAAAGTTGTCTTCTGGGTGACCAGAGAGTTTATTGGTTAAATAACATGGAAAAAAAAAACAGCAGGATAAGACAAAGTTAGTATTTATTCCCAAAGAAAACCAACAGCATTACCCAATAAAGTTAAACACATCCCCCTCCTGATGAAGAGCCTGGGAAAGCTTGGGAGTTGAGTGGAGACAGAGTCTCCACTGGGGAATGTTTTCTAGCATTCGGGAGGAGGAAGAAGAGGTAGGAAAGAGGAAGACAGGGTGGAATTCTGAGGCCCCATCATAAACGGCTACCACTTTTTGGATCAGACATAATGTTAAAATGGCTATCCTCCCTGTCTCAAATGAGAAATGGCTACCCTGCTATCTGAAATTTTGCATACCTCTGGATTTGGGGTAAAGTTGAATAACTCAATGAGAAAGAAGTATTCACCAAATCTTTCCTACCAAACCCTATTCCCATAATGAGGGTTGCATGGATATTACACATATGCATACAAGATTATAAACGCTGTCGTTTCAGAGATATAAGGCAGTTTTGAAAATTAGTCAGTGTAATCAAATAAGCTACAGATTGCAGAAGGAAAATCAGAATGGAAGGTTATAATGATGGGGAAACACGTGCGTTTAGAAAGAATAAACACTCTTCATAATGTAATCTCCAAGAGAAGTACTAAAAGATAAAGATTTCTTCAACTTAACAAAGAACAGATGTAGCAAACAACGCTATAATTACTATCACAGATAATGAAACAAGAATGATTCTCCTCTATAAATGGAGAAATAGACAAAAATAACAGTTGTACAACTCTTGCCAATGTAGTTCTAGGCGTCGTAAACAGTGTATTAAGAAAGGAAAAGGAAATACGTGACATATAAAACAGACAAGAAGGAATAAAATTGATAATCGGCTATTGTTATGGCAATGTTAAAACTTTAGGTACTTTTTTGCTTGTTGTGTCTAAAGTTTAACACAAAGCAACTTAACTATATTTTGGTTTTAGAGTAGATAGTCTGTTTATGACAGTGGGCACATGTTAGGCTTGTTACGTGGCTTCAACAGTCAGATAACAGATGGGGAAAGGAGATCGAAGAGATAGGAGTGCTGGAACTTATCGGCTTTCCCCTTTCTCTTTTTCATTGTACACGAGCTCCTAGACCTTCTGTGTCTATCATATATAACTTAACATCTCAGGAAACACCTTCGCAGAAATATGCAGAGGTGTGTCTTCTTGACAGCCAAGCCAACAATGAAGATTAATCATCACAATTTTTATATAAACTATCCTAAAACCTTTAAGAATGTCAATAGATGGAATAAATAAATATAATATAGTCAAAGCTTGTATGACTAACATGCAAAAATTACATTTTTCTGTCGCGTGGATTAGATTCATTAATGTTAAATTCCATGTCACTGATAATGAATCAGTTTCATTAAAGAAAGAAATAAGTTTAAAAACACATTAAGAAATACATTAAGAAAATAAATAAATATATATTTGCTTGGAATCATTTACCCAAAAGCAAGTCCTGATTTGAATTCTTTGCTTCTTTGTTCTCTGTGTCTTCCAAACCCTCTGTGTCTATATTGAGTTTGAATCTGTGCCTGCCTGAAGGCTGTCTTATGAATCCATCCCCGTCCTTGTCTTTTGTGCTGTGTGTTCTGTCTATGTGTGTCTGTTCCTGAGAAGGCTCTCACTCTATCTTTATCAAACAACACATAAAACATCCTATGGGGGAAGGAATAAAAGACTCCTTATAGAAAGATTCAAAAGTTTTGCAAGTGATTAAGTCACTGGCTTCAACTCATCCCAAATGACTCAGATAACTGACAGAATTACAAACCTCAACCAATACCCTTCAACATTCTATTTAATATTTATTGTGAATATTTACTTTAGAAGATCGATTTCAACTTCTGTATTTGCTGTTTTCAGCATATGGTATACATGCATTACTCCTTTTATGACCATGGAATAGCACATAATTTGAGATTACACCTATGTATTAGCTTAGTTTATAAATCTGACTTCACAGGAAATCCAAAGCAAGTAAGGTTAATTGTTACACTGTTTTCTTAAAAGCTGGCTAAAAAAATAGGCTGAGTATTAGTAGTATAGCAGGTCTCTTAAGCACACTTAAGGTGTACTATTAACTCTTGCTATAAGGTCAAAAGATGTTGCCAAACTATGTAATATCAAAGGATGTACAAACGTAAGTAGAAATACAGTATTATTTATAATCACTCAAAACTATTATAAAATATTATATAATAATGCAAAAATTAAATAGGTTACACTGGCCATGGTAGCACACACCTTTAATTCCAGTGCTAGGGAGACAGAAGCAGGCAAAATTCTTTGAGCTTAAGGACAACTTGGAGTACACTGTGAATTTCAGGAAAGCTGGGGCTAGTAGACAGACGCCTTGTCTCCAAATACAAGTGAAAGAGTAAAAAAGACTTATGTATTAGCTATTGATATGATGAAATATGACCTGTGTGGCTTAATAAAAATGGGGCCATCTCCCAAACTCTTGAATATCGCCCTTGACAATAGGTCTCAGAGACCCAAAACTTCATGATCCAGTTTATTACAGCAATGAACACAGTTGTCAGCTCCAATTTTTGTGCTATCACTATTCCAGAAGTAGAGAGAGTACAGTAGTTGGGAGCACTATTGGTGACCCACGTCATCCACTAAAGCTCCACCTGCTACAGTTTCTTGACAGTCTTCACAGTGTCACAATTGGAGGATCAAGTGTTCAAACACATGAGTCTACATGGGGCATTTCATGAATAAATCATAAAAACATAACTAGAAAAACATACAAGAGATTTGTGTGATGAACACTGAAGAATCATGACAAAGATTTTAAATTAGTGGGTAGAAATGCCATGTTTATATAATGGAAGACAATACAGAAAATAGGTCATCTCTCTTTGAATTGATTTAAAGATTAATGGTAGTGCTTTGAAATTCCCAAGAAGATTTTATATATTTTTCAAGATAAATATGAAAAGGCTCAAGAATTAGAATAAAAATTTTAAATAGATTGAACTGAGAAAAAAGATACAATCTAGTCTTCTGCTATCGAAATGGTGACAAAATTCCTGGAGTATTGACACACACGAAATTGATAGTACAACTCAGAACACTCATGTGTAGTTAGATAGCCGATTTTGGCAAAAGATATAAAGTAATGTAGAAGGAGAGATTTGTGGGAAATACTTTCAGAACAGTTGCTGTTTGTAAATACCTCATGGAACTCCAGTAAAGAAACTGAAACATTTATAGTATTTTCTTACTTTCAATTTTCCTGAAAACTTTCTCAGGTCAATATTCATATTACTTTTATTTTACCAATAATAAAACACATATAGAAATCAAATAAAATTTCCAATGTTAGGCCAGTTCAATATTTGCATAAAATATAAAACCAGAAATCATACCATAAGGGAATGACTTCAGAAAGAGTCCAAATGAGTCATAGTTCTATAATAAATATTTTCATTTTAAAAGTTATTTAAAATTATTTGTAACTTGAATTCTGTGTTATTTCATTTTAATTCATTTTTCTTAATTTGTCTTTAGCAGAATGTTAAATTTGAATAAAAAAGAGATAATAGCACATCATATCATAACTTACTAATTACTTTCCAATTTGAGCAAAAGGTATAAAAATATTTTATATCTTGATTTAATAAAATAATAAAGTAAAAAGTTAAAACCTCAAAGTATAAAATTCCTAGTAGTTTTTCTTTTATCTAGCAATATTTATCAATTCTTTGGTATTTTCATACAATATACTTGATCATTTTCAATATTCTGCTTAAACTCCATGCAGATTCATTGGAACTTCCAACTTATCCAACTTCACATTCTCCTTTTTCAAAAAACATTGAATTTAATTCATGATGTCCAAATATTCTCGGATATGTGGCTAGCTCTGTAGCATGGTAGACTAACCAGGGTATCAAAATATATAGCTAAACTACTCTTAGGCTTAAATAAAATGTCTCTATGTTGCTTAGCTGTTGTGTAAACTTAACATAAACAAGGGTCACCTAGAAATAGAGAACCCCAAGGAAGAAAGTGCATCCATCAGATTGGCAATACTGTGGGGCATTTGCTAGATTAATGCTTATGTTGGTGGTGCCATAACTGGGCTAGTGGTCCTGGATTGTAAAAGAGTACAAGCAAAATGAGCCACAGAAAGATAAGATTCCAGTGTCCAGCATTCTTAGATGGTCATTGCTTTAGTTTCTGTCTCCAGGTTTCTGCCCTACTTTAATTCCTGCCATGACCTTCCTTAATGATGAACTGGGAATAGGACTTCTAAAAGAAATATATCCGTTCTTCTCCAAGCTTTCTGTCATGGTCTTTATTACAGGAATATAAGACAAACTAAAACAGACTCTATATACTACTATAGAGAAACCTGCTCGTACATGAGCACTGCTTCTCTAGTCATAATAACAAAAAAAGGAAACAATCTAGATGAGTGGTATATAATAAAAATATTCACATGGAATATTATTTGGTTATTAAAAAATGAAATTAATGAATTTGAAAGTAAAATGATGGATCTGGAAATCCTCATTCCTAGTTAGGTAACTCAAATTAAGAAAGACAAACAGAATGTTTTTTCTCCTATGTAGATCTTAGCATTGATTCTTCAGATAAATGTATTTACCTTGAGATTACAGTTACATAAAGTGAAAAATGAGAATAATGGAATAGGAAGGATGAAATGGGGTGAGGTAAGAGAGCATATGGAGTATAAAATGAGATAATTAACACTAAAGACATTTTTACAAAATACATATGGAAACATATTACTGTATAAGATACCTAAACTAGATGGGTGGATAGGTAGATAGACTGACAGATGGATCACACAAACACACACACACACACACATACACACAAAGAAATCCTTGTATTTTAACATCAAATTATCAGTTTATTTGAGCACCTATCTCTTTACAGCACTTGGCTATTTGGAGAATGATTTAGTATTATTAGCATTCTCACTCTGAGTAACGTTGAAGATTCATATTTCATCAGTTGGCTAGAGAGGGCTTTCAAAAGATGTAATAGTTATTTGTGTGTGAACCAGGCTTCCAATTCACTACTGGGAAGTATGATAAGCCTGCTGTGTCAATTAGTTTAATTGATAAGAACTTCAATTGGTCCTGGGGAGTGTTATTTTTCTAAAGTGAACCTATTGAGAGCATATGTTAGAAAAACTTTAACAGTTGTGAGGTCTTTAAAATGATCTTTAAATTACTTGGCCTAGGCTGAAATATGGTCACTATAACTTCATACATATAAAATTCCACATGTTCTTCTTTATTCAACATCTTTGACATCAAGACAAATATTTGGTGCTCTGGAATTTTCTTCTTTTGTCCTCACATAAAAATAAAAATGGTTCATTATGATCAATGTATAAATTATAAATCTTTGCTTGGGAACTAAATTTTGTGTCAGAAAGTCCATCCCAAGTTTGCCTTTTCTATATTTTTATAGTTTTATGGGGGTATGTTTATTTCTATATGTAGTAGAGAGTGAACCCCTCACATATAAGTATAGATTCTTTAAATGTGTAATAATATGTCATTGTAACAAGTTACAAATTATATTACAAATGAAACAAGGTTCTGAGATATTGAGAAGTTAAACATCCAATTTATCCAGCATAGGCAAGTTTTCAATTGTCTCTTCTTCAAAATAATGAGGTCAACAAAAGCTTGGGTTAAGGTGATAAAAATAATTGATGCATTTGTTTTAGAAAAAAAGGTTGAATTTAAAGCTTCCATATCTTAAAATGACAAGATACAGTTATTCTTTGAAGTGTGTTAAACTTAATGAGTTTCCAAATATTTTTAGTCTTTCCTTTTTTCTCTCTCCTTATGGCTGATGTACATAGAAAGTAGTAAAAATAAAGTCAAATATGACTTTCTAGAAACTGAATTCTGAGTTTTGAAAATGATTGACAGGTTGCTACACAGTCCCCATAATCATGTATAAAAATGGTTGATATATTAATTTCCTGTTCATTTCTGTGATAAATTCCATGCCCATAAACAAACTCAAGAAGAGAGGGTTTATTTGGCTTGTAGGTCTGAATCACATTCTATCACTAAAGGAAGCTAAGGAAGGAATTCAAACAGGTACCAGAAGTCAGGAACTCAAATCAGAAACTATGAACAAATGCTGTTTCCTGAATTGCTTTCTATAGGTTACTCAGCTTGTTATCTTTTAGGGTTGTGGTTTCTGTTCTGCCCAGTTTATTAAATCCCAAAGAAATTACATAGAGGTCTACGTTAGTTATAAACTGGCCCATTATCTCAGGCTTCTTATTAACTCTTAAAACTTATATTAGCCCTTTATTTTTGTCTATGCTAGCCACGTGGCTGGGTACTTTATTCAGTGAGGCAGTGAGGCAGTCACATCTTACTTCTTCTGTGGCTGGGTCATGACTGCAGACTGAGATTTCCTCTTCCTAGAATTCTTCTGTTCTTGTAGCCCTGCCTCTACTTCCTGTCTTGTTGTCCCACATATACTTCCTGCCTGGCTACTGGTCAATCAGCATTTTATAAAAATACAATTGATAGGGTACAAACCATTTTCCTACAGTGCTTCCCCCCTTTAAAAAAACAACAAGAACTCTGAATCTAATATCCTTTGTTTAGCTTTTCTCCTGACCATTATCCATAACAACTTGAACCAAAATTCTAAACAAAGGTAAATATCCATAGTCCATATTTTGGGAATGTGGGTATAGTTTTCTAGGCTACTTCATATTTGTTGGGGATGCTGATAATATTATGGGGACCTAAAAAATTTTTGAATTATGATCAAATCCTGACTGGAGTATTCTGTGAGCCTTGATCATCTTAGGCAGCAGTCTTAAATCTGTTCTGAATGTAGAACTCAGACATCTGGGCCATCTGTTCCTACTGGAGATTCCTCAGGTGGTCTTTTTGGCCAAACCTGAGTTTTCTTAACTCAGAATGAATCCACACCCTCTCATTTCCTGTGGAAACAAAAGAAAATCTTCTCCAAATTAACATACATTTTGACTTCAATTTTGAAGTCAAGATATTTTCAAAATACCTATCTTAGATTAATTAAGCAGCACTTATAAACAAAAATCTTTTAGCAGCTGTTGTTCCTTCCTCAGCATTCAAACAATTCAAAGAGAACATAATAACATACAGTATCCAGACTCTCTGTGTATTTTTCATCTTTATGTGGCTTTATTTTAACCTCTATTTCTTTTACTTTTAATTGTTGGCTTTTAAAGACAGGGTTTATCTGTGTATGTTTGGCTATCCTAAAATTTATTCTGTAGACCAGGCTGTCCTTGAACCCACAGAGATCTGCCTGCCTCTGCCTCCCAAGTGTTGGGATTAAAGGTGTGTGCCACCACATCTTAAATTCACAGAGATCTGTCTGCCTCTGCCTTCCAGGTTGGGATTAAAGGTGTGTGCCGTCAGAAATTGAACTCACAGAGGTCTGCCTAATTAGTTATAAACTGATTGGCCCATTAGCTCAGGCTTATTATTAACTCTTATAACTTATATTAGCCCATTATTCTTGTCTATGCTAGCCACATGGCCCGGTATCTTATTCAGTGAGGCAGTCACATCTTACTTCTTCTTTGACTGGGTCACAACTGTGGACCAAGCTTTCCTCTTCCCAGAATTCTCCTGTTCTTGTAGCCCTTCCTCTACTTCCTGCCTTGTTGTCCCACCTATACTTCCTGCCTAGCTACTGGCCAATCAGCATTTTATTAAAATACAATTGACAGGGTAAAACCATTGTTCCACAGCACAGTACTGCCTGCCCAGAGGTGGTACCACTCATGATAAAGATGGATCTCTCATATATCAATATTTAATCAAGAAAATGTCCTACAGATATGCCCACAGATCAGTTTGATGGAGGTTGTATTGACCAAGGTTCTTTAGAGAAACAGAATCATTAAAATCTATCTATCTATCTATCTATCTATCTATCTATCTATCTATCTATCTATCTATCTAGAGAATTTACTATAGTTGCCTAAACACTGTGATCTCCCTAGTACAGCAATAGATTTCTCATGATGAAAAGATTCTGTGGCTACTCAGTTTGGGAAGCCGAATGTCTCAACTGATCTTCAAAATACATGGGAATTTCAATAAATCTCAGTGAAGTAATAACTCTTCACTCACCAGTGAGAGTGAGAGATAAGTAGGCAAAATAAATCGATTACTTCCCCCATGTCCTTTTATATAGGCTAGTAACAGAAGATAAAGCCCAGATTTATAGTAGTTCTTTTCACCTTAAATGATTCAATCAAGAAAATCCTTCACAGGCATCATCAGACGCCTGGGTTTTAATTAATTCATGTAGTCAAGTTGACAACTAAGATTAGCCACCACAGAGGCAACACCTCAACTGATATTTTTTCTTCACAGATAACTTTACTGTGTTACGGTGGCAATAATAACCAAAACAGCTTGCTATATCATGTATATAATCTTTATATTTGGGAAGATTCATAGTTATAGAAATTTCTCACATAACAAATAGTGGAATGAAATAATGAAAACAGTTCAAGACAAGAAAGTAAAACTAGAATTACAAAAGGAAAAAAGGTGCAGAGAAAGACTGGAAATGAAAATTGTACAAAATCAAAAAACACCATAAAAGGAAAGCCTCACCAACAGAATATATGACATAGAAGAGAATACCTCAATTGTTGAAGACAGAGAAGGAAAAATTGATATCCCAGTCAAAGCAAATGTTAACTCTAATAAAAAGTGTTCAGGCACAGAACATCCAAAAAGTTTTTGACATTATGATAAAGATAAAATGTATGAATAATAGGTATAGAGAAAGGAGAATAAATGCAGATCAAAGGCACAGAAAATGTTATTAACAAAATCATAGAATAAAACTACTTCAAATATGACTTCCCAGGTAAAACAGACATATAGAATATCAAATAGAGACAATCAGAAAAGAAACTGAAAAGAAATGAAATGAAAAGATACATCATAATAAGTCCTAAAATATTCAGAAAAAGAAAGAATATTAAAACCCGCAAAGAAAAAAAAAACAAGTATCATATAAACACAGGCCCATTAGAACAACATCTGATCTCTTAATGGAGACTCTAAAAGCCAAAAGGACCTCCATGGATTTTCTATAAAATCTCAGAGATCACAGTTGCCAATCAAGACTACTACCAAAACTATGAATCACAATAGATGGAGAAAGAACAATACACTATGATAAAACTAAATTCAATCAGTACCAGTCCACGAATCTGACTCTATAGAAGGTGGTAGAGGAAAAACTTCAATCTGAAGTGGTTGAATGCAGCCTAGAAACCACAAGAAACAAATAGTCTCATACTGGTAAATCAAATGGGTATGGAGAAACCCACTCCATTACTATAAAATAGCAGGAATCTATAAATGCTCCTCATTGATAACTTTCTACATTAATGCCCTCAATTCACTACTAAAATGAAACAGGCTTATGGACTGGATTAGAAAATAGGATCCAAACATGGACAGAGAGGGCCCCATTTCCATTTCTGAGGACAACATCAACAGAACTAATTAAATTTGGATAAGTAGAGCTGGTGCCTGCAAGGAGCCTTCACCCTTACATTCTAGCATCTCTGCAGCCTGCTAAAGGAGAAACTCAAACACCAACTCAGCCACAAATCCTCTGACCTACAATAGGGTCCTGATGAAAGATAGGCTACCACAGCAGTTCTAAGCCTCTGATTTGAGACTTCTTTGAGGAGGAGTCACATATCAGATATTCTACATATCAAATATTTATACTATGATTCATAACAGCAGCATAATTGCAGCTATGAATTAGGAATGAAATAATTTTGTAACTTTGTTAAAATGTCACAATATTGGGAAGGTTGAGATTCACTGTAGTAGTTTCTTGGTGGTACAAAGCTTGTGGAAATGGCTTATTACTGTCCACGTTAACCTGAGGCCCATGTCAAGAGAGGGCATCCATTCACTACAATGTCTGGATGGCTAGGGTTGGAGACTGGATAGCTCAGAAACCAAAGGTAGAACCAAACACAACAGGAAAAAAAATGAAATTGCTCTTTATAATATTCTTATGTAACCCTAGATTGGTGCCTTGTCCAATCATCACCAGAGAGGTTTCCTCCAACAGCAGATAGGAGTGGGTTCAAAGACCCAGAGATAAATATTATGCAGAGAAAGAGAGTCTGAATTGGAGGTCTATACCAGGTTGCTTAGAGTCCAGGAAACTCCATGGAAGAAGGGAAGGAAAGATTGTAGGAGACAGAGGGAATGAGGAAACTGAGTTTATTGCCTATTGAATCGACTAAGCAGAGTTCTTATGGGCTCACAGAGACTGAAGCAGCAAGCATGGACCATACAAGGGTTGGCACTAGGACCTTTGCCTTTATGTTATGGCTATTATACTTTTGTCAGACTCCTAAAAGTGGGAGCATGTTTTTCTCTGAATGATTTGCCTGCTCTTAGAACTCTTCCTGCTGTGTTGGTTTATGTGGCCTCAGTATTTGCATTATCTTATTATATCTTCTTTTATACTCTTAGTTGTTGTCTGCTCTTTTCTGAATGTAACTGAAGGGGGCATTGATGTGAGGGGAGGTGGAGGAGATGAGAGAAGTGGATGGAGGAAAAGCTATGGTGGGCTAATGGATAAAGAATAATCTATCTTCAAGGAAAAAAGAAAGAAGGAAATAAAGAAAAGAAGGAAGGAAGAAGGAAAGAAGGAAGAGAGGGAGATAAAGAGAGAGAAAAGAAAACAGGATCCATATTTCTGCTGTATTCAACAAATAAACCTCACTATGAGAGATAGACATAATCTCAGGGTAAAAGGATTGAAATATTACAAATAAATGAACCCAAGATCCAGGCCTATGTAGGAAATTTTATTTCTGACAAATATACTTTAAATAAAGATTCAGAAGAAATGGCAAGGACACTAAATACTGATCAAAAAATCCACCAAAATGATATTAGAATTCTAAACCTTTACACACCAAAGTGAAGCACACCCATATTTATAAAAGAAACACTACCATAGCTAAAAGAACATATAGACCCTCACACAGTGATAGTGGATGACTTCAATACTCTAAACTTCTCAATAAACAGGTTATCCAGACAAAGATTAAAACAAAATCAAACGGTTCTAACAGATATCTACAGAACATTTCTCCTAAACACAAAAGAATATACATTCTTCTCAGCAGCTCATGGATCTTTCTTCAAAACTTATTATATGATTAGACATTAAATAAGTCTTGACAGATACAAGGAAGTTGAGATAACATCCTTTCTTATATGTGACTACCACAGATTAAAGGTGAATATCAGAAAAATGAGTAAGTTTACAAACTACTGAATAAACATATATAAAGATGTAAGAAAGACATTAAAACTTTTATAATTGAATAAAAATGAAAGCAACTTACACAATCCTTTGCTACAAAATGAAGGAAGTCTTTTGAGGCAAGATCATAGAAGTAAGTAAATAGAGATAGTTCATATTTGCAAGTTAACAACACACTTGTACTCTTAAGACCAGAAACAAGAAACATTACTCAAGTGGAGTAGATAAAATAGAAACTAATAAACAAACAAAAACCAATACAGAGAATCAAGGAAGAGGAGAGGTTAAGATTGATAAGCCCTTTGCCAAATCAACTAAAATATGGAGAGAGGAAACCTAAACTAATTACATTAGAGACAAGAAGAAAGAGTCAAAGGGAATGAAAGGAACTACCAGTAAAATACAAATAAGTAACCAACCAAATGAAGCCCAGAATAAGATATATTCTATGATAAATGATATCTTGCCTTCAAAGAAGAATTAATGTTAACAGTCCCCAAATTGTTCTACACAAAATACAAAAAAAAAAAAAAAACCCGAATTCCTTTTGAGGTCACAATTACTCTGAAATCTAAACCACACAAAGAAAAACAAGAACATACTAATTTACTTCAGGACATAGCTGTAGAATTCTCAATAAAATACTTGCATGCTAAATTTAATAACATATATAAAAGATCACCCCCATGACCAAGTAAACTTCATCCCAGGCAGGTAGGGATGGTTCAACATATATAAATCAATAAATGTAATTTGTCACAGAAGCAGGTGAAAAAAAAACACATGATGATTTCATTGGACACAGAAAAGGTTTTTGTGAAAATCCAACACTCCTTCATATGAAAAAAAGACCTAGAGAAATCAAGGATACAAAGGATATACCTGCACATAGATATTATCAACTTAAATGTAGAGAAACCCACAATTCCATTAAGATCAGGAAAAATACAAGATTGTCCTCTCTCTACATACCTATTCAATATAGTACTTGAAGTCATAACTAAAGGAATAAAACCACAAGAGATACAAATAGAGAAGGTAGAAGTCATAGTATCTTTATTTTCAGATAATACAGTAGTATACATAAATGAACTCCTAAGATTGGTTTGTAGGCAAGACTGTTGGGCATTTTCTTAATTTCTGAATGATATGAGAGGGCCTAGCCCATTGTGGGGGTGCCATCTAAGAGCTAGTCGTCCTGGGATGTGTAAGAAAAATGAACAAGCCATAATGAACAAACCAATAAATAAATCCCTCTATGACTTCTCCATCAGAATATGCCTTCAAATTCCCTCCCTGTTAGAGTTTCTGCCTTGATGTCCCTCAATAGACTGGGATGTGTTAGCGAAATAAACTTATTCCTCCCTTAGTGGTTTGGGGGAATGATGTTTAATTACAGCAATATAAACCAACCGCTATCTGACTGGACTTAAGGCCCATTCCTTGAGATGGAACCTGTGGTTGTTTGAAAAAAAAGTGGCCCACAAAAGGAGTAGAACAATTAGGAGGTGTTGTCTGAGGTTTCTGTCCTGTCTGGTCCTGCAGCCATTAAGTCTCAAAGAAATCACACAGAGGTCTACATTACTTATAAACTGATTGGCCCAATATCTCAGGCTTCTTAGTAACTCTTACAACTTTTTCACTAAAAAATAAAATAATATGAGGAAAAAGAAAATATCCTTTTAAGATAATTTTACTATCTACCGAAACTCAACATATTGCTCTTATAAAGAGAATAAAGTGTGACTTTCATTGGAGAAGCCAGATTTACAAATATGGGTGGTTATTCTTCATTAGTGTGCCTCTTTATTTACCCCATGCTGTGCTTCTTTATTCACTCCATGCTTATATCTGAGTTAAAAATTCCTTTCTAGAGACTCTGATTCAGTTTCACATGGTTCACCCTAAAATTTCTGCAGCAATATCAAGAATCTTGTTTTATCTGAGTGAAGCTTTATATTGTAGGCAGCAGCAAGACGTTGTGTATTTGCTCATCTTCCCACCAACACAACAGATCTATAACTGCTAACTAGACTAGGCTGATGACCAAAGACTAATTTTAATATAGATACTGACATACAAATTCATTTAAAATGCCTTTAGTACACATACACAATTAATTAATGTTGTAAATATTATCTGTTATTTCTCTCAATATGAAGATAGTTAAAAATTCACATTTCTCTGAATATTATCAGAGTGGAAACTGGGAATGAAATGTCTAAATTTAGAAACTGAACTTTCTGCTATGGAGATTTACAAAATGCCCTGGAATTCTGTTCACTATTCCCATCCATCTCTAACATTTACATCTCTGTCAACACTGCTTTTCCTAATAAGGACTTGCTTTGGTCCTTATTATTTTTTGTGTTGTTACTATCAAAAGCCATAGCTTCTCAAATCAAGACTCACCTCTAAGCATATTGATTGATTTAGATTCTTTTGATTTCCTTCTCTGACATGTCAAGTATTAAACATTTCAACCCCAGGCAGTTTCTCATGAACATTTGCCACGTTTGTGCAGACATTGGAAAGACAAATTTGTTTACTCTTTGATCTTCATTGTTGCTCCAGAGAGTTTTCACTCTGGAATTGAGTCTCATGTTCTCATATCACTTATTTATCACAACCTGACCTTACGGTAGGAATCTTCAACATTTTTGCTTTGTCGCTGGGCACACTACCATTCTCTCATTTATCACTTGCAACATAAAACATTAGTACTTCACACTGCATAATCCAATGTTAATCCCGATTTCCTCCACAGTCATGTTCTCATGAGTTTCCCCTCATGCTCATTATATCTAGTGACTGCCATGATCGCCTCCCAAAATTCAGTGTAACTCCTATCTCCTTTTGTCAGGATCAATTCATTTAATACTCTACCCCCATTACCCAAATAAGGATATACTTGAATATATGATTTGTTTATGTTCATTAGATCCCTAAAATACTTCCTTTCTTATTAAAAATAAATTGCTACATTAATTATTATAATTATTTTACTCCATTTCTTATATACTCAGCTATTTTCCATTCTGCTTATTGTTTCACAAATAATTATGTTTGGAATGAGTATAAAATCATGCTGACTGGCCAGTCTTTATAATATGATCATTACCCTCAAATTATTTTTCAATGGTGCCCAATAATCATATTTTATTTTGCTATTCATATCCTCACTCTCACTCAGCTTGAGGACTATTTAACAGTTCCTCTTTCCTTACACTGAAAACCTCCTCCCTAATCCTTCTTCTCAGCTGATCATTTACTGACAATTTCAAGGCTGACTACATAATTTACAGGTCCTGCAGCAAAAAGAAAATGCAAAGCTTCTTGTGGGAAAAAAAAGCACATTAAGTCACCAGCTTTTTTGTCTACATTCCACTTCAAAATAACATGCCTTTTAATTTAGTACTTAATAATGAGATATGTAAGCAGAAAACTTAAATGCAATGGATCAAACAACATTTTTAAATTTTAGAATGCTAGTCTTGAGCACAAATATTAGAAACTAAAACTATATGCATAATCACTAACATTACACAATTCATATTTTATACTGCGTGAAAGTGTTTATGTTTTGTTCGTGCTAGAATAGGAGAAGTGGTATATAATATAAACTCAAGTGTTATTTTGTTATTTCCTGTTTATTACATCTTCTATTTTTTTTGAAAATATTTTACACAGTATATTCCGATCATGGTTTTTCTCCATCATCTCCTTGTAGATACCCCTAAATCCCCACTAATGTAACACCAGAACTTCTTTCTCCCTCTTTAAAAAACAAAAAGTACAATTCAAACTACACATACACACACCAAGTGCTCCAGCAAAGAAATAATAAACTGTAATATAAAAGCAAAAGACTAGAGAATTTATCTGTGTAGTTTTTGTTTAGATGACCTCTCTATTGGTGAGAGAGGGGTTTTGAAGTCTCCTACTATCAATGTGTGAGAGTCAATATGTGATTTGAGCTATAGTAATGTTTCTTTGATGAATGTAAGTACCCTTGTGTTTAGTGCATAAATAGAATCACAACATTCTATTTGTGGGTATTTTTCCCTTTGATTAGTATGTTGATGTGGGATGTCATTCTGTATTTGGCTTGCTTTTATTGGTTAATGAATAAAGCTGGTTTGGCCTATAGCAGGGCAGAATATAGCCAGACTGAAAGAGACATATAAATAAGTCGGCAGTGTCTATGAGGTGCTATGTAGCTACTGAAGGAGACAGATGCCACTGGAGCCTTACCAGTAAACCATAAGCACTGTGATAAAAATATAAAATAATAATAATGGGTTCATTTAAAATATAAGAGCAAGCTAAAAATCTGATAAAAGTTATTGACCAAGCGATGTTGCAATTAATATAGTTTCTGTGTGACTATTTTGGGTCTAGGCACTGGGAAATGAGTAAGAAGCCTCTGCCTACAATATGTAGTGTCTTTTCCTATCTCTTATGATTAGTTTTGGTTTAAATATATTCAAATGGCTATGGAAGCTTGCTTCTTAGGTCCATTTGCTTAGAATTTCTCTTTCATCTCCTTTATGCTGTGGTGAAGTCTATACTTGATATTAAGATTTTCTTTTTGGATGTAGCATAAAAATAAATCCTGTTCTCACATTTATTTTGTCAGTCTTTCTCTTTTACTCAGGAATTGATATCATTTAAGTATGGAGATATCAATGAGCAGTGTTACTTGTTTCCAATTATTTTGCTGTTATGGTGGGCCCCATCTATTTGCTGGTCTGAGATTATTTTTATTCCTTGAGCTTTCTTGGGTGTGATTTACCTCTTCATATCGAAGTTTTGCTGCTTCTAGTGCCTTCTGTAGAACTGGACTTAACTTTGTTTTTCATGGAATATTTTTATTTCTCCATCTATTATGACTGAAGTTTTGTAGGGCATAAGGGTCTGGGCTGGCATCTGTAATCTCTTAGAGTTTTCAAATCATGCATCCATATTCTTCTCGTTTTTAGAGTCTCCATTGAGAAGTCAGACGTTATTCTAATGGGCATGCCTGTTGTTTGGTATTTTTCCCTTGCATCTTTTAATAATCTTTCTTTGATCTACATACTTGGTGTTTTTTTTATTTGTCATGCAGAATTTCTTTTCTGTTCCTGTCTATTTGACATTCTGTATAGTTCTTGTATGTTGGCTGGCACCTCCTTTTTAGTTTGGAGAAATTTTCTTCTAAGATTTTGTTAAAAATATGTGCCTTTGTCTTAAATGTCTTCTCCTTTCTCTATTTCTCTTATTTATAGATTTTTTTCATTATGTCTTAGATTTTGTGGATGTTTTGTACCCTCTTATTTTAGATTTAATATTTTCTCCAACTGAGATATCTATTTATCTTACCTTGCCTGAGATTCTCTCTTCCATGTCTGTACTCTGTTGGTGAGGTTCACCTCTGGCCTTTTAGTATAACATCCTAAATTTATCATTTTCAGCTTTATCTCAGGTGTGTGTGTGTGTGTGCGCACGCGCGTGTGTGTGTGTGCGCGCGCATATGTGTAATTCTAGTTCTAGTTTCCTGTCTTGAACAGCTTTAATTACTTCACCTTACAATTTTTTTTCACAGATGTCATTAAGGCATTTATTCCTATCATTTAAGTCATTGAACATGGTAATAGCTACTGTTTTACCGTCCTTGTTTTGTGCTTCAGCTATATTGAATTGGAGGGAGTTAGCTAGTATAACAGTGTTAATAGTATATGATGGAGATATATTGTCTTAGCTGATAATGTTTATGCTTTTGTGCTGGTGTCTAGGCATCTATAGTTAGGATAATTGAGGTGATTCTGTCTGTGGATATTGGGTCTTCTCTTTGTAGTTGGGTGTTCTACTCCTAGCTTTCCCTTACACTTTCTGTATCTTGCATGGAGAATGCTGCTGCCGGTCAGTGTATGTCAGAAAGGAATATAGGCAAGCTAGAAGAAAAATAAGCACTGGGGATTCTAGGTAGAATCTGAACACTGTTTATGACTTACTGATGAGGAAGGGAAGACTAAAAAAAAGGAACAGTATGTTATCCAGTCTTTTCCTTTTGTATTTACATCATCATTTCCAGTGAATCTGACAGCCAAGACAACAAAGAAAGATCTGGGAGGAAAGGCTTACAAAATCATGTTTGGTTTTAGCATATGGCTACCTACTTTGAGGTGAAAGCAAGAACTTGTATAGTCTGAGCATGTGACAGAATCTAAGTTTTATAATATCCCTGACTTTGCACAGGTTTTGGGTTTTGTCTAAGTCTCACAGACTGGGGTGGGTGTATTCTGCTGAAATTCTCTATTTAGTGTGGCCCCAAGGCAGTGCTGATGAGCTGACAAAGAAGAGTACAGAATCATATATCTCCTCTGAATGTATTTCTTTACCAAGCTCCACAAAATGAAAAGTCAAAGATAAAATTGATATGTATCACATAATGCAAACAATAGAGAATTATGTTCGTAGGGAGTTCTTCTTTAGAGACAATTGTGCACCTGCACAGTCTGCACATCCCTGTGCGATTTCTGAGACAGAATATGATGAGAGCATTTTACCTCTATCAACATACATCATCTCTTTGTGCCTCTGTACTGCATCCTTAACTTCCAGCCTGTTCTGTTGAACAGCTTGCTCTACTGTTGTTCTTGACACTACACTTAATCCTCTTTTCCTTTCCAACTATTCAAAACACTAATCTCTCTGTTATTTCAGCCAGATCATTCCCATTGACAAACATTGTTGTTATTAGCAAAAAAATAAACCAAAGACCTCTCAACCATGACTTTCAATCAAGTTTCTGTGCTATTTATATTATTCTGAAGCTCTGTGAGGAAACATTTTGCTATTGGTGGGTCTATATCTTTCTTTCTTTGAATTTCCTCATTTACTCCTTACCCTCCTTACTACCTATGAGTCACTCTGTGAGCCACACAGACATTGTTTGGCTAATCTAAGAGGTCAGTTTAAGGTTAAATCCTTACTCAATCTTATCGTACTTATCACAGAAATTGGGATGACCTTTCCTTCATATATTTTTCAGTCCTTATTCAGTTTAGGATATGATTAATTTTAGGCGTTGCCTTAGCTAGATAACAATATGGGGATATTTTTCAGTCTTAAGCCTGTAACTTATGAGGACATTGGCCTGTTTACAAATATGAATATTTAAATCAGTAGAGCAAATAAACGCAAGATGATTCAATAGGTAAAGGCTCTTGTCACCAAAGCTGGCAAAACGGTTCCAATCCCTGGGCCAAATATAGTGGAAAGAGAGAACAAACTCCTCCAAGTTATCTTCTGATCTTCAGTCATATGTGCACTCAAGCACACACACAAACCCACACAGGCATACATACACACATACATGCATACACAAGAGAAAATAAATGTGAAGTTAGCAAACTGAGTTAAGCAAACCATCAAATAGAATAGTCTCATTCAACCAATCTAGGCTTTAAGAAAAGCCCTAAGATCACCTAAAGAAGAGAAATCCTGCCTCCAGACTACACTTATACTGAGACCTTTCACCCCCTCTCCTTTAGGTCTAGCATCCCTTTCAGGTTTCCAATTTTCCAACTTCTACAAATTATAAGGCAACTTCTTAACCTACCTCTGCTCACATTCTCTCCCTTCCCCTTTCTCCTTCCTCATCTTCTTTCTGCTTTGGTAACACTCCCAGACCCATATGGATTCCAAGAGAACAAAGCCAAGCACCTGGTTTTACTCTTGCCTCTCACACTACTCTAGCTGAGTCTTTCCTGCTATTTATTCTCCATTTTCCCAGTTTCTAAACTCTGGATTACTGCTGACTTTAAGCTTGGCATTCATCTTAGTGCTATTTTTAGTCATTTTCTGGTGATGTCATCTCATGATGTTCCTAAGTTTCATCTAAATGTTGGCAAGTCTGAGTTTTTATTTCTATAGCAGAAGTTTCTTTTTTACATTTCAGATTCAGGTAGCTGGCAACTTATTTTTCAACTCCTACCTAGATTTAAAGTGAGTGTAGTACATTCTGGAATATATTTTTACTGACCAGTGACTGCTTACCTAAAATGTACAAGGACCTGTGTTTGAGCCACACTACCACTGTCATGTGCTTCAGAATGAGCTCCTGACTCATAACCTCCCTTTAAAGAGCATTGAATTTTTTTTTTGACATTTCTAATTCTATAGAATGAGACTTCCATGTTCAGAGTGATCTGGACTCCTCTCAGTCTATAAGATCAAGATCAACAATTTTCCTATTTTTACTCTCAAAAGTCAGCCTGATTCACACAATTTCATAAGCATAACCTTGCTGTGCATAATCACCACTTTTTCAATCCTGGGCAATGATAAACATATGCTAAAACCTTTTGGGCTTTGTGGCATTCATATTAACAAATCTATTGTTGCTTCCTTTTTTCATCTTTATGTGTAGGCAGTCATGCAGTGAAATTTTATGGGTATAGCTAAAATCAATTAATGCAAAAAGAGGCCATGAATTTTAAAAGGATCAAAGAGTTATGTGAGGGTCTAGAGAAAGGAAAATGAAGAGGAAATGATATAATTATATTATCAACTAAAAAGAAATTAAAGAAACAATATAAAACAGAATTGCTAACTGGTGTTTGTTGTCCTGTCAGTGGCTTAACACCACATCTGTCCTGGGTTCCCTCTTACCTAATTAAAATGCAACACCTGTTGGCGTGGATTCAGGACACCATTTTTCTGCTCTAAACCTTTATCCCTGGCCCATTGGAAACACTGTAGTTTATATAAGACCCACTGTGATGTCTAAAATCATCTAGGATTTTCCATTTTCTTATTCTGGAGGTCTGCTCTTCTTCAGACATATTAATCAATCTATGCATTTATGGTCTTTGCATTTTCTAGTCTTTCAAACAGGAATGACATGAGTCTAGTTTGCTCACCCCTGCCACGTTAATATTCAACACTAACTCTTGGGAATCCCTTTTTTTTGAGGGGGGAGATTTTGGTGTGAGAGATAAATAGACAGATATAATTAGATGAGTAAAAGGATGGAAAGTTGATCAATTCTACTTTCTAGTCCCAGGTAATGACAAGTTCAACCACACATGGGTCATGGCAGTCACACTAAATTTTTCAATGCATGGAAAAGATGCCCAGACCCATCTAATCTCTCACAGAACCCATGACCCCAAATAAGACATGAATAAAAATTCAGACTCCAACAATGCTAGGAGTAACAGCTCATTCTCGTACTTATCTACTGTCCGTATCCCCAGAGTGACCCCCCCCCCTTTTTTGCTTACTTTGGTCTAGGGTCCATGTTAATCACAGAGAACATTCAATAGCTTAGTAAATAGCATAAATGTGTTGATATATATATATATATATATGACTATCATTAGAATAGATTAATTTCACAATAAATTTGAGACATATAGAGATTTTCTACAAAACTCTACTTCACGCGACTAGCTTCTTTTTTATGAAAATGTTCTATACAAAGATATATTCATTTCTCACAATTGATGAATTTACATTGACACATACTAACCAAGCATTCATAGTTTACACTTTGGGTCACATTTCATACTATATATTCTATAACTTTAGTTTGAACAAAAATGTATTATCTTGTATTCATTATTCTTCTGTGTCTTCTCAGGCATATTTCCTTTTATTTTTTTCTCAAATCCTTAATGATCTTTACATTTTCTTTATATATCTTTATATTTTTATCTGAGTACCATACATTTGGATTTGTGCTGAATATATCCCATTGGCAACATTCTTTCATTTGGTATTTCTCATATAAATTATCTTGTCACAACCAGTCAGATCATTTCCTTTTGGCAGTAAATCCTCTCCCATTTCTGGGTAGTCTAGTCTGTCATTTGCCTCCTATGATCTTTGTCTCAGTCCATTTATTCTACCATGAAAAAAAATACCCTAAACTTGGTGATGTTTGGATTGGTGACATTGAAAAGCAGATGAATTTCTCACAATTTTTCCAGACAAGTCTGTGGTAAAGTTATTGGGTAGCTCTGCATCTGGTGGTATCTGATTTCCTTCTCAAATGTAGTACTTTCTTGAGTCTTTGCATGTGCTGACAATGTCCTATTAGCTCTCTGGTTCCCCTTTAAAAAGAGCACAAATAATTCTTTTGTGACTTAGAGACAGGGTCTTTGTACATAGTGCTAGCGCTCTTTAAACTCATTATGTGGAGCAGTTAGGCTTGGACTCACAGAAATCCACCTGTTTCTGTCTCTCAAAGGCTGAGAAGAAAGGCATCTATCGCTAGCAAGGTCACTAATCTTATTGGGGAGGACTCAACCATAATGACATAATACTTATTTGCAGTTACATTTTAATATAAATCTGGTAGAGAGCATATGGATCCAGGCCATAGTGTACATCTTGGCTGCTTTCAAGATTGAGCAATTTAGAAACAAATCAACAACAAAACAAAACCCTGTTGCAACATCTTATGTTCACACATTTGTGTAGATGAACATTTTTAGCTCATTTGGATAAATTCCCAGAAGCTTGATCACTGGATTGTATTGTCAAGCTATGATGGTTTCTGCAAGTAACTGTCATATTGTCTGACAAAACATCTGTACCAGGAGCAATATATAGAGTTCTTGCTCTATGTTCTTACTAAAATTTACTGCTGATCATGTTTGGCACATTGACCACTCTAAGACATGTCAAGTACTATTTCACTTTTAAAAATTTGTTTTCTTTTTTTTTTTAAGAGACATCATTTCCTATGATTATTTCCCACTCTATATCTTTTGTAAAAAGGTGTCTTTCGAGACTTTGAAACTTTTATTTTTAGAATAGTGTTTTGTTGTTTTAACTTGGACACAGCGGCTGATCCTTAACGCACTGCTATTTCAACCAGCAGTTGCAGTTCTGCAGTTAGCAGCCTGCTCCTTTGGCAGCAGCCCATGTGACTGGGCTTCAGCCTGTTGGGAATTCTATTCCCACAGTTACTGGCTCTGCCACTGCTACTAAAGGTAACTTTAACTGAATCTTTATCATGATCTTTATAAATGAAACTTGAGCATTAAGACTGATGTAAAATCTTGTTAGCTCAGAGAGGTTGAAAAGCACAGAGTATCCTGCTGCTCCTCTAAATAAATAAAGACACACCACTCCAAATCCCTCTCTATTACTTCTTGTGTATTCCTTATCTCTTCCAGATCCCCCTGATGTTCTATGATTACTTTCTATCAGCTAGTTGCTAATACAGCCTCCTGACCAAAGGCTAATTATATTTATTTAATACAAAAGCAGACTCGGGGTTCACAATATTATAGAATATACCCCAACATTTCTCTCTATATGTCCAAATATAAAGGAAATGTTTTAACTCTAAAACAGTTCAACTATATACAATAAAACCAATTATCAAGGAAGGATTCCATTCACAATGTTCAGTTCTTTTGTATTTGACAAATTCAGAGAAACTACTCTATTATCTATCCTGCTTATTGAATACAAAATTTGGTACCTAATTTAGTTTCTATTATAACTTGTATTGCTAACACCAAAATATCTTTTCAGACCTCCAAAACATTCTTTTAGATAAACAGTTTAAGGTTTTATGTCTCTCAAACTTATACACTTTACTGTTGCATGGAGAGGCTGCTTGTTCATCCCAGCCACCTGACTAGCTTAGCCCAGAATTAACCACACAGAAATTGTATTAATTAAATCACTGCTTGGCCCATTATCTTTATACTCTTATTGGCTAACTCTTACATTTTGATTTAGCCCATTTCTATTAATCTATGCATCGCCACGTGGCAATGCTTACCAGGAAAGATTCAGCATGTTTGATTCTGGCGTCTTCATGGTGTCTTTCTCCCACTCCATCTTTCTTCCTCCCAGCATTCAGTTCTGTCTTCCCCGCCTACCTAAGTTTTGCCCTGTCAACTAGGCCAAGGCAGCTTCTTTATTCATTAACTAATGAAAGCAACACATAAACTGAAGGAACTCTTACACTACTTTATGCCTCTTTTGTGAATTTCTTTTCTGAATTTGGTAGCAAGGAAAACTATAACTATAAATATCCCATCTTTTACCCCATCAAAGACCTGACAAGGATAAAATATTACTGGGTGAAAGAGGAAGTACATAGCAAACAACTTACAAACTACAGAAATGAAAGAATAACCCAAGATTTTTTTTTGCAACATTGAGGCATCCATCTTTGGTCTACAGGCCTAGAATATCTGACAGATTTTTGTGTAAAGCAAAAATTTAGAAGGGCTGTCCTAACTTGTCTTAGCAAAACTTGACAGTCACCTTATTTTGTGTCCTACTCAACCAATTTGGACAACATACTGTCATCAGTCAAGGCAAGGGTAGCTCCTTGCCCAGAGACTAATTTTGCCACAAGAAAAGGAAACTCCATATGGTGATTCTTTGATATCAATCATCTGTTTTTTAATTTAAATTAGTGCTGCCAAAAACAGATGAATCTCACTATCATGAAAAGCCTCAAGTTATTAAAACACCTTAAATGTCACATCTGTATGTCTCTTAAATATTTATGTTAATTAATAAATATGTTATTAATTAATAAAATAATAAATATTTTAAAGTATTTATGTTTTTAAGTTTAAAAACATAACCTTAAAAACATAAGATTTCTAACTACCAACCTGTATTTCTTAATTGTAAGTTACATTTTTAAACGAGTTGAATAGGTGAAATACATTATACAAGAGTAGAAACATAGAAACAGAATAACAAAATAACCTTAAATTTGTATCAACATGCAAGACCCAATATGAAGGCAAAATATTTGATACTGATAATTGCTATTTAGTTCAAAGCAGATTCAATACTCTGCCCTTTATCCTTTCCATTCCATATCCCAAAATAGATTCTTAAATCCAATCTCCCTTGTTTAGTTTCCTCCCTCATTATAACCAGCCATAATTTGAAACCAACCCCACTACTATGAGAAATATTCATAACCCACAGTATGATCAAAACCTACCTACCCCACCTCTTATGAATTTGGGCATTGTATTCCGACAATTACTTCCTGTTGTCTGGGTACAACAGATTCTTTAGGGGATCCTGATAAAACTGAGAGAATGGTCAAGTACTGGGAAAACTAGTTGTAACATTTGGTGTCCAGTCTGTGTGTAATGGGAAAGTGCAGGGCTTATCTGATATCCTGGATAGAGTAGGTTGTGGGACTGGACCCTCTTATCTAGAAGTTTTGAAGTTGTCCTGAAAAGTTTGTATTTCAAAACTTATTTTTGTTTGTCAGATTAATGGCATTATCACAGTCCGGGTGAAACAATTGCTGTGGGGCCACATCTTCCTTTTAGAAACTTCAAAGGTTGCTGTTAGGAATAGTTACAGTTTACTGCAGAAAACTTACATTTTAAATGTCATATGCAGCAGATCTCAGAGAGGTTAAAGGACCACAATCTACTTAGTATATCTAGGGCACATAAACTTAGTTCCTAGTTAATTGTTTCAAAATCAAGTTTAAAATCACATACAGGAAGCTAGATGAAGCCTATTTCTATAATTAGTTAGTACTCTATATGACCATTAGTATCACAACAGAAAGTATATATATGTATATATATACTCATACACATGTAGTAATCTTATAAATTTTGAGACAATACTTATCTCTTAAGAAAAGGTGTAGAAAGTCAAAATAAAACCAAAGAATTATGAGATTCTGTCCCAGACCAAGTGCCTCTTCTGACATAAGACAAACATTTTGAATTTTCCTTTACAAAGCATCCTTAGGTTTAGAGAAGAAGAGAGAAAAAGGGAGAACAGCTATAACCACTAAGGGTACCATCTATGCACATTCAACAGAACAATTCTACAAATTGGTTTAAAATATTTTACATGTATTTAATTAATACACTATGCTATTTTTATGTACCCCGATATACAATCCCCTACCTGGTAACTCACTCAAGGGGTATCTCACTTTAAAGATATGCTTAATTAAGAGAAAGGGGTATTAAAGACCCCAGAGATAGATATATTACACAGTGCTTTATTGACTTTAAATTTTATAAATGTCAATGAAAAAGAGCAATGGATGTGGAGAAATATTGAATGATAAAAAGCTACTAAATTAAAACTGCTGAAATAAATTAAACATATGTTGACTTCAGGATGGAAGCCAGGACATGTGCTATGTTGGTCAACAGTTTTACTTTATTCTATAGGAGAGTAAAATCATTTTGTCTCAAGAAAGATCTTAGGATTTCTATTGGGTAATGAAACACCTGAATATATACATATATATATATAATATATAATATACTAATATATATATATATTAATCTTATAAATATTGAGATAATACTTGTACTTTAAGAAAGGCTCTAAAATGTCAAAAGTTAGGGTTGGGGAAAAGTTTTGTTCAAATACTCAAATCATTTTCTTTCTTACAATTGTTTTGTTTATTTTAGATAGTTTGAAATTCCATATAAATTTTAAATCAATGGAGTCTCCTGTTTGGCCTGCTTTATTATAGAATCCAGGACCATTGGCCCAGGGATGAAACCACCCATAGTGGGCTCTACCCTCTTCCCCCGAAGCTGATTAAAACAGTGCCCCACAAGCTTGCCTACAGGCGCATCTTGTGAAGCATTTCTTAATTGATATTCCCTCCTCTGAGATGACTTTAGTTTTTGTCCGGTTGTTATGAACTATTCAGCACAATATGGAAGAAAACTCTGATCATTATATAACTCTTAAATTGACCATAGATCTCAACTTATAGACAGAAGCTGTAAAATTTGTACATGGAAAAAGAAAAATATTAATTGTTATTTTTTCCTAAACTTGAACTAAAATTTTGTTTTACATTACATAAATAAGTGCTCATTATAGAAGAAAATTTAAATTACTTTGCAAAAGATAAGTTAGCACTTATCTTTTAATATTTAAGAATGCATTCAACTCTTCCAGGGGACTTTGATTTGCTTCATAGCACTCAAATTACATTGTTCCCAATTACATGTAATTCTAGCTTGAGGTGATCAGATCCCCTTATCTGACCTCCAAAAACACCTGCAATCATGTCCTATACTCACATAGACACATACACAAAATTAAAAAAATAAAATGAAAAGTTAATCCATACTGGAAAAATATTCATATTTTATGTTCTATCTATATGCATTCATATCACACACAAAGAGGTGCACAAACACACACTAGTGTATACACAGCCAACACATGCATATGTTTAAAGAAACTTTATCACAGATGCAAATAACCTCTACAGTTCTAACTGAAGCAACATAATTTAAAGTAGTAAAATAATGTAACACTTATCAAGGAAGTGCAAATTATGAAATTGGACTTTCACTACTTTCTCATTTGCATTTTTAAAATTAAAGTCTGAAAGTAGAGAACACCTCCTACATTGATTCGGAAAAGCCGATGTGGCAACAGTATCACAGGAAAAAGGAGGAGCATATGTTCTCTATACCACCTGATATGACTTGAATGCCAATTGCTCAAAATTAGTCCAGGTTTTAAAACATAGCTCAGAATATGTTCTAATTTGTATGTAAAGCTTAGCAGATGTAACTAATTATGTGAGAAGTAATTCACGTTAGACTAATATGGGCTTCTATATTCGTGTAACTGATATCTGTGTAAGATAGACACCAATGCACAAGTACAATGCTTGTCTCGATGCTTATAATTGTTGATAGTGACAGGTTGCTTTTTTTCTTAGAATTTCTTGGCAAGACTTTGAGATACACATGTACATAAATACAATTTTTCTGTATACATATATGTTTGAAATGGCAACTTTAGTACTGGTTTGCCACAGTTTCACAGTTTAAACATTTAGTTTTTCTTTAGCAATGGTGGTTGAGGTAAGCTAACATAAATTATGTTTCTGAGGAACAGAAGCAAATAGGATTACAGTTCTCAAAGGTTAACTGAGTACACTCTAAATTATACTTAAGTAGTATTTCTCAAATTTGAATGCATATGCAATTAGTTCAAAACATACTTGCATATGAATTCCACATTGTTTTAATTATTTTTAATTGTGCATGAAATGTAAGATTAAAATATAGTCCCTGGTCATTAATGTCAGCCAATGTTGATAAATGCGTCTAGGAGTTCAGCATTAGGGAGTGACACCTCAGCCGCAGTCATAGAGCAGTAGCCCTGAGATTCGTGACTGTGGATGTCATGGACATCTCTATGCATAGAAAACATCTTTGTGAGACCAGCTATCCAGGTCACCACTTTCTATTCTGAACTGTCTTTATTGTTGCATTTGAGACAGAAAGAATTATGCTAAGCACAAAAGGTTTATAAAGGTATTCTTGGGTAGGATAAATTTCGAAACCACCTACTCAGTATCAGTTCTGCTGCGTCAATTTCTTAGAGCAGATTTACAAACATGGTGAACCTGTGATTATTCACAGTAAGTTCATAGCTGCATGTTAATTATAAATTACTGATTGCTCTGCACTGAATTCTATCCTTCTTTAAAGTAATATGTTAGCTTCTAACACCAAAACTTTAGAATGTGATTGCACATAAAAGTCACAGCTTTACTGAGATTAACGTGATGGTTAAGGTGGACTATGGTCCTCTATAACCAGTCCACTAATGAGAAGAGATTACGAAGCAGACATATGCAAAAGACCACACAATGTCCCAGGAAGAAGTTGACTATGTGTAACAAAAAGAGGTTCAGAAGAACCCCACATTAGTTGAATTATTATGATAATAAATTGTGACAGACTTACAATGATTTTATTGCTCTCACTAACACCTTACTGCAATAGTGCCCAAAGAAAACAATCTGATAGACATGTCAGAAGTTCTTTACAATCCAGTCATCTATTCAGCTTCCATTTCTTATTTTGGCAAGTATGTTCCTTAAATTAATTAGTATCTATTCTTTATGAAAGAAAGCAAACGTGAGTTGATTTGAACCTTTGTCATTCTCTATCAAAAAATTCTTCTTGTGTGGTCTACACAGGAGAGGTAGCATTTAATCTATCAAAATATCTCCCCTAGGATCCAGATGTTGATAGATTCCAGTTTTCCTAATGTGATAATGCTGCCTTGGAGGAAAGATAAATGCCAAAATTTTAAGCATTTTAAAGACATTTTAAAAATCAATGCCAATTAACATTTCTAAAATGTATTCATTTGATTTCTTTAAAAAATACTGCATGAGATGTAAAGAAATATAAAAAAACAAATAAACAAAAATTCATCTACACAAACTGAATCAGGGAGCTGCCATGGAGCAGTAACCACAGAAGGAGCTCACAGCCTGCCATTATTTCCTCTTTCCAGATGGTTGTTTCCAAAAGAGCTCCATGCTGTGATACTAAATATAGATAGATGTGTGTCTAGTATGGATGACTGTATTTATGGTAGGGAGTTGCAATAAACTGATCAAATTTCTTGAAAGCTACCTAGAGATTTCTGGTCGTTCTTTCAAATCTATCCAATGTAAATTCTGAACAAAAAGATGGGGAAAAAATTACAATTATTCACAAAGATTGCCAGCAGAATAATAATGAAAAATGAAATTCATATATAAGTAACCACAAATATGCAAGACTGATGTAGTAGTCATTAATATTAACACAACAGAAGAACTTTAGCAAGGATCACAAGGAAAGGAAAAAGGTGTCCTCGGAAACAAGAGTCGTAGAATAGAGATAATGTCCACTGAAGCTTGACCACAGGGAAAAAAACTTGATGAGATAGAATCAGGAAAACAATCTGAGATGTGGTGCACTGTGTATCTAAGAAATAGTAATAAAGGGCCTTGACAATTGCTTGTCATGAATGATAGCAAAGGTAGATAATTAAGTACCTAGAAGTGAAATAAGACACTGAACATATTTGTGATCAAGGTAGGCAATAAAAATATCTAGGAAGATAATGCCAGCAAAAGTAAAAGTATCAGAGTCAAAATTGTTCATTTATTATAGACAATGCGCTACTATACAAATGGGAAAAAAATCATTTCTCTTCAGATAGCAACCTGCTCATATATTCATCTTCACTTCATCCTATCAATAATTTATGGGAAAGTTCAATACACATGAATGTGAATAAAAGAAAAAAAACTAAACATTCATACGAAGTTGCAAGAAGAAAGAAATAAGGAATGTTCTTGAATATCGAATAAAGAACTCTGCTGTAAAGCCTTTACTAAAAGATATGAAGTAGAGGAAAATTACAATGCAATGATCTTATAACATGTTATAGATACTAGAAATTCAAACTCTCAGAATAAAAATGCCCAAATACCAGGCAGATGTGAAATAGAATTTCAAGTCAGTAAAGAAAGTATAAATTGCAATTTTCTCAGAGAAAACTAAATTACAGTATACACAAGGGAGCACAGCAAGGCCAAGACTACAATAGAATCACAGAAGAGAAGGAAAAGAACCAAGGAAATTCAACTTAAATGAAAAACATATACAGTCAAGGGGAAATAGGTATAGAAAAAATGGTAACAGAATGGCTAACTCAAAAACTGTCTAAAAGTCTGATCAGATTTTCACAAAAATAGTTTAAAAATGCTCTCAGTATCTAAACAAAAATGTTTTAATTATTTGCAGAGGAAAGAAAGTAATTTTGGGGGCTGCTGTCACAGCTTCATTGATAAACTCCTTGCCTATAACAGGCTCTGGTTGTGATTTCTAACATTCCAAGACCTGGGCATGAGTCTGCGATCCCAGTAGATGCAGGATGACTCAAGTTTTAAGTTCATCCTCTGTTGCACAGAGTCTGAGATCAGCCTGTGCAACATGAGATCCTGTTACAAATAAAAATAAAATAATGAAAAGAATGTCATTTTAAATTTAATTTGACAAAAAATATTCACTAAAAGCACAGGAATAATAAAACTAATTCAATAATAAGTGACAATGCCATTCTTCAAATTTAAATGCTATAATAAATTTAGAAAGTGAAATTGCAGTTAAGAATTTAGAAAGTTGACTAATAAATCAATGGCAACAGAAGGTTTTTCAGATTTGCAGTGAAGACAGCTGTGAAGGGAGGTGTTAAACATTATATGCAAATGTGTGCTGATATAAATCTAAAAACCAAATAAAACAAAAACTGCAAGAGAAAGAGAGTAGCACACTTAAGGTCGTATTGAGTGGGTATCAAACAAAAAATCCCAACATTGGCAAACTAAATATCAAAGACTAAACTAAACAGGTGCTTAACTATTAATGTATGATTGTTGTGGGATAAACTTTATGTACACTGTGAGGCTGTGTCTTTGCCAAGGCACCTTCTGATTAGTTTAATAAAGAGCTGAATGGCCAATAGCTAGGCAGGAGAGGAGAGGTTGGGCTTGTGGGGAGAGAGAGGAAGAGGAGAAGGAAACTAGGTGCCTTACCAGCAAGGCCCCCAAGCAACTACAGAGGACAGGGACAAGGAACATGGCAAAAGGTAGAGTCATAAAAGCAGGTTAATTAAGTTATGAAAGTGAGTTGGGAACAAGCCTAAGCTAAAGACCAAGACTTTGTAATGCATAGTGTCTCCATGTCATTACTCGGGAGTTGCTGGTCCCACAAAGGAAAGTCTGACTACATTTGAAAATATTTGCTAAACATGATAACACTATAGTAGGAAAAAAAGTCTTCCTAACTAAAAAGGTTATTTCATGTTTATTGGTATAGTGAAAATAAGACACCCAAAGGAGAACGTTACCAGGTAGGACAGACAATCATGTGACAACAGTGAAATCTCTCACTCTATTATACTGGAAATTCAAATGTCAACTAACATTTTAGCATGGTTATTTATTTCCTATCATATACCCTGTGACTTATTTCAATATCACTACGCAGTTCAGGCTCTTCTTGAAGATGGGATTCTTCTGTCTTTGCATCTAGGGTTCTGGGTTATAGTATCTGTCGACACCAGACTTTCATCTTGCCATTATAAAAGAAAATACTTTTAATCAATACAGAAGATGAAATTCTTCATGCAACATACAAAATGATACCCTGACAAGGAAATGATTCATAACAGCTCAAAATGCAGTATAGAGTAGATTAAAATTCAAGTTGGTGGTTAGATTCCATTGGCTAGTATGGCAGAATTCTGAACAAAAAGATGGGGAAAAGGGAGCTAGTGCTTGATAATCCTTAAAAAAGAGCCCAAATCACAATGAGGTACCACATTTGGGAATACAGATACAGTAAACGGTTAGTGGGAATTTATCCGAAAAGAACTTAAGCTCCTATTTCTGTAGATCAGTAATCCTTTGTATCTCCTCTGCTCTCTTTGAGCACATGAGGCTGGACTAGGCCTTAAGAGCACAAATTTTGTTTAATAAAGTTGATTCTCAATGATTAAAAAAAAACATGAGATAGCCGGGCGGTGGTGGCGCACGCTTTTAATCCCAGCACTCGGGAGGCAGAGGCAGGCGGATCTCTGGGAGTTCGAGACCAGCCTGGTCTACAAGAGCTAGTTCCGGGACAGGCACCAAAACTACAGAGAAACTCTGTCTCGAAAAACCAAAACCAAACCAAACCAAACCAAAACAAACAAACAAACAACAAAAAAAAAAAACAACCATGAGATATAAAGCAGAAAGTAGTTACAAGCAACTGTAATGCTCTGTTTTGTCCAAACCATTTCATATGAACACAAAACTGAATTATAACATAAAAGAATATTTTAGATGTTCCCATAAAAGAACTTGCAGTTGTGTGAAATACTAACAAAAAATAATGAAACGCAAACAGTTATAACATTCATTTCAAAGAATATTTTTCAAAAGTTCCTAATAATCAATTCTTGAGACTAATGAAAAAGATTAGTTAAATTTATTGTCATCTAATAAGTGTCATGATATACTCTAAGATTCAATAGACTGTGATTTATTCTATAATATCTTGAAATTTATATTTAGAAAAAATTTAGTCTTCAATATTTATGTAAATAAAAATAAAATATGAAAGTGAAAAAATATAAGCTGTAAAAAGATTTATTTTAGAAGGTAAAAGATTTTTCCAATGAATACTGTGAAGCATTGAAGAGAGAAACACATATGTTAAAGACATTCCATGTACACAACTACATTAAGGTTGCTAAAGTGCACCCATTCCATGGCTCTATCTGCAGTTTTAGTGGTAGCCTTATAATAATGCCATGATATTCTTCAAAGAAATAGAAAAAAATATCCTAATATAAAGTGTAGAAAACCTCAGAGTGACAAGGTAATCTTCAGGAAAGAGAATAAGGCTGGAGGACTGCCATGACCTGCTTTCAAACACAGACCTGTGACTGCAGCATTCTGGTGCCTAATGAAACTAGACAGATGTTGGACTAAAACATAAAAATGCAGCAGCATGGTGCTGAAGAAAAATCAGAAACACAGAGAAGAAGTACATTATGACAGTCTGAAAATATTCCTATTTATTTACATCTAGTTATTGATAATACACACACAAGAGGAGAGAGAAATGGAGATGGATAAAGGAAAGGAGAGAATACTGTCATCCGTAAACACTCCTGGGGAAATTGTACATCTAAATCCAGACAGTGACTAGATCCTTTCCTCTCACAAGTTATATTATAAAGTTAAACTGCAATAAAGATTTAATGTAAGGTTTAAAAATAATAGAAAATATATAATGAAAATGGCATAGAATATTAGTTTAGGCAAAGAATTCTTGGATCTAGCCCAAAGGCACTAACAATATAATTAAAAATGAGCAAATGCAATTATATCTATCTAGAATTCTTTTCACCATAGAGTGAACTATAAATACAGTGAACTGAAATATACAGAATGGGAAAAACGGTTAAAAAGTTATATATTGCACAGACATGCACACATACACGTATCTGAGAAGGTGAGAAGGTTTTAAGGTTTAGCATTTAGGGAACTCAAGAAACTCAGTAGCAAAACAACCAAACAAGAAATGTATAGGTATTCCTTATTTATTATTTCTTTAAAAAGAAACACAACAATAAATAAAATAAAAAATAAAATAAATAAAAAAAGAAACACAACTTGTGTGTATGTACATGTGTTTGTGTGTGTGTGTGTGTGTGTGTGTGTGTGTGAGAGAGAGAGAGAGAGAGAGAGAGAGAGAGAGAGAGAGAGAGAGAGAGAGAACTAAACATCCCTACTGTTCAGGGAAATATGAGTAAAACACAGAGATATATAAGCTTGTTTTAACAACACCAAGACTAAAGGAAACAAGTATTAGCTAGGAAGTGACTTGCTTGCACACACTGGTGTGAATATAAATTAGAAGAGCCATCATGAAAAACAATATGTTTTTTGTTTATGTAGCTACCATGTGACTAAGGGATCCTAGCTACATAAATATGTAAAAAAATGAAATTTTTATGTAAACATCTTTCTTAACTCACACAGACATTGAAGCGTTTTTATAACCAAGACATGGAAACAGCCAAAGTAAATTTCTGCCAACTGAGGAAAGGATAATGGAAATGTATGTATACAGAATACAACAGTATTGAGAGATCATATATTTGAAATCCTGTCATTCACCACAATGTAGTTGGAACCAGCGGTGAGTGGAATAAACCAGGTCCACATAGATAAGTGTACCCTGATTTCAGACATATGTAGAATATAAAATATTGCTTTCATAAGAACTGAAACTTAATTGTTGACAGTTTGTGGAGGATACTAGGGTAAGATTGGTCAAAGAGTACTGGGGCATAGTAAGAAAAAAGAAGCTCTAGTATATTATGATGCAATGAGATGATTATAGACATTGTAATCATTTCAGAATATCAGGGAAAGGAATTGAAAGCTTTTTATCATATAGAAATGATACATGTTTGAAAAGTAAGGTATGTTATGTAGTATTTAAACACTAAACGTGTTAGCTGCATGTTAGCTCAGTGATAGGTCCAAGTCTTGCGAAGTTACAAATAAATATAAATTTACTTTCTAAGGGAAAGCAATGGGTTGTCACCTTAGTTTTCAAGGAAAACTGCTATTTGTCTTTTTGAAGAAAGAAAGCTCCCCCTTAGAGAACATCAGCTAATAAATGACAGGAGAATTAGAAATAAAGTAACTATTTAAGAACCATTAGTGAGCATTATAGTCACCATTGCAAGATATATAAAAAAATGCATGTATCTTCATAATAATTTGGAAAAAATAAGCTTATACTTTCTTTAAATAGTTTTAGAGTTTCTACCTTATGAAATCAAAGTAAACATTAATGATTATGAGCCAATCAGGTTGTGAAGAATGACATTTTATAGAATACAAGTGATAATATAAAGTGCAAAGTTTGACTTAGAGAGATTACATATTTACAGAAAATATATGAACTAGAAAAACTCAAATAACAGCATGGTATAGAACAAAAATGTGGTACTTCAAATAAAATAGACTTGATCTCATAAAATCTTCAATACTGTGAATTTAAAGATAAAACTGTAGGTTATGCACCAACTAACTGGTTTTTGTGTCTATACTTCCAGAGTCTGAAAGTAAAGAGAAGATACGGCCAGCACATTGAGGAAAAAAGAGGGATCTTGGGCTACACAGCAAAGCCCTAATTCAAAACAAAAGCCAAAGCAAAAGGAACTAAAGAAAACAAAAGTGAGCCATATACTATGTCTTACTTTCTCCTTTGAAAGGTAATGAGACATCACTGAATGTAGTCCAGAGAACTGGAATACAACCCGGACACAAAGAGCATGTATGTGATAATTAGTGTCGTTCATCAATTGACACCAATAGGGAGTCATTTGGCAAGGGGGTCCTTCAATTGAGAAAGTGTCTCTGTATGACTGGCCCATTAGCAAGTTTTTGAGGTCTTTTCTTGATTGATAGTTGACATGGCAGAGAGTTGTCCATGATGAGTAATGCACTCTGGCAAGAAAGGCAGTTGGCAGCATTTTTTTTTTCTTCACCTCTGCTTCAATTCTTGCCTTCAGGTCTTTGGCCAGCCTTCCCTTCACTGTGGTCTGGAAGCTATAACCTGTAGCAATCCCTTTCCTCCCACATTGTTTTTGCGCATGTTGTTTTACCACAGAAATTGAAAGCAAAATGGAGAAAGTAAGATTTTTGTCAATTTTACTAGAAATGACAGCAACATTATCACCATAAGGTTTCACTGTCACACAGTCTTTAGTTTATTTCATAGTGACTCAGGAAATATGTAAGTTTATTTGTGTTAATATTTATGCAGAAAAGAAAGTTTATTTGAAAAGTATTAGTAATTATTTGTATTTATTTGTGAACATATATCACTTTCTTCTTTTTTATCTTTTTATAATTTTTTATTAAAATATTTGGGAAATCTCTAATTTTGGGAAGGTGCAAATAAAGTCCTAAAGAGGGAACAACTTGTAAAAATACCTCTAAGAGGATCCACTACATTATGGAAGATTAAAAACATGAATGAGACAGATTTACAGCTTCAAAGTTGGGTATATATTAAACACTAATCAGCATACTATTATATTTCAGAGAAAAGTATGGTTCATAACATAAAGTTGTAAAAGGGTACATGTATCAAATATTTTAATGGTTATTTTAACTAGCTTACATAGTAGTATGTTTCATAATGTCATATTTATAAATTATATGCATGCATACACACATATGTATATATTTAAATATATACACGCATATATACATACATACATACACACATACATACATACACTTATACATCCTCTTCTCTCTTTTTCTCCTCTGTGGACCTGGTCCCTGTATCCCCCTAACATTGTCACACTTTGAAATTTCATGGGTTCTGTTGTCTTTGCCATCCCATCCCACAAATTCTCACTGCTGTTCATTAACATGGGTAATATGTGTATTTTTCCAGATTCATAAGTAGTAAATGCTAATAAATGTAGTAGTAAACACATGTTTAGCTGTTGTAAGATAGGATCTGTACAAATATTGCAAAGTACAATATTTGTCTTTTTGAGTCTTGTTTATCTCACTAATATATAATGTACACCATTTCCATCCACATTCTTGAAAATTTTTATTTCAGTTTTCTTTATTGTAAACTAAAATTTCATTGTGTATATATAGTACATGCTCATTATCTGTTTAATGTTGATGGACATCTGGGCTGATTGTATTTCGTTGGCATTGTGAAAACAGCACAGATAAGAATGACTATGCAAAGATCTCTGTAAAAGGATGGAGAATCCCTTTGGCCAAGATCCATAAATGGGATAGCTGGAGAGCATATAATCCCTCCTTTTGCTCCTTGAGAAGTTTATACGCTGATTTCTATACTGGCTGCACTACTTTACATTCCTACCAGAGTTTCTTCTCCTTCACATCATTAACAAAATTTTTCATTTATTTTCTTGATGGTGCCATTCTGACAAGGGTGAAGGCTAAGAAAAGATAAATTCAATTTTTTTCACATGTGATTTACTGATCTCTAAAGATTCTGAATACTTTCAAAGGTGTTTATAGCCCATTTAGAATAAATGAATAAAACTTTATTTATAAGAAAGAAATTCAGGGATTGTTCATGTATGTATAAATTTATGTAAATAAAGTGGTACATTTTTCCAAATAACAAACAAAAATATTTTGTTCCAGTAATACATAATAAATAGTAAATAAATAATAGATAATAAATGGCATTATAAAAACAGATTGTCATATTTACAGTTTTCCTTAGTTAGGATAAAAGATAAATTAGTTATGAAGCTTTAGACTCACAAATAAATAATGTAACTGTAGTTCTTGATACCTGTTTTGTTATATGTAATTTTACTATAATAAAGTTAAAACATTCCTTTTTTATTTTGAGAGAAAAGGAGAAATGGTATACATTTCTCCTCTGTATGCTATAAATATATTTTATTACTATTGGTTAATAAAGAAACTGTTTTGGCTAGGTGGGGAAAACTAAACTGAATGCAGGGAGAAAGAATGCAGAGTCAGGCAGATCCCATGTAGCTGATGAAAGAGAAAGATACTGGAATCCTACCAGTTGGTCACAGCCTTGTGGTGATATATTGATTAATAAAAATGGGTGAATTTAAGATGTAAGAACTAGCTAAGAATACACCTGAGCCTTCGGCCAAATAGTCTTGTAATTAATATAGTTTCTGTGTGATTATTCAGGTCTGGGTGGCCAGGAAAATAAAGTGCAGCCTTCATTTACAATAGCTGGACTCAAAACTAGCCAACTGGGTTCAGGAGAAAACCTAGCACTCCCAGCTCCCATCTACACTGGCTTAGTTTCCATGTAAAGATGGGAAATACAAAGAAAATCTGGGTATTGTTTTATTGTTGTCTTTGAATTGGTTGAATGCTGAGGAAGGAACAACTGCTAAAAGACATTTGATTGTACTGCTGACAGTATTTACTTCCTAAGTTGTCTTACTTTCTGTGGGTCTGTCATATGGAAGTACAGACCCATGCTCTTGTGTGTATTTTTTTCCTATTCACTTCTCCCCTTGGTACCACATAGAACAATATTGAAAATATCTCTACTCAAGTCTCTGATTCTGTTCTGCAAGACTGGCTAGTTCTGAAAAGTTTTTTAGTACTGTAGCCATCAATTTTGGTTTGACCTAATTCAAGACCCCTAAATATTAGGACTGCTAGGGCTACTGGGAATGATAGTATGGAACTATGACTCTCTCATGACCACAGACAAAGGCACTGGAAAATCTAATGTGTGCTGTATTTCTTTGGTTCAAAGTCAGTCATCTTTCTATCATGCCTCCATAGGAAAGAAGAGGTACAGTTGATTTCTGAAGCTGCTTTTATAATGGTATTCCATTCATGGTAACTCTACTCTGAAGACCAACTAGCCAGGTGCCGGACTTCCTAATATCATCTCACTGAGAGTTAAAACTTCAATATCTGGGGATTATTTTTGGACCATAAAAGAGCCTTGATTACTTGGTTAAAGTTTTTGTGGCAGCCTACTTTTCCATTAGATATTGCTCATGCTGACAGTGCTGACTTGAAATGATTTCTAGATGTGAATGATTTTCACCCATCATCTTCTTGAGATGAATACTCTTTACTTCTGCTGGGGCTTTATGAAACCAGCACTCTGAAATTCTTGATAGATTGAGAAGTAGTCACAAGAAAGTTAGCTCCTAGTAATTTCTCAGTGTAGACATAGTAAAACCTGATTCCTTTCTTCTAGCCATGTGAGAAGAAACATGTTAGTACTTCAAGATCATTTGTTTCTCCAGTTCTAAATTTTGTATCTGGGAAAATACTACATTCTTCAATTTCCTTTTCTATTACTACTTTCTTCAATAAAAGCTTTTTTAATCAGTATTGCTATTATTTTTTGTGTATAAGTAAAATTATTTACCATAAATTACCTAATAAGCCTTTAATGGTAAAACCTTAAGAAAGATTAATCCTAAAATATTGGATTTAGACACTGTGTTTTTAAGCTACCGCAAAGCAATAGATTTATATTATGTGTGTGATTTAAAAACAGATCTCACCAAGGCCAGCTGGCCTGGGTCTGAAAAAGCATGGGATAAAACCGGACTTGCTGAACATAATGGACAATGAGGACTACTGAGAACTCAAGAACAATGGCAATGGGTTTTTGATCCTACTGCACGTACTGGCTTTGTGGGAGCCTAGGCAGTTTGGATGCTCACCTTATTAGACCTGGATGGAGGTGGGTGGTCCTTGGACTTCCCACAGGGCAGGGAACTTGGATTACTCTTAGGGATGATGAGGGAGGGGGACTTGATGGGGGAGGGGAAGGGAAATGGGAGGTGGTGGCGGGGAGAAGGCAGAAATCTTTAATAAATAAATAAACAAAAAAAATAAAAATAAAAAATAAAAACAGATAACAGCGATGACATTTATGTTAATGAAGAAAAAGTAGTGTCCCTGTAACAATCATTTAGTCAAGTTTGAGTTGGAAATATTTGAAAGTTCAGAAACAGTACTCATTATTGTAAAATAGTTGTGAATAAAAGTGACATTACTTCTTTAACAGTTCCCATCTAGGGTTTTGACCTCACTTCGTTTCTGTCAGTTGAAGAATTAAAGGACATGAACAATTTTTCAGCAAAAAAGGCAACATGAGAGAAAATTTCAGACACAGCAAACAAAATCATTAGTGTATATAAGTGTTGACTAGGGGGATGGGGAAACACACAGAGCAAAATACAGAGAGAGAAAGACCCTTTCCAAAGCAAAGAGCGCTCTTGAAAGTCTGAAACCCAGTTTTCTTTCAAGGCATGGGGTTTTAAGCTCCTTCAAATATGTGTACAAACATCTACTTACCCCAGAAAGGGAACGGATGGCAGAACAAAGTATGATTGCCACCAAAATTCAACTTGGTGAACATTGATTAGGTTAGGGTTACTTACAAGAATTTTAGAGAGGGGCTACTTACAGAAGGAGAATTGACTCAAAGACACTTGCATCACCCAACCATGGATGCCAGCTCACAATAGCTGGAAACTTGGAGGTACTGCACAGACAGAAGGCAGATCAACAGATTGAGGAGTAAAATTTCCATACTATGTTGATCCAAGCCTCTTCTAGGCAACCCTAATTATTGCTCTATATTCTTGAGAAGGGAAAATTTAATAAATCAAGTCATTTTAGGGATTGCCGAAGCTAGTAATTTGCTTAATTTCTGAACTGGAGGGGCTTCCCTGTAGTTAATTTATTTATTTATTTTTTTGCCTCTTAGACAGTGGGTCTCAACCTGGGGTTCAATGAACCATTCACAGGGGTTGTCTGAGAACATTGGAAAACACAGCTATTTACATTATGGTTCAGAAAAGTAGCAAAATTACACTTATGAAGTAGCAACAAAAATAATTTTATGGTCGGGGATCACCACAACATGAAAAACTGTATTAATGAGTTGCAGCATTATGAAGGTTGGGAATCACTGCTTTATTTCACCAGCCTGAGTCCTAATGAGATTCCTTCTAAGATGCCAAGTTTTTGTCTCACAGGATCAATACCCAGGATGTTCCATTTACTCTGTGACTACGTGAATATAAAAATAGCAAAGGAAATATGAAATAGAATGAGAACTGTAGATTAAAATCTCAAAATAAGCTCATGCTTAGAAATAAGAATTACATGATGAGCAGAAAAGGGAGGCACAATACCCGGGGAATAATAATTAGAGGAGATATGTACACTCTTAGACAGTTTCAGTTAACACTTTGTAAGACTGGGCCTGTTCTATTGAATGCCATTCACTAGCACCTGAGACAATGCATATGATTATAAATTCTCCAATGAGGTTTTTAGTATGTGTATTAAATAACTGGCTAGAACGGTGAAAAACGGGAACTGAACACAGGAAGAACAATATAACATACCATGATACCTCAAGATAACTATAAACACCCGATTCTGTGAGAAGAAGCAGGATTGTTTCATTAAAAATAATTAGTTTTGTGTTAAAACTAACTCATACATTGAAACAGGAAACCCCCCGACTGAAAGGAAGGCTCCATATCAGCAGTTATGCTAGGCACATAAGGTAATTTCAATTTAGTGTGTACCATGTGGAAACCAAATGAGTGACATAAATGTGGTTTGGTCATGAGGAATCAATGTGTTTTCTCATGGCTCTCTTGATACTGCATGGATCATTATACAAATTCATAAGAAAAGAGACAAAACAGGAAGTTCTGTTCTACGGGGATTCATATGTAGTTGGTATAACAACTACTTTGAGCCTAAAGGCTTAAAGTAATTCAAAGTATATTAATCCCTCCTGAGCCACACAAAGCTTTAGCTGATTTATCTTTAAACCACCAGTGTTTTCTTGATGCTTACAGAATATTCAATACTAGTTTAGTTTAGCACTTTACCATATTTTTTGTCAGTCCTTTTAACATTTTAAAGGTCACTATTCACGTTGTAATTCTAAAATATCTTAGTTCTTAGACTAGGAACTCCAATATCAGTAATCCTCCTTTACATCCTTGTACCCCTTACAACAACATGCCAGAAAACTTCAAACAAAAAGGAGGAAAGACTCAAAGCAAAAGTAAATCTCCCAGTAATCATAAAAGAAATGCGTAAAACAAATCATTTCATGAACATCTATTCTGGGATAATGGTCTGGTACCCTGTAAAGATCTGTCACTTGTATTGGCTTGATAAAAAATTGATGGGTCAGTAGCCAGGCAGGAAGTATAGGCGGGGTGACCAGAATAGGAAAATTCTGGGAGGAGGAAAGGCTCAGTCTGCAGTCATCACCCAGACACAGAGGAAGCAAGATGAGAATGCCTTACTGATACATGGTATCAAGCCACATGGCTAACACAGACAAGAATTATGGGTTGTTTTAAGATGTAAGAGTTAGCTAGAAATACGCTTAAGCTACTGGCCAAACACTGTTGTAATTGATATATTTTCTATGTTGTTATTCAGATCTGGGCAGCTGGGAAATGAATGAGCAGTCTCAGCCTACAAATGGCACCAATAAAACAACTGCTTTCCCATAAAACCTAAAAAAGCTTTAGAAGTAATTCTAGACACAAAAGAACAGTCAAGCACAGCTTCCTTTTTATGTTTTTTAATTGACTTTATTGAGCTATACATTTTTTTCTCTGCTTCTCTGTCTTCCTTTCCCCTCCCCTTCTACCCTCTCCCACAGTTGCCATGCACCCAAACTACTCAGGAGATCTTGTCTTTTTCTACTTTCCAAATAGATTAGATCTATGCATGTCTCTCTTAGGGTCCTCATTGTTGTCTAGGTTTTCTGGGATTGTGAATTGTAGCCTGGTTTTATTTGTTTTATGTCTAAAAGCCACTTAGGAATGAATACATATGATATTGTCCTTGTGGGTCTAGGTTACCTCTCTCAATATGATGTCTTCTAGCTCCATCCAATTGCCTTCAAATTTCAAGATATCATTATTTTTTTTCTGCTATGTAGTACTCAATTATGAAAATGTACTACATTTTACTTATCCATTCTTTGGTCAAAGGGTATTTAGGTTGTTTCCAGGTTCTGGCTATAGCAAACAATGCTGCTTTGAACATGGTTGAGTACATGTCCTTGTGGTACAATTGAGCATCTTTTGGGTATATACCCAAAAGTGATATTGCTGGGTCTTGAGGAAAGGTTGTTTCCTAACTTTCTGAGAAATCGCCATACTGATATCCAAAAGAACTGTATCACTTTACACTCCTAGCAGCAATTCAGGAGTATTCCCTTTACCTCACATCCTCTACTGGATAAGTTTTCATCAGTGGTTTTGATCTTGACTATTCTTAAGAAATTGGTCATCAAAAGAACAAATAATCTAATAAAAAATTGGGGTAAAGACCTAAACAGAGAACTGTCAACAGAGGAAACTAAAATAGCTGAAAGACACTTAAGGGATTGCTTAGCATCCTTAGCCATCAAAGAAATGCAAATCAAACAGCTCTGAAATTCCATCTTACACCTGTAAGAAAAGTATAGCTTCCTGGTAGCATTTTCACAGGTGTGCTCTGTTTGCTAGATGCAAGCACATCTCATTTAAGAGAGGTTTCCTGACTCAGCTTTAGCTACAAAAATCTTGCAGCTCTTTTAAGAGGACATGTCACAAAACATTCAAATGGTGTTTATGAATAGAGTTAGCTAGATATATGCTTAAGCTATTGGCCAAACACTGCTGTAATTGATATACTTTCTGTGTTAGTATTTGGGTCTAGGCAGTCAGGAAATGAACAAGCAGTCTCTGCCTACCAATATCAGACCTAAGTTACTTCAGGAGTAAAAAGCAAAGTTGGGCAGCATAAGTACAGAATTGTACTTATTACTTGACTAAATTATAGTTTAAAATGGAAAGTAAAATACACCTGCATGTACATAGTCATATATATGTATATTATATATATGTACATCTTCCTACACTGAATAAAAAAACCTTTACCTCACTAATTTCTGCTAAACAACTTTTCAATTTTCAATAAAAAAAGATCAATCTTATTAACAACTTCTGATTCGTATTGAAATGCTTTCTCATGTAACAGGTGTGGAAAATAACCTAAGAAAGAAGGCTTAAAAAAAAGAACTGGTAATGGATTATATGTGACATTAGAAAAAAACAGAAATGGGAGATATTTGAAGAGAGATAGGGACCAGCAATAGAGATGCAGAAAGGGATAGAGAAGATAACAGGAGAGGGAGAGGAATAATATATAATGAAATAACATTTATGCATGAAACCTCTGTAATTGGAACTCATCACTGTGTATGCTAGCTTAAAAGAAAAAGACACTGTGGTAGGCATATCATCTTTCTAGAATCAGTGTGCAGAATTACAGGGCAAGATTTGAGTGATTTGTCAAAGAAAGCTATGATTTAGACAAATACTATTTTAAATTGGTCTTATTATTTAGGTATTTGAGCTAACAAAACAAAAGATGATACACACACATACACAGAGAAGAGAGAAAGAGAGTAGTTTTCTTCAGCCATGAAAAAACTGAAATTTTTGTCATTTGGAGGAAAATAGATGGAACTAGATATCATCATGTTAATTAAAATTAGCAAAATTCAAAGAGCATTGCTTGTTTTTGCTCATGTGTGAAATGTTTTCTAAACACATAAGAGACAAGTAAGTAGAAGAGAAAATATTTGAGAAGAGGAAGTGCAGAAGACACGTGGATGGTAGTGGGTAGGGGTCTAGTATGGAAATTATCAGGCTTAGTCAATGAGGGAGAGTGGCAAGGGAGGATGGTGATAACAAGCCCTTGTGTTTTCCTTTGGGTAGAACAGGTACAGGGAGAGGGCTAACAGGTCTATGGTGGGCTGTCTGAATAGTTGCAGTTCCATGTAGAATCTATAGGTCGTTTCCTAATTGCACTGGTTTATAGGCCAGGATATAGCAACTCAGAAAGGTAGGCAGATGTACGTTTGGCTGTTCAGGAAAAGAATCCAACCAGCTGTTATGGTTACCCAGAAACTCAAAGCTGGGTCAAGACAACGGAAAGATGAGTACATGAAAGCTGATAACTTGATGTCAACTTTCATTATAGTTAATTGAGACTTTTAAGCCACCTGAATTGTGTAAGAGACCTTTAGAGTGGAAAGCACTTGTCTTAAAGAGTAGAGAAAAAAATTCCTATGGAATCTCTTCTTAAAGCATAACTAGGAAATTATATTCCAGCAAAAAAAAATGGACAAAATGTAAGAAGCTATTTAATCACTTCATCCTTTTATCACATTGTGTTACCTGGATGTTATTCAGGGTCATCTCAGTTCAAGCTAGAAGTTCCTGTTAGAAGCAGGGTGGTTTTCAAGATTAGTTTCAGCAACTGGATTGGAGTCCATGATGAGTAACACCAGTATCGTCTTATACTGATGATTCAGTATCAAAACTCTTTTCTAGAATGTATTTAACTGAACTGTAAAACAATGGGACAAAACACTGGAGAGAGTCCAAAGACTCTTGGGAGATATTCTCCTTTCTCAAGAAAGCATGAAAGCCGAAGCACTCCATTTTTTTCCCATGTGTGAAAGAGAAGACATTTGAGAGATTAAGAAAATGAAAATTGAGAATTTGTTTGATTGTGGTTATTAGATGAAATTTTACTTTTGTTATTAAGAGACTAAAAGCAACAAATTTAGAATAGCTGGTACATCACAGAGGCCAGAGATCAATAAAGAACTAATATCTATCTTCCTAAATGATATTTTAAAAATACTAAAGAATTTTTTTTAAAGGAAAATGATCTTGTTTAATCAGGATTTTAATGTTACACTCTGTCATTTGGGCTGCCAATTTTCACTTTCAAGAGTGACATAATAATTTAGGTAGTCGAGAAAAACAAATGAAAATGTTCACACAAGACTTCATTTTTAATCACATACATAGATCTGCTGCCATTAGGCATCTGAAGCCACAGGACAACTAATCTGGAAATTTAGTAAAGTTACTATATTGTTAATGAGATGGGTCGGCCTTCATACAATTGTTAAGCAACCATTTCAAACAAAATGGAAATCTGTGATAAGGACTACAAAAATTAAACAGCAGATATATGGTAAGAAGTGTACAAAGAATATAATGAGAAGGATGAAACAATACACAGACCACAGTAACTGGGAAGAAGTAGTTCTTTGGGGTAGGAGCTTTGGTGAAGCATCATATTCAGAGGCATTGAACGACTTCACTCCTTTTCCATGTCTCTGATTTCCAAAATAACTACTTCAAATAAAATTTCTTTGGAGTACGTGAGATGATTGAACTTTATTTAAAGAGGATGTGACAGCATCTCCATTAGCTTTAATTTTTAAGTGGGTCTGCTCCATTTCAGAGTCATAGAGGCATGCCACAATTTACTCAGCATGATAGTGAGAGCCAACTGGAGACTACATTCCAACTATCTGAAAGTGAAATTTAGCCTTTTCTTCTACTCCAAAATTTATCAGTCAGGACATTAATGTATTTGTGGCTTAAATACATGGTATGAATTTACTGATATATGGGACTTTTTAAACAATACTACCATTTTCTTCAAGACCTATAATGCTGTAAATAAGGTAAGATGATATGCAATCCATAATTTTTTTCTCTTTATTTAACTCTGATGACTAATTTTAAACACTTTCTCTGTCATGACTGCAACTACTACATGGCAAGGAAAATAATAATAGGTTCATCATTTTCCATAGTGACCATTGGAAAATTACTGGTGAAAGATTATTGACATCACATTCTACAATCATATAGGATTGAGTAAGCCAAACAACTAAGTACCACTCATTCCATCAATTGATTTTTCTCATATTTTAAAGCAATTACAAATATAATTCACACTGCCAGGTCCCCTCAGAAAACACTTTTTCATAAAATATATTTTATTATTGGGATTTCAATGTGTCAATCTCTGTTTATCTAAAAGAAATTTCTGTTTTCAAGATTATGAGTTGTCATGATAAACTATAATAACATCCAGAAAAAAAATTATTCTGTTTTAACAACTTTTCCAGCATGTTTAACTCTTCAGTTGGACATTAATAAAACCAATTTGATATTTCAGTGACTTTTAAGAAGAACTAGATGATCTTATTAAACCAAAATTAGTTTCAAGAAATGGCAACAGTGGAGGCCAAACTGAGGAAGACCTAATTATACCTTTTACTGAGGATCCCAGGAAGCATCTTAGCCTGGTCTTGAACCGTGATTCCTGCCTTAGCCTTCCAAATGGAAGCATTATAATGGATTATAATGGATTATAAGCATTATAATGGATTCACCACTATATCTAGCTTGTATTTTTTTTACCATATTTCTTATTCTTTTGTTTATATGTTTTGCTTTCAAGTACGTATGAGAATTATTTGTATGCTTAATGCCTGTAGAGTGTATAATAAGGTATCAGATAATCTAGAGATGAATTTACCAAAAATTACAAAAAAATGAACTATTATTTGTATGCTGTGAATAGAACCAGGGTCCTATGGAAAATCAGCAAAAACTATTAATCACTGAGCTATCTCTGTAGCTGCTTTCACATTTATATTTTTAAATAATGTTTTTATGTGAAGTAGAATTCTCATTCTTTTTGGTTAAATTGATTGTAGAATCCCATTAGTTGTTCAATCTTCAAATTTATACTTGAGTTTATCTAAACAGAACTTATTTCAAGCACAATATTTATAAATTTCTGGAGTACATGCAAGTATAAAGTTTATAAATTCATCATGAAGTCCTGATATGTACTGCTGAAAAATTTGTTTTTTATTTTTGTGAAATCTATATGTCCTTTGGTCAAACACTATATTTTTATTTCAACGATCATATGTTTAATGCCTGAAATATAAGCACTTATATTAAAATATGACAGTTTTCAAATACCTTTTCAGAATCTCTCATTTCTCAAAAATGCTAAATCTTACAATAAATATCATATATATGATAGAAACACATACATATATGTATTTATACATATGCATATGAATACTAGTTAAGTTACATTTTGTATTAGGAACTTTTCAGAAGTTGGGATAGTATAGAAGATGAGCATAAAGGAAAAAAAATCTTCCTGCATTGCCCATTTGCATTGGTGAATTCTTTAAAATTGAAGGCATATCATGGCTTCTCTTTATGTCATATATTTGAGAAGTTTCTAATAATAAGTGGAATGCGTAGGATATAATGAATCCCATTCTTCTAAAATAATGTGAAAGCACACACACACACACACACACACACTTTATCTGTGTCTAAACATTAGTCAACTTATGAGCCTGTGCCTTTTGCAAGCTTTTGCCTTGAATGAATTTTAGTAAGATTAAATTAGACAACAAACAGTAATGTTAATGGAAAAATGTACAAAACATATAGCCTAGCAGTTTTATAAAAGTGCAGAAGCATGCGATTTTTCTGAAGAAAGTTTATTGTTTAAGGACTAAAACTTTAAATAGTTTCTGACCTTCATAAAGTGTCATATTCAGTTTCTCCATTTTTGGAGCTGCAATGATTTGAACTAAGGAACAAAGCACCCTGATTGATATGAGAATAAAATATACTAGATAGATTAGTTCTCTTCAGATTACTCTATGACTCTGAAACTAAGCAGCTTTCTGAATTAATTCATTAGTTTGTAGTTCTATTTAGATAAATTTCAGAACTGTCAGCTCATTTTTAGAAATAATAATCTCTATATTTTATCAGGTTTTTATGTGGTCTTAATGCCCATACATACATAGAAGTACATAAAGACAAGAGGTTTCAGAAAACTGTCTTTTGTGCTTTAGGAATGAATAAGTAAATTATTATACTCTAGTACAAGGTAGAAAGGCCTCTAAGGGTTTTAAAATAGTTATTTTCCATCTATACAAAGATATTTACAAATGTTAGAATAACTTCCAATCTAAGAAATAAGAGAGGAGCCAGGTGATTTTGGTACAAAGCTTTAATCCCAGCACTTGGGAAGCAGAAGCAGGCTCTGAGGGCAGTCTGGTGTACAGAGTAAGTACCATTACATCCAGAGTACTACATAGAGAAACCCTGTCTTGAGAAAGAAATAAAGGAAAGGAAAGGAAAGGAAAGGAAAGGAAAGGAAAGGAAAGGAAAGGAGGGAGGGAGGGAGGGAGGGAGGGAGGGAGGGAGGGAGGGAGGGAGGGAGGGAGGGAGGGAGGGAGGAAGATGTGGGAGAATCGTGAAGTACATTTCTGTCTCCTTAGTTACTGAGGCAAACTCACTTTACAGAGCCTTACAGAGAGTGGTGTTTTCCATCAGAACTGTGCCCCAGAGAATTTGTACAGCATTTCTCTTGTTCAGAGACTGCTACTCCAAATTCTTCTACTGCTTGCCAATATTAGCTTACCTTAGCCTTGGATATCCTGAGCATTCTTCCATTTATTTGAGTGCTCAATTCTAAGCTTTGTTGCATTCCTTCAGGGAAATGTAAGCATTTTTCCAAGTCTTTACTTGAAGACATATTTTAGAGTTGTTCATAAAACACAGTAAAATGAACAACAGTCAAGAGATTTAATGTCCGATAATCATAGCAAAATCCACAAAAGGTTTCAAAGCAAAGGTTTCAAAGTCAAGTCTATGCAGATCAAGAAATGTTCTAATTTTATGAATCAATTTTCTGCAGTCAGAAATGAAGAAATATACAAAAACTAAGGCATATACATAAGAAATGAATACACAGGGAGATGAAGAAATAAACATTAATAAAGAGATGCCTAAATCAGGACTGTTGTGGGATATTCATATACTGTGTGAATACATATTGTTATGATTTGTGTAATAAAATGCTAAATGACCAATAGTTAGGCAGGAAGATGTTAGACAGGACTTCTGGGGGCAGAGAAGACTCTAGGAAGAAAAAAGAGAATTTTCCAGCCCAACACTGAGGAAGCAAGATGGGCAGTATGGCAAAAGGTAATATCACTTGGCAGATTGTAGATTAATATAAATGGGTTAATTTAAGTTAAAGGAGATAGTTGAGAAAAATCTAAGCTAGAGTTGAATTGTCATACTTAGTAATAAATCTTGGCATCATTATTTGTGGGCTGGCAGTCCCAATGAGAAAATACTACAACACAGAACTCCAAACACTGCTTATTCATTGAGTGAATGAATAGACCGTTATTGTTATGAAGGTTATTTATATGTATCCCGGTCTATGTTTTGGAAGACACATTCAGAATTTTAAGAAAACGAAACTGCTTCAGGTGCACATCACAGAGTATATATATATATATATATATATATATATATATGTGTGTGTGTGTGTGTGTGTGTGTGTGTGTGTGTGTGTGTGTGTGTGTATCACAGATTTAATTTGTCCCTGACTTTTAAGTACAAACTTTCTCTAATATTTGGGACTCAAAATAAAATTTAAAAATTACAAAAAGAATGTGTATCTATTCCTTGAGCAAAGTTTGATTAGGTTAACTATATGTTATATAAAACATCTTTTGTTCCTGTGACTCTAAGTTTATCCAAGAAAATTAAAGATATAAAATCTTATATAAAAATATTATAAGTAATATAAAATATTAAAAACTCTTCTGTGGAAAATTAAGGAGATATTTTATTGAAATGTTAAAAGTTCACTTTGGACATGTTCGATCAATGGATGTCATGTATACTTGTAGTCATTATGAATATCTTCCCTGTTCTTACACATTCTTTATCATATGATGGGCTTAGTTTTCCAATAGCTTACATGTTTCGTGATTTATGAATGAATTAGCATCTCTTTCCTTATAGCACATCCAAATGCAGCACTGCAAATTAAATTCATGTTTCTAGTCCTGTTTTAAACAAATTATGATTGGCAAATGGAATGAAGATCATCAAACTTAGACATAGGTTACAACAAGAATCAATCTAATGCCAACTTATTATTATTGATGCATAAAACTTTATCTTTATTTTCTATAGTTGAGGTACTTCAACTTGAAGAGGCTTGTATTTAGCTATATAAACAAATAAAGTACTATGCAATTGCTGTTTTTGTGGAAAAATTGAGTGTGTCAACTAGGACTTTTGTCTTGTACAAAATTATGTTGGCCTGTCATGTGATGGGTCAAGAAATTATCTTATGAATCATTAAAATGTTTTTAGTTTCTTATAGGCATTAAAAGCATAGGAGAGAAATAAAATCTATAAATCTCTTTAGCTTTCAATGATTCTGAAATGTAGTATGATCACCATGAACGTCTGAAATCCATGTACTTGATGATCATAGCACAGTTACAGTGATTGAATTATTTTTTAGCCTTAGTTGGTAACATCTACATTGAATTATGGACACTAGGGAATTAAACTAAACCATGGTTTACCCCAATATTAAAATAAAGTGTATGAGAGGCAAAGAGAGGGTGTGAGGAATCAATGTCACTGATAGGTTGACAGGGAACTGGAGTCAGGATACACTGATGTGATATGTCAGTCCAGGTGGGGATCAAGGACAGTGCTGATCTGAAGAAGAAAATTATTGTGATATTCATCAAATTGAGATTATGAATGGGTTAATTTTATTATAAAGCCAGATTTAGGGACTGAATATGAAAGTAGAAGGCTGATGGAGAAAAGGACATGAGAAACCTAGAATTAAGGGTAGAAGGAGAATGATATATAAAGACAATGAAATTACCAACAGAGAACCTATATGTAGAATGATTGCAGTCATTCAGTTGCCTGACATTTAAAGATGAAGTGACTAAGACAGACAAGAAAGGAAATGGTCTGGAAGATAATACAGAGGAATGAACACATCACACATGATTCTTGTAATGACAGAGAGGAGAGGAGCTGTGGCACAGGGTACACTGTCAGTATTTATTCTTCTACCTTTGTGAGGCAAGCATAACAGTGCAGTTTGGCCAAGTACACACCGATGACTTTAATCCCAGTAATTCTTTACAGTTTTTTTCCTCCGTTTTTGTATAGCTAAAGAATGGGTAGCATTGTGCACCAGTGAAGGCTTTTTAAAATCGTGACTTATAGACAAAAACATAAAAATTTCACATTTATTATAGTATACCAACTGGTGGGGTTTAGAATATTGGTATGCTCTAAACTACCTCCTTTCAAGAAAGTATAAATTCAGAAACACCTGCTTCTTTTTCTTTTAGATCTGAAACCGATTCTGTGGAGAATTGCATTAACAGAGTCTTTTTAGAAATGTCTTTTCCAAAATGGTGTACCAAGATATAGTATAACTTAATTAGGAGCTTGGCTATTGTCAGCAAGTTTGTATATTGGAAACTAGATGTTTTAAATCACAATGTTTCTCATTTAAGCATTGAAAGGTCCCAGAGATAAGAAAGATTGTATTGCTCACATGTTTCTCCAAAGCTGTCTTTGAGACAGGATTGTGACCCCCTTGGGGTACTGGCAGGCTGCAGCTCTGGTAATTGCTACACAAGAGAACATTATATGTGAGATAGCAATCTTCACAGAATGTTTAGATAAGATAAAGAGTAACTGAGGTCTTGAGAAGGTCTTTTAAGCAATGCAAGCTTCATGTGTTTTCAAAATCTCATTTTAAAGATATCTGTGCTATTTCCAGAACAAGGGGCTCTACCGACTTCTTTCTTAGAGGTAGTCCTTTAGAAACCATGGGGAAATAGGCTATATTCTAGCTTTCAATATTAACCTATAACAAACAAAACACCATCTTATGAAAAAGTCGGTTGAAAAGAGATTAAGGTTTAACTTAGTGGTAGAGCAAATACTTCACATGGTCAATACTTGGTTTTATTACCACAAGAAAACAAAGAAGTAAATGAAGTACTCAGTTATACTGTGCATGACAGTTTCTACTAACATCCCAGATAGTAAGTTATTAATTTTTTTATTCCTTTAGATACCATTGTATCGTTTTAAAATGATACATTTATTGACAAATAGGGATAAATAAGTTCTTGAAGTTGTAACCTCAAAATTCTAAAACTATTATAAATTCCCTTCTAACTCTGTATTACATTCTCATTAAAATATTTTCAAGTATTAGCTCTTGGGTCCCCAAACTACATCAACATTTGATGGTGGAAGGTCATTGGTTAAAAAATAAAGAAACTGCTTGGCCCTCATAGGTTAGAACATAGGTGGGTGGAGTAAACAGAACAGAATGCTAGGAGGAAGAGGAAGTGAGCTCAGATGCCATGCCTCTGCTCTCCAGGGCAGACGCGATGAAGCACGCCGCCAGGTCAGACATGCTGAATCTTTCCTGGTAAGACTGGTGCTATACAGATTATTAGAGATGGGTTGATCGAGATATGAGAATTAGCCAGTAAGGGCTAGAGCTAATGGGCCAAGCAGTGTTTAAAAGAATACAGTTTGTGTGTTGTTATTTTGGGGCATGAGCTAGCCAGGCTACCAGGAGCTGGGGCAGCAGGAACACAGCCCGCAGCTCCCACTACAAACATTGAGAATAGACTACAAATATAAGCATCTTCATACATCAACCTTGAGAATAGACTACAAATATAAGCATATTCACATCAACGGTGGTAACACAGTGTTATGCATGTCCGTTTTCCCTTTTATGTAGAAGAAAACATAAGAGAAGTAAAATGCATAGGTTTCCTAGTGGGCCAAACTCAGGGACATTCAATTACTTGGTGGCAGCTGATCATTAGATTAGATACAGCCCAACACATCATGAAGGGTGCAGAGGTTCCTCTAGAGACAAAGGTGCTTTAAAGCAATTTCACTTCTAATTATGTTTCTTGTAAGGTTTTCTTGTGTCTTGTTTGAAATAGGATGTAATCTACTAGAGAGAAAGAAATCCAAAGATTACTGTCACCTTATCATGTATGAAATGGGCCTGGGCTCAGTCTGATCTGATTACAATTATTTAGACAAAAAATTTTCCTCTGTGTCATTAAGGAGAGGATGTTGATAAAGAGATGAGATAAATTAACTTGATATATTGTGGCAAGATAACAATCCTAGTAGCTAATGCCTGTAAAAAATGTTTATTTCATACATTGTTAGACACACTAAGATGAGAACACAATATTGGATTATCACATTTATAATTTCTTTGTGATAAATATATCTAAATACCCTCAGTGTATGTATGCTAACTTCAATCATACTATAATTCTTGATGTTTCTATTATTGTTTTATACTAATCATTTGGCACTGGTAAACATATATAATTCACATACAATGAAATTCATTTAAATTTGTGTCTTTACAGAGTTTTAGACATTATAATTATATTATGTATGCATATGTTGTGCATGTGTATAATTATATATATTCTGAATATTTTGTGCTCATTAATTACTAATTTATTTAATGAAATATTATAAGTATCAATAATCAATAATCAAGAGATGGTGAAGGATATTTCATACTCATTAAATGAAAAATCCACCAAGATGATGTCTCAATTTTGAACATCTATGCCCCAAATGCAAAGGCACCCACATTTGTTAAAAAAAAAAAGAAAAGCATTACTCAAGCTTAAATCCCACATTGAACACCACACACTAATAGGGGGAGACTTCATTACCCAACTCTCATCAGTGAATATCCAGACAGAAACTAAACAGAGAAATAAGGGAACCAGCAGATGATATGTCCCAAGTGAACTAGCAGATATTTACAGAACATTTCACACAAACACAAAAAGAATGTACTTCCTTCTCAACACTGCATGGAATCTTCTCTAAAATTGACCCCATTCTAGGTCATGAATAAAAATCTGAAGAAATGTAAGAAAAATTGAAATAGCTCTCTGTATTCTATCAGGCTACCATTGATTAAAGTTGGATTTCACCAACATAGGAACAAAAGAAAGCCTAAAAACTCATAGAAACTGAAAAACTCTCTACTGAATTACCACTGCGTCAAGGAAGAAATAAAGAAGGAAATTAAAGACTTCCCATAATTCAATGAAAATGATTGTATAACATACTCACACTTATGGGGCACAACGAAAGCTGTGCTAGGAGATCATAGCATGAAATTCCTGCATAAATAAATCAGAGAATTCTCATACCAGTTACATTTTTCCTGTAATTTTTTTATTAATTTTTATTGAGCTCTACATTTTTCTCTGCTACCTGCCCTGCTAACCCCTCCCCCTTTAATCCTCCCCCAAGGTCCCTATGCTCCCAATTTACTCAGGAGATTTTGTCTTTTTCTACTTCCCATGTAGATTATATCTATGTAAGTCTCTCTTAGTGTCCTTATTGTTTTCTAAATTTCTCTGGGATTATGAATTGTAGGATGGATTTCTTTGCTTTATGTTTAAAAAGCACTTATGAGTGAGTACATGTAATAATTGTCTTTCTGTAACTGGGTTACCTCACTCAAAATAATGTTTTCTAGCTCCATCCATTTTCCTGCACAATTCAAGATGACATGTTTTTTTTCTGCTGTGTAGTACTCCACTGTGTAAATGTACCACATTTTCCTTATCCATTCTTCAGTCAAGGGGCATTTAGGTTGTTTCCAGGTTCTGGCTATGACAAACAATGCTGCTATGAACATAGTTGAGCATATGTCCTTGTGGCACAATTGAGCATCCTTTGGATATATATCTACAAGTGGTATTACTGGGTCTTGAGGAAGATTGTTTCCTAATTTCTGAGAAATCGCCACAGTGACATTCAAAAAGGCTGTACCAGCTTGCATTCCCACCAGCAATGCACACATGTTCCCTTTTTCCCACAACCTCTCCAGCATAAGTTGTCATCAGTGTTTTTGATCTTGGCCATTCTTACAGGTGTAAGATGGAACCTCCAAGTTGTTTTGATTTGCATTTCTCTGATGACTAAGGATATTGAACATTTCCTTAAGTGTCTTTCAGCCATTTTAGATTCTTCTGTTGAAAGTTCTCTGTTTAGGTCTATACTCCATTTTTTATTGGATTATTTGTTCTTTTGATGACAAATTTCTTGATTTCTTTGTATATTTTGGAGATCAGACCTCTGTCTGACATGGGGTTAGTGAAGATCATTTCCCATTCTGTAGGCTGCTGTTTTATCTCGTTGACCATGTCCTTTGCTTTAGAGAAGCTTTTCAATTTCAGAAGGTTCCATTTATTAATTGATTCTCTCAGTGTTTGTGTTGCTGGGTTTTTATTTAGAAAGTGGTCTCCCATGCCAAAGTGTTCAACCTCATACCAGTTACTTAAGAACACACCTGAAAGATCTAGAACAAAAAGAAGCAGGCACATCCTAGGGGAGTGGATGTGCTGGCAGGAAATAATCAAACTCAGGGCTAAAATAAATAAAATTTAAACAAAAGGATCAATAGAAAGAATCAATGAAAGAAAAAGTTGATTCTTTGAGAAAATCAACAAGGTAGACAAACCATTATCCAACTACCTAAAAGACTGTGGGAGAATATCCAAATTAACAATTTGAGATATAACAACTGACATCAAAGAAATCTAAAGAAATATTAGGATATACTTCAAAATCCTGTAGGCAACAAAACTGGAAAATCTAAAAGAAATGGACAATTTTCTCCATAGATACAACTTACCAAAGTTAGATCAAAGTCAGATAAACAAATTAAATAAACCTATAACAAATAATAAAATGCTTCCATTTTATTATTAAGCAGTCATTAAAAGTTTCACAATCACAAAAAAATCAAGGACCACATGGTTTTAGTTCAGATTTCTACCAGACATTGAAAGAAGACTTAATGCCAACACTCCTAAAATTATTCCAGTAAATAGAAACAGAAAAAGCATTGCCAAATTAATTTTATGAGGCCATAGTCACCCAGGTACCCAAACCACGCAAACACTCAACAAAAAAGAAAATTACAGGCCAATCTCCCTCATGAACATAGATGCAAATTACTCAGTAAAGAACTGGAAAATCGAAGCAAGAACACATCAGAAAACTCATCCACCATGACCATGTAGGCTTCATTCTAGAAATGCAGGGATAGTTCAACATATGAAAATCTGTCAATGTTATTCACCATATAAACAATATGAAAAATTATTGCTACATGATCAGCTCAGTAGATGCTGAAAAAGCCTTCACAAAATTCAACACCTCTTCATGATGAAAGGTCTGGAGAGATTAGAGATACAAGGGACATACCTAAATGCAATAAAAGCAATTTGCATTAAGCCAATAGCAAATATCAATTTAAAATGGAAAGAAACTCAAAGCAATTCTACTAAAATCAGGAACAGGTCAAGGCTGTCTACTTTCTCCATACCTATTTAATACAGTACTTGAACTTCTAACTAGAGTAATAAGAAAACTAAGGAGTTTAAGGGAATACATAGTGAAAAGAAAGAAGTCAAACCCATTATTCATAGGCAATATGAAAGTATACACTTGCAATCCAAAAACTCTACCAGGGAACTCCTACAGCTAATAAAAACCTTAATGAAGCAGCTAGATTCAAGATTAACTCAAAAAATTAAGTAGCCCTCATGTATACAAACAAAAACTGAGAAGGAAATCAACAAAACACCACTGTCAGAAACTGTGTGGCTTAATTTTGGACCAGTATATGAGTGCTTTTCCAACAGCTCTCCACGAGGCAAAACCCATTGGAGACAATCTCACTCAGCAAGGACCAATGAACCTCAATACAGCACATAATACTGCATGGCCTGTATGCTCTCTTCTCTTTCATTATATTGATGATACTCTTGGAAGTTTTGTCAGTTATGTCTAGGACAAATGTGAAAATTCTCAGAAATCCCATCATTTTTTACAAATATTTTCACCTAAAATTCTTTGGGAACTGATACTTCTCAGGTTTCTTATCTGGAAATACCAGTTGTCACTTCAGATTCTGGGAACTGATCCAGTGCTGACAAGATCAGAGGCAATAAAAGTTAATGGGCCGTTAAAATATAAGCTAAGTGTATGGAAGCAGTTTTTAGTAAATCACCCTATTTCTGTAAATATGCTTTGTTAAGTTTTAAACAATATTATTGTTCTTGAAAATGTCTGTCTATGTTTATCTCCTTTTAGCTTTGTAAATACAGAATGTACCTGACTCAATATTTGGCCAAAATAGCAAAATGACAAACATTGTTTGGGTATTAAAATATTTTGATGTAAAAGTTGGAAAAAGATATTTGTATTTATCAGAGTCTAATGCTCAGGGGTTAGAAAAATAGGCTTGGTTTTGAAGTATAAATAAAGACAGTTTGAACTGTTTGGGGCTGACCACTTGTGAGAACTAATATCCCTTCTCCATCTCAGTACTTAAACATTGCCTGTGGCAGGACTGTGGCACAACACCCTGCAAAATAGTTCCAAATAATATAGCATATTTTGGTGTAACTCTACCCAAGCAAGTGAAAGACCTGTATGACAAGAGTATTCAAGGTTTTTGAGAAAAAAAAATTGTGAAGATATAAGATGATGGAAAATCTTCCATGTTCATGGATTTGTAACATCCACATAGTAAAAATAGCCATCTTACCAAAAACAACCTAAAATCTCAACAAAATTATTTACGGATGTTAAAAGAACAATTCGCAAATTCATACAAGAAAACAAAACAAAACAACAGAAAACAGGATGTCTAAAACAATCCTATACAATAATAGAACTTCCAGAGGTATTACTATCTCAGTTCCAAGCTGTACTACAGAGCTGTAGTAATAAAAACCACATGGTACTGGCATAAAAACAGACAGGTTGATCAATAGAATCAAGTCAAAGATACAGACTAGAACCCACACCTATGGATACACAATTTAGCTAACTCTGACCTTACCTAAGCAGAAGCCAGGCAGAAACCTTAAGGAACACTGCTGTTGTTGTCCCCACATTCTTGCTTCTTTGTTTGATACAATGTTTCAGGTAGCCTGTCTGGCCTTAGAGTTATTCTGTAGCTGAGGAGGGCGATAAATTTTGATTCTCCTGCCTTCATGTCAAGGGGTTCTCTTCAAACTCCAAACAAACAGGGTTCATCCATAACCTGTAATCTGTAATGCATAACAAAATTAAATTATGACTATATTGAAACTCTTTGTAAAGCACATGTGGCATCTTCCATAAAGATAGATTCTATAGAAAACTAGAAAAAAAAAAAAAAAAAAAACAAGCTCATAAAGGTTTGGAGGAGGAATCTGTTGTGTCCTTGGCCACACAGACAGCACAAAGGTCAGCACTAGTAACCTCCTCTGGTCCTAGCCTTCTGGGCAACAGCAACAACAAAACCAACCAAACAAAAGAAAAACCAGTTACTCATCTCTCTGGTAGAAGAGACAGCCCGGGGTGTTTAACATTTCCGTTTCCCTAGTGCTTATCTCTGAGCACAAGACTTTTGTGCCTCCTACTCCTCCACTTCTCGAATGCTGGCATTATAAGCTTATCCCACCACACCTGGCTTGATGTGATGCTGGCACCGAGTTTAGGACATTCCACATGTTAGGCAAGTACTGTGGCAACTGAACTATATACCTGACCCTGGGAAATTCTTAAAATTATAAACCTCTGCCAAATCCTTCCACAAGTATGTCCAGAATTGACTTGATTCTTAATTTTCTCTCTTTTATTTATCAGACGCGTGTGATCTACCTTTATATTGGTATCTACTATTCCTAAGGAAAATTACACCAAGTATATTAATTATTTACTCTTATTTATGCAAAAGAACTTTTTGAAATAAAAGACTCAAACAGTTAATTCAACTAAAACACAAATATATTTAGAAAAGAGAATAAAAATTGAGATTTATTTTAATGTATAATAAACAGCACATAAAAAACTACATTTACTATTCCGCATAATCTGCATATAAAAGGTCTATGAGGTGAAAATTATTTTCACCCAATTGAAGATGAAAATCAAGCACTAATATTTTCTTATTCAAATACTCATTTTATTTTTCAGTAATATTGTGAACCCTGCAGTTGGCTGATTAGGCTAAAGCCTCTCTTCACAGATACTTGGTACAAATTCCTTCCCTATTTTTGAGTTTCATATTCTACTTTAAGACTCATGCCTTTGCATTTTGCATAAGCAAATTGTGGGCCACTGACAAAGAGTGATTATTTAATTTCTGTAAACCAGAAAATTTAAAAATTTTCATATTACTAACCTATTGTAAACAACAGAATGCAAAACAAAATAAAAACATTTTCTACTTCTATCATATGTGGATGTTCATGCATGGTGTTTATGTAAGCATATGGGGAATTCCTTATACACTAACTTTACATACTATTTAAGAAATCTTTGAAATAACTTTATGTTAATTTCTATGTTATTGGTTGCTTTTGCTGTTGGAGATTTGTTCAGTGTATAGAATATTGGTACATTATTTCTCACCTTTGCCACTTTTGTAACACTGATTATTGTATGCAGTGACTGGTGATAAATTGATAACCGAATCTAAAAATGCATTATATTTTTTCAAGATTTCATCTGAGGAGTGACCACAATCAAAAATGATGTAGTGATATATCCTCAGACCCATATTTTCTCAGTATATTTGAAAGACTAAACCATATGCAAAATTGATTTGGTAAATGTGCCTCTGCTTCAGAGTTATAGCAATTATTTTTCTTTTACATATTTTGACAATGACTCTCGCCTAAAAGCCTAGGTACCAACAATATGTTGTTAATTTTCCAACATCCACAAAATCAAATTAGAAGACTCATAAAAATTCCCCAAGCTATAATTGAAACATTTGGAATTCATGAAATGAAATTGTGATGTCTCAATAAATTTGATGTACATTCAGGCTGCCTTTCAGTGACTTTTGAATTGATGCTAGGCATTGTTTGGATGAAACGATTTTGTTGTTAATAGGACAATCTGCCTCTGAGGCAAACAGAATTAAGCAGCATTTCATGTCTGTCCTCTATAAAAGAATTTATTTTGGAATAATAAAATGCTAATCCCATTAGATTATTGTCAGTTTATTTAATCCTTGTAAAATCAAAGTTGTGTAATAATAGATAACAATTGGGTCACTTTTTCATGAAAGTTCTATGAACTTTATTTTTGATCATATTTGTTAGAGAAAATGTTTATATGGTTATATTTAAGATAACTATTATTATACTACTACCAGTGAGAAAACTTGATCATGGAAGCTCAAAAAATTATATTATCAGGTGTGACATTACAGACATTTATGTAACCAAAACATCATTTTACTTTTATAGTTTGTAAGCCAACCAAACCACAAAAAATTCACAATATTCAATGATGTATTTTATTGATTACAAATAAAGAATTCATTATGGCCCGGAGCTGGTGGCACATGGCTATAATCCCAGCACTCAGGAAGCAGAGACAAGTGGATTTCTGTGAGTTTGAAGCCAGCCTGGTCTACAAGACCTAGTTCCAGGACAGCTAGGACAGTTATATAGAGAAACCCTGTACTGAACAAACAAAAACAAACAAACAAAAAAAAGAAGATTTATTATGATCTGGTTTTCAGTGTATTTTGAAAGATCTGGAGTTAATTCAACAAACAACAGACTAATTTCTTAGCCTAAGCTCATTTATGTAGCTATTTTCTCCAAACTAAAGCATTACCTCCTGGAGAAAGGAGGAAGACTTATAAAATGCAGAAGGCCCAGAAAGTTAGGCAGTAAAAGCATGAAGGGAGATTAGATTTTCCAGTGAAGCTGAATACAAGTTGGGCAGAGAACTTCATGGTCTCAACTCTTGTGAGTCAGTGCCCATGGTGGAGTGGGGTTTTCAGTGATACAAGTAAATTTGAATCACCTATATTTCTTTAGTAACCTAATATACACCCTTTGGCCCCCAAGGCTAGAATTGGTGGAATCATTTCTTTGGTCTTCAATAGTGTTCAGTCACACAGCGATACCATTGTCCCAGATGACTGAGACATAATGGCACCCCACTTCTCACTGCATTTCTCTGACTGAAAGATAATGTCTCTCTGTTACATGATTTAGAAGGTACTGAATTTGTGCTGCTGATTTCACCGGTAGATGAACTGGGAAGGACTCCTTGTCCTTGGCTGTGTATCATGTCCTGGATAGTCTCTTTTCCCATACATAATTGTTACTGTATTTGTTTCTGAAAGTTTTGTCAGCAGACATATTCAAAATGAAGAATATTTCCATCTGAATGTCCTTTATTGTAATAGAAAAAGAGCCAGGACATTTGTTGTCTTTCAAAATTGAGTTCAAGAATCATTAAATGTTGTATTTTCTGGATTCTTTACCTATGTGACCTAAAATAAGAGTGGAAATTGGGGCATAAATTAGGTGTCATGCCTATTTCTATTCTATGAATAAGAAAACACATTCTGTGACTATAACAAAAAGTACAGGAATTCACACAGACCATAAAACTCCAAAGAGATTATATCTTCATCACAAAGTTAGGACACATTGAATAGCTGGTTCAAAATGGTTTTTTGGTAATCATGAAAGTGTATTCATCTCAAGAAGCTTCTCTTTCAGTCTCCCAAATGATGTGTTTACATTCATACAGAATTCTAAATGCCTTCCTCTAAATATGGTTGCATTCTTATCTTAAAATGGATTTCATCTCAAAATTACGTACACATAAATATTAATTATATCCTCCAGTGTCAACTAATGGTATATAACACATGACTCACATATTCTAATGTTGAATCTCTTCTTCACTGAACAAAAAATTAAAATGTTAATTTATTGTATAAATTATAAAACTTTTTGGTTAGGAACTGTGTTAAGTATTATGGATATTGTAATAATAAAAACAAGGCTTATGCAATAAGTTTATTTATCCTATGTAAGAACAAAGACATCTGTCTAATCACCACTATGTCAATAAATGCTCAAGCACATCCAAACAGACCTCTATACCTGATACGGAGTCTAAGTCTTCATCCATACTTCCCTAGCTAGAGATAACATACGTGAGGAAATTTATGTGATGTGAAGTTTAAAGGAAAGATCAAGAATTACATAATTAAAATGGATTTTGCATATAATATTTGAGATTGAGAACAACTTGAGCAAAGATACTTAGTGAAAAACAAAAGAAGGCATGAAGGGAAATAGAAGATGCTTGACACTGTGTTCTAAGGCCTTGCCTTACTAAAGCGATCAAGATCTACTTCCTCAGTTCTACATATGGTCACAGCTATGGCTTGTATTGTGTCCCAACCAAAACAAATAAATACGTAAGTAAGTAAATAAACAAATACAAGTAAAAATTTTATGTCCTTATCCCTCATTGAGAATGAGACATTTGGGAATGAGCCATCAAAGATGCAATTAGGTAAAATGATACAGTCCCAGAGCACAGAAAGTCCTTGTTCTGATATGACAGATGCCCTTGTAAGAAGAAAGTCATATGAAGACAAAGCCACAGGGCTGTCTGCTGCTTACAAGATTCAAAACATAATTATGCAGCTGAGGACAAAGAAATGCCAGCGACTGCCAGTAAACAGCCAGAAGCGGCCAAAGGCTAGGCAGGATTTCCCTAGCAGTTCTAGAACAAGATCCTCCCTGAAGACCTACTACATCCTTCTGTGCTCCCCAGCCCTTGTCACGCTGAGACGTTGCTGTGCTGTGTTTCAAAGGACAGGTCATTACAGAAGCACCAGCATCTCACCTGCCAAAACCAGTTCCAACCCACAAACCCTGCTTTATCATTACCTTTTTCATTTACTCTTCTTTCATATATTTAGTTACATGCCCACTGCAGTTTTCCCACCTTCCTCTCCTTCCAGTTCTTCCCCTCCACTTTCTCTCTCCCCCAGACCCACTTCTCTGTTTCCATTAAGAAAACAGCAGGCCTCCAAAACATGGCATAAAAAAATTACAATAAGACCAGGCACACATCCTCACATCAAGGCTGGATGAGACAACCTAGTAGAAGGAAAAGGGTCCCCAAAACAAGCAAAAGAGTCAGAAACAGTCCTTGATCCCATTACTAGAAATCCCACAAGAACAAGTCACTCAGGCATAACATTCATGCAGAGGACCTAGATTAGACCCATATAGGCTCCCTGATTGTCGGCTCTGTTTCTGTAAGGCCATGAGTCCTTGTTAATTGATTTGGTGGTGCATGTTCTTGTGGTGTTCTTGACCCCTCGGGCTCCTACAATCCTTCCCCCTTCCCCTGTACAGGATTTCCCGTACTGTTCCACCTACTGTCTGGCTGTGGGTCTTTGGATCTACTCCTACCCGTTACCGGATGAAGACTCTCTGATGACTATTATAACTATGCTCTGGTCTGTGAGTATAACAGAATATCATTAAGAATCATTTCATTGACTTTTGTTTGTTGTTTGGTTGGTTCTATCCTAGGTCTCTGGACCATAGAGGCTCTGGTTCCTGGCACTACAGGCAGTGTCAGGCCTGGACTCCCTCTAGTGGCAGGGATCTCAAGTAGGACCAATCATTGGGCCCTCCCACAATTTCTGAGTCTCCTATATTCTAGCGCATTGTAAATGGAAAGTTCCGTGGCTGGGTTGGTGTCCCAATCTGTCCACTGAAAGTCTTTCCTTGTTAAAAAAAAAAAAAAAAAAAAAAAAAAAGATGACTTGTTCAGCACCGCATAGTATTAAGCAAACTTGGGCAGAAAATATACTGAAAAAAATTCTTTAAAAAACATCTTGTCACAAGGCCCCGAGCCCCTGAAGCAGGAATGTACCTGAATCACTATTTTCATAGGACTAGATTTCAAGGAACCAGAAGGCACCACCGTGAATGTTTCCAAAGGAAGGAAGCAACCAACAGCCCAACCTAGAAGCTACCACACCAGCATAATATAATAACCTTAAAGGTTTAGTATTGGCATGCCTACCGAGATGGTAACCAAGAGTTCTGTAATTGAACTTAAACCCTGCTAACAAGAGGGAACACATGCGTGGCACTGGAAACCTAGGCAACTACTCAATCTAGTGAAGTCATGATCATGTTTTACCACTGCTAAAACAGAAAATCCCAAATAAGAATATCAGTATTTTCCTTACATCCAAAGATATGTGTAGCTCTCATCCCACAGTAAGGAAACTCGTCTTTGCAACAGAAAGAAACCATTACAGAAAACCACAACCAATCAAAATGAAGAGTTGTGGAGCCCATTACCAACAGATCCATCTACAAATCAACTCCCATTTCCAAGGCTGAGAGAACATTGTAGAGGAATGGGTGGAAGACTGTAAGAGCCAGAAAACCAAAGAACTGCTGTGAGATTGTGTCAGCTAGCAATAGCAGAAGATTTAGCCCTAAAGTCTATCCATGTGACCGCCCCAAACATGAACTGAACAAAGACCAATAGACGTAAAAACATGATTTGGGAAAAGCCTGTGGGCTCTCAACCTTAATGGAAAATATGGAATGCTGGTAGAAGGAAAAGCTGTCTTCTACAGTGAAGAATATGAATTCTTTATGAGCAACAACTGGTCAGTTGTAAAATTGTGTAAACATACATACAAGTAACAGTGTACAGATGACATAGCATGTTGTATTTACAAAAACTATCTATCATTTATTATCTGTGATCTATTTATCTATTATATATATGTATTACACATATATGAATGTAGCAACAGTTGATGAAAGTATTGTTAATGAATTTGAAAGTCAACAAGGATGAGTATATGGGAGGATTTGGAGGCAGGAAATGAAAGGGAGAAATGATGCAAACATAAACTCAGAACTAAAATTAAAAAAAAATCTCATGTCAAATGAGAAAAGGAAATTTCCTTTATAATAACCACACACTAAAAACTAAAAGTAAATTTCAATCAGAACAACATAATAAATTTTGGCATCAGCATTTTGTTCCCTCATATGCATGTATATATATGCCATTAAATATGAAAGAGAAAATATAAATTCACTTAGAATGCTGTTAGCACATCAAGTTTCATTGCATAATGGACATTGCTTGCAAGAATGTGCAATTAACAAGTAAGCCCTGTAATTACAAAATCAATCACTTGAAAAACAGCATAATCAGGAACTAGATAATAGAAACAAACTGCTGAAATACTTTTTAATTTTTGTCATTCAAAACTTGATGCCCTTTTCAAAGTATTGTTATTGTTTCTCAGAATGATTACAAATTACAAAGTATAGAGAGAGAGCATCTCACTGCAAGCTCACTCCTCCTGCAGAATATAATTGATACACCTGGACAACAGATAGGATTAAAGAAGACGGTTTTTCTTGTTGTAGAGACTAAAACCTCAGATAAAACTAGATGATGAGCAACTGTTTAAAAGACCATTATCATTCAAGGTTACTTAATTTAAAAAAAAGACAAGATCATATATAAGTAACATTTTTTTTCATCGTTTCTCTTTTAGGTACATGGATTTTAATGAGTAAAATCATGCCAACACTGAATCATGATTTTCTATGTGCCATGAACATTTTTAGTTAAGGGAATTTAGTAATAGCACAATGTTAAATTACTTATAAGTGTAAGTTATAGTTCCTGGCTATATCTCATTCTCTGGAATATTATATAAATTAATTTCATACTGACCTATTATATAATCCAAACTTAAACTGTTTGTTCAAACAAATGACAGTTTTGGTGATACCTTGATGTTTAAATTTTATTTCACATTGTCTATCTATTTTTATAGTCCATTTATACATACAAAAGACTTTACAAATAAAAGATGACATTATTATTCAGTGCCATCAACTGTAGATAAATTTACTATTGCCTTGTTTTTGTTGGAGTTTAAAATGCTTCTAAAATTACTTCAAAGGATATATTTGAATGGCTAAGAGGGCATTTGTGTAAGCAGCTGCATGTAGTCACACCAGCTACTTCTATTTTAAAAAAGAAAACCTGTATTCTGAAAACAGAGAAAAAAATACATGTCACTAAGAATGAGAATTATCAGTTAACCATGAATCTGTGCAAACTTTCTGTCTAGAAGTACGTTGTTAGCACAATATTTCAAGAAACAAATAAAATATACATGACTTCCAAAACATATAACCTGGAATTGATTTATGAAATGAAAGTTCATTAAAAATTGGGCATTCCTCCATGAAAGTTAGAGAATTGGGAGTAGAGTCATACTCGGACAGCCTTCCAATTTGTTGATGATGAGGCACTATGTTTTGGAAAGACAGAGAAAGTCAAGTTCAGCACGAGAATTAGACAGGCTGATCTATTACTTTTCAAATTTGCATGTAGTCATAGGTCATCTTTGACTCGTCCTGAAACCTGCCTTGGGCTGCAAACTAATAACAGGTAATTCAAAGTTGCAAATGTATACCATGAGCTACTAGAGGTCACCTGGACATTTTACAAAGAAATTTATTAAAAATTCTGACCAAACTTTCTCTCCCCCCAAAAGGTGATGATTTGTCTTAATAATGCCTTATCATCTAGCTGCACATTCACATACATTATTCAGCTTTGTATCCCTAGTCCAAAAGAAAAAATATTCTTAAATAACAATTTCTAATTATCTCAAAGAAGTAATATCCCAGTCTCTAATAAATACAAGTACATATTTCTAATTATTGAAGAAATATTCATACTTCTAATGCCCCTCTTTAACATCTTGTGATCTACAGTTTCTCACACTTGACTTCCTGACTTCCTTATATTAATTGGACAATTATCTTCTATAGGATCTTGAATATCAGAATGTCCCAATATATATCTTCCTGTTGTCAACCTCAACTCACATTTTAAAAGAAGAGTTTGCTACTTATCTAAACCTGCTATTAATACTTGGGACTTCTTCTCATGAAATACCTTCTTATGTTCATAACCTCAGAGCAGATGTTAAGAGCATTCTATTCTACCAGGTGGGCTAAGTGCGAATTAATCTTGTTCACACAACACATTATACTCAGCTCCCTTGCACACAGAGTGTTTCAGTGGTTTCCTGCTTTTTTTCATACTCTCAGCTTTTAATTATACAATGAATATATGGCTCCAGCTGCCTCTAAGCATTTTGTTTTGTAAAGTAATGTGAGACACTTGATTATGGAACTAATATTCCCACAGTACTGATATGAAAATGTCCTTTTAAAGGTGGTATTAGCATTTGACTAATGGCATCTGTAACAAAGTATTACCATTGAAGGACCTTCCAAGGATAGTCATTTCTAAGATGTTGGTTTACTGTGGACCCAGTGAAAATATATACAAATACTGTGAAATTCAGTGCTCCAAACTTGACTTGATGAGTACGCCCTTTACAATATCTTAATATTAATATTAATAATCTTAATTAGCTAATAATTCATGATAAGAACATATCAAGATTTTATTTTGTAAAAAGTGTATTAAAAAGTGCATGTACCATTAAAATTATATTTTATTTTAAAAGATGTACACAGCCATGCAACTGTCAACCATATTGAGAGGGACTAGTTTGAACCTATGCTTGTTCCTTCCCAGTCCGGCTGGAGTTGGTGAACTTTCATTAGCTCAGGAAGACTGTTTCAGTAGGTGAACCCATCATGGTCTTGACCTCTTTGCTCATATTCTCATTCCTCTAACTCATAAATTAGACTTTCGGAGCTTCAATGTGGATCTTTGGCTTTGTTTCCATCAGTTGCTGGATGAAGGTTCTATGGTAATGTTTAACATATTCATCAGTCTGACTACAGGACAAGGCCACTTGCAGGGTCGGGGCAGACTGAGCTGCCACTGGCAGTGGCAGCATTTTATTAAACCAATATGAGTGACAAGTTTTTACAGTGCACAAGAGCATTATTCCACAACAGTACTTGTATTTCCTAATTTGTTCAAAGAAGGCAATGGAACCATAAACAACTGATACAGTTTTAACTCTAGAAAAGGGCAAAGAAATGTAAATGTAGAGACTGATTTTTGTGATGCAATCTTGCAGAATCATAAATAGTCTCATTAAAGGAAAGCAGTTGTAGTTCAATATGGGCAATGTGACCTCGAACTAGGCTTTTTTTTTGTTCACTTTTTAATGTGGCAAATATACAAACATAAAGTAAGTTATTATTTATCATTAAGTATACTCTTCAATTGCATTAAGATATTTATAGTCAATTTAAATGCAGGGTAGTAGAATAACAAATTACTGAAAGTTGAGAAATAATGTGGGAGAGAAGATGGGGTGACACAGGAAGACTAGATATAAATGGTGCACAATCTGTACCTGTTTTGAAATATTACATAAAATCCCACTGATACAAACATTTGCACATATTATTCAGACACAAAATATAAAACATTTGAAAAGATTCATGATATTGTATACCACCATCACTATCCACCTCCACAGCAAAAAAGTAATGCTTCCTTATCATACCTGAAAACTAAAATTATGCTTTCTGGTTTGTTCATTTATTTTAATAGGACTGACACATGTTATACACTTCTAGTGCTGAGCTACATCCCATTCTTGTGTTGTGCTTTGTCAGTCTAAGGCTTTGACTATCCATTAAAGTAAAACCATACAGTGTATGTCTTTCATGACTGGTGTAGTCCTTTTAGTACGTGAATGGTGAGTTCCTTCATTTGGAAGGTTAAATGGTAGTCCTATGTTATATATACAACACATTCTGCTTATTCATTCATTCACTCATTAACAAATGAATTATTTCTAATCATATACAAACATATATACATATATACAAAATGAATATATATTCAAAAATAGTGCTGTTTTCAAATATTTTAATTATCTCTCTTATTCAAGCTTCTTAATGTTCTTTTACTTTGTAAGAGCAGCATTTTGCTTATGTTTTCTTTCTTTTTTTTTTTTCAAGACAGGTTCTCACTAAGTAGTTCTGGCTGTCCTGGAACTCACTATGTTCACACCAGACTGGCCCCAGATTCACAGAGACCTACTTGCCTCTACCTTCTGAATGCTGGGTTCAAAGGTTTGCACCACTAATAACATTTTATATCTTAAATTATTTTAACCATATTTCCCTCTTCTGTCTCTTCACTTTAACCCCTCCCATATCCCTATAACTTCCTCTCATTTCATGACTTTTTCCTTCAGTTATTATATGCACATGAACACATACACACACTCACATTTATACACAAATATAATGCAACTTGCTGATTTTATTTACTGTTGCTTGTATGTAAATGATGTTAGGACTGGCGATTTGATACTATATAGACAATTTGGGCCTCATCTCTAGGGAAGGCTAATTTTCCCTCTCTTGATGTAGTTAGTTCCCTCTAGTTCTTTGTCTAAAGATGGAGCCCTGTGAAAACTGCCGCTTTCGTGAAAGAAAGTAGGTGTCATATTTTGTCAGCCATATTTTTAAGGTATCACAAATGTTTCCCTAAAATTTCTAGAAGACATAGTTTTACAGCAAACTTCAAGATTCTCTGTATTTTACAATCTTTCTGCCTCCTATTCTGTGACATTCCTCGATCTTTAGGTGCAGGAATTGTATGGTAGATTATCTACTGGGTCTTATCACCAACTGTCACTTATTTTCTCCATTCCGATTAGATGGATTAGAGAATTAGATGTGATTCTCTGTAATGATCTCTTTCTACCACAAAGAAGCTTTTTTGATGAAGGATGAGAACTGTTATTATCTGTTGATGTAATAACAAGTATTTAGATTACAGTTAGAAATTATTCTGGTTTAGTAAATTAGTGGTAACAGGTTCTCCACTATGGCTTCCCTTGCTAAGATTGTTGGCTAGGTTCCAGTACTGATCTAGAATCTAGGTTTCAGTAATGAACCTCTTTCTTGGTAGCTTGGGTAGCCACTCTAGTATTATGAAAACTAATCTTCAGGGAGAAATCTTTCAGCTCCGATCCAGCTCAAGTCCTGAGTCTTTTGTCTAAAGTGTGTGGTGTTCTCAGGAACTGCGATTTACCTTCATCCTCTGGGTGGCAACCAGTGGCATCAATATCAGTAAAACGGTTTTAGCAGTCTCTTGGACTCTTCTGAGTAACGACTAAAAAGAAGGTTCTTAACACCTAGGTTTCGTGGTTTCTTTTGCTTGTTTGTTTTGTTTTTTTGCTTGTTTGTTTGTTTGTTTGTTTTTAGATAGTTTGTGGCTCTGCGGGCAGGGAGACAATAACAATAATACATCTAAAATTAAGTTATGTCAAATCTTCTTGATCTACCAGATTTCAATATTCTCAAATACTGGTAATTAACTATTGTGTAGCATTTTACTATTTCAACAATCTCTAAACACCGTCACCTCTTTTCTCAACATATTTTTTGGTCACTATATATAACACAATCGTCACTTTATGTTCTCTAACAACTTTACCTACTCTTTGTTACAGTGGGAAAGAAAACTGAAAAGACAGCTATACAAAACAGGCGAAACAGTTATATATAGCAAAGGTCTGTAGAACGCGTGCTGAAATGATAATTGTATTGGGAGCCACGAGTTATGTCTAATTAGACTGCAAAGTATATCCAGTGCACTTTTCTCCCACTGAAATTTCTTCTCAAGATACTCAATTAAATTATGCTATGAAACCTCTGGTGTAGTATTTCATACTACTTCTGAGACAAAACAACCATCCATAAACTGTGCAGTCCAAACAGAGTTCTTGATCTCATTATGCAGACTAACAGCACATACAAATTTGATCTAATTTTATCATGTGGTGTTTGGCTCTTTTACTATATGTTTGAACTCTTCGCTGATGAAATAGTTTTATTTCATAACTCTGGTTTGAGTGCTGATTTCAAAGGGCATTCTGCTTTGTTTCACATTGAATAATAGACACACACTCCTATTTTTATAGGAATCATATCTGTGGCTATGAAATCTAACTTTTGCCTTCCAGAATTATTATTTTCCTAAAATTTATTGACATAATAATGCTATAAAAACCATTAGACAAAAGACTTTTATTAAATGTCTTCTTACAATTTACTTATGTTAGATATTAAATTCTTTACCATACATCGTACAGTTATGATAACTGACATTCATGCAACCAGAAGAATGACTGGCCTGAAAAAAAATGTTTTAAGAACTTCTTAAAGCTCTGGTGACCTTCAAAACCACAGAGAATCAATATGTCTCAGCCAAACCCCTGACTCAGGTATATTTTTCTTGTGAAAAGAAAGAAAATGCCATTACGTTTGGACTAGGAGCAATGGCGCATGCTAGCAGGTCCTGCTAACAGCGATGGGAAAGTATGACAAGTTAGAGGTCAGACTGACCCACTTAGGAAGATGATTACCTCTTAAAACAACAGAAACCAAGAACAAAGAAGTCATAAGAAAAAGAAAAAGAAAAAATCCTTTACTAAATGCTAATAAATCTATATAGAATGAAATAAATTGATAATACAGAATATTTTAGGTTTATCTTCATTGCTATAAGAAACTATTATTTTGGCTTACATTTTTATAATTCATGTTCTCTTTGCCAAATACAATTGATGATCCTTTGTTTCATCCAATGATCATCCCTCAGTATTTCCAAATTAAGAAAGCATCCACTAAGCAAGTAAACACTGTGGAGCATCAATTATTGTCAGAAACAATGATTGATACTGTAGACACAAGCTAAACACAGAGTAACCCCATGCAGCAGAAGGTTTAACTTAAAGGGAAAATAAGGATTATTCATAATACACTTAATCCCTAGTTTATGAATCTATGTAGTAGCTGACATTTTCAGAGCCATTTGTTAGAAATGTGCAGTATTTTAAAAAAAAAAAAAAAGGATACTACCATTCCCAAAGGACTAGAGAAGGCAGAAGACTGAGTACAGAAAGTAATGTTTCAGATGGCATTTAACAAGAAGGGCGTTACAACATATTGATATTCCAGTAGGACCAATACTGTATAATGCAAGGATATGACTGCTTCAAGGTATGGTTGAGGGGAAGGGTTTTATTGTAGATGTAGTAATAAGAGCAGCGGGGCTGCGTCCCCGGCACCCAGCCGCCCGTAAGGCTAGCTTATGCCCCGAAATAATTACACGGAAACTGTATTCTTTTAAACACTGCCTGGCCCATTAGTTTCGGCCTCTTATTGGCTAGCTCTTACATATTGATCTAACCCATTTCTAATATTCTGTGTAGTACCACGAGCTGGCTTACCAGGGAGAATCTTAACCTGCGTCTGTCTGGAGTGGGAGAATCATGGCGACTCCTGACTCGGCTTCTTTCTCCCAGCATTCTTTTCTGTTTACTCCACCCACCTAAGGTTTGGCCTATCAAATGGGCTAAGGCAGTTTTCTTTATTAGTTAACCAATGAAAGCAACAGATAAAATACAAGAACCATCTCCATCATTTCCCCTTTTTCTGTTTAAACAAAAAAGAAAGGCTTTTACTTTAACATAGTAAGATTACATATAACAAAAGAGTTATCAAGCAAGAATTACAGTTACAATACTTATATCTATTTTATCTTATAACTAAGGAAAACTATAACTATAACTAACCATTCTTTAACTCCATCAAAGACTCCAGAAGGATATAATACTACCTAAGTAAACAAGAAATAAGAAAACTCTAGAAATGACAGAGACATCTTGCTGCCTGGACAGTCACGCAAAGTTCCTCTGTACCGTTGGGGCATCCATCTTTGGCCTACAGGCCCATAGTTTTCGCAGACATTTCCATGAAGCAGGAAAATTCCAAAGACAGTTTAGTCACTTTTTGCTGTGTCCTGCAGAATGTCTCGCAGACTCTTTTAGGAGTCAGGAACCCCAAAAAGCCATCTCACCTTTAGGCAAGTTCAGCAGTCCTCTTTTTGAGGGTTCTCTGTGTCCAGTTTATGCAACAGTCCAGGCAAGAGCAGTTTCTTGCCCAAATGGCTATCAAACTCCATAAGGAACCTCTTTGATGCCCATCTTTCTCTTGAAGTAGATTGGTGCTGCCAGGAGCAGATGTGTCTCATTGTCATAAAAAGCCCTAAATTATTAAAACATTTAAATGCCATATTCTGTAGCCTTTGAAAGATACGAAGAATGCCTATCTGAAATATATCTATGTATATCTAGAAAATCTAACTAACATGACTACAAGCTTTACTATTATCGATGATTATCCATTAACAACCTATATACATTACATTTTTAAATGAACTATACAATCACAATACCTTAATCAAGATTAGAAATATGTATATACATATAACAAAATTGACCTTAAAATCCACACCAATGCAAATTATTTATATCTATATCATATCCCCCTTTAAATGTAAAAGAACATTTATAAACCATATTTGGGAACATGGGCGCAGTTTTTTTTTCCAAACTGCTTTTTGCTGAATGGGGGCGCTGTATTTAGATCTTTTATGGTGTAACCTGTGTGTTAGGGTCATCTCAGTCAGCAGTTGAGTGAAGTAATTTTCTGAAGGTGTTCACAGCAACCTTTCAGGAGGGCGTGGTCTATCATACCACATTGGGATAGCCGCAATCCACAGAGTCTCATCCTCTGTGAAAACAAAAGAAGACCCTCTCCAAAGCATCATATCCTTAGACCCATATTCTGAAATCATAATATCCTTATATCCATTTTGGTTTAGCTTGGCAGCCCATATAATGAAATGTCTCTCTGCATTTAGCTCCTTTACAGTCAAAAATTTTAAAGAAAACACAATAATACAAAGAATCCAGACTCTCTGTGAATTTTTTATTTTTACGTGGCTTATTTTTTTTTATTTTTTTTAATCTATAACTATCTGTACTCTGTCTCTTTAAAGACTTTACCCTCTTTTTAAGACATTAACTTTATTCTTTATATATATTTTTTTTTCTCTCTCAAGCCTACGTACATTCATCCACCAGTGTCTGAATCAGTTCTATTGTGAATCTGTAATTTTTTTACTATCCAGGAGCACTTTGTTTTGCGCTTTTAAATCGCTAAGCGCTTATCAATCTAAGCTGTGTCATTTCTAGGTCAAAAACAGGCACTGCCTGCTTGCCCCGCCCAGTCCAACATGGCGGAGCCGCTCGTGACTCTGATTCTTGCACATTGTAGCAGTAGCATGGTGGAGCTGCTTGTGCCTCTGAGCTGCAGCACAAAATGACTTCCTTTTAGGCACACAGTGAGTCTAGTTGCCATCAAACAAATCGTAGCACTTTACTCCAAATGCTCCATTTAAAAGCTCTGTCTCCTGCAGGAGCCAGACAGAGATCGCGATGGCGGCACAGCCCAGAAAGCCGGCATTTTAAAACAGCCAGTTTTTTCCTGTTGCTGAGTCAGGACAATTTCTTTGTGGCATGCAACCCACAAACAGCAAAAAGCTCTCTTAAATTCTCTCTGTGTCCTTTTTAAGCCCTCTCAGGTTTTACGTGGAGTTCATTAGCACGTTGGGTGCCACTCTGTAGTAATAAGAGCAGCGGGGCTGCGTCCCCGGCACCCAGCCGCCCGCAAGGCTAGCTTATGCCCCGAAATAATTACACGGAAACTGTATTCTTTTAAACACTGCCTGGCCCATTAGTTCCGGCCTCTTATTGGCTAGCTCTTACATATTGATCTAACCCATTTCTAATATTCTGTGTAGTACCACGAGCTGGCTTACCAGGGAGAATCTTAACCTGCGTCTGTCTGGAGTGGGAGAATCATGGCGACTCCTGACTCGGCTTCTTTCTCCCAGCATTCTCTTCTGTTTACTCCACCCACCTAAGGTTTGGCCTATCAAATGGGCTAAGGCAGTTTTCTTTATTAGTTAACCAATGAAAGCAACAGATAAAATACAAGAACCACCTCCATCATGTAGATACAAGGGAGAGTACAGTCAGAGGGATCTGGAAGAGTCCAAATCAGGGAGATAAAGTAGTAGACTAAAATGGCCAATAGACTGAGCAGGGCCATGAAGGAAAAGGGAGGATACAAGAAAGGAAGAGAAATGACTGTTTAGAGAAGGATAAGAGAAAGAAAAGGCAAGAGGACCAACAGAGCATATGACCAAAATGCCAGTGTTGTATAGGGATGAGAAGTTGGTGGTTGGGGAAGCCAGTCCAGGATCTGGAGAAGTTTAGGGTAGTAGGCAGGGTAAGAAGGGCCAGCATGCCAGCATGGGATAACAGGTATTTGTGATGCTGAGAGAACCTGGAGGTCAGCAGGCACTTTAGTGTGCTAATGTGCACGAGGACAGTTATCCATGAGTTTCTTTTGGATCTATCGAATACAACTGGAGGAAAGGATCACAAAAGTGAGCAAGGTGTACTTGAAGAAAATCTACTCATGCTGCAAATGTAGGACCAGGGATGCAGAGTCACATTAAATAAGGTGGGTCGGAGTTTCAAAGTCAGAATGAATACCAAGAAGACTAACTGAGTGTTTCGACAAAATAAGATGTTATAACATACAGACACACAAATAGCATATACAGAATGATAACATTGGGTAATAATGAAGAACAATGTATACAGAAAATATGCTTAAGGAAATCAAAGTAAAATTCTTAATTTTTTCTTTTTCGATAATATTAGTATTTTAATACATGATCAAAAATGTGATATTGGTATCAAGGGATGGATCTCAGTAGTAGTACACTTGCCTAGAATGTGCAAGGCCTTGGATTTGATCCCCAATAACATACGAAGGAATGGCATGTATTCTATTACTTTATTAAAAAAATTATACAGTTATAAATTTAATGTAAGTTCAGATAATAAAAGTGTATTTTTCAAAACAGAAAAATAATGACACACATCAAAATAGCATAATGTTATTATTATTAGTGTGCTACTGTTTGACATTGTACTGTTTTACACATTATAAATTAAAACAACATATACTTCCTGAAGGTTGTGTGAGAAATGTACAAATGACAAAAGTCATGAATAAAATGTTATTAAATAAAACACAAACTAAAAGCATTAGAAAAATCTCATGGTTGAAATAAACGACAGCTGACATTGAAGGAACAAAAGCAAATGTCACAGGGAATTCAGAATGGGCTGGTATATGCTATTATTATATAGTTAGTTTTTCCAGATACTTTAGGTAGTTCTTTCTAATTTGCTCTTTTTTATAAATCACCATATATATATATATATATATATATATATATATATATATATATAATGTGACATCATTATTTCTTTAAAATTTTTCTAGGAATATGAACACTATCCTACATTTTTGATGATATAAATATATATGTATAGTTAATTTTCTGATTCAGGTACAGATTTCTAGAAGCATATTATTAAAAATGTTATAGAAGCGTATACATACACACATATATATATATATATATATATATATATATATATATGCACAAACCTGCTCATAAAAGAATTATCCAACTTAAGTTCTAATGAGCATACTATCTCCTTAGGGCTCTCACCACATCAGATATACCACATACATTATGACATATAATCTGCCAAGGAACATTCTAAAGCTGATATGCTCATTTTCAGTTAAAGTAAAGTTGAAAAGTGACAGGAATAGTGATATCAAGCTTAAAAGTTAATAATTAATATAGGAAGAATTTCAATCTGGAAATTATGTGACTTCTCAAACCTGAAGTTTCTACCCCTAAGCCTTTAATGCTCTTGTTGGGAAGAATAACAGCTATTCTCAGTTTCTGCCAATTCTGTTCAATCTTTGCCAATATTTGGAGGGAAATTCTGTTTAATTCTAATTTGGTTGCTTTGATAACCAGCAAAAGCAGAGTATCTTCATTGTTTACTCATTGTCTCTCCTCATTAATTTTTTTTTTCACAAACAAGGTGATAAATCAGTTTGTTATTGCCATGAAAATACGTGAGAGAAGCAATTTTTAAAAAAGAAATCCATTTTGGTTCACAGTTTCAGACTTTTCAGTCAATACTTGGCTGACTACATTGTTGTTGGCTTAAGAAGAATTGTTGGTAGGAGTCTACCTAGTGTAGCCAGCCACTTTGGAAATCATTCTGGAGAATTCACAAAAATAAAGAAATAGAACATCCATAGGAGCCAGGCACATGTGCCCATGGAACATTAAAGTTATTATAGAGACTCCTGCACATTCATATTTGTTGCCACTTTTATTCATGATAAACAAAAGTGGAAATCAACTGATATGTCTATTGACAAATAAATGAATAATGAAAACATGGCATACACCATGGAATTCTATTTGAATGTAAAGAGAAATGCAATGAAATTTGCAGGTACATAGGCTGTCTTAGCTACTTTTTTCTATTGTCCTGAGCAAGGAAACTTATAGAAGATGGGATTTACCTAGGCTTGTGGTTCCAGAGGATTAAGAATCATTTATGACAGGGAAGCATGGCAGCAGACATGGTGGTAGAACAGGGAGCTGAAGGCTTAGATCTTGGATCACAATTTCCACAGAGTGAAATAGAAACGATTCAAACCTTTGCACTCTCAAAGCCTGACCTGGTGACACACTTTCTCAAGAAAGGTCTCTCCCACACCAACTCTGACAGGGTTAACATCTGGTGCCAGAGACTTTGGGAGGCAAAACACTCAAACCATGACATGGATGGAATTGGAAAACATTATATAGAGTGAAGTAATTCACACTGAAAAGGAAAATGCTACGTGTTCTCATTCACATGTGGAATCTATATCTTTGCAGCTTTATTTTTGCATTGTACAAGTTTTTCTCCTACATAATTAGTTTTTATTTTCTTTGAGTGTATTGCAAATGGAAGTGTTCCCATGCTCTCTCTTACTATGTTTGTTGCTGGTGTATAGAGAGTTTACTGATTTTTGTAAGTTGGTTTTTAATTGTGACTGTTTGCTGACAATCTTGGTCATTTCTATAAGTTTTATACCAGTATTTTTGAAAATTTTTAGTTATTAATATAATACTACAAGCAAACTGGGATAATTTGACTTCCTTTCCTAGTTATATTCCATTTTCCATTCTCTTATCTTATGGATCTACCTGGTGCTACAAGTATCAAGGTAGAGAAAACAAGGAATAGTGGACTTACTGAGAATAGTGGATTTACTTTAATGTATAAATAAGTTTAATTGAAGTAATCCTATACAGAGGAATAGAATGACTCCAATGGTGTCACATCTCAATTTATCGAAAGACAAATCATTGCACTACCCTCACAAGACTGACGCTGCTGTGATACTTCAGGTTCAATTGCTACAACTTCAGTTACTGCTGTGTCCTCCTTTCCAAGGTGGCTAGGAAACCTCAACCAAGCCTTGAGTGTATTAAGGAATCAATGTTTGACTTGGGCTTTTTTTTCTTAATAGAAAATACATTTTGAATGATTCTTGTGTGGCAGATCTCATTTTTTAAAACAAAAGTGAAAATGAAACATTGAAACCTAAATATTTAAACAACTAAAGAAATAAAGTTCTAAGAATTCCACTCTCAAAATTAGCTTTTGTTTCTTGAGATACTTTTTTATAGGTATAGTTCTTGCCATAAAAAAGTGGCTTTTGTATATTAGGTAGAGAAACAATTTAAGATCATGGTTTTATTATATCAATCACTGCATAAAAGTTCACGAAATATAGACACATGGACCTATAGACTTATCTATATGTGGCATAAGAGTACATATATTTCATTTCAAAACTTCATAGTCATTGACTAGACATTGTATATACTATTAAAACCACATATTTTTCTTTATAAACTACACTAGATATAGAGAGAATAATTGTTAAAATTTCTAATTCCATGTTTATTTATTTTGCAAACTATTTACAGGTATGAAAAGGGCTTCTGTAAAATCTCATTAATGTTCAACTGAGCCAGTCAAAGTTATCAACATCAACTTTCTTTTCTCAAAAAAGTCAAATTATTGATTCTAGACATCATTATAGTTTTGTAATTGGACTACATCAGAGTGTCCTTACAGCTTATCTTCTCGCAAGCAAAACAAGGCAAAAGAAATATCATGAAAGTTTTCTTTGATTTTTTTCAGCAAGAATTCATTTGAAATCCATAGAGATCTGATGTCTTCATATTTTTACTCTTAAGAAAATATTCCCCAGATGGTGAAAAAGGCAGATTTAGAAGGTCAAAATAAAATCAGTTTAAAACAACTTTTTAACTTCTATCCATTTTGATTGACTGGAAGGTTTCACTGGCCTGAGCCCATCTCCTTTCTCTTGCTCTCCCAAATCCCTTCCTCTCCTGCAGACACAATAAACATTAGTGTGTGGCCAGGGAGTGGTGTTGTGAGATCATAGTCTGAAGACACGCTAAATATGAGCATCACTGTGTTGACTTAGCATGGAACTGAGAGATCAGAGTCAGAATATGAGAAAATGTTTGCTCAATTGAAATGAAACGTTTTCAGTGTTTATTTTTTGTTTTTGTTTTTCTGTCAATGGACAGGCAACTATTGCTTAGCTGCATAGGGAAATGTGCTAAACACAGATCTGAGGAGAGAAAAGGCCACAATGAAATGAAGTGATTTCCCAGGTACCAACACTGCAAACCACAAAGAGAGACAACTTGGAGTCTGATGTACTGATTACATGTGTAACAAAAGGAGTCCTTCCAATTAGAAAGGCACCCATGGCTGTACAACAGCCAGTACAAAAGCCAGTCATTTGTTATGGTTCAGGGCAGCAACCTATTGTCTATGAGTGTATATTTCTTCTTTTTTTAAAAAAAGAAAGCAAGAAAGAAGGAAAGAAAGAAAGAAAGAAGGAAAGAAGGAAAGAAGGAAAGAAAGAAAGAAAGAAAGAAAGAAAGAAAGAAAGAAAGAAAGAAGAAAGAAGAAACAAAGAAAGAAAGAAACAAACAAAGAAAGGTAGTTTTCAACCACGCAGTGGTTTATACTTGAACTCAGAGTCTTAGTTAGATATTCTGTTTTCAGCTAACTCTTGACGTTGCAAAGTTTTAAAACTTTTTGTGTCCTTACAGTTCTAGCATCAGTGAAGGAATGCAACAGGCTGGATGAATTTACTAGGAAGAGTGAAGACAAACAGACCAAAATCACAGCTTTCCTTTTTACGCATTTTTCCTTCTGTGTTGAAACCAGAAGGCATAGCCACTTTTAGTGTGGACTTGCCCACTTCAAGTCACCTGATCAAGAAAGTCCATCACAAACATGTCTATCAGCTTTCATCTTCATTCCAAATCATCAGGTTGACAACCAAGATGATCTGTATTATATGATTAAAAGAATACAAGAAAGAAAACAAAAGCTATTTTCCTGACACATGACTATATATGTACAAACACATTCTTAAAAACAGAACAAAAACACTCATGGCAGCCCCAGTCATAATTTCTATAACTGGTCATGTGACTTTAGCTGGTATTTCCAGCTACCTTCCTCTACTACCTACTCTGTGTTTCTTCCACCCTTCGTGAGAACCTCAACATGTTTTGGTTCTTTTCTTGGAGACATCTCTATACATTCATCCATGATAGGTGAGTGTCCATTGTCATCCTGTCTGAAGAGGGTTGTGGTTTTGCACTGACATTGATTATAGGACATGGTAAACACCAAGAGATATTCCAAAAGTATTTCTTGAAGTCCAGACATAATTCTCATTGCCTCCATTGTAGAAACACAGTTCAATAGATCCCTGGTACTCTGTATTAATCCCTCTTCCTACCACAGTTATTCTTCATGACTTATAAGCACCAGGATCATAAAGGGGTCAAGGTAGAGTTCTAAGGTTTTCTTCAGTGGAATTTTTGTTATGTCTCCTGGTAAACACACTACCCAGTCTGTAACAAACACTTATAGTCCAACAGAGCATACGGTTGAGAGCACAAGAAACATAAATTTTCCTAGTGATAAGATGGGTGATAGTAAGCTATTCTATTACCATTTTCACCTCTTTATTCCTGTACACATGAATTCTGGCTATAAGAGAAACAGGTTCATACACTAGATTCTTATTCAAAGTATAAACGTCTATCTAGAGGACCCTCATTGATGCCCGCTGCTTCAGAATAATAAGAAACACAGTAAGACTAGTGAAGCACATGAGTATGGAGCCACTGTCAGGGTTCTTTGGTTATATTGTGAGTTCTTTGATCATGATGATGCTATATATGGAATATACAGCAATATATTGAATATATATGGTATATATGGAACACCATGTGATAGATAAGTAATTAATATGAGTTTGGCAGAACAATTACATGAGAAAAGCAAATCCATAATTGGGATATCAATCTTCCACTTTTCCACTGGGTGGTCACCCCAGGAAATAGTGCCATATCAGGGGTTCAGTATTAGTCTCTACTGCTGGCAGATTTGGCACTCCATATCAGCTATAGCCAGATCAGCCTTGGTGGGTGAAAGGTCATGGTTTTGGGCCCATGCATAACCTCCATCTGCACAACCATATCCACGTTGTTCATGGACTCATTTTGCAATGATAGGAAAGACTGGGTAACGGGATCAGCTTTTCATAGATAAGGTCATATTGTCTACTTGATTACTGAACTCCCCCCTTTTTTGAAGTCACTCTCTCTTAAGCATTCACGTGGAATGTCAATATATTTCTATCCTTTGCCTATTTGAAGAAATCTGTGCAGACATCTCTTCTTCAAATATCTTTTACACAAATTGTCTAATCATGCTCCTTTGAAGTCTTTGACCATCTATTCCAGCTACTAGCTCTAGGCTATAAAACAGTGTAGAATCAGAAATCTAACATTTCTTCTTTTTTTTTTTTTAATTTTTCAAGACAGGGTTTCTCTGTAGCTTTTTGGTTCCTGTCCTGGAACTAGCTCTTGTAGACCAGGCTGGCCTCGAACTCACAGAGATCCGCCTGCCTCTGCCTCCCGAGTGCTGGAATTAAAGGTGCGCACTGCCATAAACTCAACCTACTGTGAAGATTTTTCTTTCACCAGTGTCCTTTATGCAGTTTCTCAAAAGGAGTTTTCACTTTTCAGGGGTGCCTGTGTAGCATCAGAACCATCAGTAAAACAGGCTCTAGTCTTCTCTTCATTACTCAACTGATATATGTTTCATCTTATAAAAGGATTGATGCATTTTGGGGCACAGAAAGCATTGAATCAGGCAGGCACAGGAACCAGAGATATTTGGACTTTTTTTTTTTTTTGTGTGTGTGTAACTAGCCTGTACCCTCTGGACATAATTGGCCCTGATCACTTACATATCACTTCAATTTGACAGTACAATGTTGCTGTCAACATTCCACTTCTGGTAGTTTAAATGAGGATGCCCCCCCCCCCCACACACACACCCTGATAGTATAATATGTTTGAAAACTTTATCCCTTAGTGGAATTATTTGGAAAAGATTAGGAAGTATGGCCTTGTTGGAGGAAATGTGTCATTGGTGACTGGCTTTGAGATTTCAAAACCCCACACATTTGCAGTTGGTTTTTTTCTGCCCCATTCTTATAAATTAAGATGTAAGCCCTAAGATAAATGCTTTAGTAGTATACCTGCCTCCCTCCTTTCTTTCTCTTCCCCAAAATGATATTCATAGATTCTACCTTTCTGAACCATTAGTCCCAAATTACATGTTTTCTTTTGTAACTTGCCTTTGTGATGTTGTGTTATTCAAGCAATACAAAAGTAAATAAGACACTGGTTGAGAACTTGAGAACTTGATGTGGAAGGTTAGAAAACACCCAGGCAATGATAAGCAGCTCACGTCATATGATAACTTGGTGGCCCATTGGCAAATATTCATTTTCTTTTAAGATCCAATAGACAAGTATTGTCTTTCAAAGATTGAATAAATGTGTATATATCATGACAGAACCTTGTTTCAATATCCCCAGGGCCTATTTTCTGTTGCTGAGATGAAATACCTTGATCAAAAGCAACTTAAAGCAGGAAGACATTTATTCTGACTTTCAGCTGCAATGGAATAGAGTCCACCGCTAACAGAAGGCTTGTCAACAAGCAAAGAAATCATGGGGGCAGGAGCAGGAAGATGGTTGATCACATTTTATCATCACACAGGATGCAGAAAGAGAGAAAAGGAAGTGCATCCAAGTTTTAAAACTTCAAAGCTTGCCGCAAATGATGCACTTAAGTGATGTACTTCCTACAGCAAAGCTCTAACTCCTAAAGGTTCTATAACCTTCTCAAAGAACACTACTCGCTGCAGAACAAGTTTTCAAACACATGAGCCTATCGGTGATATTTCTCAAGCAGGCTGCCATTAAAAAAAAAAAAAAAAAAAAAAACTCACATTGTTAACTCACCTCAGTTCAGCTGAGTGAGTTTAATGCTATTTAGTGGCTCATCTCTGAGTTGCTTTAGACCTAGCTTTTCGTGGTAAGTTTTGCTTTAAGAACTTTTGTACTCTATCACATTATACTATTTTAACATTAATTTTTAAAAGAATGTAAGGAATTTTATTTTAGGAAAAAATAACATCCCTATAAATACATTTAAATCTGGCTCTCCTAGTGAGAATTTTTCATTATAATTTCAATATAGTGAGAAATGAGATCATTTTTAGCTACCTTTGTGAGCTTTTGCATATTTCCAAGTGGTGTGAGTAATACACAGTAGGCTCCTGCTCACTATAAAGTTCTTGAAAGAAAAAATGAAAAAGACCTAAATGCTGTTCCAAATTGCTGCATCTAAAGAGTTATATATTATAAAATAGACAAAAACTTCTCCCAAGCCCACGTTTTCTTTCCCACTGGAGAGGTCTATCTGGAAGGAGTTTGCCTGAACCATCATCCTGAAATGTGGCCGTCTTTACAACCAATGAAGAGGAAACAAATTGAGTATGCCCACAGCATTATGTGTTGATTGCATTTTCAGCCTCTTGCAGCTTATAGCTTTACTACCATATCAAAACTTGAAAGGTCTGTGCTGGGTCATTTCTATCAGCATAAATGAACTTCAAAGAACACCAGGCTCATTAATTAGCTGTTTCTAAAACAAAATACCTGTGATCACCAACTTATCAGCTGGAAAAGTTCACTGTGGCTCATGGTTTTGAAGTTTTAAATCTAATAAATTATGCTGTGTTACTTTGGGGATCTGCTGTGAGTTAGGCTATCCTGGTGAGTTCTCAGAGTGGAACAAAGATTTGGATGACCGGTAATCAGGAAGAAAAAATAATAATAATAAGATTTCAGATCCTAGTGTCTCCTATAAGGTTGTAGTCCAAGAAAATTAAATTCATCCCATTAGCCCATCCTCTAGATATTCTATCATCGGCCCCAAGATATAATAGTCAGAGAACCAGTCCTTTAATACACAAATTTTTGGGAGACATTCAGAGAACAAACTTCAAACAGATTCTAACTAAGCCAGTCACAAGTGGTTGAGGATAGAACTGCAAGAGAAGAAACTCGTAGAACTATGGGAAGATCATAAAAGCAATAGAGTATGGGGTCTGTGAGACAATGAAGGGGGCATGGGTTCAGATGTCATAAGCTCAGTCTTTTCCAAACAGACTTGAAACATCAGGCCATTTTCTGGAATTTACTTCTTTGTTGGTAAAAATAAAGCATCAAGACTAAATGATTATGGGAATATTATACATTTTAAAGTGTTTCCTACATATGATTTTATAATTTATTCTCACCATGGTTTTGAAATATTGTTTGTAGCTAATTTATTAGATTCTACATCAAGTGAGAAATTACAAAGAAAAAGTGTAATAATTACAACAAATACTGAAATGACAAGCAATTATACAACTACAGTAATTAATTTTACTAAAAATTTAAAGCTTGTATTTTGCATATTTTAGAGCAAAGGACTGAATATCAGCCTGTCATTTATCTGAATCTGCCTCATTATTTAAATATAGCACCATCCTCAGAATTTACTGTGTGTTTTGGGAACCTGGTTTGATTGAAGGAAATTATATATGTTTTCTCCACTGTCAAAAGGAAATAAAGTCAGGCTGTCCATGAAGTCTGGTACGATAATGAGAATAGTACAGGTAATAATCCATCCTCCAAAAGAGATCAAAATGTGTCCCTAAAAGTCAAATACCACTAGCAACTTCTCAGGACAAAAGGAAGGGGAAGTGGAAGAATTGTACATTAGCAGTAAAATCACCTTTTCAAACTGAGAGACAATCTAAAGTCAAGATGTACCCTCTATAGCACCCTGACTTAAATACACACACACACACACACACACACACACACACACACACACACACACACACACACAGAGGTCTCCTACCTAGAGAGGTTTGACTTCACAGTATCAATTCCTTTCTAATAACTCACTAAGAACAGAATCTTTTCATCTTAAACTTGTGTTCAGTTATAATTCTGCACAGCTCCCTCTGCAACATTGACAATAATAATCTAAAAATAAATAGAATCTCAGGTACTTCTGAAAAATCATAAATGCATTTCATACAAATCTGAAATTAATTTAAAGTTCTAGTCACTCCATTAGTGTAACTTAAAAAGTAAAAATTTAACCTTATTTAATCTTATATTCATTCAACTGAGAATTCTCAAGAGAAACTATGGAAAACACTTCATGAAAAAGAAACTGAGGTTCTCCATGACTAATGACAGTTCCTGATTCTCCCTTATGCATTTCAGTCTTTCTTGTTTGCTTCTGCTAACATTGATCAACAAAGTCAACAACCAAATAGATACTCCAAATATTTTCTTTTTTTTTTTCCCAATAATCTAATCTCACCTGGGTCAAATAGCATTGCCCCTTACCTGGAGTTCAATTTTAGTACAGTAAGTAATCTTCCACTAAATAGTATGTTTAAGATTCCAAAAAATAGAACTTGTATTTATTACTGCCTTTCAAAGATACACGTTATACATGGAACAGAGTTAAGTGTTCTGCATTGCTGTGTCTGCCACAAACTCTGCTTGTCTGTCATCAAGTTAAGTTCACCCTTTCCCCAACAGAAATTAATTCTCCAATAATTATAAATTTATTCTAATCGTTACATTCCAAATTTGTTTGTTTTTAGGGTCCAGGCACAGCTCCTCTTTCTATGTTGAACACTATTGTGTGTTCATATTTATTTAACTGGTTGCTCTGTAGATGCTAGATCTCCCTGCTTGAGCAGATTCTTTACTACCCAGCTTGAGAGACTGTCTCCCATGTGGGCAGACGTCATTTCTTCATAGTGAGTTTTGCTATCAGTCTGAGAGAGTTCCCTTTGCTTTTTCATATTGTTATTACTTAGTTGATTATTTTATCAAATGGATAACCTTTCTATAGCTTGATAACTTAGCTATAATTGGGCTGCTCTTAGGAAATGAATAAAACTCAGTTTGCCTCGTATATGAACTACATAAAAACAATTCATACCCCATAAAATGCTGGGATTATTAAATCAGCTAGATATGTTTTAAGCATCTGAGAAATGTCATCAATTGTTCTCCATTAGAACTGGACCTCAAGACATGGTAATACAGGAATAATAAGTAGAAACCTGCATAGTTTGTATCTGTTACTCATACTAAAATTTTCTTTTATTCTTTCTGAAAACTGTATTTTCCTCATTTCAGTCCTAAGGTAAAGTTATGTACCTAACAGAAATTAATTGTTAACTTTAGCATCTTGTTCCTCAGAGATTAGGATGAAAGATTACTCTGTAGCTTTAGAGGTTTTTCTATTAATGAAACTCTTAATCTCTGACTTGGTCCACAGACATGTGTGGCAAAAAAGGAAATTCAAAGCACCAATTTATTGGTTTCTCATTCATTTAGTCAATGTTTTTGTAACACTGCAGCTTCAATATAAGGAATTTCTGTTGTAACCTGTGAAGAATATAAATTACGGCTAATTGAAAATGCCAGGGAGATCTGAAAGATGACAGAAAGCAATTATCTAAACAGAATAGGCCTTGCGCCAGCACCTATATGCCTGTTCTTAGAAACACAGGTAGGATTCTAGGTGACAAACATTTTGGTTAACAAAGCACAGAGACTAGAAAGCCTTAGTGTTTCCATTTCTCAAGTATCATTGTATCTGCTAGGACTAGCTGCTGGGAAAGGAGCATAGGATACCTTCTTCACCACAAAACAACCACCATTTGCATAAATTTAACCTTTCCCCCTTCCAGTCCTTGGTTCCCTAGCATGTGTTATCCATTCTCTTTTAGGGTTGTTTGTGTCAGAATCCACGGGTTGTTGATTCTGTTTTACATCAGAAGCCTTCTTGCTTCCTCAGCTTCGGAGTACAATAAAATACAACCTCATCTTCTCCCTGGGGAAAACGATACATTTTCATATATTCTTCCTTCAAAAGGTTGCATGTCTCTTGAGCTTTGATTGTTTTGAATGTCAGAAATGGTTGGAAATTTTAAAATATGCTTTGATTAGGTTTGCTTTCACTCTGAGTTAAACATATGAAGTTGGTAATTTATTTCAATGAAGGAAGAAATGTAGATTTACTTCCTCTCTACTTTGTGACAGTTATTATTATTATTATTATTATTATTATCACCATCATCGTCATCATTATTAATAATACTTATCAGAAGAGGAAACTGTCAGAAATGCTATGCCTTCCATTGCATAACGGTTTGTCCCTAACCGAGGAGCAATTCTGTCTTACTCCCAAGGATCACATACTGTTTCTCTTTCCATGACATTCTTCTGCTTCAGAAGGCTAGCCGTACAGAAGGTTAAATGTCAGAATTGATATTTAAGGACTTCAGCAAAGAAGAGGGAAAATGTAGTATAAATATCCATGAATAGTAAGAACACTCTCTCCCCCGACCCTGTCGTCATCTCTGGAGTCTATACTGCATTTATTGTTAGGATTCCCATATGCATTTGAGTGAGCTCTGGTAGTTGAGCTGACAGGAAGGTATGAGTGCAGGTAGGAATGAGTAGCTGGAAAAGTGAGCTTTGGAAAGTGCATTTTCTTGTTCTGTTATTCAGGCTACTTTCTAGAATAAGTCATGTTTGCAGCAAAAAGTAAAACAAAGGAGAAGTTGGAAACATGAAATGATTTTTAGAACTCATTCTTGGAAGTAAAAATCACCGGCTACATCACATGTTCTAATAATGAAACTTGACTAGAAGAAAGAGAAGAAGGTCCTACAAGTTGCCCAAGGACACCCGGAAATATGCGAGTGCCTCCTACAGCAGAGAGCATATATTGCAAACAAAATCTATCATAATTTCTTTATTATGTAGTTGATCTCTAAATGTGTCGTCATGGCTACCACATTCAGTACGTTGCTGTTTTGCTTTTGATTTATTTTTTTATTGTTTGTAATGTTTCTACTTTTTTGATTTAGGGATCAGTGATACTGCTTTCAACATTGCGCTTTCCAAGAAGGACATGGTATTTTCAAATTTTATTTTTTATGCAAATTGTATTCTATGTATTTTCACATTCAAATAATTTTATCCCATTTCCAAGCATATTCAACACATTTTATAATTTTTTTTTTTTTTTGATTTTTGAGACAGGGTTTCTCCGTAGCTTTTGGTTCCTGTCCTGGAACTAGCTCTTCTAGACCAGGCTGGCCTTGAACTCACAGAGATCCGCCTGCCTCTGCCTCCCGAGTGCTGGGATTAAAGGCGTGCACCACCACCGCCCGGCACATTTTATAATTTAAATAACACTATTTTTTAACTTTCTGGTCTCTTTTCTTTTTACTTCCACATTGTCACATTGAGTAATATTTGCCATAGTGCTCATATTTAATGTTTTGTACTGCATAGTATAAGTTTTGCCGACTATTTAACTTCTAGGTTGATATCATAAACCATTGGAGTAGAGGTTGGTTAAAAACACCAGAATCATAAATATTTATGATCTATTCAGCTTTTTATACATTTCTTTTCCGACAGTATCTCATTATGTGGCAAAGCTGGACTAAAATTCACTATGGTTGCCTAAACAAAACCTACAATAATTATAAACTATTAGTTGACATTCTAGTATTTATGGGCAAATTCTTACGGGGCCCCATGCACCAGGTGAAGACTTATAAGCAATTAATGGCCGCTAAGGGAGTGAGAGTCAGCTTTCTATATGGCTGAGCACCCTGATAGGCTATCCAGGCCCAAAGCGGTCAATTGTCAGCCCTAAACCTACATACCTATTAACAAAGCCAAATGAATTTAGCTGGCTGCATTTGTGTGTGTGTGTGTGTGTGTGTGTAAATAGCAGTAATAATTAAAGAAGATGATGCTATGAATTAAAGAGGAATGTGAGGGTCCTGGGATGAGTTGTAAGGGGCAGAGAGATGGGTGAAAGTGATGTAAATACTACTTACTTATAAAATTCTCAAAAATTAAATTAATAAAGTAGAAGGCAATAAACATTTTCAAATTAAATAAAACTGTCTAGCAGTTACTCTAAAATAACATTTTGTATATTTTCATTTTTCTAGGCAATAAACTTTCAGAATATGGAAATATGAATTTAAAGTAACTGAGGATTACCTTGGATCATTAAATCCAGATCTTAAGCAGTTACACTGTTCTACATTTTAGTGTTTAAGAAGAATTTTCTAGAAAAGACAAGTGTTGGAGAACATATTTTCTTACTCTTTCCTCTATTATTCAGAGTAATGCCATTTCAGTGAAGCAGTACAATGTTCTTCTTAGCCCTTTATACTCAACTTTAAAAAGTTATCTGGAGATTGTTTTCTCCAGATATAAGGTGATTTACTGAAATCAAGAAGGCATGAGAGTGAGGGACTGGAAGGATGATTCAGCAAGTAAGAGCATACACGCTCTTTTAAAGGAGGCCAGTTGGGTCTCAGAACCCAGGTAGCTCCTCACAACCACCTGTAACTCCGGGGATCAAGAGACTCCAATGCTTTTGTCCTCTGTGGGCACCTGTACTCAGATACACAAACCTACATACAGACATATATACATGATTAAAAGGAAAATAATCTTTAAAATTGTTAAATACATAAATCTGAATCTAATTTCATTTTATTCACCACTTTCAGTGTGTTCTTTAAGGTATAGAAGGTCTTTTCTTCACCAACTGCTTCTGAGTAATAGCACATAACACAGTGCCTACAATGAAGGCTGAAACTGAATGACCAGCACTTAGCACTGAGGTTGTTGGCATGTACACAAAAAACGTTCACTATGCAGTTGCCAAAGGAGTTCATACTATGCTTCCAATCAGATAATACCACCTATTAATCATGAGGAATTATGTCTCTGGAAAGCAGACAGTGAGCTTGAATTAAGATAGCAAGTGTTTTATAAGGGGATGGAAGAAAACCTTCAAACTATAAACCCAGGGAATGAAAAAATAGGGTTAATATCAGACTTTGGGAGAACTGACAAGCCTCAAGTGGGCAGAGGGGCTAGGGCACAAAATTACCTTTAAAGGATATCTGTAGTATGGAGAGGAGCTGGCTGCATCCTGCCACCAGGCTAGCTTAAAATTACACAGAAACTCTGTTCATTTAAACACTGCCTGGCCCATAAGCTTAGCCTCTTATTGGCTAACTATCACATTTTGCTTTCACCCATATCTAGTAATCTGTGTATCATCACAGAGTCATGGCTTACCGGGAAAGATTTAGCATGTCTGACTTGGTGGCTGGCTCCATGGCAGCTCTCTCTGACCCTGCTTTCTTCCTCCCAGAATTCAGTTCTGTCTTTCCCGCCTACCTAAGTTTCTGCCCTATCAAAAGGCCAAGGTAGTTTCTTTATTCAACCAATGAAAGCAACACATAGAAAGAAGGACCTCCTACAGATATCTAGAATAAAACAATAAGAGAGGGGAGAGAGAGGAGAGAGAGGGGATGGGGAATCCAAGAAGACTACAGGATCTGTTTAAATGTTCAGAAAATGTATGTTGCCACTGACAGTCACATCCTGCATTGCAGTCAAATAAGCACCTTTCTTTTCCTGCTTGTGACAGTATATAGTCCCTGCTGCCTAAAACTCACAGTGAAGTCTCTGATGGCTTAGAACTCTAAACCTTCCTGCCTCAGAAGTCTGAATGTTGGAATTATGAGCACGATCTAAAAGCCCGGCCTACAACCTCTTCCTTTAGTAGTGATCCACATGGAGTTTCTCAATACCATTTGCAATTTGTCATTAAAACCAGCATATATAAATCCTATTATATAAATGGATATTATCTCTGTACAATTTATATGCATTTTTCTTCTGACTAAAACCATGAAAAGATGGTTAATGCCTGTAATCCCAGCTGATAGGTACGGATGCAGAAGGAGCTCATAATTTCAAATTCAAGTCTGCTCTGAACAATACAGTTAATTTAAGGCTAGTGTGGGCAAGTTAACAAGACACTATCTCAAAACTGAAAAATAAAGGGAGCCAAGGCTATAATTCACTACTTATATCTATGAGGCTCTATGTTTAATCCTCAACAACAAAACAATAACAGAAAAAAGAAACAGAAAAAAAAATAGACAAACTCTTCAAGGCCATGTACTGCCCTCTGTTCTTTCTCTAACTCATATAATTATATGATAAATTCATATAATTTTACTTAATATTATAATCTACTAATGTAGTTAAGTCTGTGGTGTTTTGAACCAAGACAATATGAATTTTATATAAAGTTTCATAGTAGCTTCAGAAATTTTTTTGCAGGAAAAACCATAAGCATTTTATAAAAGAGAGTTATTTGTATTCAATTTAGCTGACTGGATCAGAAAAAATATTACTTTTTTTTTTATTGAAAAAAATTTCCACCTCCTCCCAGCCTCCCATTTCCCTCCCTCTCCCCCCACTCCAAAGAATCAATGAAACAAAAAGCTGGTTCTTGGAGAAAACCAACAAGATTGATAAACCCCTATCCAAACTAATCAAATGGCAGAGAGAGAACACGCAAATTAATAAGATCAGAAATGAAAAGGGGGACATAACCACAGACACAGAGGAAATTCAGAGAATCATTAGATCATACTACAAAAGCCTGTATGCCACAAAATTGGAAAATGTAAAAGAAACGGACACTTTTTTAGAGAAGTACCATATACCAAAGTTAAACCAGGACCAGGTGAACAATCTAAATAGACCTGTTAGTGGCAGAGAATTAGAAGCTGATATCAAAAACCTCCCTACCAAAAAAAGCCCAGGACCAGATGGTTTCAATGCAGAATTCTACCAGAACTTCCAAGAAGACCTAATACCTATACTCCTTATTGCTTGTTTTTATATAAACACAATGGATCAGTCCTAAACAAATCCAACTTTGAGTAGAACTCTACGCAAGGATTAGAAGGCTCAAAGAGGTTCATGTGTGTCTTATATTTTTGTTGTGGAAGGTGCTACACTATTTCTAACTAAACTTGTTATATGAAGACAACCCAGACTTATATCTGCCGTTTTACAATTTCCTGAACAATGAAAATTTATTGATGATCCACAGTATTTGCAGATTTTCAGCTTTCCTAACAATCCAAGCATTGTTAGCTTATCGCTTCTCAAGGAGACTCTCCACAATCCTAGGGCCATTATTAATATTTCTACTTAAAAATACAATCTTAAGATATGAAAAAAGGTTATAAAGAAGCTTTAAACAATATGACTAAGGATGCTTATTTTCTTTTAGAGTGCAATTTATGTTTCATTATACAGCAATTTTACTGTGACTTTTGGACAACTACAGAATTCAAATGCTGTTTCTATATTTTTCTCTTTTTTTCCTTTTTATCTATTTATTTATTTATTAAAGATTTCTGCCTCCTCCCCACCACCACCTCCCATTTCCCTTCCCCTCCCCCAATCAAGTCCCCCTCCCTCGTCTGCCCTAAGAGCAATGAGGGTTCCCTGCCCTGTGGGAAGTCCAAAGACCATCCGCCTCCATCCCAGTCTATTAAGAGGAGTATCCAATACATACTGCCATAGCAATAATATATTAATTCAGTAAATGTTTATAAAATATCTGCTTTGTAGCTGATTTACTTTCTTCTTAGAACAATATGACAAAAGTAAGTAATTCATACAGACTTCATTCTCCAGTGTACAAACTCATTAGGATAAGATTCGTACATTGTTTCCATGATCAAATCAATATTTGAAACTTCCTGTGATCTAGAACACAATGCACAATCTTATGAACTTATTTCAACTTAGGCACAGTCATCTGCTATATTCTTTATTTTATTAATTTTTATATTGAGCTTATGAGATCTATTCTTCTGTAGGTCATTTGCACTAGCTCCCCCCATATTTATCTGGAATGTTCTTTCTGCAAAATCTAATGATTTCTTCCTAAACTTCAGATCCCACTTTAAAGTGCTACCTTACAAGATATATGCATCTCCAATAACTCCTACACCACTAATCATCATTTAATAATATTTTTGATAAAAATTTTTGAATTAAAACTTACTTCATTTGTTTATATTTATTGATCTTGAAAGTGAAGATTGTTTTCCCAATGCTGTGGCATTGAGACATTGATGTTCTGTTACATAGATCTAGCTTAAGGACCTGCTTTGTTTCTGAAATCCCATTAGTCATCCTCAATTCTCTCAGTACGATATAAATTTTGTATTTTGTATTTGACTTTCCAATAGTGATAATATTTGTGGTATTATCTTCCATCTTATAGCTCTATTTGTTGGTCCACTGTATAGTGAAAAAAGGGTTGGGCAAGCAATGAATTCACTAAATTCAAAATTTGTACAAGTTTGGCTACTACTTTTTCTATCTTTTAAACTATTCCATATAGGAGAAAGGAAGAAAGCTAATTTTACTTCTTCTTTTCTATAAAAGAGCTGCACTCCTATTTAAAGAACTCAGTCATATAGTTCTACATTCACTTTTGAATTCTGAGGTAGCATTTCACTCTGAAGTCTCATAGTAAATATTAAGGAATATCATGAAAAATTGGGCTATATTGCTTGATTTCTTTTTAGCTCACATTATTTTTTTAATTAATCACAGAAATAAAGTTTTGGCACTTCATAGTATGGATCTCATTTACCACTTTGTGTCATAATATGAAACAAGACTCATGAAGTTAACAAATTTTCTATATTACAATGTCTTTGACCATTTTAAAATGTATAACCTCCTAGCAAAAGTCAGGAAGATTCTATTCCAACAGTGGTATGTGATCACTTCCAACATTAATCATAAATACTTAACTTTATGAGCCCAAATTAGCCCCTAATTTGGATATGTGCTCACTAATTAACTTTATCATGGCAGACATTTCTTGGTTCAGGATAAAGGCTTAACAAATCCCTCCTGGCTAAGATGACAGAATCCTTCAACACACAATTCTATATAGAGGAAAAGGGGTAAATCTGAGATTTGATTGTTGTTATGTTAGAATTTGAAAACAACAGGTTTTAAGTCCTCAAATACTTATAAGCAAAAGAGTAAAGCAGACCATCAACTAAGGGAGTTGCAGCCAATGTTATTGAAAAATGTTCCCATTTATCACTAGAAATAACAAGGATAAAGTTGTCATTGATAGCTCATTATTATTGTTGTTGTTGTTGTTGTTATAAAAAACAAATAATCTAGCCTTTATATACAACTATAATTCTTCTGTGTGTGGGAAATATTGACAACATTAACACTGGAGATAAGACTAAATAAATTATTTAATTAGATCATGTATTTAAAAACCCATTGCTTTTTCCAATAACATTAGTGCTTGCTCTGTGCTTCTAAAACAATATTGGACTAGTTTATCAGTAAAAGACACATTTATTTAAATTATTTTGTAATATATTCTTTATTTGAGAATTTTGCACTCAGTAGCTCAGTAAATTTCATGCTCCAGAAAGTTAGAAGTTGACGGTGCCTTTGCTTTCTATAGCTTTTATCAAAGCAGTTTAGAGGAACTGAAGTGAAATTAATAGGACACAAAAGTCAGCACCATTCAATGGAAATTCCATGAGTGTGATCTTGATGTTCGTTTTAGCACTCTAGTGTGAAATGGGCATTATTTTTCATTCTAATTTTTCCCCCAAGATTTGTCTTTGATGTTACATGGAAAGATTGACTCCTGTGTTTGGCTATAATATTTGCTGAAGTATTCATAGTTGTAGCACCTTCTGTTTGTGTATCAATAAAATTTGTTTTGCTTCATTTTTATTATATTTTATTCATTTTGTTAGAGGTAGTTAGAAATTCATGCTTACTTCTTTCCACTGACAAAATAACGTGTCAATCATGAGCCCCTTTTATTGTCCTAGTTAGCATTTACTGTCAATTTGACATGATCTAAAATCACCTGAGGAGGAATTCTTAGTTGAGAGATTTCCCAGAACAGGATGGTCTGTAGGCATGTCTGGGGAATTGTCTTTAAAACTGTTGAAGTGTCAAGTCTACTTTGACATCATTCCCTGATTCTATGTCCCTTGGCTGTTTAAGAAAGTTAGCTCATGAGCCTTTGAATGCAGCAGTAAGCACCAGTATTCCTAAAATGGCTTCTGCTGTACTTTCTTTACTGTAAATAAATTTTATATTTAGAGATAATACTATACTTAATATCAACCAGGCCTGCCTCCAGGTTCCTGCCTTGAATTCTAGCCATTACTTCACTCAAGTGAAATTAATAAGACACAAAATCAGCTGTACTATGAAAATATAAGAAAGTAGTGACACGTGCCTTTAATCCCAGAACTTATTGCAGAGGCAGGAGGATCTCTGTGAGTTCAAGGCCAGGCTAGTCTACAGAGTGAACTCCAGGACAGCCAAAGTTTCACAGAGAAACCATGTCTCAAAAAACAAAGAACAAGCAAACACAAAAACAAAGCAAAAACTACAACAATAACAACAACAACAAAAATCAATGCTTCACCAACTTAACCAGGCTGGCCTTGAACTCACAGAGTAGCATGACTCAAAGGCATCCTAGAAAGCAGGAAGAGAAGAAAAGGCTAGTTTCAGTATGGCTGTGAGTTGAGGGGATAATTTAGAATATGAAAACAGTTCATGTGTTAGATTACAGCTGAATCAGACCTACAATAAATTCAGAGTGATTTGCTTATTTTACTCATCCCCATATATTGCAGACCATGTCTTAGTGTACAGAGACTGTAATTGTCATATTAGTTGCATCTCCTAGGTTACTGGGTCTAGTGAGCTCAACACTTTGCATTCCAAGAGCATAATGTCAAATGGGAGAATCTTTAGATAGTTTTCTCTTTCATTTCATATTTGGCTCCTCTTTAAATTCAATTGCATGATTACTGAAATAACTAAAAAACTATTTTAAAAACATTATACTTTCAAAACATAATTTCTACTTTTGAGGAGATAATGGATGCTGCCTACCTTCCATGAATAAGTGCTTTGGGTTAAAAATGTATGAGATATTATCTCTCTCATGTTACATACAATCATAGAATGAGAGCCACATTAGTGTTGGAGTGTTTGCCTCTTTAGAAATGGAAAAAAATCTATAACTATTACCTAATAGAGCTGGAACAGTGATAACAGCTGGGAAGTGACAAAATCTACAAAAGACATGATAAGAAATGTTTAAACTTATTTTGTAAACCGGAACTTACTCTTTCTATAGAAAATTGATACTATTTCTACTATCACTCTACTACTGCTAGAGAAATTCTAGAGGATGATGCCCCCTCTCCCAAAATAGTTTGTCCTCAGGGTTATGAACACCACACTGTTTAGGGGTTGTCTATTATTACTTCTATCAAGTAGAGTGTTGAGGTGAAAACTATGTTTGTTTAGAAAAAGGATAATAATAGTGGGTAATAGAGTTAATACTTGTGAGCTATTATTTATGATTACTTTACACTGTTATAGTTTTTGTATATTGATACAAGTTCAAATTAAATTTTTTATTTCTGCTTATAATATTTGTACACCTATGCAAAATATATTTTGCCAGATTGTATACATACATGTTTCTTTGTTTAGAACATTTTGTATATTGATATAACTTTTAAGATATATTTTCTTATTTCATTATATTTTATTCTTACCTCTGATCAAGATACTTATACATTGTTTAAACTTTGAGGTCATTGTCTTCATCTGCTGCACATTTGTTTACAGATTATTTAATATTCTGACATGAAGTCTTAGTCTTTAAGTTATATAGGTATTAAATATTAGGTCAATAGTAGTCCATGTTTTTTATACATACAGTCAGATTAATTAGGTTCTTTAGATACATAGAGATTGTATTCTGTCTAGTTAGTTAATCTTCAACCACTTCAAGTATCTGCAGAACATGGCATTTAAATAACTTAGGATTCTGCTGACATGAGACATGATTGCTCCTGACAGCACCAATCTATTCCCGAGAGAATGTCGAGCAACAAAAACACTCCACTCACAGTTTGTTTTCTTCTTGGTACAATTGGCTTTTGGGCAAGAAACTGTCCATGCCTCAACCACTGACAAAGTACATGGTATCTGGAATGGATAGCAGGACACAAGGAAAACAACTGTCAAAACTTTCCAAGACAGGGTAAGATGGTTTTGAAATTTTTCCTGCTTCTGAAAATGGTCTGTTAGTAATGTTAGGCCTTAGCCAAAGTTGGTTGCTTCAAAGTTGCAAATGAGAGTTTGGGTGATTGCTCAGGTAGCTAATTGTTTCCTTCATATTCTGCTGGCTTTGGAAACTGCCTGATCCCAAACTTCCTGTTAAGTAATATTATCTCCCTTCTCAGGCATTTGATGGAGTTGAAGATTAGATAGTTGTAGTTACCTTTCTTTTATGATTTAGCCAAGTTTATTTCCAATATAAAATTTAGACTCCTTAGAATAAAATGTTTACTAAAACATTTGTTATGTGTTCCTTGCTTATTATTGCTTATGTTGTTTGTAATTTTATACTTAGTATTTGTTCCCATTGTATATATTTTTGTACTGGGTTTGGATTGCTCTTGTTTAGAGAAAAATGGAGATGATGGGAAAAACCTTGTTAGCCAATTAACTTTAAGAAGCCCAGATAAGGTGTGGTTTTTCTGGGACCTGAGGAAAAACCTGTGCACCTCTCAGGTGTGCTCTCTTTGCGCCATTTCTAAGAGACACTGTCGTGCCTGGATTTCTCGTTTTCTGCTTCATTAGTTTCATCCTTATAATAAATGAAAATATAATTGTTGTATCCTTTAGCTAGCCTGGTTATTTCAACACTAAGAAATCTAAAAGTCTCTATTTATTAGTATATCTCTGTTTATAAGAGGTAAATAAATAGTTTTGTGTTACAGAGATTTGTGTTTGAGATATGGCACTGGCTGCATTATTGGGAGATTTGAGATTAGTTATTTTAATTAGCTATTTTCAACTATAAATGTTCAAATAAGTTTTTTTCTGAGTAATTTAATTTCTGGTCATGGTGGAATTACTAATACAAGATGAGTTCTTTTCCTATATAATTATGTTGATAAATGGACAACATATATAATGTTACTGTAGAAAATTTTTGGATAATATGAATAGCAGGGTGGTTTAACCATTTGGGGTAGAAAAATATATCAAGAATTATCTTTTTTTTTCTAATTCTCTGCCTGGATCTATATCCTAGGGAACTAAGCAAGAAAAGGAACTCATGTAAGGATGAAATTATTGATTTTCTGAGAACTCAGAAAGCAAACACAAGAGAAGCAAAAGCTACTTTTGCTTCTAAGACTAGAGAATAGACTAGAAGAAAGATTATAAGCCCAAGAGGACAAAGTCCTCTTCCTTGCAGAGCTGCCACATGAGGTAAGACTGAGCCATGAGGAGGATAACAAGCAGGAGAGTGATACTTCCTTAAGCAACTGGCTTATATTGTCAATATTACCACTACTCACAAAGGGATGAAAAAATATTTGAGCTTCAATTGACTGGAGTAGAAATTTCTAGTTGAACACTGAAAACATTCACTAGAGACTCTAAAAAAGATACCCTTTAACAGTATAGCAAAGGTATACTAAAGTAAAATCTACTTAAAACTTGTCAATTTAGAATGATGTCTTTAAAATGACCAACAAAATGGGAGGTAGTAAAGTGTTTGCCATAAAAACATAAGAACCTGACTTATATTTCAGGACCTTTATAAAAGTCAGTTGTAGTGACACTTTTAATTAAATCCCTTTGATAGAAGGCGAGAGAAGGAGATTATCTTGTCTCACAGATTAGGCTAATCATTGCGATGTAGGAATATATGAGAGTCAAATAAAAAAAAAAAACATGCAAAGTGGCCAGTAGCTGAGACCAACACCAGAGAATCTCCTCTGGCTCCCACATGCACTTGAACACGTATGTGTACTAACCAACACATGAGCATGCAAACACACATATAAAACACATAGTCAACAAATGACTCTACTATGAATTAAATCAAACATAGTAAAAATTATTAATCCCCACCACCTATTCTATCAGATATGCATTGCAATGCTTAATTTCCAAAGTCAGTATGCTTTAACATCAAATCATGTTCATCATCCTTAGAACCAAACAGTGGATTTTACAAGGTGAATTGTAGCAATGCAAACCATTTCTTTTTACTAAGCAGGACCTAAAAGAAGCAGACTTCAGTGAGTTTGTCCAGTCACATTAAGACATTGGGAATAACTCAAAGTTGTCTGATGTTATTCACTAATTTTCTTATATATCTGAATGCTTCCAAGACCCAAAGATATAAAATAATTCATATATTTATAACACATATATTCATAAGTGCATATATATGCAGTTATAAAGATACAAGAACAGTAAAACATTTGTTGAACAAGTCTATAGGCTTCAGGGAGATCAATGGCATGTCCTTCAACTCTGTACTAGTGTATTGGTTTCTTTGCTGGATATTTGTTCAAAGACTAAGATTCCATGATTTTTCAAAGGCATAACAAACCAGAAATCATTACAGAACACACATAATTTCATGAGAAAAACAAAAACTTTAACTAGAATTAAAATTGAATGATCTGAATGATCACCAGTTCCTGGGATTCACACAACAACATAACTTAATTTTTCTTATAATAAAAGCACGTCTAAAATCTACTGTGCAACTTTTGGGGTATATGGTTTTAGCTTCTTTACTGTATGTTAAATTTAAAGAACACTAAATTTAATATATGGGTTCTGCTTAAGACAGTCATGCAAAATTATCTTGAAAAGGTATATATTTTAATTTAAATTTCTTTCTTTCTTTACAATTTGTGCTTAAATCTACCTTAAGAATTTTTTTTAGTTAACTCCAGTTCTTCCATAAATTGGTTCAGGTTCAGGAATTCTTTTTTGCCATAAGGTCAGGAACCTTAGCTTTATCTATGTAGAGGTTTCTGAAAATAATTCTTTAAGCTCATAGGCATCTCAAGACTTGTTTATGTTACATAGTAAACTGAATGTACTACAGGGTAAAACCTTATCATGATAAAAGAAAAAAAAAGACAAGGGTTAAAAAAAAAAAACAGAACACACATGTACAAACGCACAGATTCCTGAGGAAATTACTGCATGGATAAGACCTCTAAAAACTTTGTTGTTCACTACAGAAACTATTAGCCACAAAGCCTTTCACAGCGCTCCTAATTGTAACTGCTGCTTTATGGGGATTCAAATACAACAGCGTTGCAATTGATTAGACGCTGGGATTCCAGTGGAAAGCAAGACTCAAACCACCTGTAAGGGCAGCCTGAAATAACAAAGGGAGGCACTGAGATGAGCTTTGGAGGGACAAGCTGAACAGGGTAGATTTGCGTATTCAATAAAAGCAATGGCACTGTCCTAGTTCCAGCTCTATGGCAGGGATAAATTATCCTAATGAAAAAGCAACTTAGGAAAAACAAATCTTTACATCTGCTTACAGTTCTGTGTTATAGAAATTTTCTTGATTGATGTTAGACCCAGGAATGCCCAGCCTATTTTGGGTGGTACAACACCTGGACAGGTAGTGCTGGGTACTGTAAGAAGGCAAGCTGAACAAGCCATGAGAACCAAGTTAAAAACCTGCACTCCTCCATGGCTTCTGTATCGTCAGTCCCTGCTTTTATGTTTCTACTCTGATGTCCTTGGATAATAGCTTATGAGCTGTAAACAAAATGTATATCATTTCCTCACCAAGTTGGTCATGGTGTTTCAGCACAGCAATAGTAAACCTAACTTAATCAGAACATAATAAGAAAAGAGAAAACAAAACAAAGGAATATATTTCATGTGTGTGATAGAATTCAGCATATATTTTGAAAGTCATTTACTTATATGTAACACTAGACACTTTGAAAGGGTATTAACAAAGAACCTGACAGCAAGGGAAAAAAAAAAAACAGTATAAAATTTGGAGGAATGATGATAGACAAACTTTCCAAATAGAGTGGGGGAGGTAACAGAAAAGTGAGATTTTCAGTGTGGAGTGATGGAGGATAGGGGCTGGGGAGATGACTCAAAGATTAAGAGCACTGGCTGCTTCTAGAGGACCTGGCTTGGTCACCAGCATGCACATAGTGTCTCTCAAACACCTGCAACTCCAGTTCCAGGATATCTAATGCTCTCTTCTGACCCCTCTGGCAACAGAGGTACACATAGCAGAAAATAAACCTATTTAAGAAAAGAGCACAATGAAAATATATTCAATTAATCACAAAATGATGAAAAAAACTTAAACCTGTGATGAAATTACAGGATAGAAAAATAGCAATTAAAGTGTTTAGAACTGGGTAATTGAATGAACCAGGGAGATAAGTGGGAGGAATGGGTAAGATTGAAGTTTAAAGATTTAATGGCTTTTCAGTAATAGAGAGATCTTGATTTTTTTTTTCATGCATTTAGGTGTTTGTGGAGGCTGGAAAGATGTGTTAAGAGGGAAATGGATGTGGAGCTCGACTGGCAGTCTCTTTGCAGTGGAGGAGAAGATGCACTTAGCAGTTGCTTTCAGCCTACAGAGAAAACAAAAGAACAAGCCCATCTTCGAAGACTGCAGTTTCCTCCTTAATGGGAGAGTAAGGGAATGGCCACAGTGGCAACTGAGTGATGGAAAAGCACACAGAGAGAATGCTGGTATTGAGTGAGTTCAACAATAAGAAGCGATGAGAGACTGAAGGTGAGATTATTTTCAGTTATATTTGGTCTGAATATGAGCAAAATAACAGAAGCAAAACGTGACACCATGAACTTCAAAGTTTTGGTGAGTGATGAAACGTCGATGAAGAATGGGTAGGAAGGAAACAAAATGAGGCAGGTGAAATTTGCAGTCTTTTCTACTTTTTCTATATTTAGTTTGCTCTAACTTCGTTACTGTTGCTGTTCGGGTCAATTAACTATCAAGAGCAAAGAGGCTGCTTTAATTCTGAAAATATTCTTTATATTAGAATTCTCTGACTGGTTTTCATTATGAATTTCAATTACAAATTTTAGTAGTTTCAATATATACAGCCTCAGGAAAATTAATGTTTATGGTGAACATCTTAATATCTCCTACAAAAATAAAAACAGATTAAAAGGATTAATTCTGATGTATCTTGTGTGTCAGAGAATACAAAATTATCTGAAGATACAAAATACCACAGTGCATGGAAACCATTGTCGTAAAAATAAATTATATTCACTAATATGCATTCAGAATGTAGTAAATAAAGCTACTTATACAGAAAAGCACACTTTAAACTGAGGAAAAAAATCACAGTCATGCCCCCATTAAAAACAATACCCTCTTATGTTTTTGTAATGTAGAGACGCTAAGTAGTGTAAAATTACCACACAGTCAGCAAGTCTGAAAAGGCAGAGATCATGTTGGCATAAGATTCTAGTTGAATCCAACGTCATAAACTAGTTTATCAATAGGCTGATTTCAAAGAGTGATTTCAAGGACAGGCCAGGCTATCAAGTTTCATACACACACACACACACACACACACACAGAGAGAGAGAGAGAGAGAGAGAGAGAGAGAGAGAGAGAGAGAGAGAGAGAGAAACAAAAAGAATTCCCATACAGCAAGAAAAAAATCTTGTAGAAGTCTTGTTCTATCTACTATCATTCTTATGAAAACAATGTAAAAAAACTCACAGGAAGCCGATTTGACCACTGGAGTCAGAAAACTAGTATGTAAGCCTCCTGTTCACTGAGATAAGCACACACAGCAGGGCCACTCACCCCTCTCAGTGACGTTCAGCAGAACAGTGTGTAATCCATTTATTCTCCTTATCTCATGCTCCCTCAGAAGCATTTTCCTAAATGGGTAACTGGGTAAGAATACTAAATATATCTAATCTAGAAGTCTTTCTTTCAGGTTGGAACAAATAATATTGGACCATTCTTTAAATAATTTTTATCTCTGAGATAAAGTTTTGCTTGCATTTTGTTTTGTTTTGTTTTAATTTCAAGCTGTAGTTACAGCACATGGAAGACAGAGACAAAACAACGGCTATGAGCTTAAGGAAGCCTCTGACTTTTAGTTAGCTCCATGCCAACCTAGGTACAGAGCTAGAACCTGTCTTAAAACAGAATAGAATAGTAAGATTTTAATATCAGATTTCTCTCTTCCTTTTAGAAGTGGGCAATGGCATATACAGCATCCTTTTAGCATCAGAGTCATGCAGTGTCCTGGGTAGCATTCGTGTGAACAACGCAGCTGCTTAGCTACAGAATATATTTTCATTGGGTATTAGGAGGGAAGTAGTTACTGAGATGGTGACTACAGGCACTTTCCCTAGGCATTGGGGCTCTGACCTTTACTAGTCTGTAGTTTATAGTGCCTCTTTCACTTCTGTGTTCCTATATCAAGTAAGAATTCAAATTTTATGTCATGGTGATATGATAAGATACATGAGGTTATTTCAATTTTTTGTATCTGGTGAGGTTTTCTTTGTTACCTAGTATGTCATCAGTTTTTGAGAAGGTTCCATGAGGTGCTGAGAAGAAAGTATATTCTTTTATGTTTGAATGGAATATTCTATAGATGTCTGCTAAGGCCATTTGAGTCATAACATCTGTCCATTCCTTTATTTGTCTGGTAAGTTTCTGTCTGGCAGACCTGTCCAGTGGTGAGAGTGGGGTGATATGTCTCCCACTATTAGTGTGTAGAGTTTAATGTGTGATTTAAACTTTAATGGTATTTTATTATTTTGATAGGTGTTTCTTGTGAGGAAGTGCTAGAGTTTTAAATCATGTTTTGCAAATTCTTCTGCTTTTCCTTATCTTAAGACTTGTACCTTAATTGCACTCACCTTTAAAATGTGAACTGTGTTTAGTTCATATAATGACCAACAAAACACATAGAATATACAAAAATGATAGTGGGTCTTTGTGCTTTTGAGTTGGAATTCTTTCCCTTCTTCTATCCCTATTATTCTTAGGTTTGATCTTTTAATGGTGTCCCATATTTCTTGGATATTTTGTGCTAAGCCCTTATTAGATTTAGCATTTTTTTTTGACTGACGAGTCTACTTCCTCTATGGTATCTTCAACACTTGAGATTCTTTCTTCCATCTCTTATATTCTGGTGTTTATGCTTACATTTTTGGTTCCTGATCGTTTTCCCATATTTTGCATTTCCAGAATTCCCTCTGTGTTTTATTTATTGTCTCTATTTTGGTTTTCAAGTCTTGAATTATTTCTTTCACTTTTTTGTTTGCTTTTTCTTGGTTTTTCTTTAAGGGATTTATTGATTTCTTTCGATTTTTTTGTTTTCCTCCATTTCTTTGAGAGAATTTTTCATTTCCTCTTTAAGGACCTCAAACATTCTCCTAAAATCATTTTTAGGTCATTTTCGTCTGCTTCATATGCATTGGGGTGTTTAAGTATTGCTATTTTAGAGCCAATAGTTTGTGTTGGTGTTGTGTTGCTCTTAATAGCCAGGTTGCCTTTCCAGCATCAAACATTGTCAGTACAGAAAACTGGCAAAGAGAACACGTAAACTAAGTCAGAGTTGTACAAGGGGTATTATAGAGAAGTATTAGGGATAAATACTATGCTTAGGAGCTTTTTCTGTTGGGTTTTTTTTGGGGGGGGGTGGAGCCTGTCCTGGAACTAGCTCTTGTATACCATGCTGGGTCAAGATCCCAGAACCCACATAGCAACTCACTAAGAGCTATATTCCAGTTTTAAGGAATCCTGACCTTTAAAAGCACTGCATGCACAAGATGCACATATATACATACAGGCAAATACCTATAAGCACATTTACACAGAGAATATCTTACTGCTTCTCCTAATCTGCATATGCTTTCAGCTCCACTTGGACTTTGTCCATTGCCGTGGTCACAGCTTCATAGAAATTGACTCTCTCAATCTCTCCTTTAGGTGTTCCCGTTACGCTTTCACCTTCCCTACCAAAGGGCAACTTCGGGATCCAATTTGGTGATTCACAACTTGGAAATATGAGATAGCCAATGCCCTGATGGCAACTCTTGGGCAGGGTCACAGAGACTGCCATGTTCTTACTGCTTCTGCCCCTTGGATAGAGAAGTACCGGTAAACAGCATGCATGACTCAAAAGCTCAAGTAAACATTATCTGTAAACATAATCAAGAAAATGAATACTGTAAACTATTTTGAGTGCTAAGACCTGTAAACTTCAGAGGACAAAGTGGAAAGGCGGTCACTTTATAATTCCCAGTGTCCCCCCAAAATGAGAGAGGTCCCGAATTCAAAGCCACAAAAGATGAAACTATCAGATAACTAGGGGAATTTCAGCTATCTCCTTTTTTTTTGTCTATTTGGTTGTTCAGAAGACTGATCATCTATACCGAGTAATAAGGAAGGATCTTGTTGCTAAAATTACTTTTTAAAATACTACTAATATTCCCAAAAAATATCCTTAGTCATTTTCTAAAGTAAGGTTTTCCTAGTGATCTTTCCAACACTTAGGCTTCACAGTCTTTTCACAATAGCTCAATTACCTTAGCAGTATGTGTTTATGATTTTGTTTATGCACATGTATAACTTGAAAGATCATTTCACTCAATGAAATCCCATTTTATATATATGCATATATAAATATATTCATTTATATTTATACATTTATAATTTATATTTACATATTATTTATATATTTAAATATATATATAAATATGGATATTTCATTTCACTTTTTAGGGAACAATAACTGGTGTGTCCAGCTTTTTGCAACTATAAATTTACTTGCTATAGAAATTTGCATGCAAAAGTTTGTGTAGGCATATGTTTTAAGCCACTTAGTAAATACCTTGCAGTATGTAAACTATAGTTATTGTTAGCTTTATAAGAAACTGTCAAGCTGTCTTTTGATGCGCTATACCATTTTCTCACTATGAATGAATAATAATCTTTTGGCTCCTCCTTGGCAACATTTAAAATAATCAATTTGGGAAATGTATAGAGAATGATTTATAGATTCATTTTAATTTGAATTTCCTTAACTCTAGTAATGCTAATTTGAGTTTAATTAAAGGTTTGGAACATATTTTACACATTTATTTGCTATCTATAAAGAATAAATTTTGATGCATTATATTGCGTAGTTTTATACCAACTTGACACAAGCTAAAGTCATCTGAGAGGAGTGGACCTCAATTGAGAAAATGTTTCCATAAGATCAGGATAGCAAGACTGTGAAGCATTTTTTAAAATTAGTAATTGATAAGGATGTCCCAGCCCATTGTGAGTGGTACCATCTCTTGGCTGGTGGTCCTGTTTTCTACAGGAAATTAGACTGAGCAAGCCACGGGGAGCAAAACAGTAAGCAGCAACCCTCCATGGCCTCTGCCTCAGCTACTGCCTCCAAGTCCCTGCTGTGTTTGAGTTTCTGCTCTGACTTTCTTAAATGATCAAGAGTGATATGGGAATGGAAGGCAAATAAACTCTTCCCGAACTTGCTTTATGTACATGGTGTTTCATTGTGGCCCTAGAAACCTAGAAACATTCATCTATTCATGTTTTTTATATTTTTAATTTTTAATTGTTTTTACTGAGCTATATATTTTCCCCACTTCCCTTTCTTTCTCTCTTCTCCCTTTCCACGCTCTCCACCCCCTGCCCAACATGCTCCTGATTCTCTGGAGCTATGGATTGCAATCTGGTTATCTTATGCTTTGTTTTATATCTTTTATCCACTGTGAGTGAGTATATACCATGTTTGTCTTTCTGAGTCTGGTTTATCTCACTCTGCATGTTATTTTATAGTTCCATCCATTTTTCTGCAAATTTCATGATGTCATTCTTACAGCTTTTAATACTCTATTGCGTAAATGTATCACATTTTCTTTAGCCATTCTTCAGTTGATGGCATCCATTCTTCAGTTGTACCATAAAGGTACAATGGAAAAAGGTAAGCATCTTTAACAAGTGGTGCTGGCATAACTGGATGTTACCATGCAGAAGATTGCAAATAGATCCAATCTATCACCTTGCACAAAACTAAAGTCCAATTGGATCCAGGACCTCCAGATTGAACCAGGTCATTGAACCTGATAGAAGAAAAGTTGGAAGTAGCCATGAATACATTGACACAGGAGATCACTTCCTAAATAGAAGACCAGTAGCACAGATACAGAGAACAAGAATCAATAAATGGGACTTACTGAAACTAAAAAGCTTCTGTAAGACAAAAGACATGGTAAATATGACAAAATGGCATCCTATAGAGTTGAAAATGATTTTCACCAACCCCACATTTGACAAAAGGCTCATATCTAAAATATATAAAGAATGCAAGAAACTAGACAAGTAATACCAAATAATCCAACTAAAAAACCTAGACAAGTAATACCAAATAATCCAACTAAAAAAACAAGGTACAAATATAAACAGAGAATTCTTAACAGAAGAAACTCAAGTGGCTAAAAAGCATTTAAGGAACTGCTCAACAGCCTTAATCATCAGGGAAATGAAAATCAAAACATCTCTGAGATACCATCTTACACCTGTTAGAATGGCTAAGATAAAAAATACTAAGGACAGCTTATGCTGGAGAGGATGTGAATTCAGAACAGTCTTCCACTGTGGGTGAGAGTGCAATCTTGTACAGCCATTCTGGAAATCAGTACGGTGCTTTCTCAGAAAATTGGGAATCAATCTACCTCAAGACCCAGTGATATCACTCTTGGGCATATACCCAAAGGATACTCAATCATAACAAAAGGACACTTGCTCAAAAATATCAATAGCAGCATTATTCATAATTGCCAGAACCTGGAAACAATCTACATTCCCCTTAACTGAAGGATGAATAAAAAAATTAAAATCACAAATTAATAAATTATCTTTTATCTTAAGCGTTTCTTGAATACTTTGTTATAAATTCCTTGTCAAATATATGTGGGGGTTGTAAAATTTTTCTTTCTGTCTGTGATTAGTTTTTCATTGTTTTAATAATGTCTTTCATAGATCTGAAAAAAAATACTTAAAGTGGCTTTAGTTTTGAATCTGAAATTTAATCACCAAAGTCAAAATTAAATCAATTTTCTTGTGCATTTTCTTCTAAAATGCTTTAACATTTTAATTCACATTTTCAGATGTTTATTTTTATGACAGTCATACATGAGTTTGTTGGTAGGATTTCTTTCCTAGCTTTTGTTTTGTTTTACTAATTTCTCAGCCCCACAGATTCATCTGGCAGGAAATGAGATATTCTCTGTTATTTCTAGACTCTATTAATCAATGGAAGATTAAAACTAGAATATTTCCACTTTTTCAGTACATCTGAGAACTTCTAGGACCAAGCCTCATCTTAGTAATTTTGGGCCCTATAATTCCTCTGTCATGTACTTCCCATGTTTCAGGGTACAGTGATCCCTGGATCCCTAGAGAAATTCAAGAATCCTGTGGTCTTATATTGGTTTTTGAAAAGGCATCATGGTATGTGGTAGGGGGGTGGGAGGTGTAAGGTGGGGTTTGCAGGACATGCTTACTTTCTACTCTTTAATTGCCTTAATATTTGCAACTTAATAATGTACTTTGGTTTGGGGCTATATTTCTTGACTTTTATAAAGTAGGTTGTTTTTTTCTTATCAAGTGCAGTTGCTTTGTTCTTGGGAAAATTTTACATTAGCAGTTGAAACCGGCAGGAAAAATTGATTCCTTGACAACCAAAGCACACTTATCAGAGATACAGGTGGGTGGGCAGAACTGACATTTTAAAACCAGATTTATCATAGAGCCAATTTTAAGGTTGAAATGCTCTCCCTTGGGTTGGAATTGGGTCTTGTTAATTAAAAAGCCATTTATCTAAATTGCTTCAAGTTTCTCACAGTTCTAAAATGTGAACATCTGCAAATGATACTGACATTCTAAAGCCTGGGCTGCATAGGAATTTAGAAGAAATATGTATTATTTGCTATGCCGTTGGTCCAGATTTTCATGGGTTGAAATAACTGTTTAATATAGACAAAATGAAGCCCACACTCTCCTCTCAGAAGATGGGATGAATTTTTCGTAAAATAGGATGCTAAAGGATGGAAAAATCTTCATCCTAAATTATTTTGCTATAATATCTGTATGTGGTAGAATATTTTTGATGAATGAAAGCTCTGATTGTGGTTTATATGTACTTGTATCCAGTTCAAAACTGATTGGATCATTGATTGTGGATTACTAACTTAATTTTTCTGCTTTTTATGCTCACTTTCCTAACTTTTCTTTAATTGTTGTGGGCTTAACGCTTCTTCTACTCACAGGAAAATATCTTATTGGTTTTATTAAGTATTATCTTTGTAAAAGGAAGTGACTTCATTTAGCCTGAAGTCTTCTATATCTTTTCAAAGGAGAAATGTGGACTACTGAAGACCTGGCATTTGCCATTCATGTCTTGGAAGAGGAGACTCATGTCTCATCTCAGAAGTAGCTCCAAACCATACAGTGTCTTTGGTTAAGCTTTCGATGTCACATCCTTTGTTGTATCATTTCCCAGGTCTGCTTTATCTAAGTAAAATCTGTATATGGAAAGACATCCCTATCTTTCCTGTGGTAAAACAAACAGAATGAATTTGTTTTTCCATTTTGCTTTGTATTTCACTGTCAGAAGGAAAGAGAAAGAGTGTGCTTTGAACTATAAAATGTAAGCAAAGACTAGGGAGTACTGCCACACATGCTTTGGCAATAACCAACAATCTTTAATTGGCTTTAAGACCCACTCAACAAGAATGATACTGTGCCTGTACTGGAAAACCTAGCCTAATAACCAGAGCTAGTGATGTCATGGATCTTGGAGGAGCTCCTACAAGTTCCACTTTATTAAATCAGCATATTCTCTAACCACATTCTAAATATTTGTTCTTATATGCACAAATGAGTGTAGTTCTGACCCTTCATCAAGGATATTTCATTTTACAAAGATGGAGACCATTACAGAAAACCACAACTGATCAAATTGCTTAGTTATAGAACCCAGTACCAGTGGATACATCCACAATATATCCCCTGTTCCTAAGACTTAAAAACCATTGCAGAAAAAGGGATGTAAAGATTATAACAAACCTGAGCTAAATGCAGAAAACACTAATATGTTAATATGCTAATATGGATAAGGGAAAGCACACTATGCCTCAGGTATCAACCCTACACACACAAATCAAACAAACAAACAAACAAAAAGAAACAACAGAAAAGCAAGCAAGCAAAGAAAAAACAAACAAAAATACTAAGAAATGCTGAGATTGGGAGAAATAGTCTTATGTAGGGAATAGCACATCAACTGGCTATCCAATACTAAATTTTTAGACTTAAAAACGTGTGAGTTACATTATACAAAACAGACACCAAAAGATATCTGAAATTCTATAAGAATATTTCAAGGTCCCACTTTTTAAAAGGAGCAGTGACAATATGGAGGGCTCAAGCAAACAGACAAAAAAAATAGAATACCGTAAGACTCAGAGAAAAAGGTTAGAAAATTAGATGAAATAGTGAAGTTCATTAGATCATGAAAAAACCCTTCCAAATAATACTTTAAATACGAATATTCTCAACATACTATGTAAGGGAGCATAGAAGCAGACAGGATTAAAACTCGAGTCAACTATCCCTTGTTTCAAAAAGCCTACCTCTAAGGCAAAACCTACCACTAACTGGGAATCAAAGAATGGAGACAATCCTACAATGCTCTGTGAGGTATTGAAGAAATCAGGGAGAAAATCAACAAATTCATAGCTCAGGCAATTCTAGGGGGAAAATATAAGTATTGATACATACATTAACAATCAGGAAGGTTTCCTGGGGCTGGTGAAATTGTTCAGTAGGTATATTGCTTGCTGCACATTCTTGAGGAACAGAATTTGGATACCCAGAGTCCATGTAAAAAATTGGCATGTTGGCATGCACCTGTAACCCCAGTTGTGGGGGGATCAAAGAAGATCCTGGAGATATATTGCCTAGCTTTTATAGCTGAAATGGTAAACTTTAAATTCAGTAAAACTCTGACTCAAAATGTAAGATGAAGAGATATAGAGAAAGTTATCTAACACTGACATCTAACCTCCACACACTCATTCATAACTAAATGCAGCTGCATGCATATATGTATACACATGTATACAACACACATGCCCACAAACATGCAAGCCATAAATATTCCCAATAAATAATCCAACAAAATGTCTAAAATCCAAGAAAATCAAGAACAAATCAAATGCAACCTCAGTAGATGCCAGGGAAGAATAAAGATTAGAAATTAGTGAAGTAGGAGTTGAAACAACATCATTCAGTACAAATCTAAATGTTGCTTCTTTTTAAAGAGATAAGTGTGATTGAAAACTCCTACTGAAACTGCCAAAACAAAGAGAAGATCCAAGTAATAAAGCTTGAGGTAAAAAGGGAAATCTACAACAAAATACAATGAAATCCAAACAAGTATTAGCAAATATATTGAAAGCTAACATTTCATAAAACTGAAAAACCTAGGACCTATAAGATCCCCAAACACACACTTCATATCAAGTTAGTTTATGATAATATGAACAGTTTGAAAGACCCATAACACGCAGTGTCTGAAACAGTAATTAAAAATACCATCACACAGAAAAGTCAGGACCTAATGATCTAAGTAATTCTACCAAATTTTAATGAAGAGCTAACAACAATACATAGTCCACGAACTACAAAGAGAAGGAATACAACCAAACTCAGTCCATGAAACCAATAACTACCATAAGATCAAAAGTAGATAAGGTTCCAACAAGGATTAAGTTCCTTGATGAACATAGATCCAACATATATCCCGAATGCTCAAAAACCAAAAGGAAAGAAAAACCTTGCCAGCCTAATTTTAAAAACACATTAAGATTATATGTCACATCAACTTGTTCAGAAACACAAATAAATAAAAGTGACACTATGATGCTAATTATAGCTCTGTTGCTAATTATCAACTTGATAGAATCTGAAATTTCCAAGGATTTTGAATTTGGCATGTCTGTGGCAGATTTTCTTAGTTTAGTTAATTGATATGGGAAGAAATATCTTGATGATGGATAAATGAAATTAGATCCTTATCACTCACTCTGCATACAATTCTAAAGAGATCAAAGACCTCAATGGACTATTTGAAATATTGAATGTTCTAGAAAAGAAACTATGGGAAGTACTTAAACATTGGAGCACCGGACTGAAATCTCAAGGTCCAAATCAAGAGCAGGAGACAGAGCACGAGCAAGGAACTCAGGACCGCGAGGGGTGCAACCGCACACTGAGACAATGGGGATGTTCTATCAGGAACTCACCAAGGCCAGCTGGCCTGGGTCTGAAAAAGCATGGGATAAAACCGGACTTGCTGAACATAATGGACAATGAGGACTACTGAGAACTCAAGAACGATGGCGATGGGTTTTTGATCCTACTGCACGTACTGGCTTTGTGAGAGCCTAGGCAGTTTGGATGCTCACCTTACTAGACCTGGATGGAGGAGGGTGGTCCTTGGACTTCCCACAGGGCAGGGAACCCGGATTACTCTTAGGGATGATGAGGGAGAGGGACTTGATGGGGGAGGGGGAGGGAAATGGGATGTGGTGGCGGAGAGAAGGCAGAAATCTTTAATAAATAAATAAATAACCATATGTCATAAACAAGAGCTTTCTGAAAAGTGCTCCTATAGCACAGAAATAACTGCCCCCAATAGAATAATAGAATCCTATTAGTCTATGAAATTAAAAGGCTTGGAAAAGCAAAGGAAATCATCACCAAGGAAAAGGACTACTTATAAAATAGGAGACCATCTTTGTCAACTATACTTTAGAAGATTGATTAATATCTGGACTATAAAAGAACCACAAAAGTTAAATATCAAACCCCACACATTTCTAATCACTGAATGGGATGATAATCCAAACCCCACTCTACTACTTCCTGTGTCTCTCTCTTCCATATGCCCCCTGAGGCTTTATGATTATTGTCTGTCAACTAGTTGCCAACAGAGCCTCCTGATCCAAGTTTAATTTACGTAACTAATGTGAATGCAAACTCAGGATCCACGGTGTACTCAAATATCCCCCAACATTAGTATACTTGCCATGAAATCACAAGCTCCACAATAAATTAAAAATATAATTATATTATGATATACAAATATATCCCTTTGGTAACTACTTGAAGGACTCTAATTCTATCACAGAGATAATAGTAATTCCACATTTATTGAGGTATTAATCACAATCACTAAGATATGAAATAAGACTAAATGCCCATCACCAGGTGAATATAAATAAAATATGGTATGTATGCACAATGGACCTTTATTTAGACCTATAAAAGATGAAATCATGACACTCACTATATTAAATAAGACTAGCCAGACTCAGAAAGACAAATGCAAATGTTTTCTTTCAGACAGATCCCAGATTTATCAGGCACTATGTGCATTTGTTTTTGTGGTGGGCCAAATAAGTAGCAAATATAGTAAATGGAGAGAAGAAAAGTTCTTAAAATGGGTAGAAAGAAAACAGATAGGGTTGTAGTAGTCTTTCTTGATAACTCGCCCCCAACTCTATACACAGAGACTTGCTAATATGAAAGCTCAGCCTCTAACTTGGGCTTGTCCCACTAGCTCTTATGACTTAAATTAACCCATTTATATTAATATCCATTTTGCCTTGCAACTTTTTACCTTGCTACAAGCTTGCACATCCTGTTGCCTCTCTGTGTCCTCTGGTATCTCTTGTGTACCTAGATTATCTCTTTTTCTTCTTCCTCTGTCTGGAGTTCTACCTAACTTCTTCTTGACTAGCTGTTGGTCATTCAGCTCTTTATTAAACCAATCAGAAGGCAGCTTGGCAAAGACAAATCTTCACAGAGTACAAAAAAGACTATTCAACATTTCCCACTTTTTTCTAAATAAAAAGAAAATGTTTTAATTCTAATAAAATAAACTATAAACAATAAGAACAATTATCAGGTAAGAATTAAATTCACAATGCCAGTTCATTTGTATTTTGCCTAGTCAGAGACACTATTCTATCATTTGTCCTATCTTGGTGAGTCCAAAGTTTTGTACCTAATTCTTTTTGCATTCTAACTTGCATTTCCAACCCAAAATTAATATTTTTTTAGACCTCAAAACATTTTCTTTGATAAACAATTTAAGCTTTTGTGTCTCCCAACTTTATATACTTTACACCTTTTTTGTGAGTACCTTTAGGGTACCTGAGAAAATTAAAATAATAGTAAAGTCATGGGAAAACTAGCCATTATATTTATTGTCCAGTCTCTGTGTAATGGGAAAACATGAGATTTATAAATAAGGGCTGCTAGAATAGTCTGTGAGGCTAGACTATGTCAGCCAACAGCAACAACTTGAATTTGTTCTGGGTATAGAATTCTGAGGAAACTGCAGCAGAAGCACTCTGAGAAGCTGGATCACCTGGGTCACCCATTTTCATTGAAGTCTGGTTCCCTTGCTCTGAAAACACAAAAACATTTGAAGGTAACATAACTATCTGAATTAGCTCACATCTGTGTTGTACATACTCCAGCCATAGATGATAATTTTTGTTTTATGTTTGAGCAGGTAAAATATATTTCACCTGTCTTGTAGGTTTTGTAGGTTTATTTCTTTATGCCTATAGCCAGGATTCTCAGCGGTCTCCCCAATCAAACCTTATCTCTATCAACCTTCAATAAATCCACAGACTTTTGTTTCTATGGAAACAAAGGCCTAACCTCTTCCCCCAAAGAAATAACATTTTCTGACTTCCATTTTAAGCACTCCTAAATAATTTTTAGGCTGGCTTAATTCAGTAGTCCCTCTTACGATTCCATGTTTCTCAATTCATATGTTCATGTCATTCATATGTTCATCAGCAATAAAAAATTCTAATTCAATAAGACAACATATAAGTTCCAGATTTTATACTTTCCAACTTTATGTGGCTTACGCTTTATATATTATTTTATCCCTCTTTAAATACTTCATTTTATTATTTATAAACTATTTTCTATGACTGCTCATTTTCTTTTTCTTTTTAAGCCTATGCCCATTTTTTTCAAACTTCACTGTAATCTGCTCAGAGGTTTTTTTTCATTGTAGATCTGTCTTTACTGAATATATGCAGCATTTTCTTACCATGTGAGACAAATCTTACACTGCAATATCAGCTGCTACATGACTCAGCTAAGAACATGGTACTGGGAGCTACGTGAAGCATTGACCCATCTAAGACCATAGGTCTAGAAAGTCACATCTGGTTCCTTGTTCAGAATATTTCTAAGCTTTCTCAAGGTCTGTGTTTGGATATTCAAGCCATCATATTGGATGCCGCATATAACAGATTTTCTTGGACAGCCTCCAATTATGACATAGACTTATCGATGTCTCTTATCAAATTATGAAAGTTCTCCTGATTGCTTAAGCTTGACCCACTGTTTCTCATAACTGAAATTAACCCATTTAAATTAATTTTATCTTGCCTCGTGGTTTTTTACTTCTCTTCCTTTTTGCAGAGAGTATTAAGGCACATGAAGGCAGAACGGTATTGACTGGGTGGAGAAGGAGATCAACCAGAATTGGGATGGAGAAGAGAGCTGGCAAGGTCGAGGAATAATGAATCATATAAGAAAAAACGATAATGAAGCAAGTCCATTGCTCTGCATGATAATCTTAAAATCTGATTATTCAAAAAATTGATGTCTGGACAATGATCTCTCTTCAAAGACCAGAACTAGCTACCTCTGGAGATTTTAGAGTTTGCCATATTAAGGGCTTGTTTCAGGTGCCCTGTGCAGGACCCCTAAAAGGTTTCCCATTGCTAAAGTTGTCAGCCATCATTCTAACAAACAGGTGCAAATCCTCTCCCATTGTTACCTAATGCTGCTAATGAGAAAAACAATGTTGCTAAAAAGATGATCTCCATTTAAAGATATAATAAAATTGGAAGTGATTCATTTTATTTTGCAACCCATGGATCATTTTTTACATGCCCTATGGTTTGGAGTTAAGCACAGTGATGAAATTTTTACAAATTAGTAAGCTATAACCCTTTTTTATGTTTCACCAAAGCAAATTTCAACCAATATGTATTCTTTCAGTGTCTCAGTACAGTAGATTATCAACTTGGGACACCTTGAAGTACACTGGCATAATTATATATTTTTAATTTGTTTGCGCTAACTATACAGATTTTTACCAGTGAATCTTAGCTTGTCTTTTATATAATAATAGCATATATCCATATGCTTTACATGTTAATTTTGAATCTTTTACTCTCTTTGCTATAATTAAGGTTAGAACTTCATTATAAAAATCCCATTCCCTAAGTTTTACAGCATTACAGAAATTATTCCCTAAAGTCACAGTAAACTACCTAGCCATTCAAATTTCTATATTAAAATATTCATGTGCTTTTTTATACACATATGTGTGCTTTATCCAAACATGAACATGATTAAGAAATTCAGAAAGTTTTATATTATTATTTTATTGCTTAGTATCATTTAGAAATTTATTCCAAGTCTACAATTTCTAACCATGTCCAGTTACTTTATCCTTGCTGCAAGTAGCTTGGGTTATTTATAGCCAAAACAATGCTGTCTATGACAGAGACATGTTGAATCATATCTCCCAAATTTGACTTGTGTGATTTGTATGTATTTTCACTAGTTTGATCTTCTCACAGTAGAAGCACTCACCAGAACTTTGCTCAAGGGCTATGTTTGGTAAATCAATCAGAAACTTTAAAGACTTAAGGAGGTAGCTTCAAAATATTAAAAGCAATTTTCATTAAAAGTGTAAACCATATGTTCCTTCTTTTTCAACATTTATTTCTTTTTTTCTTTTTTTTATGTAGGAGTGTGTCTGTGAATTCACATGCATTCAGTGTCTGCAGAGGCCAGATAAGGTATTAGATCCCTTGGAAGTGGAGATGGCTGTGAGACAACACATGAGTGCTCAGAATTGAACCACAGACCTTCTGGAAGAGTAGCCAATGCTCTTAACCACTGAGCCATCTTTCTAGCTCATCATCCTTGTGCATTTATTCCATTTTTTCTTAATGTTGATGGAAATAGTCTAAAAATTTAAGGTTATTTGAATTTGTTGTCAAGAAACATAACTCCTAACTGGCATTCTGATCATGAACAGTCTAGTCTATTTATTTCTTTTAAATTCAGTTCAAAATATGAGAGTTCAGTGAAATGACTTCCAGGATGTTATATTATCTTAAACTTCTGAAATTCTTGGAATTAGAATTTCAGTATCACAATGCCATCATCTAAATCCCAAACACATTCAGATTAGTACTCTCAAATAACCAATTAAATCTTTAGAGTTATATTTTTTTCATGTATGAAATGAAAGGTTATTTGACCTTTATTGGTATTTCTTTTATAACCCAGAGGAATTATAAGTTGTAAGATTTGTATGTAGCCCTGAACAAAATGAAGAATAACACCTACAGTGATGATGTTGTGAAAAATATCTATACATGTGTGCATGTATGTATGCGTAATGCTTTGAGATCTTCTAGAAACTCAATAAATGATGCATAATATGACGTTATGAGGGTGAAAGATGAAAGCAGCAGATAAAAATAAAATTTGAAAGCTGAAAAGTGAAAGTACAGGTGTTACTAATTTGGTACGTCAAAGGAAAAACCTTTAATCAACAATAGGTATAGCAAAGAAACACTATACAACAAGCCCTGCCATATTGTCTGTTAACAGCTATTCTTGGAGATGTGGATCAACATCAAACTGCATGGTCCTAGTGAAAGTCATAGGTGGCTTCCTACAAATATACTTGTTCTACTTCTGCATCTGGTTGAAAGTTCTATCTCCTGCTAGACAATGAATAAGATTCTAAATTTCTGGATTAGCTAAAACTATAATGTATGCTCTAGGGTAAAACAGGACGAGGTCAAGGATAGATGAAAAGTCAATAATAAAAGCTTTTGCACTGATTGACAACTCACCAAACCTTCTCACCTGGCATTAAGGAATTCTTAGTTCTTTCCAAGATACTCTGACATCTGAAAGATGTATTTAAAATGAGAAACAGGGTAACAATTAACTTATAGGAAATAGATTCCAGATGAAAATATTCAAAATGGCTAGGATGAACTTTGTCAATTTTGTCAAAACTCTCTGGAGACAGAGAGAGAGAGAGAGAGAGAGAGAGAGAGAGAGAGAGAGAGAGAGAGAGAGAGAGAGAGAATAAAGTGAAGAAACAATGGAGCAAGACATCCAATGTCCTTTTGTGGCCTCTGGGCCTATGTACAGTACACACCACAGCAAAGTGACTAAGTTACCAAAAAGATTAAAAATATGAAGGGAAATGGAGCGATTGAGGAGTGTGAAGGGTGGTAGATAATGAAGTATCACTGCAAGGGAAGGAGGCTTGTAAATTCTTCTGGTAAATATTAAGTAAACTGGGGCCCATTTCCAGCAATTAATGGTTTCAAAAGAAAATTGTTCTATATTTTTTTGAGTTCTGGAAGCTATTTCATTTGTTTAATGTGGAGAAATCAATTGATGCATGTAATGGAAACGGTAAATTTCAGATGTAAGGGATATGCAGTGAAATCCTAACCAAAGACTTTGCCTTTTACTGGAAAGACCATTCTGCTTTGACCTTTTTGGCTCCACAGCCTCATTTGGTTGCTCAAAATTTCCATTATAGTAACTCAAATATACTGAAATCTTTCATTTTTTCTTGTTTGGTGACTAATGCCATTAAATTACTTTCTAATGTTTTTGTTTGTTTGTTTTTCTTTTATAATTTTTATTTTATGTGCATGGTTACTTTGTCTGCATGTATGTGTAACTTGTTGTGTCATGCCAATAGAGGCCAGAAGAGGGAGTCAAATCCCACAGATAAAGTTACAGGCAATCATGTCATGAGCTGGTGTGTGTGTGTGTGTGTGTGTGTATCAAGTTGTCTGGAAGAGTAGCCAATACTGCACACTACTGGGCCATCTCCCCAGCCCCTTGCAAAAAAATTAAGCAAGTTTGTATCAAGAATATTTCAGAAGGCTTTGCAGACTGTTCCCCAAGGGATGGTCCACATCTATATTTAAGGACACCTTATTTATTCCTTGTCATTCACCAATGTTATGGTGAGGAGAAAACCTGAGTGTTGGAAATGTGAAGTCAGTAGTGATCATACTACATGAGTGGTAATACCACACTCTCAGTTGTAAACAGTGAGGACAGCCACATTCTGTTGATGCTCTGGTACCCAAGCAGAAAGCAACTAACAGAGTTCATGAAAAGGAGTACATACACACAGCATGGAAGGCTCTCTTCCAGGTTTTACAAAACAGCCCTGTGCTTGATCTCATGTACCATGGAGTGTAGAGCCATGAAAACAAGACACAGGTCCAGCTTATTACTTTCCATCCTACCTCCAACAGGAGCCCTGGCTAAGTTAAGAAATGTAGTCACAAATCTGGTGGTCAATATTCCTATTTATTTACATAATGCTACTTCACAACTTCACCTAAGGTCTTATGGAGGTGCTAGAATACACCTCCCTGGCCATGGTGCAGTGGGGCTAACAGAAGAGGGAAGTGACACATATTAAAATATTCTCAAGGACATTGTGGAAAGGGAATCACTTTGTGTTCTTCATAAGTCTCCCTGATACTGCATTTTTATTCATACATAGGAGGGTGATGAATCTGCTGTAATCAATGGGCTTCTTGTTTCCCAGTTTTAAAGGGAGAAATATGATTTAACCATACAGTTAGCTATGATGATGTTTCTTCTTGCTCTAAAATTTTCTACTTTGCAGTGGTTGAGATGATTGTCACAGTTCAGTGAAGGATCCTTCATAAATTGCAAGAGCTCGTTTGAGAAAGCTGACATTTGAGGATCCATGCTGCGTTTCCATGGAAACCACTTGCAGTTATAAGAACAAATCTTAGTGCCAGATTTTAATCTGAGATGCAGGAAGCACAGAACTTCACCTTCTAAATGAAGACTAGGAATGGGGTACTGGAGCACATGCCAAGAGGAAGGCAGAGAGCGGGTTTCTAAAGTTCTTGCATTTTCATATACAGGTGTGCACATCTTAGGCATAACATTCATGTTTGATTTTGTTATGTTCCCAGGTGTTTTGGAAAAGCCATTCATAATGACTTACTGACTTTCATTTCTTAGAGGGAATCCAACAAAGCCATTAACAAGCAGGACAATTTTGTTTTCAGTACAAATTGTGAGGTTATGATACATTGGATTAGACTCAAAGATTCATTCTTTTGAAAGCATGACAGCAATTCCAAAATAGAATGAAGTACTGGCTGTGTTTACAATTATGTGGAAACTGCCGGTATTTGAGAAATATGTTAAAGACTCAGAGTAAGTACATAGAATTATTCTGTAATAATTTTGTGTTAATTACATATTAATTATATGTTATATATAAAAACAGTGGAAGACAAAGGGAAACTTTTTTGATCGTCTCAAAATCAAACATGGTAAGGTCAAAGGAAGTAGAAGGCATTGCCAATTAGACAAAGCCAAGTGCTTTTAAAAATATATGAAAAATCTTTTCTATGTATTTCAATCTTGTAAATATTAAAATTAATCAAAGGATTACTATGAGGTAACAAATTTATAAAATTTTCTAACAAATTATTTTTTCTTATAGAAAGTCCTGGAATACAAAATAATCAATTGATAATTTGAGACAGACAGAGATGATGTGGGAGCGATTTCTTTCTAATCTGTTGCTTTCATTGGTTAATTAATAAAGAAACTGCCTAGGCCCATTTGATAGGCCAATCCTTAGGTGGGTGGAGTAAACAGAACAGAATGCTGGGAGAAAGAAGCAGAGTCAGTGAGTCGCCATGATTCTCCCACTCCAGACAGACACAGGTTAAGATCTTTCCTGGTAAGCCAGCTCATGGTGCTACACAAAATATTAAAAATGGGTTAGATCAATATGTAAGAGCTAGCCAATAAGAGGCTAGAACTAATGGGCCAAGCAGTGTTTAAAAAAATACAGTTTTCATGTAATTATTTTGGGTAAAGCCATGAGGGCGGCCGGGTGCTGGGGATGCAGCCTGCCGCCACTCCTATTACAACACAGAGAGTGGGGGAGGGGGAAAACAGGGCATAGACCATTGTGAAAGATCCAATAGATAGAGGATGAATTATTTTAAGAAAGTCATGGCATTTAGAAATAAACTATTTGAATAGGAAAAAAAGCACCAAAAATTTTGAACATAAGAATGGAAGTGGGATATGAAATCAAGATGAATTCTAAAGATTTTGTCACAAGGAACAGAAAGTATATGAATCTACTCCTTTGTCGGGAGGTGGTGAAGAAATGTAGCTGGTTATTTTTCTCCTATTAACAGGTTCCCAAAATAACCACTCTGAGGCTTAATATTAATTACAAACTGTTTGGACTCTTAGCTCGGGCTTATTATTAGCTGGTTCTTACAATTTAAATTTAGCTCATTTCTCTTATTCTGTATTTAATAGGAGGCTCCTATTTTTTTTAACCCACATCTTACTTTTATAGCAGCTGCTAATATCTCCCAGATACTGCCTTCTTTTTCCCTGTATCTTTGCTTAGATTATCCAACTGGCTCGATTCTACCCCATTATTGGTGAAATCAGCTTCGTTGTTAACCAATGGTGATAGAATATATTAACAACATACAGATGGGAAAGCCACATCATCTTCCCTTTTCTATTTAATTAAAAAGGAAGTTTTTAACTTCAACAGAGTAAAATTACATATAACAAAACAGTTATAAAATAAGAAATACATTTACAAACATTAGTCTACTTGTATTTGACAAAATTAAAGAAAATATTCCATCATCTATTTTATCTTGGTGAGTCTAAGGTTTCATATCTAATTTATTTGTTTTTTCATCACTAAGGAAAGCTATAACTATCTATTCTTCAACTCCATCAAAGACCTCAGAGAATATAGTATTACCTAAGTAACCGGGAGGTCCATTGTAAGCAACTTCCAAGACTCTAAAATCACAGAGATATTTTGCTGCCTGGACAGTCTCCCCAAGTTCTGTAATGTTGGAGCATCCATCTTCAGCCTATAGGCTCATAGTATCTAACAGATATTTCAGTGAAGCAGGAGATTTGAAGAATTGTCTCCTCCTTTTTGGCAAAATTCATCACTTGCTTTTTTGTGTGTACTCAAGAATGTCTGGCAGACTCTTTCATGAAGTAGGAACCTAAAAAATGGTCTCACCTTGTTTTATAAAGTTCAGCAGTCATTTTCCTTTCAGTCTTGCATGTCCAGTTTTTACAGCACATTTTCAAGAATCAAGAATAGTTTCTTGCCCAAATGGATAGCCTTGCCACACTAAAAGCAAACTCAATAAGGAACTTCTTTGATACCCATCATCCTCTTGAAGAAATTGATGCTGCCAGGAGCAGACAAGTCTCACTGTTGAGAAAAGTCTAAGTTCTTAAAACATTTTTAATGCCATATTCTGTAGGTCTTAGAAGTGTTTGAAGATTACCTATCCATCTGAAATGTATCTTTCTTTGCATTTCTATAAAACCTAACTAACATGGCTATAAGTTTGACTATTATAAATAACTATTAATTTGTATTTCTTAACTATATATTATATTACATTTTAAATGAGTTGTATAAACATAATACCTTAAACAAGAGTAGAAGAATAAAAGACTTAACCTTAAGTTTATATCAATATACAAAAATCCTTTAAACAAGAATAGAAAAATATATAGTGTAATAAAATTAAATTTGTATCACCATACCAAAATCCATGTAACGTGAAATATCTGAGATTAATAGTTGTCTGTTTATCCTATATTCCTATATTTTTCCTAAATATAACAAACATTCATAACCTACCAAATACCCAAAGACCCTGCATACCCCTAAATACTCTTGGAAATATGGATATCATTTTCTTCATTCTGCTTACTGCTGTTTGTGGGCTAAATATCTTTAGGATCCCTGATAAAATTTTGATATAATGACCACATCCTGTGAGGGCCAATGGTAACCTTTATTGATAGATATCACCCATCGAGTTTCAGAAATTGTCCCTTGATCAATGCTTGGTCCATATTAACCTGGAATGAATCCCTATGACACTTAAAGAAGGACACTTAGAAGAAAGCCCACATGAGCTCAGAATTGAGTATAATAAAGGGTTATTTATTTAGGGGTAGACTCACAGATCACAATCCTCTGCTAGAATGTAGAACAGCAACCAAATCCCACAGCAGGAAAAGAGAGACTGGATGTGCTCATAGCATACAGAGGGAAATCCCACTCACTTCCTCTTTTCGGTTTAAATAAAAAGAAATGTTTTAATTTAGCATAGTAAAATTACATATAACAAAACAGTTATCAAGCAAGAATTACACTTACAACATTTATATCTACTTTATCTTTTATCATAACAAAGGAAAACTATAATAATGACTATTCTTTAACTCCATCAAAGACTCCAGAGGATATAATATTACCTAAGTAAACAGGAAGTGCATTGTAAGCTGTCTTCAACTTCTTCAGGATTACTGGAACTTAGTCCAGTTCTTGGCTATGAACCTCTCCTCATCTGCTTTCATCAGTTACTAGATATAGGCTCTCTGATGACAATTAGGGCAATTAACAATCTGATTGCAGGAGATGGTAAGTTCAGGCACCCTCTACACTATTGCTAGAAGTCTTAGCTGGGATCATCCTGTAGATTCCTGGGGATTTCCTTGGTACCCCTCATCACGACAGCTTTTTTATTACTCTCCCACTTTGTACTGCTGCCAACCCATCCAACCTTCATTGATTTATGATTGCAATGTTACTCATGCTTTACACAAATGAGAATTATCCCACAGAAAAATATAAATGGTGGTGGGAATTAATCTGAGTGACATTAATTCCAGAAACAAAGCCTTTGAGGAGGCATGGAAGGGAATCAAATCACAAGCACTTTGTTAGTCTTAAGTATATAGAATGCTATTTTATAGAAATAGACAGAAGAAGTATAGTTAAGAAAATTAAAGCTAGAAGTTTGGAATACTTATTAATGGAACATTAGAATGATTCTCTTCTAGTGAACTCTGTTCTCTCAATGAGTTCAAGAAAACAAAATTCTGAGGATTCAGAAACACATGAGTTTTATATTACTGGATAACCATATTATCACCAAATTTTATTCATTAAAATAATACATTTTATATCCCAACTTTATAAGACATTAGTCCATATTGTGCTTACATTACCCTCTAGAATTCTGAAATAAAGATGCCATACAAACTATGTTCAAGACTTAATTCAGCAAGTATTAATTTTCAAACCTATGGGGCTATAACAAGACTCAAGTCTTTGTGTAGTGATACACTAAGGACAGTAGCCTCCTGTTATCTGTTAATTTCAAATTAGTAGGAATTCTTTGTTACTGAAGTATCCCCAATAAAACTGTTCATTTCATTAAGAACAGCAAAGCTCTGTACATCTATAAGCTCTGCATTACTTAGCAAAAGTGTTTTACAGGAGAGATCAAAACAAAATGAAAAGGGGGAATGGGTTGTTCAATATCCTTAAGGATGGTTGAGGAAAGCAGTAGGAGTTCAGGTATCATTTAAGGGGACAGAAACAAACAGGATTATAGGAGCTCTTCCCATCAGCACCTGACTTTTATTACATCATCACCCACAGCAGATAATATCAACATTCAGGCAAAGTATATATGGAGATCCTGAGTAAGCTAGCTCTGCAGCCTTAAATGGGTTACCATAGAGTTTTTAATTCAATGAATATTACATAAATCCATTGTTTATTTCCCCTTAACAGATAAAAGAATAAAAATAATCTTAAAGATAATTCCACAGGGGGCTGGAGAGATGGCTCAGCGGTTAAGAGCATTGCCTGCTCTTCCAAAGGTCTTGAGTTCAATTCCCAGCAACCACATGGTGGCTCACAACCATCTGTAATGAGGTCTGGAGCCCTCTTCTGGCCTGCAGGCATACACAGAACATTGTATACATAATAAATAAATATTAAAAAAAGATAATTCCCCAGCTCTGCAAGGAGAGTTTGAAGGCATAGTTGGCAGGCAGTCAACACATACTAGCTATGCTTTCATCTTCATCCATGGTTAGTAACCAATCCACGTGCAACCAAAGTCAAATGAGCTCTTATTTCATTGATGTTTTCTAATTTGTGAGAACAGGGTAATGCATTTCAGCTCAAGTCAATTTTCAAAACTAACAGCTCAGGACAGACTAAAATGATAGTGTATATAAGAATTGAGCAGAAAATTTGAAAGATATGACATGCTTCTTGTATTTTACTTGTTCCCCCTGTAATATAAATTTGGTCTGGAGAAAGATTGCAATGGACTCTTTTTGGGAAAAGTGGAAGGGAATTAAAAGAAATATAGGGAAAGGGAAGAATGGGAAAGTAAAGTCCATGAATGAGGGGGAAAATAAAGAAAGCTTATAAAATAATGGAATTTATAATGAAAAATTAAAACCTGAAATAAAATGCATACAAACAAAGATACATACTAAATTCTTAGCAAATTGCCACTTATGAATGATCACCTCCCATGCAGCTAGTGATATCTATAAGTTTTTCCAATTCACAGTTGGAAAGATTCTAGCCTTGAACATCAATTACCTGTCAGGGTACACAATGTTTCCAAATGGTAAATGCAAACTTTAGAATTTTTAGAAAACTGGGTGCAGTAAAGAAGAAATGTTTCATCTGATATATGATTGGATTTGTGGTTATACAAGTAAAAGTTGGTAAAAGTATAAAATTTTGCAGGGCATCATTAGAGATGATCAATGCTTTCTGTGTTATGTTAATAATGTATGATGTCAGAAGCTGAACACAAAGGAGAATCTGCCAATTAATGAGAGATGCCTTAATTAAAGAAAAAAGACCTCCAGGCATTTCTTTAATGATAAAAGGATGACTGAGCAGCCTATGGAAATATAACCACATTGCAGAAATCAGATATTTGAATAAAATAAATGGCTTACTCTATAGGCAGAATATTTACTGCAGTAAAAAATATTTAGCATATTGAAAAAAATCTACATCAACTGGTATGAGGTGCTATTGGTGTTTGGAAGCAAGTAAACATGCTCTAAAATTCTCTCAATGTTGTCAGATTTTACAAAAGTACCTCAACATTTGCTGTATGTCCTTATAAAAATTAACATAGTATTTGTAAAAAAATCCCCTTATTATGCAAAGTCAAACTACTGAAGAAACGTCACTTAAAATGTTTCTCCATTATTTTTTATTTGTTTAAGCTGACATTATGAAAATATCCAAGTTCTGGCTCCATATTTCAGAAACTACAAAAAGAAATACTGATTCCCATAAGTATTTGTACATTCTTGTACTGCTCCATTCAGGAGTTACAAGCCCACTGAATCCAGTTAGAGTTTTCAATATATGTTTGTATCTGACTTCTTGGGACTGGATAACAAGTCAGGTGATTTGTCCATGGAGAAAACTAATTCTTCGTTTCAGCAGCTGTTGACAAAAATCCTATTTAATATTGACTATGTCTCTTAAGTACGTATCCTAATCTCCATCCACAGGTTCTATGATGAAATCCATGACACGATATTATTGTGTCTATAATAACTCAATAATTTCATATTACCTACATTATTGTCTAATTCAAAGTGATCTCTAACTCAGAATCAATGTCAAGATCCTTTAGTGACTATGGTAGTACACATATACCAATCTTCTTCCTCTTCAACCTTTACACAACAATAGTATCTGATTCTGCATGACTCACCAACATGTTCATGTCACAACACTATGAAGATCTTATGTATAGCCTCATTGTATCTTTACCACTGCTCACTGCTTTGTTTATTTCTGTTACAAAGATGAAATTTGTGAGATATGAGCCAAGGGAAGAAATGAAATAAAAACTTTACACATACATTTAATATATATCCAACAGTCCACTAGGTGTCTGTCATACATATTGTCTCACTGTAAAGGCTTTTCTGTTTGTTTTACAACCAAGGAAACCACACATAGTTACCATACAAAGTACCATGGCTCAGAAATATTCAAACAAACTATATTCTTCCACCACAGGATTAGTTTATAAAGAACTGCATTTCTACAGGTTCCCTCTTCTGATGCCCTTACAGACAAGCAGAGTAAACCATGTTCTAAAGCTCAGTACTTTGCAGTGAGATAGGCATTATTTATGGGCATAGCTATCTCAACTCTAAACAATAAGATCATTCATTTTGGTCCATACTTCTTGTGTTAGGGGAGGGTTAAAGTGTGTGTGTGTGTGTGTGTGTGTGTGTGTGTGAAGGCACAAAGGTATGGCAGTGCTCGTGTGGAAGTCAGAGGACAACTTGAGGAAGTTAGATCTCTCCTTTCTACGATATGGGCTCCAGTAATCAAACTCAGGTCATTTGGCTTGTAAGCAAGTGGCTCTACCCACTGCACCATCTTTTGATCCTATACATTTATAAAAAGATATGTACCCAATAATAATATTAATGGACTATACTTTGAAGACCTGTCTCCAACTAGTGACTATGTCCTCTACCTGGTATTTTCAGTGCATGAGGCAAAATAAATTATAGATTAAATAAAGTTGACCTGAAGAAGGAATCATAAGATACTTTACCTATATAAAAATATGTCACACAAAAGATTATCAATATTTTTTCTGTTATCTACTTAAATTTTTAGCTAATTTTAAGTGTATTCTGTATGCATTCCATGATGTAATATTTCTAGCCAGCTATTACACTGTCTAGACATTTTATGTTTATATCTGTTTAGTAAAATATTAAAAATAAAACAGTCCTATTTCATAAATTTTCTTAATGAGCCTTTTACATAAAGTCAATACCAAGAAAGTAAGGTTCTGTAAATGAAATAAACAGACAAATGAAAAGCACAAATGTCATTGCACACTGAAAAATAAGTCAATTACGTTGATTTAAGAAAAAGTAATATAAATTCTGGAAGCAGTCCATTATTTAAGCTACTTTCATCAGTCATACATTCTGAGTTACTTACATAGCTCCTGTGTTCTATGACACACTCTTTTGGTAACTTTAATAAAGCTATTGAAATATCATGTACCAGAAATCTTTTTAAGAAGACTATTACAGTTATTTTGTGTATATGGGCGTTTTTCCTGCATATATTCTATGTGCCATGATGGAGGAAGGTCATTGGTTAATTAATAAAGAAACTGCTTGGCCTCATAGGTTAGAACATAGGTGGGTGGAGTAAACAGAACAGAATGCTGGGAGGAAGAGGAAGTGAGCTCAGATGCAGGGCAGCTCCTCTCAGAGCCAGACGCAATGCAGCCAGCCGCCAGGTCAAACATGCTGAATCTTTCCCAGTAAGTGCACCTAGTGGTGCTACGCAGATTATTAGAAATGGGCTAAATTATTACATGAGAATTAGCGTAGAAGAGGCTAGATATAATGGGCCAGACAGTGTTTAAAAGAATACAGTTTGTGTGTTGTTATTTCGGGGCATAAGCTAGCCAGACAGCGGGCTGTGGGAAGCGCTCCCACAACAGTGCCATGTATGTGTCTGATGCTCAGGGAGCCCAAAAGAGGGGATCAGATTTCCTAGAATTGAAGCTATAGACAGCTACTCGTTGCCATGTAGGTGCTGGGAATGAAGTTGGGGCCCTTTGGAAGCAGAGCCAGTGCTCTTAACTGCTGAGTTACTTCTCCAGTCAACCAGAAACTTTTAAAAGTCAATATATGTGTTTTAGTCAACCTTGTGTTGAATATTAGCTTCACTTCTCCATAATTACCATCTTTTGTAATCAATATTGCAATCAATATCAATCCTTTCTTGTTGATGGCAGATTCCATAAACACCACTCAGAATATTTGTATTTGACAAAAGGATGGCAGTGGGTTGGGTCAGCCATTACCTTCAGAGCTTAGGAACCACACCAATTTTAAGAACTTACTTAATGTAAAAATGTGTATTTTTTTCTTATCTGTGTTGAGCCCTTTCCCATTTGCTGAAATCTGAACATCTTTGTTCCTCCATCCTCTCGCTCCACTGGCAACCTTGCTGCCGACTTAACTGAGAACGGTGAAGTATGAGAAGTGGACACACTTCAAGCCAGGCCTTAACATACTCCTATCCCATGCTAGGCAAGATAATTAATTTTTAACAAGGAGTTAAGTTGAAGAGAGTTTTGAGGATGTCAATGAAAATTTTAAGCAAAAGGTGAATAAGTCAGGAAGGTGAGCTCTGTAAAAGCATCATAGGCATTAAAGATTGAAAATAAATCTATCCTTCTGACTTTAAAGGAGTGGGCTACCAATACTACTGCAGTTTTAGGGGGAAGGGTTCTAGGAGCACCAGCATAGGCTTGGAAGATGACTGCACCAGTCACTATGAGCCAAAAACTACCTGAGAAAAGCAATTCAGAAAGTAGAAAACTATTACTTTGGTTCATTGTTTTTGAGCGACTGGTTCCACTAATTGTAAAAAAGGGTATCACGACAGAATTATGTAATATAGCAAAGCTTATCATATTACAGCCAGGAAGCAGAAAGGGGCTTTAGACAAAATACGTCTTTTCAGGACCTTCCCTCAGTGACCTACTTCCTCCATCCGGGCTTGACCTACTAATTTCTAACACTTAATAATTACATTAAGTCATAAATGCATATATGGATGAATTTGTTGTTTAAGTAAGAGCTCATCTCGCATGATCTAATCCCTTCCCTCAAACTCAGCCTATCACTTATGAATATTGCTGCATAGGGAACTCATGCCTTCAATGTATATAATCTTTGGGGGGGAATTCATATGGAAATTATGCACTTCTCAGAAGTCCTTAGTACTTGCGGACATCAAGAAGTATTGACATGTAAGATCCTTGCAGAAGATTCAGTTAAGCCACACCTGGCTACATGAAAACCCCGGAAAGATAAACATACATTGCTAAAAGCTGTTTAAACTGTAATAATTTGTTACTCATATGTAAAACAAGAAAAAAAGGTACTCAAAGCTCTCCTTAGGCTTTCTCTCATACTGTGTATTCCTGTGCACTGGCAGCCTTCCTTCTCTGTGAATGAACAGTCTATTTTCATCCAGAAGCAAGATTTCCCCCTGGGTTCTAAATCCTATTTCCTCTTTTCTGCTTGAAAGCATTCTGTCCTCTCTTGCTCCATCATTAATTTACCCTTTCTCTGGTGAGCAGTTATTACCTGCAAACAAGATTTGTTTTCTCCTGACTTTATATAGCCTAGCCAAGTTTCCTTTTCTTTCTCTATTCTTCTTTTCTTTTTCTTTTTTAAAGAATTCCTGCTGTAATACTCCTTCCCCAAACAAATAAAACCAAAGCAAATGAAAACTTTAGGCTGGTTACATTAAAAAAATAAATAGAAAATTCAAAATGTTGAATGTCCCAGAATCCATGTAAAAGATGTGCACAGAAATATCCAGATCATGAGAGAGAGAGAGAGCAGAGGAGAGAAGGAGAGAGAGAGAGAGAGAGAGAGAGAGAGAGAGAGAGAGAGAGAGTTGAGAAATAGACTAACTTTAAGCCATAAAGGGTCTCCTGACTTCGGGCATGGTGTAATAAGGTTCCTGCATGTTGAGTATAAACAGCAAAGACAATGAAAGAAAGAAGCTGGTATCTGAATAAAATTTTAGTGATTAATGTTGGCTTATTAGTCTTAATAATCTATTGTGATAAATCTTCACTTTCCCCAGATATTTGTTCAATTTCCTAGAACCTTTTGTGGTCACTGGATTTGCATTAGTTATTGTTTCTGTTTCTGGCAATAAAACATCATTGACCAAGGAAACTTGGGAAGGAAATGGCTTGTTATATCTACTATAGCTTGTAGTTCATCATCCAAGGGAAGGCAGGGCAGGGTTTAAGACAAGAATCTGGAGACCATGGATGAGAAGAGTGCTGTTTTCTGCTTTGCACCCTGACTTAATAAGCCTGCTTTCTTATACTGCCCAGTAATATTATTACCCTTGATGGGCTGGGCCCACCCACATCAATCATTAATTAAGAAAACTCCCTGAGGGATTGCCTACTGGGCAGTCTAGCAGGGGTATTTTCTCAATTAACATTTTCACTTCCCAAGTTGTTGTGCCTTGTGCCATGTTTACATGAAACTAAGAAGCACAATTGATGCCTTGTCAACTTGACACACAAACACATTACTATTCAACTATAACCTTTCCTTTCTCAGTTGTTTCCACTGTGACATGTTTATATTTATATCATGTAGTAAGGGCTGTGGGCCTCTTCCCACAGCCCGGTTCATGGTTGCCTGGCTAGCTTATGCCCCAAAATAACGACACACAAACTCTATTCTTTTAAACACTGCTTGGCCCATTTCTGTTCATGTATGTAGCACCCCAGGTGCGCTTACCCGGAAGATTCTAGCCTACGTCCATCCTGGGTCGGAGCTTTATCGCGTCTGCCGGGGAGAGGGGAGCATGGCGTCTGCTCCAGAGAGCAGAGCTGTCGAGTCTGAGCTCACTTCCTCTTCCTCCCAGCATTCTATTCTGTTCACTCCACCCACCTAAGGGGTAGCCTATCAAATGGGCCAAGGCAGTTTGTTTATTGACAAATGACCTTCCTCCATCATTTCCCTTTTTTCTGTTTAAACAAAAAAAAAAAAGGAAGGCTTTAACTTTAACATAGCAAAATTACATATAACAAAACAGTTATCAAGTAAAAATTACAATATTTACATCTATTTTATCTTTATCATAACTAAGGAAAACTATAACTATAACTATCTATCTATTATTCAACTCCATCAAAGACTCGAGAAGAATACAATATTACCTAAGCAAACAAAAAGTAAGCAACTTCTAAACTCTAGAAATGACAGAGACATCTCACTGCCTGGACAGTCACCCAAAGTTCCTCTGTACCGTTGGGGCATCCATCTTTGGCCTAAAGGTCCATAGTATCCAGAGACGTTTCCATGAAGCAGGAAATTTAAAGGCAGTTCAGTCACTATCTGCTGTGTCCTGCAGAATGTCTCGCAGACTCTTTCATGAATCAGGAACCCCGAAAGATCATCTCACCTTTAGGCAAGTTCAGCAGTCCTCTCTCTGCGGGTTCTTTGTGTCCAGTTTATAAAATTGCCCAAATGGCTATCAAACTCCATAAGGATCCTCTTCGATGCCCATCTTCTTCTTGAAGTAGATTGGTGCTGCCAGGAGCAGAGTGTCTCATTGTCATGAAAAACCCTAAGTTATTAAAACATTTAAAATACCATATTCTCTAGCCTTTGAAAGATATGATGAATGCCTATTTGAAATATATGCATGCACATCCAGAAAATCTAACTAACATGACTACAAACTTGACTATTATTGATAATTATCTATTAACAACCTATATACATTACATTTTTAAGTGAACTACACAATCACAATACCTTAATCAATATCAGAAATACATATACATATAATAAAATTGACCTTAAATTAATATCAGTAAACCAAGATTCATATCAATGTAAATTATTCACATCTATATCATCTCCCCCTTTAAATGTAAAAGAACATTTATAAACAATATATGGGAACATGGGCGCAGTTTTTTTCTCTCCAAACTGCTTCCTGCTGAATGGGGGCGCTGTTATTCGGGTCTTTTATGGGATAACCTGTCTGCTAGGTTCATCTCAGTTGGCAGTTGAGCAAAGTAATTTTTTGAAGGTGTTCACAGCAACCCTTCAGGAGGACGTGGTCTATCATACCATATTGGGATCGAAGAAGCAATCCAAAGAGTCTCATCCTCTGTGAAAACAAAAGAAGAAACTCTTTTCCAAAGTATCATATCCTTAGATCCAAATTCTGAAGTCAAGGTATTTTGAAAATATCTATCTTGGATTAGTTCAGCAGCATTTATAAACAAATATCTTTTTGCATCTGTTGCTCCTTCCTCAGCATTCAAACAATTCAAAGAGCGCATAATAGCATACAGTATCAAGATTCTCTGTGTAATTTCCATCTTTGTGCAGCTTTATTTTAACTCTATTTTGTTTACTTTTACTTTTGTTTTATATTCTCTGTATATATTTGTCCTGGAATAACTCTGTAGACCAGACTGTCCTTGAACTCTCAGAGATCCTTCTGTCTCTGCCTTCCAGGCATTGGGATTAAAGGCGTGTGCTACCACACCTTGAAGTCACTGAGGTAAATTTCCCTCTTGCCTCCCAAGTGTTGGGATTAAAGGTGTGTACTACCACACCCAACTACTCTCTTTCTTCCTTATTTTACTTTTAAGAACTTTAATTTTCAGCCTGTATATATTTTTAAACACACTGTAAATCATTTAAAGTTTTCTTTGTCTTTGAATCTCTCTTTACTGTATCTCTCTCTTTTTCTGACCACATGAGCCTTTAAATTACTGAGCAATATGGCTAGGATTAAAGCTGTGGCTTTGCCAGCTAAATCCAGGCCATTCCTTAGCTTTCCAGCCTCATGGCAGAGGTACCGGCTGTAGCCATGTTTATCACAACTCTGTGGCGTTTCAAGGTCTTTGCCAACAAGCAAACTGCAGCATTACATCCACAGACAACAATCAAGTCCTCTCTCTGTAGTCGGCCCTCCTGCCTCAAACAGTCAAGAGTTTTCCCTGGCAGGATGGCCCAGAAAGCCGGCATTTTAAAACAGCACAACTTTTTTCCTGCTACGGCTGAAAACCGAAAAGCATGCCTTCAGCTTTTCACCAACACCGTTTTAAGTATTTCGTGGCAGGACCTCTTAAATGAGCTGCAAAGTTTCACAGCTGAAGCTGAGTCAGGAAGCCTCTCTTAGATGAGAGCGCTTGCTTGCCTCTAGCAAGCAGAACAAAACCAAGAAATTGCTGCTACCAAGAAAACATGCTTTATTCTTTCCCAAGCTTTCTCAGGCTTTCAGTGGATTCAGTCATCCACGTCTGGGCGCCATCTGTAGTGAGGGCTGTGGGCCTCTTCCCACAGCCCGGTTCATGGTTGCCTGGCTAGCTTATGCCCCAAAATAACGACACACAAACTCTATTCTTTTAAACACTGCTTGGCCCATTTCTGTTCATGTATGTAGCACCCCAGGTGCGCTTACCCGGAAGATTCTAGCCTACGTCCATCCTGGGTCGGAGCTTTATCGCGTCTGCCGGGGAGAGGGGAGCATGGCGTCTGCTCCAGAGAGCAGAGCTGTCGAGTCTGAGCTCACTTCCTCTTCCTCCCAGCATTCTATTCTGTTCACTCCACCCACCTAAGGGGTAGCCTATCAAATGGGCCAAGGCAGTTTGTTTATTGACAAATGACCTTCCTCCATCATTTCCCTTTTTTCTGTTTAAACAAAAAAAAAAAAGGAAGGCTAGCCAGGCAACCATGAGCCGGGCTGTGGGAAGAGGCCCGCAGCTCGTACTACAATATCACAATAAAAGACATTTTAATTTTCAAAAGTCATAGATTTGTAAAAATTTAAATATATGTAAAATTCAGTTTTTTAATATATTCAAATTCTCTTTAAAGTTTAAAATTCTCTCTAAAATCAAAAAAAATTACCAAAAATTTTAAAGACTTTTTTAAAGTTCAAAGTCTTTCAACTGTGGACATCTATAAAATAAAAATAAACAAATTAGATACTTTCTTATTCTAAGAGAGACTAACTAGGGCACTGTCACAATCAAATGGCAGAAATAACAAAGTTCAGGGGTGTAAATAACTCAGTGTCCAGCATCTGGTATTCACTTATGAAAGGACTTGAACATCTCAGTTCTCCGACTTTGTCATTTATAGCATAAAAAATGTGGCTTATTCCACAGACTCAGGCCAGCTCCACTCCACAGTGGCTTCTGTACTTGGTGGTCATTTTATGGTACTGGCATCTCCAAAATGCTGAAATCTCTATGGCAACTGAGTGGCAACTTCACCAATGGCCTCTCCTGGGCTCTCTCTAAAAGTCTAATCCTGCCACATGGTGCCAGGCTTCAATATCTTTCCATCACCCCTTCATTGTGGGGCTTGCACTGCAACCGAAGTTTCCCCTTCACCAGTGGACTCTCCTGGGCCAAGCTTCATCTGGCTTCCATCAGCCCTTCCTGCCTTCAAAATGAGTACCACCTGGAAAACTCTTACACATTACCAAGTTGGGCTGCTAGTATGATGTACAGTCTTAGCCGCTTGTGAAAGAAAGTTGGGTGTTGATTCTCAGGAAACTCTTGCCAAAAATTCAATGCTACTCTCATCTTACTCACAACTGATTATTCGGTCCCAGCTGTCAAGAAACGCAGATTACTCAAAATATTAAATGGTCCCAACAGAACCTTTATGGAACTCTCAAATCTTTTTCCTGAAGTTATGTTCAAGCCATGTCTCCATCTTTGTTGCTCCTGTTATTATCTTCCAAGATCCCACAAAGTCCCATTAATCTCTGACCACTCAGCAGCTTTTCTAGCCAACAGTTCCAAATTCCTTCCACTCTCACCCCCCAAAATAACAAGGCACCTTTATTTTCATTTAACAAATAAATTGAACACAATGTGTTCATTTCTAAGAGTTTTAAGTTTAAATACATTATTTTTTCTGGAAGGTATCTATTGGTGGTGTTTACCAAATGTTTTCTAACACGTTTACACACACACACACACACACACACACACACACACACCTCTTTTAACTTTTGAGGATTCACAGTTCCCAATTCAGTGAGATGGTTAGATTTGTTCAACCTGTGTCCTTGGGCCTGGTGCACAGCTCTCTGGCAAACCGACCCACTCCCTTTGCTGTGAAATGGAATCATGGTTCTGTCTTTAAATCAAGCCTCACTTGAAGCATTTCACAGACACATTCATCTGACATAGAGAACAAAACACCGAGGGAGACAAAAGCATGATGAGAAGTAAAGCTTTGATAACATATTTTGAACACTCAAATTCTTCCCTGAATGTGTGTATCTTTGGGAATTTCTATTCAACTGTGAACTTTTCCTTTGTTGAAACTAATAGGAGTTGGATTTGTGTCCTGGAACTCAGACAGTTGTGATTTAACTAAGTGTCTGTGAGGACACATGGCAAGCAAAAGAACCTAACAGAGTTACAGAAATACTCTGAGTCCCAGATACTATCTTAATTCTACATACATGGTGGAATAGACTGTAATAATTGCTTCCAGTGTCCTACTTGAGAGGAGCAGTTAAGATCCAGGCCAAGCCAACCCCCGAGAATTCCAGCCTTGTCAAGTTTACCCATTAAGCATTTTCCAGAGAAACTCATTTTCTGATTTATCATTTGTGAACTACTTGCCATTGTGTTCTAAGATCTCATTACACTAGTATGCAAATTTTTACCACAGACTGAGATTTCTTACAAATGGATGTAATTGAGACCTGAAGCCTTCTTACTGTGGTCTAATTAAGATAAAGAATGATATGAAAATGAAAGAATAAAACAGAAGTATGACATAGGTTAGATTAGAAGGAAATATCTAATTTACCAGCATTCTACTGCCTGAAGGCTTCTAAATCCTGAATGAAGCAGTCACTGCCACACCTGCACAAATATGAACCAATAGTTTGGGGAATCAAGTATTTCTTCTGGTATTTCTGAAATATAAAGTCAGAATTGGGATACTGACTATAATTTCAACTGAAAAATGAAAAACATATAGAAGAAACATTTGAGTGAGGCATTTTTAGTAGTTTGGTTTTGAGTTATAAAGAAATTTTTACAAATGATGTATGAATTTTTATAAGGATAAGCAGCAAATGTTGACGTATGAGTCCTCCTACAAATGCTGAAAGATCTGAGAGAATTTTAGGACATTTTTGCTTGCTTCCAGAAACTAATTGTACCTCATACCAGTTGATATAGATTTTTTTCCTTTTCTGACTTTTACTGAAAATAGATTCTTTTCTCATACAATGCTTTCTGATTATATTGTCTCTCATTCTATTCCTTCAGCTCCTCTTCAACTCCTTTTGCCTCTACATTAGCTCTATTTCTATCTCTCATTTCAGAAGAATAGCCTTCTAAAAAGGAATAACCAAATATGACAAAATAAAACATAATAAAGATGGAGCAAAGACTATCCTTTTGAAGCTGAACACTGCAACCCAACAGGAAGAAAAAAGTTACAATAACAGGTACAAGAGTCAGAAGAAACCCACTCCTTCTCACCCTCAAGTGTCCCATTAAAAGACTAAGATCATAGCTATAATATACAGCAGAAAACCTGGTACAGATGCATGCTTCTGTGCATTCATATGCACCTTCCGTGGCTGATTCATAGGGCCTTGATTCCCTTGGGTCCTCCATCTCCTCTAAAAATCTCACCTCTCCAGTTTTTCCAGATTGCCTGAGCTCTGACGGGAGCTTGATGGAGGTCACCAATTTAAAATCTCTCTTCAGGTACTAAAATTTTCAGCAAAAATAAAATGATATAAAGAACTTTAGCAGTAACTGACACATTGAGAAGTCTTCCATCTCAGTAGTCTTTGTGATCACGACCATATTTCCACAATATTTAGTATTCTTAATGTACCTTGGAATTTTAATGGTGATACAAAAAAAAAATCTTTGGTTAGCCTTACTTTTACTTTGCAAACACCCATGATTCATTCTTTGTCTTATTGACTTCATAATTATTTGTAAAGGTCTTATACAGCCCTTACAATACCCTTAAAGGTCTTGAACTTTTGATGTAGCTGAAGATAACCTGAACTCATGATCATTTTACCGACCTTCCCACTAACTGCTGGAATTGCATACATGTCCCATCATGCTCATTTAGGCTGATTTCTTGTTGCTATGCAGTTTTCCACTGCATTTCAGAAGTCATTCATCTTCTCATCCATTGAAGAACATATGCTCTGTTCTCCCTTTAAAATGATAATAGCATCATTTGTTGAAGAATGCTGGGAGATTTTAGGTCTTCTATTGCTAGCATATTTAGTAATCACAACAATGGTAATTGAGAGCTAGAGAGTAGATAAATTCTGAGGGGATTAGACATGTGAATCTCACTTGGTACGGTATTATTGTATTATTAACTTACTAAAATTATTTATAGACATGTGGGAGAGAGCACATTTGTTTGTGTAAGTGTGCTTTTGAGAGTGAGTACATGTTCATGTGATTTCATGTGGAGGTCAGAGACAACCTCATCTGTCATTCTTCTCTTGCCATCTACGCAGCTTGGAACTTTTCAAGTAAGTACCTATTAATGTGGGATTCCCCTCTGTATGCTGTAAATATGTTTTATTTCCATTTGTTAATAAAGAAGCTACCACTTCTTTACCACTTGGCCTACCAGCAAGGTAGAATAAAACAAGACAAGAATTCTAAGCAGGGACAGAGGAGAAAGTGAGTAGGCGGAGTCAGTGAGAGGCCATGCAACTGCTGGAGGAGAAAGACATGAACCACCAGCTAGAACCTTGCCAGTAGGCCATGACCTCATGGTGGTGTACAAATTAATAGAGATGTGTTAATTTAAAATATAAGAGTGAGCTAGCAATACGCCTAAGTGATTACCAAGTAGTGTTGTAATTAAAATAGTTTCAGTGTGATTATTTTGGGTCTGAGCCCATATTGTGGCTTCCCTGTAAATGGTGAGTCCCAGCTAACAGGTCCCTTCAGGAAAAAAAAAAAAAAAAAAACTGTTTAGTGTATAAAGGTCTAAGCAGTACATCTAACTCCATGTTCCTAAAGGTCTAAGCACTACATCCAACTTCATTGTCCTTTGTGGAACTACTATCTATCTGCCCTGCTTGCTTTTCATCTTGATTATTTATGTGTATTCTTATATAATTAGATCTAATTAGGTATAAGTAATCAAATGAAGTCTGCATTTATTAGAACATAATACTTTATGATCAAAATCTATAATCATATTGAAAACAGAGCACTAATGTCAGACACTAAGTCCCATTCACTATGGAACTCTCTGGCATAAAGACTTCCTCAATTAACAAATACTCAAAATCCTCAAACAAATGTTTGAGTTAACACATTATCAATGACCATGCCACCACCACCCATCATCATCTAGTATCTACATCATCTGTCTTTAATGAAGTATGCATTATTGTGAAAAATATATTCTCAAGTTTTCTTTGAAACAAATACTATATTACAGTGTCATCATGAAGATCCTCAGAGGCTTAGGTAGATGAATTGATTGGTAAAGTGCTTGTTCCGTTCCCCAGAACCACGTAAAAAGCCAGGTGTAGTTGTATCTGTAACTATAAGTTCTGGTAAGGTGGATATGGGGAAGATCCCTAGTGTTTGCTATCCACCTAGTCGTGACAAATTAGTGAGCTGTGGGTTGAGTGAGCAGTCTTCTCTCTGACCAGGACGGTATGGGGAACAACTTGACATTGACCTCTGGCCAAAACATGAACACCTACAATTACATGTGCCTTCACCTGTACATGAGCATATGCACACACACACACACACACACACATATGCAGATACACAAATACATATACACACAAAGACATGCACATAGAAATTCTCTATGAACAAGGAACCCACATAATTCTTGATAACTTCTCTTAGAGGTGAAAACTGTTCAATGCATGAATAATATTTTTTCAAACTGGCAATTCAAGTTTGGAAGAAATTTTGTGACCATCAATTAGAAGTGAGTTTTACCACAGTAGGGTTGACTTTTTATATTAGATTCAAACTATATCTCCGTATTATTTTTATGTTTCTGAGACAAGAGTGCCATGCATTCTAATAAATCTCTGACATATTTCTGAAACAAAGGGCATTGAAAAAAATCAGTAGACTAAGACTAAGGAAGATAGACAGGTAAATTTGTAGTCAAGAAGTGACTGGGGATAAAAGACTTAAAAATGGTTGCAAAAGTGGGGCTAAAATGAAATGTATATGTCTTGTTTATCTCTTTGCAAGACTTCAAAAATAGGTGTATATTAGATCGCATTCTGTATATAAACACCATGTAACAAAAGTATGCCACATGACTCTCAGTTGAATAAAAACTTAAAAAGTATGAGGAATATTAGAGAATACTGATGAGATATATACACCTAGCTAATTTGTTTTCACTTCTGAAAGTACATTAGGTTAGCATTGGTGTAGGCTATAACAAATGCAGAACCCTTCTTGAATTATGGACTTGTCTCCTATTGTTATGGCTAAATTGTCACTTTTGTGAACTAGCGAGTACTATGTATTGACAAGGGATTTTTTTAAAAAAGAAAATTGCACAGTAACTGTAAGCATGCATTAGTGTCACACATACCTAGGTGGTAGCCAACAGCTTTCTAACTGAATTTAAGACCCACTCAACAAGAAGACGATGTCAGATATTGGAAATCTAGCCTAGTGCTAGTGAGGTCATTGTTACTGAAGAATCTACAACCAGTATGAGTTTTGCTTAGAGTTTTCACTTAATCCACTTTAAAAGCAACATATACACACATATGATGCATTACAAAATATAAAAATTACACTGAAATATAAGCAATATCATCACATGGCAATCCTCGCTTTGAATCATGAAGTATTTGTTTCAAAGCATTTTATAAAGACCATTTAACTTTAGAGTTGAATTTAGCTAGTTTTATGTAAAATATGCAACTCAAAATTTATATTTTAAAATAAAATCAAGGCTATGTACTTGGAAAATGCCATTATATTTTGATTTTGGTAAATTTTAGACTCATGATTTGCTTTTGATTATTTTTATATCATAATTTACATAGTAATTGTATGACAAAAACCCCTCAGTTCTGTTGAAAAATGCTTCTCCCTTCATTGACAGATTAGAATAGCAATAATGCTTAGCTCACTGATGTGACTAGAGCTGAGTCTCTATGAAGTAGTAAATGATAATAGAGCCTGCATTCTTAAGGATTAAAAAAACAGACTAAGATCAAAAATAATAAATGAACTTTAAGTAGCTATACAGCAAAGTGGTTTTAAATTCAATTTGGAGTGCATTTTTCTTTCAAAGGAATGCTCCAAACAATAAAGACCTTTGCTTCTACCTGAACAATCTTTTTTCTAAAATGGTAAATATTTATATAAATATATTTTGGCTGTATTTAAGTAAAATGTTGCTTTTCCACATAATGATTCTCAAGCGCTTGACTGTTAATCAAAATTCCACATCTTTATTTATTAAACATAGTAAGGTAGTTCTATCTAGCACGAGTCAAGAGAAACAAAAAATACACAAATTGGAAATTAAAATGCCATTGTGGGCACATGAAATGATCTTATGTACAGAGGTGACTCCTTTCCTCCTAATTCTACCCAGAAGTGCTTGAATACATAAATCTAGCACAGCTGTGAACCATGATAATAACATACAAACCAGCACTGTTTCTACATGGTAATAATAAAATATCTGAAAGAAAAATTAAGAAAACAAGCTGGTTTCCTACAGCTATGATATTTTGACAGTTTTAAAGGTCTGTTGCTGCAGCTCTATAAGCTTGGGAAGTCACCATTATTAAACTAAGTAACTGTCACCAGTTTAAAAAGCCCATAACTATGGGTGTGGGTCATTCAATTGAGGCTCGTTACTTCACTATTTTAGATTAGTTTTCATCGGAGGTAATGTATAATTGTACTGAAGCAAAAATTACAAAAGAATTTCAAAATTTTTAATAAAATTATTTTTTTATATTTTGTAATAAAATTTTAAAGAATTTAAGACTTAAAAAGTCACATCTCCAGAATTAAACAAAAATTGGCATTTATGTGAATACAAAAAGTTAAATATACTTAATTTGTAAGTGCTCCATCTCATACTGACTAAATACTATCTTTCCTATACTAATAAGAAATTAACTAAAAGTTATCACAAGTTAACAATAAACAGATTTTTAATTAAGAACATCATTTTTGTTTATGTTTTTATTAAACAAAATTAACATATTACAAAATAAATCATTTTCCAAATTACACACATAAATAAAAGAAAATAAACAAGTTAATACACAATTCAGATGAACATTACTATGGGGAGCCTTTTATAATTATTTTTTAAAAGCAGAAAAAGACCTGGTTATTCTCTACAATCTAAACAATTAGATGGGTTAATCCCACAAAATAAATACCTTACAAAATAATTGATTATAATCCAAGCATTGCACATATTATACCTTTTTTAAGTTTACTAAATACAAACATTCAGACTTTTAAAAATAGAAACTGGATCAATGGATTAAATTTACTTGTGATCATTGCAATCCCAGCTGTGTTTCCAGTCAGAAAGCAGAGGTAGCCATAAGGAACCTAAGGGGTGGGGGCGGGGTGCTCTGAAGGTGTTTCTCTAACAATCATTAGCAACAATTGCTAATATAGCCATCCCTTGGTACTAATGTCGAACTGGTTCCAGGACCCAGAGCTAAAAATGGCTGAAAATTCTCTGGTCCTTTGAAAAAGTCAAACAGTATATTTGAACATAGCCTAGAATGATCCTCAGGTACACTTAAACTCATCTAAGCTTACTTATAACAGCTAGAAAAATGTAAATTGTGGTTATACTGTACGGCTTCCAGGACAGAAACAACACCCTGAACATACTCATTATGTACAAATAGATCCCCCACCCCACAGAGTATTTCTGCTCCAAGTTGTTTGAATATTTGTTTGTGGAAACCAGAAGGGGGTAACTCTGGTGTTAGAGTGAGCTGCCAGAAGCTACAGTTGAACTGACAGTTGTGTGTCCTAATTTTCATAGACTTTCCCTTAATCACAGAATTGTTTCATAAAATTCACTTTTCGTCATGGGAGACTCAAATATAAAATGCAACATAAGGAATGAAGAAAGCAATATATACTATAAAATACTATGCACTGATAATTCATTTTTAACATAGTAGCAATTAAAAATCTACAGGTTATATTTCTGCTTATTCCAATGAAGATGCTTGGTAATATTAAATATTATATTATTACTCTTAGAATTTATCCTGGAAAATACCAGATTATTATTCTCATAACTTTCTGTGGCCTAATAATTCTATGATCATTGGAAAATTTAAATTTTAGAAGGTTAGTATTTCTCTTCAAAAAGATTTTATTTCAAGAGCATTGCTTGAAAAATAAGTTAAATTTCTCTCTGTGTGTCTGCAAATATTCATAAGTAACTGTGAGAGTAAATGTGACATGGGGTGGGTGTCCATGTCAGAGAACCACCCTGTATGTTGATCCTTGCCTTCCACGTTTTTTGAGTCAGGATCTTGTTTGCTGCTGTGTACAGCAGGCTAGCTGGCTCACACACTCTCGGGCTCTTTCCTGTCTACACTGCTCAGCTCTGCAGGAGCGGTGGAGTAGAACATGGATGCTAGTGAGCTCATCTCTATGTGAGTTCTGGCTGTTCATATCTAGGCCCTCACACTTGCACTCACTCACCAGTCTCCCTTACCCTAAAAGATGTTTCCTCTCTGTTGTGTTTTATGGCCAATTCCAGAACTAGTCTGTTTCGGAATGTCTCTATGCTTTGGAGACTGGCATGTATTATTTGTTAACATGACTCAACTGATTCTCTCAGTAGAGTTAATAAATAACATTTGTGTAAAATTAGCTAGACTAGCTGATTTTTCTATTATAATTATAAATATTGAATTCAGTAGATTTTTTAAAAACTTTTTCATTTTTACAATAATTTCTTTTTACCATAAAAGTTATCAATTTTTAACCACATGACAGCTATGGATAACTGATATTTTCTTTTTAACTTAATAGACACTGTAAAAGACTTTTTCATATAAGCATATACCTCAAAATTATGGTGCTACCTTAAAAATCATTTTTATCTATCTCTAATTTTGCAGTTATGAGTAAATATTCTGTATTATTTTTAGTAAAATTAAAGTAAAATGAATAAAATTCTAACACTAACATCATACTTTCATAGTCAATTCAGTAGTCTCTGGTGAACATTTAATTTTAACATATGAATAAGAAAATGAGACCTAGAAAGATTGACAAGATGCCCTAAAAATAGAGTATCTGAATTCCAGAACCTTATGATGACTGAGAAACAATTTTTTTTATAACATAGAAGCAGTTGCTACCATTTACTAAGCTACATCCTAATGCTTCTAGTCTTTTATTCAGCAGAGCAAACAGGGGAATTAAACATGCAAAAGCACTTGGCACTGCAGGCCCCAAGTCTTCAAGTGATGACACCATGAGTGCTCTGCACAAAGCCTGTCTTGCCCCGCGACTGAAGAATGGATAAGAAAATGTGTGCATTTACACACTGGAGTACTAAACAGCAGAAAAGTAATAATGACATCTTGAATTTTGCAGGCAAATGAGTGGATCTAGAAATCATAACATTGAGTGAGGTAACCCAGACCCAGAAATATAAATATAACTCATGAGTGGCTTTAGACATAAAGCAAGGAAAATCAGACTACAATTCACAACTCCAGAGAACCTAAACAAAGAGGACCCTAAGAGAGACATACATGGATCTAATCTACACGGAAAGTAGAAACAGAAACGATCTCCTGAGTAAACTGGGAGCATGGGGATCATGAGAGAGGGGAGGAGAGGGAGGAAGAAAGTGGAGAAAAATATATAGCTCAATAAAAACAATCTAAAAAAGAACATGGCTAACAGTCAGATTAGAAAATATAATAAAATAAAATAGCCTGTAATATAAACAAGTTTTTGCTCACAAGAAACTTGACAAGTGCATCTGATCACTAGGGAAACCAGCCGGCAAAGAGTTCAGAAATGATGCATATCCATCTACTGCCCTTTTGTTCTGTATTTCTGTGGTCAGATGTACCTAACATGTACATGCTCCTGTCTTTGGACTCAGAATACAAGTACAGCTTACCTGCATGTTAGCTAGTTTATAAATGCAAGCATTTTCTCTACTGTGAAACAGAAACCTAAAGGGCCATCCCATTCAAACTTCAGAAAAATATGCCATAAAGAATGCTACCGCATGACATCTCTCATGAGATACTTTCTTTGTATGGTTCTGTCCATTGTAGGACAAGTGATATCTTCTTTTAAAAATAAAAATGAAGTAACTGGTAAAGGGAACAGTAGTCAAATGCACATTAAGTTGGACAGTTTTCTCTTCATAATCAAAACATAGGATGTTTACTGAAGTTAGGCAATTTGATAAATAAACTGTAATATACATTACGAAGCAGGCAACTGTTGATCTAATGCGTATGTCATTCTTTCCCTACTGTATTTTTCTGACCATTTTCGGGTTAGTTCTAGATAATAACTTGGCTTATGAGGTCGGTAATCCAGGTATACTGTGTTAGTGGTTCTCTTGGGGACAGCATTTTCAATCTGAGTTCCTTCATGCCACTCATTGAAAGAGGTGATGGAGATTAAACTGGGGTGGGTCTGGAGTGCAGTGCTTAGACCGACTTCATAATACTTCCCATTGATGCGGTTCCTAGTGTTCTGAGAGTTCCATGGACGAATGTTTGTATCGATGTATCCTGGGCCTACACTTGGGATAAACATCAAGTTGTTCTCATCACAAAATGACTTCAAGTTAGCCCAGTTCTGATGTGATGAGCCATACGTGAAGCCATTGGTGGCAAAATATGTGTAAATTCCATCAAAACCACTTTGAAGAATATCATATTTATGCTTTTCTTCCACGAGAAGTGCAATAAACAATCCATCATAAGGAGTACCACGGACACTCTGAGATCCTGAAGGTGTTAACAGATTGGCCCACATTTTAGGCTTTGTTATATAGGAATCATAGACATAAAACATAGGCAGAGATTGCCCCGTACTTGTCTTGTACCTATAAAAGGCTGGATGATTTCCATATCTACAATAAAGAAACATTGAAAAGTGAGAATATGTCACAATAAAATTATACACTGAACTGACAATGATTTGAGAAGCTTGAGCACATTGTTCCCAATCTTCAGTGAGTCAGTTATGGAAGCATAATAATGCTAATGCAATCATACTTTTAATTTCATACATTATGAGACACTGGTATACTTCAAACAGGAGGTTAATTATCTCATGCCAAAGTTAACAAATGGTGATTAAAGCTATAAAAATCTATTATGAAGTACACAAATAGAAAAACCTATTTATCTTACCAATGACAGATGTCCATTTGTTGCTGAGCGGATTCTTTGTAAAATGAAATAGCTCAGAGAATCTTAACAGTAAAATACTTTATAAGAATGAAAATAATCATAAAATTCTTTTTTAATTATTCTAGATACAAATGAAGACAGATATGCAAACACTGCTATAAAATTAGTTCACATTTCATCTGAACCTTCCTTTAAAAGACAAAATGTATATTCATAAGATTTTAAAAACAGAAATGTAAAATGAGCACAAAAGGAAATCATACATAGCTTTTAAGGTATATAAAAATAGCTAAAGTAGCAACTTTTATTCATGCAAAAAGTGAACTGTAAGAACCTGAGAATGTTCGTCAGTTTACTTGTGGTAAAATTACCATAAATGAAAGATCATAAGCCAATTCCCATTACCAGATCATAGAGCGTAACTATGAACATTGAAGAAACTCACTTGTCTATAATATACTTGACATTTTTATGCATGTTTTGATCATCTCGATTGCTATACGGCTCTATATGAAAGGTGACCTAAAAAACAGGGAAAAAATCAATTAAAGAAAGCATTATCTATGAAAGTATATTTTGCATTGTTAATAAGCTGTCAATTCAACAACATTAAAGTGAAAATTTAGTGAGCTCAGCGGCTACTAAATAAATCTTGGTAGATAATACTGACTGAGAGTTTTCACGGCTAACCTAAGTGAAGCATCTCATACGCCAGCCTCTGTTACTGTGTAAGGTGGCCGCTGACTCGAATTTTGAAATAAGGAAGTTGGCATAGGTCTAGTAAGTTGCCAATAGGCCCCAGTTTGTTGGATACAATGTGTGGTAGCTACCTACACATATCAGTTGTACATAATCAAGTTGAACAAATTATGCCTAATAAACACGTTGGCTTTGTACACTACCTCTAACTAGTAAGATAAACAGTATAAGGAATAATGTAACTTTAAAAAGATAATCATAAAAAGTATTCATAAATTCACTGAGTTATCCATACCCAAGTCTATTTTATTGGTAATCTAATAAAATTATTGTTTGAATCTTATATTTTAAGTGGGACTGCCTGTTTGACAAGACTTTTACAGTACTGCAAGCTTAATTCTTTTGTTAATTACCCAATTAAAGCACAATGTATTTTCATTAGTTAATTTTCATAGAAGTATTTTTAAAGTCAGGTCATTCAGCAAATCAATCATTCTCTACTTATAAGAGCACAATGATGTAAGGTTTTGGCAATAACAAACTCAGATTAAGACATCCTTACAATCTGCTTTCAAAGCTGCAGGCCATAAATGATCAGCTTCTTCCATCAAGTGTAGAACTATATATTGCAAATTCAAAGTTATATATTTAGAACTTCTCCACTAATTAATTAATTTTATATTTTTTAATTAATAATGGATTTTTCACTATTTCTAACTCTTCAGAAAAATATTACACTAACAGTAAAATGAATTTTAAATGACAGAATTAGATACATAAAATTAAATTTGTGTGCATGATTTTTAGAGAATGTGAATCATGTAAGAATTCCATTTCACACTTCTGATATTGGCTTTACCCAAACTCTCTGAACCCTGTGGCCAAACTATTTCCTCCTTAATTCCCCCATCCCTTGACTTCACTGGGTACCACCCTTTATATCATACACAAGTGAGGCATTCCTCCTATATAGCTGGTAATGTCAAATATGTAGTAATTTTCTCTTTCCATAACTTAACTTGTATTTGGTTTTGTTCTTAAGTAGACTGCAAATCTGTTATATAGGAGACAAAATCTGTTTCTTTCTTTTCAGTTTTGATATGGTTGGCGTTGTAGCCCCCATCCTCTTGCCTCTACCGTTTTGTTCTTTAGTAAACTGCAAATTTGCTATATAGAAGACAAAATATGTTTCTTTCTTTTCAGTTTTGATATGGTTGGCTTTGTAGCCCCATCCTCTTGCCTCTACCTTCCACCTAACATTACAGGTGTGTACAAACATATCCAGCTCTCTTTCTTAATACTGCTCATACGTAGAACCGAATCTGCTGTAGAGTAGACACTGCATGAGTATCTGCAAGCATGAATTAATGATTTCAATTGTATACTAAACAATAGTCAAATTAAACTCTAGGTGGTCTACTTACATACCATTTAGGTATGTAAGTAGATTTGCCAAGTTCTCACTGTGAATGTATACTCCTCATTTAAGAAACATAACTGATTAAAAGCCATTATTATTAGACAAATGATTTACGCAAAGGTTAAAGAACTTGTTACTTCATAATAAAATGTTAAATTTATTGAAATACAAAGTATTCAACAACTGGGGTGTTTTTTTTTTTCCCTTATACTCCTCGGGGAAAGAACTGATTACTCCAACTAATTTTATGTTGTTAGGTCTTTGGTTTCTTTGGGATCTGATGTGATGATGTTGTATAACAAACACTCACAATTTTTAACTTTCAATTTTATTTGATGCACATAAACTCTATTTATTACTGTGATGGATTTATTCTAGACTGTGGATCACGTTTAAGTAAGTTCCACAGTTTTAGTCATTTGGATTCTTGGGAAGGGTGAAGTTTCTTGTTATACTAAAACAAGCAAACAGAAGTACAACCATGAAGCATGTGGCATACATTGTATTTTCTGACAATTCATTAGCCCAAGCAGGCCAGGCAAAAAACCTATCATTTACTGGACAGGAAATATTCATACTTTCTAAGAAGGACAAGGGAACAGGCCTGTGCTCAACAGTGGCAGTGTCTACCAATCAGCTCTTCCACATCTATAAAGGCTGCTTCAATGGTTGTTTTCTCAGGATGCTACATAGACATGACATAGTAAGCTGAAAGCATCCAGCTGTGATCCTTATAACTGTGGCTTCAGTGCTCTCTGGAATTACAGTTACAAGGCTTCAGGGGCTGCTCCAATGAATAATACAAGCACATACAAAAAATTACCTTTGGAGAAAACTAGTCACCATTTAGATTTTACTGATTTATATTTGGGAAAACTGTCAACATGTGCAAACTTATGCAAAAGAAGTCACTAATTCCTCAAACATGTTTTATTAACTGTGTTTCTTAAATTATAATTAAAAACATGACTTTTAGTTTAAAATAATCAAAACTGCAGATACAAAGTATTTAGTGACTAAAGCTATTATGTAATCAAACTAATAGACTATAACAAAAGATTAACTGTAAGGCAAAGCCATTACCTAGAACCTCTATTTCTAAACAAGTAATAACAAAACTGAAACTAAACACTTTTTAAATTCCAAACAGAGAGAACTGTAAAATCAACCCAACCAAAAATAAATAAATAAACAGAAATGTATTTGTAGAAGTTAATGTCACATTAATATAGTATAATTACAAAACAATTTTCAAAATAAATCTGGTAATTTGAAGAGCTACTGAGGGCAAACAATCTGTATTCAGCTTTGGGGAAATATGAATATTTGCAAGAAAAAAATGGAGAACAGTATTTTATCAAATTTTCTATCTTCTGGTCATTAAATATTAAATCTAAAGAACAGAGAGAACAAGTATGTTGCTAATGTTTAGAGAAACAATGATCGGTCAAGGTCTTCATTAATTTCCTCTTCCATATAAGAGCTTTCAGTAGAATTTAAAGCAGTCTATTTTCATGTATAATGATATTCTAACTACTTTATCTTTAAAAACCTCAGTAAATGAAAATGTCCAGTTTCATTACCGCCCACAACAGAACTGGGGCACAGACTGGACAGATCAGGGGCCTTGGATTTCTTTTGAGAAAAGAATAAACCACTTAATCAACCTCAGTTTCAGTTCCAGACTTGAAGATGTGACTACTGCAGATTCCAAATGCCGATGAGAATTCACTGAATGGCAGTGTGGAGCATGTCATGTGGTAGCTCCTGTCAATTCATTTGAGAGATACTATCAAGACTTTCTTTAGGGCTACGGAAATATTTAAGTTAGCTTTATATGTTTCTTTTAAAAAAGCCAGACTGTAATACAAACTACAAAAGAAAATCCTTCCTCCCCCTAATTCAGATCCATAAAAGAAAAAAGAGAAATTTCCAGAAGCAAAGACAGAAAGAAATTTTTTTTAAAGGTCAGACTAACAGACTGCATAACACAGGTGGTGGGAAATCTCTGCCTCTGCCCTAAGATGTCATAGTATGTTGGAGCAAGAGGGAGAAGGTACAAGCAATTAAATATATTGCTAGGAAGCATAGAAAACAGTACATACCCATGTCTCCAAACTCCAACCCCAAGAGAGGAGACCCAGAGAACCTCAGAACCCCTCATGGGAGTTCATCTGATCTAAAACTCTGTGGAATAAACAAAGTCATATTAAGACCACTGACACAGGCAGGCTGAGCCTCAACAGGATGAAAATTGTTAGCTGCAAAGTGACACAGGAATAGGGTGGTATATGCAACACTAAAATCTAGGCAAGGTTAATGAGATCACCAATTACACTTAGAATAAGGAAACTGGCCTAGGCAACAATACCCCACCCATGTCAAGGGTCAGAAATCATCTAAGGAAGGGTGATCTTTGCTTCTGAAACCAGGCAGAAATTCAACCCCACAGGCAAACTTATGAATCGCTATTGAGACTCTGCATAGTCAGATCTGAACTGCACAAAAAGGTAAACACCTCTCTCAGCAGCAATGATAATTTAGTAAGATTTCTCAGGCAGAAGAGAGCTTTTCCTGATGTTCTAATCATGGAAGAAATTAAACTGGTATTTTTATTTAATTTTAATTATTTTTAAATCCTCATTCTCGCATAAGTATTTGTTTTTATTTCTTATATTGCTCTATTACATTTAACACTATTTCCATTGTTTCCTCTCAAGTATTCTGTCTAACTTTCAGCCCATATACTTTCTCTCTCATTTCTACTTCATGTCATCTTGTTCTCTTTCCCAGCCCCTCTTCTACACACTCCCAAATGCAATTTCTAATATCAACAATCTTTAGGGTCTGATTTCCCTAACACTTTCCTAATTCTTCTCTTCTATTTACTATTTTATATGAGTTCCTGGTGACACTCAATTTACTGTCTTTCCATACCTACAGTTAGTAGGTGATATACCAGCAAATATTATCTTCTTCCTTTATTTCTTAGTGATCATTAGACTTAAGGGAGATAGCTGTTTTTAACTATTACTGAGTTTCCATAGTAGGTCTTCCCATCAGTGGCATTCTCCTCAAATACTCTATTGGAGTTGAGCTGGATATTATCCTTGATGCCCCCTTGAGGAAGTGAGCTATAAGTCTATCTAATACATGAGATAGAAGGCAAAGACATATTAACCCTGCTAAAGTGAATAGTGGTATATTATTTGTGCTTTAATAAACAAAGCTTTCTGAAGATCGGCGCAAAGCAGCTACACTACTCAGCCACACAGCTCAGGCCGTGATTGTACACACCTTTAACCCCATACTAGTTAGTCATTGAGGCAGGGTGGTGGTGGTACACACTTTTAATCCCAGCCCTAGAGAGGGATATAAGACAGGAGAAGACAGGTTTCAGTCTCAGTCTCAATCTGAGGATTCATGGAGGCAGGATCACCCATTTTTGGTCTGAGGTAGATGTAAGAGTCAGTGGCTGGCTGCTCTGGTTTTCTGATCTTCAGGTTGAACCCCAATATCTGTCTCTGGGTTTATATTATTCGTGCTACACAAACTAGTCCCAGAAGAAAAATGCTAAAAGAATTTCTAATTTCAATACAAGAAATAAAGGACATATAATAAAAATAAAAATCCACAATGACCTAATCTTAGATATGCAAATATTAACAAAGAAATAATGACCATGAAAGTAAAGAAAATAGGACGCCTCCCAAAATTACCAACTCAACAGTAATAAGATTTCCAAAAAAAGTATCCAAAATGAAATACCAGACAAAGAATTCAAGAGGATGATACAAAAGAAGATTGAGCAAATTCTAAAAGGACATGAATTCCCTATGGTAGGATAGCTTGCTTAGCTTTAATACAAGGTGGCAGGGGCTTGGTCCTGACTCAACTTGATATACAGGACTTTGTTGACACCTTAAAGAAGGCCTTACCTCCTCCAAGTTGTGGATAGGGATAGGACGGGGAAAAGCAGGAAGGTGGGAGGAAAGGAGGGAGGGGGAACTGAGGCTAGTATGTAAAATTAAAAAATTAAATAAAAAAGAGTATTAGCACCTAGATAAAAAAGGCGATCAATACATGATATGAAATAAATTTAATATGGATAAATACTTAAAAAAAACAAATGAAAATCTGGGAAAAGCTAACTGAAAAATTCAGTGTTAAACTGTTGCTGAAGATAACACTTGCATAATTCACTGAGCCTGGAAACGTTGACCTGTGGTTCCTTCACACTAGTGTTCATGGGACTAGAAGGTACTCTACACACTACCAGAGAAGAAAGCTAAAAACCAACCCAGATACAAATCTGCGATCTACAATGGTGACCACCTGCAATAGTGACATAAGCATTGTAGGAGTAACCAACCACTCTCATTTGAGGTCCACTCCAAGAGTTGGTAGCCATGCATGGCCCTGCTGGGTAGCCCAGAGCCTGAGACTGGATAGGCCATAGGTCTAGAGGAAAACCACGGACTACGGCTGTGCTCTATGGAGTAGAGTAACAAAATGATTTCTAACAAGATTTTGCTACATCCACAGATCAGTGTCTCAGCCATCATCAAAGAAGTTTCCTTTGGTAGTAGATGGAAATATACAGAAACCCATAACTTGATAATGTACAAAGAGTAAAAAAATTTTAGGACACTCAGTACTAAATGGGATATTTATCAAACACCTCCTCTCAGAGCTCATAAAAGGAGATGAAAAAGTGTAAGAACCAGAAAGGATGAATGACTCCAAGGAAACATTTTTAGACATAATAGGGTGTACATATGAATTCACAGAAAATAGGGAAATCACTCACTGTTCCTGCACAGGTTTAAGTAGACTGAGTCCCAGTGCTGAGTGGTGTAAGTGGATGTGAGTTATATAAATTCCTACACCTACCCAAGAAGTTATCTGCACTGACATCCACTTGCAAAGGAAAAAAGTATATCTCACTGGGTATATTGACCATGCTTCAGGTTGGCCCCATGCCCTGCAGTAGATGGCTAATACAAAACAAACTCAAAGCTTTTTATAGACTTTTCATCTCATCCTGTTCTATGTGGGCAATATTTGTCTTATTGGTCATCTGTGTGCATATTATGGTTTTTATTTGTGTGTTTATGTATGTATGCAAGTTTCTTGGTTTTGTTTATTAGTTTTTCTTTTGTGTTTATTTTTTAAAAGAGAAAGGACATGAAGTTGGGAAAGTGAGTAGAATCTGGGAGGAGTGGGGAGGAAAAAGCATGGTCAGAATATTGTATGAAAAAAATTTTCATATAAAATATATAATAAAAGAAGATTTAAAAAAATATCTTTAAAAATATCGTATAATCAAAAAAGCCTAAAATATTTTATATTTGGTTCATTTTAGAAAATATTTGTCCAACTATTATATAGATTTTTAACATAAAAATAAAACACAAGAAATAACTAAACAAAACAAAAAACCAAATTAGTAGAAACCCTTACCAATGAAAGGATCAAAGAAAACACAGAAGACCAAGGCTTGAAGAGAACATAAACAAGAACATTTATGCATCAATAAAGATAAAACAAAAAAAAAAGTATAAGCAAAGCAAGTGAGATACATAAGATATAATTGAGATACATAGGATATAATTAAGTGAGCTAGATAGGACATAATTAAGTGAGCTAGATAGGATATAATTGAGATACATAGGATATAATTAAACGATCAATTTACAAATCAAGGACATAGACACAAGTGAAAAATACTAAAAGTTGTGCTCCATAAAATAAAAATGTCAAATTTCCTAAATCTAGGAAGAGATACAGGCATTTCACAATTCAAATAGACAAGACTAGGAAAGAATATGTCACTTAATATTAACCAATATATAGATCAAAGAAGGAGTATGGAAATGACATACAGAAGACTTTAGGGCATACTTCCAAACATATGTTCCAATATTTTGTGTAATTTTGAAGTAATGGATACATTTCTAGGAACATATGTCTTCCTAAAATTAAAACAAGAAGATCATTAACATATCTACACACATAATAAGACTGAAGGAATACCTAAATATCTTACAATTAATCATTCTTGAAATGCCAATCCCAGACTCATTCATGGCTGAAAACTATCACTTTACAGATCTAGTCCTAATCTTTCTCAAATTATTCTATAAGATAGAAAGGGAAAAAATGCTACAAAGCCCATTTTATGAATCCAGTATTACATGGATATTCAAACCAAATAAAGACACAAGAGAAAAATATAAAAGTCAATTTTCTGTTGAATACAAATGCAAATATTCTCGATAAAATGTGAACAACCAAATTCTACAACATACTCAAAAGATCACTCTCATGATGAAGTTGACTTCATTCCAAGGAGGGAAGGATGGTTCAAAACATGCAAATCAACAAAGGTAAGAAATTACATAACTAGGTTCAAGGATAATAGATACAGAAAAAGCCCAACATTTTTTTCATGACACAGGCAAATAGGAAAAAGATTCCCTTAAACTCTAAGAAGAAAAGGTACCCACTTTGACATAATATGGCATATTTACATTCAACAACACACTAAATGGAAAAAGTTCAAAGCATCACCATAAAAGCGTATCAACCCTTTTTTTACATGCTGAAGTCAATAGAGAACTTTAACTCTTAGTTATAGAAATAAGATAAAAGATAGATATAAGAGATACAAAAGATTTATACTATTTGAAGAGAAACTAGAGCTGGGCAGTGGTGTAACAAGCCTTTAATCCCAGCACTCAGGAGGCAGAGGCAGGGAGATCTTTATGAGTTCAAGGCCAGTCCTGTCTATGGAGTGAGTAAGGTTTAGGACAGCCAAGGTTACACAAAGAAAGTCTATATTGACAAATAAAACAAAGCAAGACAGAGAGACATAAACAACTGAGAATTAATTTTTTAAAATGTTAAACTATTGACAATATTCTTCCATTCTTCATTATTCTGTACCCTAAAACTTGACTATACCATTTTTCTGATGAAGACACCACAAACTTCAGTTGTAGAATATAGAGAAATCAAGTTGGTACTAATCTGGAATGTTTGTCCTTACGAGAGAGCTTTAATAGTGCTGAGAGTTGCTATGCACACTACTGGTTGACACAAGAATCTCACCCAGCTATAGACCCCGTGAGATACAATAACCAGCCTGAAAACACATAATCACTGGTGAAACCATAGCATAAATGTCATGAGAGAAACAACTACCTTTCAAGGCCCACATTTAATTTAAGATTAAACTTCTACCTAGAACGTTTATGTATCCAAGAACCTATGGCTAAATAGGTTATAGGTCCTAGAGGAGAATGTACTACTATTATTCTGCTAAATGGACATGGTATTAAGCTAAACTCCTACTGATTTACTGTTATAACCATAGACAGTTCATTGCTCTACCCACAGAGATACTTGTTTCTGCAGTCCATAGTGAACCAAACTCCAGGGGAAGGCCAAACATCCAAGAATATATGGACAGCACAAACTGGACTTAATGGGAGGATGAGAGAGAGAGAGAGAGAGAGAGAGAGGGAGAGAGGGAGGGAGGGAGGGAGAGAGAGAGAGAGAGAGAGAAATAGAGAGAGAGAGAAAAAGAGAGAGAAACAGAGACAGAGATAGAGAGGGCAGGTAAGAGGGGGTGAATCTGACAGGAGATATTGTGACTATGAACAAAAAGCACCTGTACAAATTTCTCAAAGACTTAATTTAAAATTTCAAAAATAAAAATATATTTGGACAGGAATTTATTTTCTAACCACTTTTTAAAGATGTAAAGTTATATAGTTAAACACAGTCACTTTTGACATTTAGAGCATATCCAGACATAAACTTCACTAATTTCTAATAGTCTGTTTACAAAGGAATCCGTAAAACCTTTCTCTTCCTAGTAAACACAGATAAATGGGTGCATGTGTTTAATCATAGCACCTGAGAGGCAGAGATATCACAGAGAGGATTACTGTGAGTTCAATATCAATCTGGTCTACACAACAAACTCCAAGCCACTCAGAGCTACATAATGAGTCCCTGTTTAAAAGAAGATACAAAATGTAATAGATGAACATAACACACGCTTAGAAAAAAAAAAAAAAACAGCAAGGGGTATCTTATAATTGGATAAGCATTAGAATTTCAATTATTAAAACAAGTATTTTTTAGAATACCTCTTGCATAAAACAAACTTCTATGAAGTAATATTTTAAAACATTTCTACATGTATAAAATTTTAATTAAAAGGAGTAATTAACATAGTATTACTATCAAGAGGTAACAATGATAAAAATAGTTTGAAAACAAATTAAATACCTTCAGATTATATTTATGAGCTTTATCCATAATCGTTGGTACCAAGTGATCAGTAGCTTCTCCATTCTCATCACTTGAATCAGGTGGGTACCAAGAAAGGGCCAGGACTCCTAACAGTAAAGCATAACGAAGAATGAAAAGCAACAAGAGTGATCGCCATATGAGTTCCAAGTACATTCAAAGGGTATTTTGGTTACTTTATCCAATATTTATGAACTATTTTAAGCAACCGCTATCTTTTCAAATTAACATACTACACATTTTAGAATAATTAAGTCTCTCAGCAAGAAAGCACGTAGTCCTTCTAAACCGTCTCCTACAGACCACAACTCTCTCCTCCAGTTATTCACATTCACATACTATTTGCAGTATTTACTATGTTTGACGGATAGTACCATCATATTGTTAACTAAAGACCACAGTTTTTACTAATGTGAAGCAGTCCTATGGAGTCTAACAAAACTCTAAGTTCATAAGCTAACCATTATGGTACCAGACAGACTGAATTACTGAATTACCTAAACATTAGGTCTCCACCTATGTAGCCCTCCTCCCTGCTTACATCCAGCAGTGACTGATTTTTCACCCTCTATAATTCTGCCTTTGCCAGAATGTCATAGAGCTGAAATCATAAAGTATGTAGTGCTGTACAACTGGACCCATTTGCTTGGCGACTTGTATTGTAGGTCTTTCATGATGTCTCGTGACTCAGTCATAGTTTTCTACCGCTGCATATCCACTGTGTGGATGTTTAATGTCCGTATTAAAGGACATGCTAGTTGCTTTTAAATTTTGGCAACTATGAATAAACTTCTATAAGCACCCATATGCTAGGGTTTATTTTTAAACACATAAACATAATTTAACTGAAGATTTAATGCAGGCAAACTGATTGGAGTTGTTCCCCATAGTACTCACTTATTTCTGTACTAAGAAATTACACTTTAGGTATTAGAAACACCAGACTACAGAGAAATCATTAACTACAGTGAACATATTTAAGACAAACACTTCAAACCTCCAAATATAAATAGAGAAATGCAGGACAGTAGAAAGAGACAGCATGGGTATCTCAACTAATCAATATTTTTTTTTTTTACAAAAGGAAAGAAATAATCTTATATAAAGGAGAGCTTGTAGAATTAAGAAATCAAAGCAGCCAAAATTCTACCATGGAGAAGAGCAGGGCTAATCCAATGTCACCATTAGCTGAGGAACTATTGGCAATCTGAAGGTTGTTAGTGGAGCAAAAATCAGTTTTCTGCAGAGATGTGGTCCCTAAGAGGTGACCCATGTTTCAGGAGATGGCCTTATCATGCACATATAAGCTGCGCTAATTGGACTCAGTAGGTTTATAAAAAGAGCACCTAAGTTTGAAAATGAAAAGTGATGGTGGCTGGGGGCTAGGGGAAGAACTGGAGGGGAGAGAGTGGGGACTAGATTTATTAATACATATTAAATGCATGGATGAAATTCTTAAACAGTAAAGAGTAAGAAGCTGCAGGAGACCTAGATCTTAACACTTAATTTTCTCATAGTTCTAATACGTTAGAGAAGAATTCTAGCTGGAGGAACAAAGTGGTCCTTTCATTAAAGCTAATGGGGGAAAAGGCTATCTATGTTTTCTATCCATGGATAGCAAAAAAGCAAAATACTGAACAGAACAAAGAACTAATAGTGGATACGGATCCAGGGATGTTACGGCTATTGAAGAGGGGAGTTGCACCTAGATAATGATGTTGGTGAGAACAAAAGTTGGAAGAAAACTGACCAACATACAGCCCAGGAAACAAATTTCCTTCTCAGAAAAAGCAATGAAAAAAAAAACACACATAAGGGAAGTAACCCATATCAAAAAGCCACAAAGCACACAATAATTATAAAAAATGAATTCTTCCATATTCAAACCATGATTCTATTTCTAATAATTTCTAACAGCTATTGATCTAATAGCATAGAACCATCAAGCCTGGGCAAGAAGAAATACCATGACAACAAAGACCTACTCAATAATAAGGAGGTAAGCTAGTAATGACAGTGATCCCAGAAGTCAGTCTCCTCCAGTGTGCTAGGAGTGAAGCAGCTCTAGGAAACAGCAGCCTGTAGCCTGCCTTTCAGTGCTCACGTGTCTCTGCTGCACTTTCTGCAGATACTTAGGTGAGTCAGCATCAGCATTCTCAACAGCAAAGACAAAGCAGTCAATCAGGAAGCTATCTTCTTCTTGAGCTCAAAAGCATGTTTCAGAGAATAATGAATAAAATACAAACAAAGACAATAAAGAAATCTAAGGAAATAAAGCATCAGGCTTTACTAATGGAACTCCAAAGACAACAGACCTGGCTATGTAGAACCCTCAGATGCTGGCTCTAGAGACTCGACATTTCTCAGACACCAGATAATATACTGTGATTGGTAAGAGTTTATGACTAAAGATATGTACTATGAAATCATACAAAGAAAAGAGAAAGATGTGGGGTATGGGTGACATAAGAATAACCGATCACTTTTCACCAGTTAAGTTAAATGTTTACACTGCAATGCTATAGTGATATTAAAAATAAATAAGCATGACTACATGTACTAGGCCAAAAGAGACTGCAAGATTAAAAAACTCACATTAGTGTCAGATAAGGCATATAAAAGATGAAGAAAAGACCATAAACAGGACAAGTGGAAATGCAAAATGGAACATTTAAAACCTCATTACATTAAATAAAAATGAAACTGACACAGAAATTGAAAAGGAGTAGTTAAAGAAATAAAGCCACACTGTATGCTACAGAAAGGAAGAACAGTTGAAATGCCCAACACATAACTACAGAAGCAAACACCCTCAATCATATAATGAGATATTATCGCTAGTAACAATGACTAAAACTGTTATCTTTAACAACAGGTGAATCACAAAATTCTGTGCAATGCAAATCATAACAAGAAAACAGGGTAGCTAAATACATTTTGCTGTCATTAGGAAGGAAACAATCATAACTTCACAGTGACAGAAATCAGATACAGTTGCCTGAGTGGGGTCAGGATCAGCAGTAAAGAGGGCAACAGTGATCCCAATTTTAGCTAGGCAGGGAGAAAGGTCCCGCTGCACTCAACTCATGACCCTTTTCCTTCAGCTTTTCAAAAAAAAAAAAAAAAAAAAAAAAGTACTGCTTAATTCAGGGATATAAATTAAGATTGGAATTAATAAAAGTATAAAAACTGATAAGTAATTTATTTGCCCACCCACATTATTGATATATGTAAATAAAATAAACTAATTACCAACCAATCGAGGCTGAGCTCATTTGTCTCATGTGAGTTTCTATGACAGAAGGGTCCCGAGAGCTGTAACTTCCTAACTCAGGATAAAAGTTGGAGCCAATGTCATCTGGTGGAGTATGTCTCCCTTGTGGATAGTTCTTAGCTATTCTAGGATCCCAGTGCTCCAGGACGGGATGATTCCAGTGTATGTATTTGCCATCAAATTGTGGATTTCCATACCAACTGTAATAAAATACGTGTAAAAAATAATTCAGAGGAGGCAGTTCTTCCAAGGTCGCCTCAGAGGCTTTGGGTGGCCTCACAGGCATGTCAGTAGCTTTTGAATTCTTTGTATTTCTTTCCATGTTGATTCTATCACTCTTTTGGAAGTCAGCTTTGTTTCCCAAGGGGGCGTTTGGTAGATGAAGTTCTGGAAGAAGGTCAAGCCCAAAAGGAGTTCCAAAGGATGCTGTATTTGGCCTCAGCATCTTTAAGCCCATCATCAGAGAGAAAATAAATAGAATAAAAAGTGACAAAATGATGCAAGTCTTTCTTCGAAATTTTGCCATGATGACATTCTTTAAATTCCAAAATTGTGAATGGTTTGCTGCAATTCATTTTTAAAAAGATGATTAGTAAATAATATTAATGTAATAATTTCTACAGCATTTAAAATGAAAACTAAAATCCATTGACTACGTTAAAAAATAAAATATAATAAACCACCAAATACTATTAAAAAACATGCATGCACACAGGCACACCCACAAACGTTCATACATACACAAGAGATACAGATTTAGAAATAGCCCTATATACACACCAGTAACATTTAGTCAGGTGAACTCAGAAATCTGTTTAATAAAATATATTTTTATCATGTGAATAAATTTTGTGTATACAGAATATACAAAGTCAATAATTCATATATAAGAACTAAATTTTAAAATGGTAGTTAATGACAGGAAACACTTAATTGTCCACATTTATGAGCCTTTTCAGTAAAAACATAAAAACAGTGATAAAGTTTTAAAAAGGGTCCTAGAATTGTTGACTTAGGCTGGTGACTAAATTTTAAAATGGTAGTTAATGAGAGGAAACACTTAATTGCCCATATTTATGAGCATTTTCAGTAAAAACATAAAAACAGTGATAGTTTTAAACAAGGTCTTAGAATTGTTGACTTAGGCTGGTGAAATGCACTAGTCAAGGTATATAACAAAAACACAATTGAGTTTGGAATTTGAAAAATATATCAATGAAGGGACCCTAGATAACTCACTGAGACTCTTTATCAAGTTTTATCATTTTGCTTTTTGATATAATTTCTTTTATGCACAATGCAAGGTAATGTTGGCAAAAAAAATAAAAAAGACAAGTATTTAATTACTGAATATTACTTAAGATTTGAAGTAAATGAGGAAAGAAACATAAAAAGAACATTAAGGATTGTCTGTGTGTGTGATTTCTCGTTCCTTTATTAGATAGATCCATCAATGCATGACCAAAATTTGCATTTATGGACACTGCCTTTGTATCTCTGCCCCCATACTTCTTGCCTATAAATTTAAATCCTTAAGCTGTACCTTTATTTCTTGTATTACAGATTTTATTGATTTCAAATGACTATTATATCATCGCAAAACCAATTCCATCTTTAGCGATCAACCACGAAGGGTATCCCAATCTTCTTAACAAGTCACTTCAATCACTGTATTGAAAAGTCTGAGCTCTGCCCCTGCTAGGCCATCTTTCATAGTGCTGGCAGGTGCTATGAAGGTGGCTGGGGCAGGAAAGGTGTAAGTGGTCTTACCTGGTGCTAAACCCTGCATGCTACAATACTGATCTGCCAAAAATGCCTACTGGTACCTTCTGTGCGTAACCAACTGCTCTCTGGATTAGATTTAAAGTATGCTCTACAGGGATAAGTTCATGCCTGCTATCTGTAAACATGGTCAAAATCCAAGGCTAGGTAAACAGGTTCCAGGAGAGGTTTTGATGGTCAGACTTCTAAATATTTATATATTCATAGATTTGTGACGCTCTTAGCTGTACAAACTTCTTACTGTCACTGATTGTAGTTAATGAAGAGATTCATTACTGAACAAATTGCTAAGAATAACAGAAAGGCAGTGCTTAGTTGGAGCTATCTCCTTGTCCCTACAACATCGCATGGAACACTGCTGGAGAAAAGCAAAGAGAATGTAAGAAAGGAAAACTTTGAAACGCTGTCCTCTGGACATGGCCTGGATGCTGCAGCTAAAAACTCAATAGCAGCCGTGCTTAGCTGCGTAAGAACTAGAGAATTACAAATTCCAGCATGGAACAGTTCACCCAAGGCCCCGAATCTAGCTGAGAACTACTGGGAGTTGATGATGATTGGAGGAAGACAGTCTCATTTTCTTCGGGGCGTGGCGACCTCCACATTGCTCATAGCACAGGGAATGACCCCACACCCATGTGTTCTTGTGCAGCACCAAGTAAAATAATTAATTAGTTATGAGGTCATAAAGTTGGGAGATGGGACTCTGGGATTCTGGAAATTTGTAATGTGGAGTAGAGAGTAGGTAAGGTTAAGATACATTGTAAACATACATAAAATTTTCAAACCATAGGTAAAAATTATTATTTAAAAAATTTTAGCTCTTAAAAAAAAAGAAAAGAAAAGAAGGGAGGTAGGAAGAAGGCAGACAGGGAAAGAGAAAAACACAAAACCTAAAAAGTCAAGTATCTGTTCTTATTCTTGACTATTCCAACCAACTTGAGCATCCACCCAGTCAAGGGCATTTACTGAAATGCCCGCAGTGCAATGCCCCTGGACTATTCAGTTTAGAGACTGTACTGCTCTCCTTGGTTTTCAATTCAATGTTTAAATTTTAAACATACATTAAAAAATTATGCATGGCATTACAAAAAAAAAAATTTTAGCTCTGTAGTAACAATAAGTGCAAATTCCTATCTTTCCTTCTCTAGCCCGGTATTTCTCTACTTTTCTCCACTGCAGGTCTCTCACTCATAGGATTTTTGTCAGTGTGAAGACTTTTTCCCATCTGACAATGTATCACTAAGCAATTATGAACCATGAGCAATTTACTTATGATGATAAGGATGAAAAGATGGGGGGCATGACAACATCCCAGAAGTAGCACATGGTAGCTGGATGTGGTGACACACACCTTTAGTCCCAGAACCTGACACTGAGGCTGGCAGAACTCTATGAGTTTCCAGGCCACCCTGGAACTTCCATGCCAGCCAGAGCTACCTAGTGAGGCCCTGTCTCAAAATAAATAAACAAATAGGCTCTGTTTCAACAGAAATAATAATAATAATAATAATAATAATAATAATAATAAAAGCCAACCCAGCACTAAGCATGTCGTTCAGGTGTTAGAACATATGCCTAGCATGAACAATTCCTTGGGTTCTAGATTTGACCCTCAACCCTGCAGAATACAAACAATAAAGCATATTCTTTATTATCTCTAAAAATAATATTCAAGGTGCAAGACAAAGCAGAAATCTGCCTCCTCCTCCTGATTCTTCTCCTAAAGACTCCTGAGTAGAAAGCTCTATTGAGGCAGCAGCATTTTCCTTTAATGCTGGCATTTCTAACACTGTACACTGTAGTAAACTATATGTGAACAAGTTTTCTATCCCATAGAAATGGAGGTTATTTGTACTCTAGTAGATCCCAACAAATATGATCACTGATCATTATTTTTTTTTTTTTTTTTTTTGGTTTTTCGAGACAGGGTTTCCCTGTCGCTTTGGAGCCTGTCCTGGAACTAGCTCTGTAGACCAGGCTAGTCTCGAACTCACAGAGATCCGCCTGCCTTTGCCTCCCGAGTGCTGGGATTAAAGGCGTGCGCCACCATCGCCCGGCAACTGATCACTATTAAGCTTACTTTTTAGGCCCTCCTGTTTTCTATCCCATAGAAATGGAGGTTATTTGCACTCTAGTAGATCCCAACAAATATTATGATCACTGATCACTATTAAGCTTACTTTTTAGGCCCTCCTGTTTCTGACACTGTCATGTGTTTGGGCAGTATGTCTATAACATAATAATAGTCTATAATAAGCAATAGTATAAAAGAAAATTCATGAAAATTCAATGGTTTTAAAGTCCATCTAAACAAATTACTGTCTTAATATCTGTGCCAACACAATGCCTCTGGACTCTAAAACAAACACTAAAACACTAACAGTGCTTTAACACTCCCAAAACACTGTCTCGGAGACAGGCAAAGGAACTACTTACCTGGTTTTAACTACAAAAAGATTTCAGAAGTTCCTCGTGAGAAAAACAAAAAAGCCTCTACAAGTCAACTGCAGGTGTAGAGGATCTCAAAAGCAGAAAGCTCAAGGTACTGGCCAGTGACAACTTGTACTCATCAAAGGGAAGTTTACATGTCCCAGAGTTCCACAACTGCTTCTCCTGAAACCATGTTATTTTTATGTTTGGTGCTTTTAATATTTTAAAATGATAATGTGAAAGTCTAGTGATTTCCAAAAAAACACGTATTATATACTTAAACAGCTAAGAGATCTAAACGATTATTTTAGAAGTATCTGCTCATATTAGTAACTCAGAAACACCAGTTTCCCTTTTAAATTAATCAAATTATAAAGATTCCTCCTGCTTATTCTTCTGTATTCATACTACGTTCTTCTAATTTTATGCTAGAAGTACCTAGAGACAGACCAAACTAGTGCTAAGAACACACAACACATCTGAAACTTTTGGAGTCTTGCCCCAGGTCAGATTTACTGCAAACTTCATTCAGAAGTCCAGTCAGGCTTCCCTTTTGATCCTCACAACCATCTATGAAGCAGAACTTCATGTTACCGGCGATGGGACTAAGCAAATGAGGTTTTCCAAGCTTTTGAGCCAACTGGCAAACAGCCAAGTAACCTGCCACTAAGAATTCAGCAAGGGCAAAACATAGGGCTGCAATGTGGGCTCCTGCCTCTGGCCTAGGTGCCCTCAAGTATAGAAGACTTTACTACAATGATTTCTGCGCCTTGGAAGCTGACAGACGAAATAATCAATGGTTTCCTTTCTGAACTGAGGTCCACACTTAATGAGAAGGCAGCTCATGATCACATACAAGTTACTTACTATGGAGTAAGAGTCTCAGCTTTCTGTATTACACAGACTACAAGCCTAAAATTGAGGTTTCCGTGGCTTACAAACCGCTCTTAGAGTGCAAGAAAGTACTGCATAAAAGCGATTTAGAAATCTGAATTAGTTTTACCAAAACTTACATTAAATTTGCATTTTTTTCTTTAAAAATGCCGCCTACAGAGTACCGTCCTGTCCCACTTCTTATTTGTCTTTCTAAGCTCGTACAAACAGATCCATACGAGTGCTGATGTTAGTTTTTAGGACTTCTCCATCTTCCCCTCTATTATCCGTAAGCCCTTGACACAAGAAATCGAAAGTTTTAACCGCTTGTACCCTCAACGTGTTCCTCCGCAAATGGAAAAGAAACCGGGCACCCTGGTCCAGCGAGGGGAAGTCTACAGTACCGAGCCACGCGTGTTAAAGGGGAACAAAGACCTCGGAGGGCGGATTTGTCTTGGTCGCCTCCGGGACTCCAGCTAGGCTGGGACACGGGCGCCGCGACCGCCCGGGCCCTCCAGACGCACTCGAAAGGTCGGGGCTCTAGGCCGAGCGGTGGGGAACCGCCTCGGGGAAAACTTGCAGCTTGTGGGGTGCCGAGCAGACGCCGGCATTAATCTAGCGGGAAGCCGGCGTCCGGGCCGAGCGAGATTAGATTCCGAGGCGCCCGGGGCGCAGGGTCAAAGGGCGCAGCGGGAAGGAGGCCTACGATTGGCTGGCGGGCAAACGCGCAGGCGCTAGCTGTGGAGTCGGTGTGGGCCCTGGCTTAGGTGTCCCGCAGCTACTCACCTGGGGCTGGGGCCTGCCACCAGCGGGGACTCGCCGACCGAGGGAAGGAGTCCCGAGTTCTGCCAGGGAAGACTGCAGCGGCCACCGCCACCGCCTCCGCCTCGTCCCGCCTCCCAGAGGGCAGCGCGGGGCGCGGCTCGGGGGCGGGGCTCTGCGGGGCGGGGCTCTGCGGGGCGGGGCTCTGCGGGGCGGGGCTAGAGCCTCCAAGCCTGTCCTGGCATCAAGCAGGGGTCAGGGTGGAGGCAGCAGGAGGAGGGATGGAAGGCTGGAGTCCCATTAAGATCTCTGACACTTTAGCCCCTAAGACTAAGCAATGACACTGGTCAAGTCGTCATGTTGCTTGTTATTTATATTTCATTAGATGTTTCCAAAATTTTAAAGCTAAAAGTGTGTTTTAGTTTATAAATGGGCAAACCAGAAGTAGACAGACAAAGAGAGGTGGAAATTACAGGTCTACTAGGAATCGCATGTGTACAAGGACAATAAAAATAGAGCGTAAGTCAGGTGCAAGAAAAGAAAATAACTTTTGTAGCAGAGGCTACAGCTGGGATTTGCATCTTACATCAGCCTCAGACACCAAGAGGATTTTGTGTTTTGTTTTGTTTTGGTTTCATGGTAACCAGGAAACCTTGACTCAAAGACTGAAACTTGCAGGTGTGAGTATGTGAACAGTACTGTTAAGTCTCCTTTTAAAAAGTTGAGGGTTTTTAAAGATATATAAAATAATTTAGAGAATAATAATTAAAAATATGCCTTAGTGCTTACTCCAAAGCTTAAAACCAAAAATTCTTGTTTTCCTATCATCATTAGGCAGTATTTTGCTTTTTATTTTCTTCTTCTTCTGAAAATGCGTTTTCTAAAAATCCTGTTTCCCTGGTTTTGTATGTTATATAAGTGAAATTTCTCTGGGTTTCTATGCTAACATGTTTTGCTACATGTTTATGTCTTGAAATTCCTACACATACGAATCATATTGCATCAACTAGTTTACATTTTCCATGTAAACACTCTCTTTTAGTCAGCGCTCAGCAGTAAGAGCACTGACTGCTCTTCCAGAAGACCCAGGTCCAAGTCCCAGCTCGTAACTATCTGTAGCTCCAGTTCCAGAGGATCCGACACCCTCGCACAAACACACAGTCAGGCAAAACACCAATGTACACAGAATAAAAATAAATCAATAAATAAAAAACTTTTAATTTTTGCCTGAAATGTTATCTAATTTAAGTTCCTTTAATTTGTGCATTTTTCCCTCCATCAGGGAAATATGTACCTGTTTAGATCCCTATGTCAAGTACACCTTCTGGAAAGATGCCTGTTCTCAGCTTAGGTTCATTTTATTTTGGATTGTTGGCTTTTAAAAATTAACTTATATGTGAATAACTAAATTTACTTTATGAGTTACAAATACCTTCACTTCATGGTATGCACTTTTGTGGTATCTTGATAATCAAAATCCATAAACTTAGTATACTGCTTATTGTGTATAAGAATATTGTAGTCGCATAATCTTTCATTTACATCAGACCCAAAAATTTATGGCCAGACTTTAATAGTGGTGTTTTAATGTTAAGGCAAGATAAAAATGTTGTTAGTAAGTCTATTCAATGGGCTACTGAAGGCCATCTTATTGTATCGTTTTCAAAATGATCATGTATTAATGGTGGTCAGTCATTGAGGAAGCCATTAAAATGCTATAGAGAGGGAAAGATGAAGGGAAGCAGTCCATACGTTTTTCTCATTGATTCTTTTCATGTATTAGCCTAACATAATAACCTGCTGGCCTAACACAGTAACCCACAGCAGCCTTTGATTTCTACTCTCATTTAATTACGATAATAGTTCCAACCCCATAAGGTGCCTGTGGTTTCACTTATCGCATTAATGAAGCATCAGCAACCGTTATTTTCCTATGGGCATTAGAAATAAATAGCCTTCTTATTTTCTACTCCTACCCAAATTCTTGCATTTCAGGTATTGTTTGTCCTCCCTCTTTCAATGAGTCTTATCTATCATCTGAATATTGCATGTCCCTCACCCCCCTGCTTTTTCCAAGTTTTGGCCACGAAGTGTCATTTTAATAACTTGAAGCATCATTGCTCCTCTCATCTGGAAAACAAACTTACAGATCGCAGGAGCACATGTAGACTAAAGTACAGGGTGCGGGGAAGGCTAGCATTTTAGGCAGTGACAGAGTCCACTAAAGAGCTTCACATAAGAGTACACTTAGGCTCTTTCTCTTCTGTGGCTGAGTTTTCAATACAGTAGATCTGCTCTTATTAACCTCACACTCTCTGCATATTATGCCTTCTTCACAATTCTATTTTGTTGTTGTTGTTGAGAAAATCTTGATGACTACCTATGTTGAACCTGTTCACCAGTACTTCTTTAGTTTTCCCAGAGTAGAAGTCACTTCTTCCCAATAAGTGGCACCAAAAACAAAAAAAGCAAAAAGGTAAATCACCAAGGAAAAACCTGTATCTTTTTCAATCACAGTATGCTTCTTGAATTTCTTGTAAAATCTTCTTTTGTCCATGTGTGTCCTATTATATACTGTTTGATTCCTTTATTCACAGTTCCATTTATCGTTTTGCCACTAATTATACTTTTGTTCTTTGTGTCATATTTTACTTCATAAATGTTTGATTAGAGAGGCCTATGATAGAATTTGGCATATATTTCTCTAAGAAGTTCAGAGTAGAATTCCCCACTTTCTACTGGATGGCAGTGGGACTCTTTCTGCTATTGTAGCCCTTTGTTGTCTGTACAAGACCATCTGGAGGATGACCAACTTTCAGGCCACAAGGAATGAAATTTAACTCCAGGAATATGTACTCACCAATGTTGATGGGATCAAAGAAGATGTTGACCTTTCAAAGTCGTGACTGAAACCTGTAAGTGAGGTACATTTACAGAGTTTATAGTGCCCACAATTAGGCAACTTTTTCAACAAAGAATTTGGCTTTTCTAAGAATACACTCACACTTGAGGATTAAATTCATCATAGGTAACTCAGAACTCTAAAGGCCAAGCCTCTCTAGTAAATATTCTATGACTGCATGTTCCTAGGCATAGGTATTTCTGAGGAATGCAGGTTCCAGTGTCAATTTTCCCCACACTGATGAGTGCCAGAGAGCTCCTGCCTGGAAAATAGGTGCTGATAGATGTGAATGTGCTAATGGCTAGGTAGTGGCAATTTCTGCCGAGGGAGGATGTTCCACTCAGGAACGGTGACTACTGAGCAGGTGCATAGCTATAGAAGGAAGTTGACGCAGCACAGAGATTCAACATGTCCTGAGAGGGTAAGTTACTGCAAACGTGGGCACAGAACCTCTCAGCATTTGAAGGAATGAAGTTTCATCTACCATTTTCCTGCATCAGTGCCCTGACACATTCAACCAAGTTGCAGATATTACACCACTTAAAATGTAGATTTTTGCCTGCTCAAGGCCATATGATTGGTGCTTCTTCCTCCCCAAGAGATCATGGTTACGGAGTCAATGGCCTTACTCTATCTTCTATTATGAAATAGAATACATATATAAAGTCAGAAAATCAAAACAAGCCTCATCATGTCTCAAAATAGATGAATTCCCTTGTGTTCTGTTTCTATAGCAAAGACCAGAGGCAGTTCATCTCAACACAAAGATGCTTCAACATGGTTTTTCTGGGTCTGCTCATTCTAAGAGGTAGTTTATAATTCCTTATATTAAAATAGAAAAAGACAAATATAGATGTTTCTTTAAGAATGTTGTTCAAATACACATGCACTGTATACCTTTAAAAATCTATAATGTCAAGTTCCATAAGTATAGAAACATACTCCAGCAACCATGTCATAGTAAGTCCTTATTGTAAGGTAATCAATGACTCCAAAATATAACCAGTTCATAATCTTCTTGCATCTCTAAATGTTTGTTTTCAAAGGAGACGCTTCCCACATGATTGTTAACCTTCAGATTCTCTGTCAGGAGGTCTTGTTAGAGGGACATTTTGATGTGAATGAGGATTTTGCTTACATGTATGACTGTCCATGCCTGGTGACCACAGAGGCCAGAGAAATCATTAGAACTGGAATTACAGATGGTTGTTAGCAGTCATGTGTGTCCTGGAGCAATCACCGAGCCAGGCCTCTCCAGTTACAACAGAAGGAAAATTTAAAGAGTAAACAAGGTCATTACCGTAGTAAAACATCATGACTCTTGCTTTCTGGACTGGGAATGAGGCAAGGAATGTGAAAAATGCAGTCTGTCTTTGCAGTAGGAGGGACATAAGCAGCAGAGGCCATACAGCAAGCTTCCCTGGGTGTTGAGGCTTCTCCATCAGAGAGCCCAGTCCACTCAACCCCAACTTTCTGCCCATGTGTCCATCTGTCATTTATTCATTCCCTCATATTCCTCATTAGGCCAAGTTGCTGGGAATGATGTAAGTAGCTGGTAAATGGTGCCCAAGGAAGGAGAAATTTCTTGGGCAATAGCTATTTGGAACTCTTGTTGGTCAGGTAAGGGAATGCTCTTTGGAGATACATGTTTATATAGGCAAAGGAAGGAATACAGAAAAATAGGAGAAATATAGGAACAGGGATAAAGGAAGGCAGAAAAGTGAGAAGAAAAAAAGCAACAAATAAAGGGATAGGGGGAGCAGAGTTTGAAGCGCTAGGTGTAAAATGTGGTACAATTAGAATCTAGAGATATGTTGGTGCTTTGGGGGAAATTTGGGGAGACCTCAGAAGAAAACTGGAATCACTGCAGCTTTCTAGGGTTCTGGGCTCCACTCAGGTGGCATTCCCTCGATTTTCAGAGAAGGTGGTGTGAATTTGGCTACTTGAAAACCAAATATGTGATAGGAGAAAAATTTAGAGATGCCTTGATTGCTTTCAGTTTAACTACTGTCATGTTCCATTTGGCAACAACCAAACAGTAAGCCAATGGCAGAGGCTTGGTGGTGGAGCTCTGTTTTGGGTGGCTTTGTGGGCTCCAGGCCAGGTCCTCAAGTGGTCTCTCCTCAGAAGATTGTAAGTAAGTGGAACCTCCAGAGCCCAGGACTGAGACCGTGGAGGTGGCAGTGATATAGGCAGGTAGGTGGCCCAAACTGGTGCTTGTGCTGTCTCAGTATCACGGTGATTGCTATGCAGAAGTGACTGCCTTCCAATGGCCAGAGGTGCTGCTATTTCTCCATCTGGGAGCCCAGTTCACTCAATCCCAGCTTTTCTGTATGTGTCTTCCATCTGTCTGTCTACCACATTGCCTTTCTGCCCTAATGAGGTCTGTTCCTGAAGCCATGCAAGACGTAGCAAATGCTGATGTGGCTGTGGGGAATGTGGAACATTTCTTCACTCTTGGTAGAAGTGAAAACTGGTACATCCACTATCGAAATTAGTGTGGAAGTTCCTTAAAAAGCTAGAAATAGATCTACCATAGGATCCAGCTATAAAATTCTTCAGGACTCAGCAAAAAAAAAAAAAATTGCTCATTCATGTTCATTGCTGATTATTTCACAAGAGCTGGAAAACTGAAACAATCTCAAAGTTTATAAGCTGATGAATGAATAATAGAAACGTGGTGTGTTTACATAATGTAATTTTTCAGCTCTGCCGAAAAAAAAATGAATTGCAAAGTTTCAGGTAAATGGAAAAAACTAAAAACAATCATCCTGAGTGAGGAAACTCAGACCTACAAAGAAAAATTCACATTTTCTAACATTTGTGGATGTTAACTTTGACTATATGTGTGAATGTAATTGTGTGTGTTGTGTGTGTGTCTGTGTATGTGTTCATTTAAAATAACAATATAGGTCAGGAAATTTATAATGGGCCAATGAAGCGATTGAGAGTTTACAAGGAAGGAAGAAAGAACACCCTCATATAAAGGGGGAATAAAATGTTGGAACAGAAGGCTTCAATGGAATGGGAGTTTGGAAAGATTGCTAAAGACTTTTGCCAAATGTCATCTGAAATACTACTGAAGAGACTTCTAAAAATATATATACATACAAACATATAAAAACATTTTAGTGGAGTTGCTCTATAATGAAGCAGAAATGACACTACAATGTAAAAAATAAAACTATAGCATGGTTGCCTCTTGTTCAATTTTTGACCAGTGAGGTTCCACAGAGTCACAAGTATTATAAGCTTTTTAAAGCCTTTGCTTTTGCTTACTCCTCAGAACTTGACAAGTAACATCCTATTTCTGGAGATACCTCAGTGATAAGCCACTGGGGGGCTGAAGGACCAAGCAAGTCCTAACCCTGAAGCTTTATCTCTACTGGCTTTCATAGTGATAGAACTATCCACACCATGGAGGATAAAGCTACCCCTTATATTTACCTTGCCTGAGTTATCCTCCTGAACCCTATGAACTACAATAATAATTACAAGTCCACTGGTACAATTGCGGCACAAGTTTGTGAAAGTAGCCAATCACTACCTGGTAAAATCTCAGTTCTGCTCCACAAAACAGAATCCATACCTATCTCCATGGGCAGACCAGTAACTTGTGGCTAGATAGGTCATAGATTCTAGGAGATAACCTTCTACTATGTTAAGGAGACTTAGTAGTAAACCAACTCTTACTCCTGGTGATTTATTATACCAGAGATCAGTGCATCTTTTGATCCTCATTAGAGAAGCTTCTTTTCTGAATAAATGGCAAGTAGTTAACACAGAGTCCCACAATTGCTCTAGAGAATAATGACTGGAGAGTGCTCACTGCTAAATGGGAAATCTGTAAAACACCACCCCAGTGAAAGGCACGAAGGATCATGGCTAAAGAACAAATAGAAAGATTTTAAGAGCCAGCATGGGCAGATTACAAGGAAACTGCATTTTCCAGACACAAGAGGGGAAGTTGCACAAAGGAACTTGGTGTTTGTAACAGCATGCACAAGACCCATGCAAGCTCAAACCAGAAGATATTGCAGCATAGAAGAAGGAAGTAGTCATGAAATATCACCCCTAGTTGAGCAGCTATTGGTAATTAATATTTGCCAGGATAGGGAGAGGGAATTTTCATTAAGAGCATGTCCTCCTGATAAGTAGAAGTGGGATGAACTCTAGTAAATGTGTACACATAAAAGTATTTTGTCAGCCTGGCAGTGGTGGTGCATGTCTTTAATTGCAGCACTCGGGAGGCAGAGGCAGGCAAATCTTTGTGAGTTTGAGGCCAACGTGGTCTATAAGAGTGGGTCCAGTACATGCTCCAAAGGTACAGAGAAACCCTGTCTCAACTCCCCCCCCCCAAAAAAAGTATTTTGTCAGCACATATTTGACAGCATGGGTTGAAACTAAGCTTAAAGCAGAGTGAGTAGGGAACAGGAATGAACCCAAGAAGAGTCATGACAGGGAAGTGAGTAGGATCAAATATATATGAACATCTCAGATAAATATTAACATATTTTAAATGGGGACACAAAATGGAATGAGGAGAAAATATGCATTGACTAGAGGGGTGCTGAGCATGGTGAAAAATATGAAACTGTCAAAGAATTAAGGAATTTTATGGGTCAAACTTTGATTCTTTTAAAATGATATAGATATGAATTGTGAATTCTAGAAGCTAGAGAAGAGGGAACTGAGTAGGAGCTGAGCTTCTAAACAGAGTGATACCGGAGGAATTCCAGCTCATCCCGGAAAAACAGACCAAGTTTCTGACCTCCAGGACTGCAAGAGAATAATTAAAGTCAACGATATTGAATTCTCATTAATCTGTAGATTCAAATACAAGAGAACATACAGTATAATAAATATATCTTGAATTAGTGGAAAAACAGGCAGTAACGACTCACTAAATATTCTATTCACTGTAAGATGCTGAGGCTCACCTAAAAGTATGTGAGAAGAAAGGCTATTATTATACTGTATGTTCTTTCTATTAAAAAATTTAAAAGGTGATTATGAATTTATTCATTCATTTTATTTTATGTGCATGAGTGTTTTGCCTGCATGTAAGTATGTGCGCCAAGTGTCCTTAGAGGTCAGAGGAGAACATCAGATTCCCCTGAAATTGGAATTATGGACTAGTAACTATGTGGGTGCTGGGAACTGAACCTGGGTCTTCTGTAAGAGCTGCAAGTGTTGGCAATAAAAAAAAAGAAAATTTCCCAGATCCTTTAAAACTGCTTTGGCTGGGAAAAATATATCTCAATGTTTCAATAGTGAGTACATATATTTAACTTGTGATTTCATTGATATTTATTCTGGCTGTTTCATTTGTTTTTCGTTTGTAGATACTGTTACCCACAGCAACAGAGGCACAGCTCAATTCCATCCTCTAAAGGAGTCTGGAGAGTTCTCTTTTCTCTTAGGATCTCCATTCAAGCAAAACTAAGATTCAAAGCTTCGTCACAGAAAAGAATTTCAGGAGGAACCAGTATGAGGGAAAGATGCAATTGTAAAGACATTTTTTAAATAGGAACCTTAAGCAAAGATTCTAATAGAGAGAGTACAACCTAAGGAATAAATAGTACATACCCACCCGAAAATATGGGTTTTCAGGTAAGTGTCTTTACAAATAGTATACAAAGGCTTTTGTGGCTTTCAAGTTATATTTCCAATGGATGTGAAGAGCTCTTCTCCTATTTAACATAGCACAAAGAATGGCAGTTGCGACAAGGTCATATGGAAGAACTTCCTTCTATACACGAGGTTGTATGGTGGATTTATGGAAGGTATTGTTTATATTTGGCAGTGAGAAAAAAAGTGCTAGAAATTCAAGTGTATACATCATTTTGCCCCTGAGTAAGCATAAGATTTCTTTCCGAAAAACATATATTGTCTTCATGAGCACTTTGGGATTTATTAGTGCTATTAAAGCTTTTGCTTTTCTCAGGAGAAAAAGCAGGATATAAGTTGAGAGAAGAGTCATTTTCCTCTCAGCATGCTTTTCAGCCTATACCACCAAAATTCCCTATCTTTCTATCCTACCAGAAGGTGGAAAACTTCATGATAATTGGTTTCTTTTAATTATGCATGTTTTTTAAGTTGGAGGCACCTACTACTGAAATATATTAGATTAGGATAAATTTATGTATTCTAGAAGCTTGTCATTGTCCCAAAATTATACAAATTAACTCTGTGTTACTATTGATTATTCACATAACAATGTTTTGGTCATTTAATTATATTTGCATACATGTACATATTAAAAAGCTTATTACACTGGAAGAAACGATTTTCATTTATATGTATATTTTACGGCATGTAGAATAATTTTTTGCACATAGTAAGTCTTTAGAAATTTTTGTTTAATTGAACACATCTATTAGTCAGAAATTTATTCTTTATTGTCTAAGTAAGGACCAAATTACAATGTGTGAATGTTTGTTTCCCCTAGTTAGTTTTAACTGTCAGACTGGCATAGTCTAGAATCACCAGAGAAGGGAGTCTCAACTGAGATATTGCCCAGAACAAAATTATCTGTAGGAGTACATGTGGGGAATTTGTCTCGACTGTTAATTATAAGAAGGGCCCAGACCACGAGGGGTTGCACAATCCCCTGGGAAGGTGGTTGTGGACTGTATAAGACAGCTAATGAAACATGGATATGTAAATGGATCAGCCATCAGTGTTTTACTTGCTTCCTGCTTTAAGTTCATGTTTGAGTTCCTGCCTCCACCTTCCATGATGACCTGGAACCTAGCAATGTAAGCCAAATTAATCCTTCCTTCCACTAAATTATTTATCAGCTCAGAGTCTGTTATCATAGCAATAAAGATGAAGCTTAAACAGAAACTGGTTCCAGAAGTAGGGTGTTATGATTACCTGACTATGTTTTTTTTCTGACTTTTATACTTTTGTAGGACGATTGTGGAATGTTTGAGAACTTTGAGCTGGGAAATTTATTACTACTCAGAACTAAATCATCATTCTGTAGAATACTGGACACTGATTCTAAATTGCCACTTATTTCTCTACAGATTGCCGGTAATGCCCTTTCTGAGCTAACAGAATACCAAAGATATATATATCTTCACCACACAACCTGAACATTAAGACCTCACTTTTCTGCCTACCATTGTTGTGTTCATCTCATCTTGAACTCAATTAGGAACAGATCTGGTTGATACAAAGTGTAGAGAACTGCTCTTTTATAGCACAGAAGAGGGTTGTGAAGGAATGAAAATCAGAGCTCAGGTAATAATCACTACAATGACTAATAACAAAGTAAAGATGTAAAATTAACTATTTCTTCTTTGAAAATATCAAACGTTTTGAGAAGAATAAGCAATGTGCACGATTTATGTGAAAAGGCATATTCTTTGAATTGCTTAAATGGCAGCTTAGACCTTTTTGTCTTTCCCCAGGACAAGCTTTGCTTTAATTTTACTTCTTATATTCAATTAATTATCTCTGTATACAAAGAGAAAGCATTGCTATCATTCATAAAAACTCTTAAAAGATAATACCATGTGACTTAAGCATCATTCAAGACTAATCTTGAAAAAAAGTACATTGTTTATAGATACCAATTCCTTCTGTTTGACCAACATACATATTATGTTTATGGTCAAAATCTCTGATTCCATTTTATATACTGATAAAACAATTAGAAAGAATAAATAACACTAATTTGTAAGAAAATAATAAGAGGGTGGGTATGACTATTTCACATGGTAAAGTTTTTTATCATCAAGCTTGACAACCTGAGCTTCATAGGAAAAGACTAGATCTCCTGAGTAAACTGGGAGCAGGGTGACCACAGGAGAGGGTAGAAGGAGAGGGAAGAAGAAGGGAGGGGAACAGAGAAAAATGTATACCTCAGTAAAACCAATAAAAATTAATTAAAGAAAGAAGCCAAATGGTAGAAGGAAAGAATTAACTCCCAGTGCTATCGTCTGTTCTTCACACGTTCACTATGATGCATACAGACACAACATACAGAAAAAAATCATGTCATAAAAAGAAAAAATGATGGGAATTTTTAAAGAGGTATGTTTTCATGGAGTAACCATCATTAAAATAGTCTTTTATGAGTGTGGACATGGTGACACATGCCTTTAATCCTAGCACTTTGAAGGAGAAGCAGGCAAAGCTCTGTAATTTCCAGGTCAGACTGGTATACGTAGTGAATTCTAGGACATCCGGAGTAACTTAGAGATACCATGTCTCAAATAAATAAATTATTTAATTAATTAAATGTTTGGTGTTGGAGGGCTGAGCAGTCAGGTAGATTAATGTCACGGAATAGGGAACACAGAAATTGATTTCAAAGCTCCCGTGGTCATGTGAATAATGTGGCATTTCAGTTCCCTGGAGAAAATATAGATTACAAGCTAAACCATAGTAGTTCAATTGCAGACTGAGTTTGGGAAAAGAAAATGCAGTTAACATTTAATTTAAGTTTAAAACATACTTTAAGCAGATGATTAAATTATATACTCTCAGTGCAAACCAAAAGATAAAGAGAAAACTGCTCATAAATATAGAGTTAAAATGCAGCAAGTGTTTCTGTAATCAGTGTGAGGCTGGACGAAACTATTCTCAGTGTGGGGTGTTGCTCAGGGACAGAGCACTTCTTCAGCACTCTCAAGGCCCTAGTTTGACCCTTGTGCAATAGCCAAATAATTAAATGATTTTTAAACTTTTACCAAATGAATAAATAATGTATTCAAATTTTTAAATGTGTCAAATTCCTTAAAGACATTGAATTAAGCTCAAATGGCTCACATGCATTCAAAATGATAAATTTGTAATCAACTTCATGAGTATATATCTAATGGAATCACTCAGGATTTTGAGCTGATGAAGGTCCCATGTTGGAATGTTGTTCGGATGTCACAGGTTCAAAATCAGAATGATTTCTGAACCACGTGTGTTGTCATTTTGTCTTGCACTCAAATCTGCAAATGATGTAACCATTGCCAGTCTTTGATATAGTCTGTGAAATGCAGTTAAAACCTTACTTGAAAAGACCAAAATGCTGATGTTATAGCACAGAGAGTGTAGATAAAGTAAATCATGAGTTTTGGTCAAGTAGTTTTAGACACTTTGGCATTATTCATCAAAATTTAAAACCAATCTCTTTCACTTAGAACTTTTAAAGAATAGATTTATAGTTATTTATTGAACCCATTTGTAAACTTAAAAATATTATTGGTAGTATTGTTCATGGTTGCAAAAGAACAATTATGACTTGTAGTAATAAGAGTGGCAGGGCTGCGTCCCCGGCACCCAGCTGCCCGCATAGCTTTACCCAAAATAATTTTACGGAAACTGTATTTTTTTAATCACTGTTTGGCCCATTAGTTTTAGCCTCTTATTGGCTAGCTCTTACATATTGATCCAACCCATTTTTAATATTTTGTGTAGTATCACGAGCTGGCTTACCAGGAAAGATCTTAACCTGCGTCTGTCTGGAGTGGGAGAATCATGGCAACTCACTGACTTGGCTTCTTTCTCCCAACATTTTGTTTTGTTTATTCCGCCTATCTAATTTTTTGTTCTATCAGGGCCAAGCAGTTTTCTTTATTAATTAACCAATGAAAGCAACAGATAAATACAAGACCCACCTCCATCAATGACTCACAAAAATGATTATGAATTGAAGGGTAAATATATAAAGCTTTAAAAACTGTATGTTAACCTTAAACATGAATTACTGCATTATTTCTGCCTGTAAATGCATACACATAAAATGTAAAGATCTATAATAATATGAGAAGACATTTACATTTGATAGTTAAGTGAATAGCAGTCTGACAGCAAGTAGATGAGATAGTTTAGGTTCTTGTAGGAAACTTTGTTCGCATATGTATAAAATTTACTGCCAAGTAAAACACAGACATATTTTTCTTTGAGATTACAGACATTTTTAATTTTTTATATTTTCACATAGTTGTTATCAATGAACTTTTACTCATATTGCCGTCATAGATATCTAATAAATTATTGTGAATATAATTATACAAAATAAATTTAATTTGCTTTTAAAGTTTTACAACAAAAAACTGAGAATGGTGGCAATTCTAGCTACATAGGAAGGTAGGAAGGAGAGATCACAAGTTCAAGACACTGTTTTAAATTTAGTTATTTTATTTATGTGTATGTATATGTGTGTGCTGTTTAAGACAATGCAACACATGTATGTTCAAGAAAGTGGTTATGAACCTCCTGATATAGATGATAGGAGCCAAATAGGTCCCCCAGAAAAGAAGCAAGTGCTCTTAACAGCTGATCCATACTTTTGCTCCAAGACTCTATTTTAAAATATAAAGAAGAAGGACTCTCAAGATGACTCAGCCGCGAAAAGCACTTGTTTCTTATCCAAAGAATCTAAGTTTGGCTTTCAGAACCCATATGGTGGCTTATATTCAACTGTAACTACAGTCTCAAGAGATCAAATGTCCTCTTTTGATTTTCCAATAACTCATTGCACATAGGGTAAAAGCATCCATGCAGGCAAACACCAAAGCACATAATGTTAAAGAAAAAACAGAAAATATATCTCTAAACAAAAACAGTTAAAACTTTATACAATGAACAGTGTAGCTTGGTGGTAGAATACTAGTCGAGAGTTCACACCGCAATGGGTTCAATCCTCAGCACAAATCCATTCTAATATAGATACGAAAAAATAGGTTATAATTTGTTTTCAATGGGGAGTCAACAAAGTCTTGCACATTGCTTTGAGGCAGGACCAAGTCCCTCCCCAGTAAATCTCACTAAACAAGGTATCCCTCCAAACAGAATGGGCTCCAAAAAGCCAGTACGGGCAGTAGGGTAAATCCTGGTCTCACTGCCAATGGCCACACAGTCTACCACCCACATTTAGATTGGTTCTATGTTGGGATGGGGGAAGGTAGAGGTGACAGGAGGAGGGGAGGAAGTGGGAGCAGGGCTTGGTATGTAAAATGAGAAAAGATAATTTTCTTTTTAAAAAAAAATATAAATTTGTTTTCCAGAATCATAAAGGCAGCAAAATATATAAAGGTTTTAAGAAATATAAACAATTATGTCAGGTTGCATGCGACTATAGGATAGAAATATTCGGTACCCTGTCTGGAGTCAGAGTGAAGAATAAAACTAACTGTGAAAGATAACTTATCTGATTTCAAACTTAATTAAAAAGAGAGGAAATTATACCATAGTTAATGAACTGCAAAAAATCTTAGTCTTTCATCTAAAAAAAGAACACAGAAAATATAGCTGAATCCAGATGATGGATTACAGTTATTGAGTCAGTTCTCCACATTGATTAAAATAAATACATAATCTCCAATAAATTGCTTCCTGGTACCCCTTTAAGCTGTTTTACTTGAAAGAGATTCTAAATGGAGAAAAATAAGAGCCATTTAAAGTAGGTGCAGGGCCACCTGCAGCTCGGTTTGCTGAAGCAGATGATTAGAGACTCTTGAGTCAAGTGTCTGATGTACAGCATCATGTTTCTGTCATCGTCTATGATTAGAAAGGGGTTCTTCAAGGTAATCTAGGAAGATATGACATTCCCATGGAAAGGTGCCACAACGAAAACTTTATCTGCATGCTTGATCTACTATTTTTGTGCTAAATCAATATAATAACCCGTGACTGCTATTGACATATTGCTGCATTTTTAGACTAGTGCATACCTCAAAACTCATTAGAGAAGCTTCCTCTTGTAGTAGATGGTAGTTAAAACAGAGACCTACAGATAGAGGAAAGAAGAAGAGAAACTTTGGGGTGCTTATCCCTAAATGGGATTCTTTATAACATCCTTTCCCTCAAGGCTCAGCTATATAAGCTGAGGAAGAGGTGGAAAGATTTTAATATCCAGTGATAATGGATGACATCCAGAAAACACTTTCAAGACACAAATACATACATATGAAGTCATAGAAGTTCATTTGCAAGTAATATTTGCCGGGAGAGAAAAATTTGGATTTCTCCAGTGAAGTGACACCACTTATTTCAAATACAATTCAGGTCAGGGCTCATAATTATCAACACAAATCACAGATCCATAGTGTGAATGAAAGAGAAAGAGGAGGGAGAGATCTTAAAAAATAAAACTCGAAGTTGAGGTCAGAGATGATTTGGGTGGAGTTGGGGGAGGGGAAATATGATCAAAATATACTGCATAATGTTCTTAAAGAATAATTAATAACATTTAGGCCAGGTGGTGTTTGTGAACACCTTTTATCCTAGCACTTGTGAGGCAGAGGCAGGCGGATCTCAGTGAGTTCGAGGCCACCCTGATCTACAAGAGCTAGTTCCAGGACAGCTAGGACTGTTACACTACACAGAGATTCCCTGCCTTGAAAAACTAAAGCTAAAAAATAAAAACATTAAGGAAGTGGTAACCAGTTTGATTTAATTATTCTGTCGTCCATTATAACCCATACTATCCTTTAATATACCACAATTTAATCCTACTATAAGTTCTATAATTTTTCTTTGAATATTTATTTTTATTTTACATACATGAATCCTTTACTACCATGTATGCATGTGTATCATGTGCATGCCTGGTGTCTAAGGAGTCCAGAAGAGGTCACTGCGTTCTCTGGATCTGAAGTAACAGATAGTTGGGAGCCCCCATGTGGGTGCTCAGAACTGAACCCAGGTTTTCTGCAAGAGCAGAAAGCACACATAACCCAGGATTCATGTCTCTAGTCCCTTCAAATTTTACTAAAAGGGAAATGTCTTCAATAGCTTTGGTTTATCTTTACAACTTGGACATTGCTAAATGAGTCTCCTGCTAAACACGGACTCTTTTTCATTCACTGAATTGCAATCCACCTCAGCCACTTGTCTACCTAAGGAAAACATTAGCAAGCTCTCACACACTAATTTATATTCACAGAACACATAAGATTGCATTTATCTACGTTTTGCATGTGTCTTCAGAGTGAAGTTGAAAGGGTCCCAGATGAAACGATCAAGTACATAATACCTTCAGAATCCTGAAAGCCATGTCAGTCAGAATGCTGCATATCCATGAGAGGCCAGTAGCTGGGAATAAAGCTAAAGTTGGAAGACTGAGTCTGAGAATAAGGTTAAATAAGAGGCCAGGATAGAGATGTACATTGATAAAGAATGTACTTAGCATGTCCAAGGCCCTGAATTACATTCCCAGCATTGGAAAATAGAAAAGGGGGAAGAAGAGCAGAGGAGTGGAGGGGAGGGGAGGGGAGGGGAGGGGAGGGGAGGGGAAGGGAAGAGAAAGACACATAAAAGAGTGACAAAGACACTCTGGCTGTCTTATGGAAAAGCCAGAGCCAACATGGGGGACAAATGGGCATTATTTTATTCAAGATAAAAATAATGACTTGCTTTGGATTTTCTAGTGAAATTTATCAGAAGAAAAACACTGTTAAATTGTATTTTTAATGCAAAGCCAGCTCAATTATTGACAGATTGTTTGGAGAAATGACTATAATGAGAAATCACAAATTTCTTGGGGCATTCCATATATAAAATAACTACACTTGTTAATTTTATGTCAACTTGATCCAGGCTAGAGCCATCAGAGAGGAGGGTACCTCAATTGAGAAAATGCCTATGTAAGACTGTGCTGATTAGTGACTGATGAGTTAGGGTCCTGATCATTGTGGGTGCTGTCATATCTGGAATGGTGGTCCTGGTTTCTGTAAGAAAGCAGGCTGAGTGACTCACAAGAAACAATGCAGTCAAAAACTCTCTTCCATGGTCTCTGTATCAGTTCCATCCTGCAGGTTCCTGTTCTGCTTGAGTTCCTGTCAGCGATGATCTGTGATGTGTAAGTGAGCTGACTAAATGTTTTCCTCCCCAGTTTGCTTTTTGGTCATGGTGTTTCATCACATCAATTGTATCCCTGACTAAGACAATACCTACCTAGTAGTTTCTCATTTTCACACACTAGATAAATGTAGTAAGGAGGCAACTTGTTTGTCCCAGCTGCCATGAACTGAAATAATCACACAGAAACTATATTATTTAAATCGCTGCTTGAACATTAGCACCAGTTTCTTATTGGCTATTTCCTACATTTTAATTTAACCCATTTCCATTAATCGGTGAATCACCACAAGGTTGTGGACTACCAGCAAAGTATCAGCACGCTTGTCTCCAGCGGGGCTCCATGACTTCTTCCTAACTTTGCCTTTCTCCTCTTATGCTATAGACCAAGACAGTTCTTAATTCATTAACTAAAAAAAGTAACACACAGACAGAAGGACCTCCCATACCAGATAAGAGATGGAAAATAGAGGTTTAACTTAAAGTGGCAGAAACTTGACCATGAGCTAGGGTTAACCATAAAGTTGGAATAAAACTTGATCCCACGATTTAGAAGATATGCCTTTGTGCACATTAAATAAACAACTATGAAGGCCGGGCGGTGGTGGCGCACGCCTTTAATCCCAGCACTCGGGAGGCAGAGGCAGGCGGATCTCTGTGAGTTCGAGACCAGCCTGGTCTACAAGCGCTAGTTCCAGGACAGGCTCCAAAACCACAGAGAAACCCTGTCTCGAAAAACCAAAATAAATAAATAAATAAATAAACAACTATGAGGAAATAGAACATTGTCAGGGGGTGCCTACCTTGAGTCACACATTTTTCTATCCTGCTAGGAAACTGAGGAATAGGTAACAGAGTCTGAAGATGCTTATCAGGAAAACAGTCATTGATTTCAGGATGTGATTGACATCTGGTCTTTGCTACAGGAGATGACTAACCACAAAGGATCTAAGGTGCTAGGCAAGTAACCAAGAGAGGGATTTCAGTCCACAGAGGGACAAACAGTGATTTGGTCCTCAGAACTCACAAGGGAGAGAGAGAAAAAAAAAGATGCTTTTTATTTCAAAATCATAGCAAGAACAGTAGGCAAAAATGTTTAGTGTCAGAGTTCTGGCTAGAAATGACTAAGCCAGGATTTCCTAGGATCTGCTGGCCTATTTATGGATGTATATAGGAAGCATCACCCATGGAATAACATGAAAAGGTAAAAAAAATTCATTCATGTAAAGTCTGAAAGAAGACGATACATAATATAATAATTTACATATAGAAACCTGAAAGGTATAAGTAAGTACAACATATCTCAGGGGAAGAAAGCAATCACACATGTCTTGGCCAAGTCTTTCTCAAGTCCCAACACCTAGGCTAATGTTCAAATTGAATATATGCAATGTATATGTAAGTCCAAATCAACATGATCAAAGTTAGATTTGCAAAGCAGAAGTTTCTTTGGGATAAACAAGGAAACATAATTAGTGGGTAATAATGACTCCATTTTGTCTCATGAAGGATAAAAATGAATTAAACCTGCAGGTCATTATTTTTTTTTTTTGTTTTGCCAGAGTCCTCCTCTGAGCCACATGTACCAATCCCAACATTAAACTTGGCTTCCTCTTCTCTAGAAAAAAGGGGTCTACTCTCTTGTACACCCAGAATCTGCCCCTCCTCAAATTTCTTCCATTCATATCTTTTTAAACTCACTCAGGTGATAAAATTGATATTAGGTGCTCTGTGTAGGAATGGGAGGGGGTCACACTAAGAGACAACTGTGATTGTGAGGGCCACAGAACACTGCAGTCAAAATGCTTTTGTTTTCCTTTCGCTCTATCTATGAGAAAAGAGACAAAGGATATTCCCATTGATTGAGATAAAAATAGCATTATCACAAGGCTGGATAGATAAAATGACAAATGCCTTCTGTTTATTAAAAAGTTTGATTGAGCCACTGAACAATCATAAGCCTTGAAGTTCAAAAGACAATGAGACAAGGTCCTAACAGAGTAAGATAGTTCATGCATTCCCTTCAATGGGTGTAAATACAACCATTAGAATTAGGTAAATTGTGAATGTGTATATTAGCAGATGTTAAATAAAAACAGTTTTTAAGTTACAAGGACAGACTTTTGGAAAAGTTCACTATTAAAATGTAAAACATGTCTCTCATGACATCTGCCTCATGTTCTCAGTGAAAAATCAAGAAAATAAGCACTCTGTTACAAAATACAAAATTATGCAGTGAAACATCAATGAATTGTCAAGTAAAAGATGTTTATTAAAAGAAGTCAGAAATTAAAACTATGGTAAGAACACTGCATGAAGATTAGTCAAAAACTTTAATAAATCTTGCTAATAAAGGAACTAAAGATGAATGCATATATATATATTGATAGCTATTAAAACTGGCAGATGAGTTAAATATTTAGACTGGCTTTGGCCCAAAATCAAAAGTTAATTTTTAAGATAGAATATAATGTACATAAAGCATAATTATAGGATTAACAAGAAGGCTCAACAAACAGATCTTTTTTGAGAATCCTGAAGACTTTAATTTGTTCCCATACCTACATTGTGGATGGCAAGAACCATCTTTCTCAACTTGTCCTCTGATCTCCACTTGAGCGATGTCATGTGCACAAGAATGAACATAAACTATTTGCATTGACAATAGTAAAAAGATAGCAATAACAATCTCATTCTCACATTCCAGTTGTAATAACTTCCTAATCTTCAAATGGGAAATTATCAAAGATAAAGGTGCAAAACTAAATGACACTGATATCCTAGTTGTATTAGGTGTTATCACAATGTTGTCTAAGCTTGTGAAACTGATCATTGTAATTCACTTTTGATTAACTAGAGTTATTGATAGTTTTGGGCTGCCATGATGGTACCGAGAATTGAGTTTGGATTCTCTAGAAGAGCCCAGAGTGCTTTAACCATTGAATCATATTACCAGATCCCAACTTTAACATTTTAATATACGATTCACAAGCAAAAGGAGCTCATAAACATGCAGTTTGTTCAGGGTGGTGGTTGCTCACACCTTTAATCCTAGCACTTGGGAGGCAGAGGCAGTAGGATATCTATGAGTTTGAGGCTATCCTGTTCTGCAGAACGAGTTCTAGAACAGACTCCAAAGCTACACAGAAAAATCCTCTCGAAAAAACCAAACCAAACCAAACCAAATCAAATCAAAACAAAAAAGCAAACAAAACAAAGCAAGTCTGTAGTTCATAAAAAAGAGAGACTATCAAGAAGTTCAAACCTAACTTTTAATGGAAAGAATAGATTAAGAAAACTATTGGAGTAAATAAGACTTCACTTTTTAAAATATTTTGTCCCAATAAAGGGTAAGACCTTGTTTGAGACATACCTAAGAAAATATGATCCTGAAGAGCACAAGAATAAAAGAAAGAAAGGAAGAAATCTGTCAGATACATAAAACTCAATTTTGATAAAAGAAATGGCATACATTGAAATCAGTTAAATGAGAAAATGAGAAATTTGTTGAGTAAAGTATATCAAATAGACCATCATAAAATCAGAAAAAGTGATGATACTTTACATTGAAAAATTATATCCTCATAAACATATTGTTGCCATAAACCTTCAGGTAAAAAAGAACTCAAAATTTCTAGATAAAAATTTTGTACTAAAATTTCACAATGAAAACTCAAAAAGAAAGACAGAGAGAGAGAGAGAGAGAGAGAGAGAGAGAGAGAGAGAGAGAGAGAAACTGGGGAGAAGGGTGTAGAAGATGACCCAGTGGTTAAGAACAATTGTTATTCTTCCAAAGGACCCAGGTTCGGTTTCCAGTACCAATGACAGGTGCCTTACAACTCCTTGTATCTCCAGGTTCTGGGATCTGATATCTCTGGACTCCTTGGATACTGCACTCATATGGTACATAAAGCACATGTGTGTGCCTGTGCACCCATACACATAAATTTTAAAATCTTTACTAAAAAAATGGAACTTTGAAGACACATCTTCCAGAATTTATAAAACTGTATGAGAACAACTTCATGCTCTTTGTCCTTTAAATGCCAATGGATCATTTGGAAAATGAGGCCATACAAATGCCACAAAATTAAATTAATTGATCAAAACTAAATCTGTATGGGCTATGTTGTTATAACATAAGTTGAAAACTAATTATTTGGAAACAAACCATCCATGGCTCATTACCATGGATCAAGAGATTACTGAATGTTTACAGAGCTGAATAAATGAGAATGGTTCAGTAAATATTTGATAGAAACATTTTGCAAAAGTCTGACTTAAAATCAGATATTGGGATATATTATCAATTGGTAGACAGTGATCACCACCAACGCAATTCACCTTTAATGTTTATGAGAAAACACTGTCGAGAACAGATTTTATTATGGAAAATAAATAGTCGTAAAAACCATCCAAATGTGCTCGTATGTAGCAAGGATATGTAACACTCTATAGCCCAAGGCATGAGCTGAGAAGTCATTTCCTTAAATGCTTACCAGCTGCAGGTTTTATTATCCTTAAGATATTTTCCAGTCAGGAGTTGAAAATAATTAAGTCTGAGAGGCCTGAAGTTCACTCTTTAATGCATTTGGTGTGCGGGCCATTCATACAGGACTATGTCAGAAAGGGCTGGGTTGTCAGAAGACAGACGGAGCAGCTTACAGAAACACACAGATAGGAGCCTTATTATGATTTCTTTTCTAGTTAGGGTAAGAAGGTTTATGTAGTAATAGGAGCGGCGGGGCTGTGTTCCACCACCCGGCCGCCCGCACGACTAGCTTTACCCAAAATAATTACATGGAAACTGTATTCTTTTAAATATTGCCTGACCCATTAGTTCCAGTCTCTTATTGGCTAGCTCTTACATATTGATCTAACCCATTTCTAATATTCTGTGTAGCATCACGAGCTGGCTTACCAGGGAGGTTCTTAACCTGCGTCTGTGTCTGGCGGGAGAATCATGGCGACTCACTGACTCGGCTTCTTTCTCCCAACTTTCTGTTCTGTTTACTCTACCCACCTAAGGGTTGGCCTATCAAATGGGCCTAGGTAGTTTTTTTATTAACCAATGAAAGCAACAGATTAATACAAGACCCACCTCCATCAGGTTTAGGATTACCCAGTTTTAATAACTTCAACAAGAAGTATGCTCTGGGGTAGAGGAATGGTCCCTAGATATCTAGTACTTGCTTAATTCCAGAGTGTGAGTCTTATTGGTGGTGATGCAATACGAAGATTCTGTATTCTTTCTGTACAAAGAAAATCACACTCCTGAGATGTTTATTTTCTATCCTTGGCAAATTAGAAGGAATAATTGCTTCAGGGTCAACAAAGCCCCTAGACTGAAAAAAATATTTGAGCGACAGAAAATGAAAAAAGTGATTAATGCAGAGAAAATCCCAGTAGGTGGCTATAATTAGGGTTCGTCCAGTGTCAGAAACTCTTGTTCTTCCCAAGTTCCTTCTGAAGGGTTGGTGATGCTCTAACACACAGTTAGGGATACATTTTCAGCATTTCCTGTCTCAGCCCCAACACACTATTAGCAGCCACCTTGAGTCCTGGCACCCCATCATCTCTCAAAATAAAACATAGTCCTAGCAACACATCCTTTCCCCTCAACAAAACCTCAAAAACTCAACTTTCTCAGAACATTACCAATCCTGGGTAAATGCAGGAATCTCTAGCTGAGGAACACTGTCATATATACCCTGGTATAGATTCACTTACGTGTCAACAGGTCAAATTCAGATCAACGCATCTAGTCCTACTCTCTTACATTGTTTATACAACCTTTTATCAAAAGACTTTATTTTGTACTTTATCCTATGAACTCTAGACACAATTGCTTTTGCAAATACCACAACTCATCAATGGTCTTTGCAATATTGAGATAATGATTGTACTGGTTAGCTTTCATCAATTTGATTCAAACAAGACTCACCTGGGATAAAAGAATATAAACTGAGGACATGTCTTCATTAGTCTGGATTGCAAGCATGTCTGTGAGACTTTTTATGATTAATGATTAATGATTGATATTGGAGGGCACAACCTACCATGGACATTGATGAGAAACTGAGGCACAGGCCTGGCATCTCCGATATTCTGGGTCTCTATTGCAATTTAGGCTACACCTTGACAACAGCTTGCTGGACTCTTTTCTTGGGGCTTCCAGGGTTGAATAAAAAAACAAGCAGAGCAAGTCATGAAAAACAAACCCAGAGAACACTATTCATCTGTGACCACTGTTTCTGTTTTCTGCCTCCAGGTTTTTTCCTTAGGCTCTTGCCTTGACTTCACTTGATGATGGACTGTAATCTGTGAGGTTAAAAAGATCTTTTCTTTTCCCAGCTTCCTTTGGTCCTGGTGTTTTGTTGGTTGAGGCTGCTTGTTGGTTTCCGGCTTCTCAGCCCTGAAATAATCACACAGAAACTATATTATTTAAATCACTGCTTGGCCTATTAGCTCTAGTTTTTTATTGGCTAACTCTTATATCTTAATTTAACCCATTTCTAGTAACTTGTGACTTTAGCTTACCAGGTAAAGTTCCCATAATTTTTCTCCAGCAGGGCTTCATGGCTTCTCTCTGACCCGGCTTCCTTTTGCCCAGCATTCAGTTTAATTTTTCCTGCCTACCTCTATTACCTGCTCAGACTCAAGACAGTTTCTTTATTAACTAATGGTACTCACAGCATAGAGGGGAATCCCACATCAGTGTTACCTAATCAGTAACATAACTAGGTCAAAATTCATAAGACTAGGGATTGCTGTGGTGCGCTCAACCATATGGTTGTTTTGAGGATTGTGAAAGGTTTTTGATGTTTTGGGCTTGAAAAAGATGATGTGTTCTCAGTATATATCAACTGTTATGGGACTTTGGAATATAGCAATACTGAGAAAAGTGCAGATATTGAAAGTCTGACTTGTGATATTTCAGAGGGAAGCAAGAACTCAACATCAGGACTATTCATATGCTACGTTAGATTAAGCTTCTGCAGCTGTAAGACCTTTGATTCACTGGAAAAACTGATATTGGTTATGTGGAAGAGAAGAACCAGTTGTGATTAGTAAGAGACAGGCATCATTGAGGTTAAATGTTGTGGGAAGTATTTTCTGATGGTCAACACACAGATGCTATTCAAAGAAGAAAACAAGATTATATATCAGACTGGCTGCTGGACTTGGTAATGTTTAATATATAAGCATCTCCCATGAGATTTGGGTTTAGTACAACGAAAGCTAAAAGATTTAAGAGATCTTAGAGGAAAGATGAGACTTGCAACTTTGTGTAGGGTTTGAGTCCCTACAGATTTCCCAGGAAGTCATTGGTAAAGGTGTGGCCTTAGCTGCAGTTAACACCGCCACACAGGACTGTGTGGTGACCATCAAAGACAGCTGGGGTTGTGGAATAGAAGCAGCCTGAACCTACAAAACAGCCTGTGCTTACTTAGGACTGCAGAACTGCAGGAGTAGAGCTGCCCCAGCCCTTAGAAGCCAGGATATTGTGAATGAGTCTTATATACCAGTCATAGAACTACACTGCTGGGATTTGGATTAAGTATGATGTTGTGATGGGAACCTCCTTCAATTAAAACATTTAGCATGTTTCTTGCTTAATATTGTTTATACTGTTTGTAATTCTAATTTTTATACTTGATATCTGTTCTTGTTTTATATAGTTTTGTATTGGGTTTGGAACTGTCTTATTTAGACAAAAGAAGGAGATGATGGGGAACCTCCTTCAGCCAATGGCCTTTGAGAGACTGGACCAGGTGGGGCATGGTTTTTGGTGCCAAAAAGTACCACACCTGTGCTAGGCCTCCTTAACCTCCTTATTCTCCAGGGAAAGGTGAGTGCTTTATCCTCTCTTTCCACAGCTCCACAATGCAGGACAGTCAGATCTGCAGCCCCACAATGCAGGATAATCAGACACTATAGGGAGTCATGTCAAAGCAGGAACTCAGTTTATTACTGTGAGCATCAGCTTATATAGGCTAAGTGGCATAGTGTGATATGGGAGTACCTCCAGCCGATGAGAGACAGTCAAGCCCTCTCTCTGACTGGAGAGGAGTCTACCTAGTTTTTGCTGTCTCATCTCCCCTTGGTAGCTTTAAGACTACATTTCAAAATTGAGCCAGGCCAGGCTTTTCTCTGTCCTACAGGCCTCGAGATCCAGGCCCTGAGATAATTTTGGCTGAATACACTTGGATGTTGGACCCGATTCCTGCTTCCTCGTTGTATCAGTGAGTTTCCCTTTTAATAAAGAAAAACTTTAGTATACCCTAGTGTGAGATTATTTGATTTGCATTCCTCTCATCTGATGCATTTTGCATCAATGTTGGTTTTGAAAAAAATTTTCTTCCTATAATATATTCTGATAATGATTTTCTCCTCCCCAACTCCTTCCAGACATTCCTGCCTTGTTTTTATACTCTGGTTCTTCCTTCTTGGATTAAGAAGGCATATAACCTGCTTTGAACTTTACAAGATTTCATTGTTAAGATACTTTGGATTATTTTGAAGAAACACTGATTTTTTAAAACATTGGAAATTTTAAAGATAGGGCTACTTTAAGAAGTTATAATATGATTGATATTATGATAGTATTATAAAATCTTGGGGCTAAATAAGAAATGATAGGCTACAGTTTAATACTAGTGTCTTTGTGTCTCTAGTTGACAAGGGGTCAATCGTGATAGTTAGGTCACTAAAACTATAGTCACCTGGGAAAAGGGAACCTCAGCTGAAGAATGCCCTCTATTAGATTCACCTGTAGGCATGACTATGTGGGCATTTTATCAATTAATGATTGGCATAGGATAGTAATCCCATGGGAGGTAGTGTCCACCTTGATCAGGTGGTTCTGGTCTAGGTAATGGGCCCTTTCCTCTACAAACTTCTTTTGACCATGGTGTTTTCCATAGCAACAGAAACAAAAGAAACACACACACACACACACACACAATCAAAATATCTCTTATACTTGGAATTTTATTTTTAAAGAAATGAGAGAATCCATTCTCAAACCTTTTCCTGATCAGGGACAATACCATTCAGTTCTCCAAGGCTCTGTTCCTCTTTTACTGGATAATTTTTTCCAAAAGAAATATAAATTCTTTTGAAAAATCATTACAATAGACATGATTTTTGAGCTTGCTGCTTTTTATTTATACTTAGACTCCAATTTTATTTTAAAATCCATGTATTCCAAATCTTAGAAGGTGCATTTCTAAGAAGAAATAAGATATGCTTCATTCAATTTTTTCATTTTGACTTTCCGCAATAGTATTTCATTTTTCTTTCTACCACAATGGAGTTATCCTTTGTGTTTTTGATAACTTTGTGCTATCTTTAGATAGATTGCTTTTTAATTTAAAGTTTTAAAGTCAGGGTCTTGAAAATATGTTATTAGCATGAACTGTTTCACCAATGTGGTTAACATTAATGTGAGCCCGATATCTCAGAACTTTTCATTTCTAGTAAAATATGTAGTTACAACTCCATCTTGTTTTATTCTAAAATAATCTTCACATTATGGTAACTCTTGCTGTTTTTATTTTATGCATATGACTTCTCTGCCTGTATGTTTGTGTAGCATAGAAGCCAGAAGAGGGTGTTGGATCAGTTGGAATTCAACTTACAGGTGGTTGTGAATCAAATATGAATGCTGGATACCAAAACCAAATTCTCTGGAAAAATAACCAGTGCTTCTAACCACTGAGGAACCTCTCCATTCTCAAATTATTACAATCTTAAAAAGCCATTTCTATTTTAAAAATAAATATTGTAGAAATATATACAGAAAAACCTTTCTTCTCCAGTGTCTCAGAATAAACTTCCCACTTCAGGTTACTATTTTCAGTTAGTTTTACTTCAGCACTTACCTGGATTCCAAATTCTCTGCTAGCACTCATTTTACTTCAATAGTTCCTTTGTCACATATTTTTTTCTAGAAATTTTGATATAGAAAATGCAAGGATTCTTAAGTAAGCAAAAGGAAAACATTTCTTCAAGCAGCTTGAGGGGAATGTGAATTTTAGAAATAGGGCCAGAATGCTAAATATTCATTAAATGCAATTCTTCTCTAAAATAGGAAATACGGAGTAAAAATTGGAACAGTTTTCTTTATGTAAACATTGACATTTTTTGTTGCCTTACCCATGTGAGGTCACTTCCAGTCTACAGATGTGGGGAATACAGAATGATAGAATAGCTCTGTTGTGGTAATACTACTGTATCTGGAAAAATTAAATAACAGAAAAGGCTAGTTTAGATTAATTGTTAATGTTCCCCTAGGGAGCTATATATCTAAATGTTCTTACCTTGGTCATATTTCACTGAAAAAAAACTGTCATCATAAATTATTGAGGTTATCTCTGAATGCCATAAAGCAAAGAAACTGTGTTTCAACTCCTCCTGTCCATTGCCTGGCTTATGGAGATCTTGAAACCTTTCTTTATCAGGTAGGTGCGAGATATAATAGTCAAACTTACCTTCCTAGGAAAGTTTGAATAAATACAATACAATGATATATATGCAGAAACATCTTACATTTGGGAAGAAGACTATTGAAGATTTATAAGTGCATAGATGCTAGGGATACAACAGAGAGATTGTGAACAATTCCTAGTTGTAGATGCAATGGAGGAGATTAATACACTGAAAATCATGTGTATGTATTTGTGTGTGCATGTGTGTGTGTTAATTTCTATCATCTATTTGTTAACTTCAAAACATGATGGATTTTAAGAGCCATTTATTTGCTGTGTGCCCTTCAAAATAACCACCTTATTTGGACTCACAAAGTGACCTCAGCTTAATTCACTTATGCCATAGTGGTCACCAGGTCATTCTACTTTAGACAGAATCAAACTCAATTACCCACATGTGTCACTGGGGGTTCCCTGTTTAGGTTCCTCTCTTTCTTTTAAATACCCCTTTATGCTCCAGTATCCATACTAGTTCTCTTGCGTGAAATTCTAGGAAGAATGTTCTAAAACAGTGAATTTTGAAATTGTTGGAGAACCCTGCGTTTAAGGTTGCAGCTCACCATGTACAGATAGCTCTCTGATCTAAGTACAAAATGAAGGACTCCCTCTTTCAGTAGGACTTCCCTTCTCTGCCTAACCTTATTTGGAGAGTGTCTTTAAGCTCAGATACTTGGCCTTATTTGAAAGAGGGCTCTGTACAGCTCCCTGAAAAGGCTGTATGACTCAGCACATAAACCCTGCTCTTTCCTCCCTCCTGATAATTATAGGTACCATGTCATGATCAGTGCAGCCCTCTTGCCCATAACCTTAAGAACCTTTATTTACTTTATCCCTGGAACAATAAAATGATCTTTCTCTGTGAAGCTGACTCCTGGAATATCTTTCCACCATGCTCATAGACTACTAAACCCTATTGCCCACTTCTGCTCCCTTTGTCCTCTTGGGCTGGTGGCCAACGAACCCTGAGGGAAAAGATGCCCACGTGAAATTACAAAAACTCTTACAGAGTTCCTTCCTCAATAGCTATTACTTCCTCAATACTCTCAATTAATTACTCCAAGTTGCCAAGGTCAAGAAGGATTTGATGAGGGAGAATACATTGAACCACTATTTAAATAAGATGGAAAACATCCTGACAACAGAAGTTTACCAAGAGGGTTATGCATTGCTGGCAAATTATAAGCAGAAAAATATTTCCAAAAATAATTATCATAGCAATAGAGACAAATACCATGTTTTAATTATTGAGACTATTAACACAAAAGGAAGCATTTGTTCTTCTGTATGAACATTTTATTACAAGATTTATGTCTCATCCTACTTTTCACTCATGTAGAAAAGTATATCATTTATAGTAAATAATATAATTTGCTTTATAAAAATAATAAATTATCAATATGTAAAGTCATTTTTGAGTAAAACGCAATTTCCTAATACTTTACATGCTTCTAAACAGACTGTAACTATGGCAAAATTCTAGGTTTCATAGTGCATTTGAGTTGAGGAATTTGGAAACTGTCTTGAAGATGTTTTAATCTAAAGATCAAGAAGCCTTATGTGCATTCAACCTATTACTCTTTCTAGAAGCAGGAAACTGCGAACTGATAAAAATTTTTGTAGTATATTTCCTAGAGTAAGTCCAGCATTTACATTAGTACTGAAAACATGAAGCCATTTACAAACAACTTGTATCATGTAACTCCTTATTATGATTGCAATTTTGTGCAAATACTGGGTTAATCTAGAACTTCTAAGTGAGATACAAGTTCTATAGACATTTCTGATAAAAGGTTTTCAATTTGGGATTGAAATATTATTTATCATTTAAGATTTTTTAAAATTTAAATTTAAATCTATGTGAATGTACAGAGGGCAGAAGAGTTGCCATTATTGGAGACTGTAAGCTGCTTCACATGGTGGTGGGAACTAAACTCAGGTTCTTTGCAAGAGTAATGTGAGCTCTTAATTGCTGAGCCATCTCAGCAGCCCCAGATTTCAAATTTTAAATTCAAATATTCCAATATAGTAATACATTATACAAGGAGAAAATTATAAACGTATATTTACCTTTTACATATTTTGAGAAAACTGAAGTGGGTATATTTTCAGGTACCTTTTAAAATACCCCACCAGAAATACTGCAGGTTTCTGGTCATGGTGAAGATTTATTTGACTGTAGCATCAGTAGCTTAAAGAGTTTATGCTATCAGGAGACTGTACTGAAGTACAATTTAACTATGTACTAGGCTTTCCTTTTGGGGGCCACCAACCAACTCTCAAATCATGACATGGAAATTTATCATTAGTTTTGCATGCTTGGACTTAGCTTACCTGTTACTTCAATCTGTTCCTCTTTTTCTATGTTTTGCCTCATGGATTTTTAGCTCTCGCTGTCTCTCTCTCTCTCTCTCTCTCTCTCTCTCTCTCTCTCTCTCGTGTGAGTGTGTATCTAAATTTTCACTGTTTTTTTTTTTTTTTTTTGTGTGTGTGTGTGTGTATTTGCCAGACAGCTGCCTAGCTTCTGGCCCTTGGTGTTTCCTTCTCTTTCTCCCTCATTCTCTCTGTTCTCCCTTTTCTCTCTCAAGCCTAGATTTCTCCTCTTGCATATTCTTTCTACCCACAAGCCCAGCCTTATCCTTCTTCTGCTTACCTATTGGGCACTCAGCTTTTTATTAAACCAATAAGGTGCCTTAGGTAGGCAAAGTGAAATACATGCAACACATTTTTTTACATAATTAAACAAATATAGCAGAAAATGCAGCACATTTTTACACAGTTCATGTAGTATTCCACACCAAAACCAAATATAACACATTTTTGGAGTTAAAATAATATTCCACAAAATAACTAGATATGTGGCTAAGTAAAATTATAAACATGTTTACCATTGATTTTAAAAGAAACAGAAAAGAATTACGTATGTTTAATTGAAATTCAAACTGTGTAGTCTGAATCATCTACATACTTTTTAAAAGTACTACAATGAAGTATGATAAAATATCCTGAAATTAAGGAGTAAACTTTAAAACCATGGATTGTTTAGCACAGTGGTTCTCAAAATTTGCAATCCCTCTTGGGTTAGAACAGCCTTTCATTGGAGTCACATGCCAGAGACCCTGAATTTCAGACACTTACATTATGGTTCATGACAGTAGCAAAACTACAGTTATGAAGCAAGAATGAAAATAATTTTATTGTTGGGGTCACCACACATGAGCAGTTTGTATTAAAGGGTCACAGCAACAGAAAGGTTGAAAAGCACTGATTTAGAGGGTCAGTAGGTTTATTTCTTTTCTATTCAAACACTAGCAGTTAGCACATATGTTTATCACTTTGAAACCTCCACAGAGCAGGTTGGAAGTTTTGAGAAAAGGTAATGCTGGATATTTCTCCCAAACAATCGCTGCTAGCAAACGAACGAAGAGTGAAATCAGATTTACCGCCGTGCTTCTGAAGTTTCAGTCTGCCTCCTTGGAATCCCACTCTTTTAAGAACCCAGTGCACATGACACAGGTGATGTGTTTTCTCGCATTCCTCCTAGCAAAAAAATCAGCTTTCTTGCCTGGTATATACACAGCATTTTGTACCTTTCTAGTACCTCTTTTCATCTTTCCGTTAGCAGGAATCCTTGTCTGACAGATTCTGTCATAATGTATTTCCTCTGCAAGCACTAGTTAGTCCAAGCGTGTGTCTTTGTGCATATTCCAATTACATGCTGGAACAAGTTGTGGTACATCATGAAGAAAAAAATCCTCAGCTTAAATATGCTTTCAATTCTTTTGTACAGATGTAAAACAACTATTTCAGAACAGGCCATAGATATTATAGTTTATAATTCCTTTGCAACATTTGTAATAAGTTTAGATATTCTTTCACTAATGAAATACATAAAATTAAAATAAATACCAGTGCAGGTGTCAATATTAAAGACAGATATTAGGATATCAATGCCCTTACTCAATAAATATGAATTTATTTTGAATTTAATATGTTTGTTGTCACAGAAAGCGAAGTGATAATAGTCTGTTATTAGTGCTATTCATCTGAAAAATGCTTGATTCAAAAATAAGAAATGGAAACAATGATAATTTTTCTACTTAATACAGTCCAGGAAAGCCGGGCGATGGTGGCGCACGCCTTTAATCCCAGCACTCGGGAGGCAGAGGCAGGCGGATCTCTGTGAGTTCGAGGCCAGCCTGGTCTACAGAGCTAGTTCCAGGACAGGCTCCAAAGCCACAGAGAAACCCTGTCTCGAAAAACCAAAATAAATAAATAAATAAATAAATAAATAAATAAATACAGTCCAGGAAAACATTCGACAACAATATGGTGTAAATTATCACAGCAACTCAGGAAGATCAGAAAACTATTAGCTCTCTGACCCTTAGCAGTTTGCTCCCTTTGTATCTTGATTCCTATATTCTCATGATAATTGTAATAGTAAAAGAAACAATAAATAGAGCTGGAAAATAATACCAACTCCCTCAAAACAGTAAAGACTTTTAGTAAAAGCAAAGGGAGGGCAAAATCAGGTAGAACACTGAGATATTTCAAAGATGAGCATCATTGATTGCTAACCTAACTTTTAGTTGGTGCAGTTTTGGGACAGTCTCAACTATCCTCCTAGCTCAGATGCAGAACTCTGGGTTCATGTGATCCTGAGAGAAGAATTCAGGCTAAGTGCAGTAACTAGGTAGGGAATCAGGAAAGAAAACCAAAAGGAGCTTGAATCCTGCTAGACATAAGATCGTATATCCTTTCCTTATCACACCTTTCTTTCTGCCCTCTACTAGGGTCGTTACTTTCAGAAAATTCCACGCTTTTTTTAGAACCAGAATTCCGTGTGTTGTATATACATGAAGCAGGCAAAGAAGGGTAGAGAGGTTTCAAAACCTAAAGAGTTGGAATATTGTCTAGATGAACGTGATGGTGCTCCAGGCCTGCTTCTCCCACAGTGAAAGCCCTGAAGAAGCTGGAACTGACTCTAGCCACAGCAATCCACCATATAGTTTTGTTCTCTACTTCCTGTTTTTTCAGAGACTTTTGTTCAGGCCTCAGGAGGACCATTAATCAGGTCCTCCCAAACTAATTACCTGCCTTACACATCTTTTATAGTTTAGTTCCTTTTCTTGCTCAAATTTAGTTTCTCTCTCATGTGACTAAGGAAGTAGAGCTCTTTGTTTCTAAACCCAGAGAATTATTCTGATGAACAAATGAACCAACATAGCCTTAATTTCTTGCAGCACTTGAGGGCTGAGACCAGAGGATTGTGAGGGTATGAGGCCTGCCTGGGCTGCACAAAGAGTCATGTAGAAAAAGACAAGATCTCCTGAGTAAATTGGGAGCATGGGGACTTTGGGGAAGGGTTGAAAGGGAGGGGAAAGGCAGGGAGGGGAGCAGAGAAAAATGTAGAGCTCAATAAAAATCAATAGAAAAAGAGTCATCTGAGTTGGGATTGAGATTAAGTCCTATGAAAAATAAATGAAAGACAGAGAGTTGAAGAGTGTGGAGAAGGTGCAGAAAATCACTGTTTTTTCAACGTGTTCTCATGATCAATTGTTTTACCCAATCCTGTCAGTTCCATGCAAAAGGAGGTCTGGGAGGACCTCAAGAAACACCACCCTCCACCAATCCCACCCCTACAAGGCACCCTTTTCCCTCTGGAATGGCTATAAATTTCCTCAGCCTTCACACAACCATTGCTAGGGAAAGCAGAGAAAGAAGAAAACTTCAGAGCATGAACCTGACTTCCTCTGGGCAACTGTGGTGCAGTGGACTGCCGTGCTCACCATTTTATCCATTTTATGACATGGATTGCTTGCTGTCAAAGAGGATATTTTAAGTCATGCCAAAAAAATAATAAACCAATAATTCTGCAAAAATTTGTGACTGTATTTTCTTTTCAAAATTTTTATGACAAGAATCAACAAGAACCTAGTCTTTAAAGAACCATTCATCTTTTCCTCGCCAGCCATATCCATCCAGATTTCAGATGTGATGAATCTATATGTCAGTCTTTCGTTTATAATCACTGGACACTATTTTTCTTTTTTCTACTCTTTTCACTGACCATTCGGTCATCTTCTCTCTAACCATACTAACCTCAATGTTGTTAAGCCATCAGTATTTTCAAGTATATTATTTCTCTGTATAGACAAAGATTTTAACCGTCAAAGTAAAATTCTATATTATATCTGATAACCAAAAACAGAAAAAAAGATACCATTCCTCAGATATGTAAATATGGTTTATTTGTTTCAAATGCAGCTCTGATTTGGCCCCAAAGGTCTCTACTCATGTTTGTCTTTAACTCCTCTGAATTAGTGTGTAAGAGCAGATCAGAAGAGAAACAGAATGCAGCACATCACAGATACCTCTTTTCCTCCCATTAAAATGGAAATGTTTCAGTGAATTCAATCAGACATTGGGGCCATTCTGCTTGTTGTGTTGTGAACAGATCCCAGCCAATACTTTCTTACTATAGTCAAAAACAGGAAAAATTGACTTCATGGCTGGATGTTTTTCCCATTAAAATAGCTATTTACTTTTTCTTGTTTTTGTAAAAACTGCTTGTGCAAGTTCTTTAGGCAATTTCCAAATGTTTCTTTAATTTAATTAGATTTTAAAAGCACCCAGAATAGCAACACTGCACAAGACAATTTGAATTTAGGACACAGTTTGCCAACAACTCCTGTCCTAAAACTTCACGTTTAAAGATGCAAAATGGTCTTAACAACTGGAATTTAATAATTTTACTCACATTGTTCAGGTTTTTGTTATGTGCTAAGTCATTCTTCTCCTGATTTTCCCATGGCATCCAAATATCTCAAAATTCATCTAGGATGATTTGATAGCAAGAACTTGCTCTTATATGGAATATGCAAATAATATAAATGAGTGGGTCATGTAGATGACTAGAACAAAATAGATAGCACATGTCTGATGAGGTTGTCCTCTGTATATGTGTTGCTTTTATCGGTTAATGAATAAAGTTGCTTTGGCCTATGGCAGGGCAGAATATAGCCAGACTAGAAAAGATATACATATAGAGAGTAGGTGGAGTCCAAGAGTCACAATGTAGCTGTCAAAGGAGATGTTTGATGGAATCTTACCTGGTAAGTCACAGCCTCGTGGCAATATACAGAATAATAGAAATAGGTTATTTTAAGATATAAGAGCTAGCTAATAAGAATCCTGAGCTAATAGGTCAAGCAGTGTTGTAATTAATATAGTTTCTGCTTGATTATTTGGGTCTGGGTGGCCAGGAATGAAAAAGCAGTCTCCACTTACAAAATGGCACCCATACATTTGGGGTTAACGCACGTGGCCAGCCACACACTTTGGATTCGGGTGCTTACATGCCTGCTCAGAATTAAGAGAAAAGTAGCTGAGAGGTTTCCTGTCACTCAGCATCCCCCACCTCTGTATGCAGCTAAATTGGGTCTGCTAGGCATGCACAGGCAGGAAAGTTTGGCAGATTCCTACCACCATATATGAAGACATTTCTAGGCTGTGCTGCACACTGTATAGCAGATTTACCTTTTGCTTAGACAAAAACTGTTTATGTGCTACATGGTGCTTCCCAGAATTGAGGTGGTGAGCACGGCTCCCACCTAGAAGTCCCAGAGCTGGCAGTAAACATACCTTTACCATATTGAAAGGTCCATAGAGGCGAAGCCAGCATCTAGAGCTGCTGCAATCACAGTTTACCATTTAAAAATGCTCCTTGTCAGAAGAGTTTTTCAGATACACAATAGGACAGATACAGACATAAAAGACCTCTAAACAAGACACAGTGTGTTTTAAAACTGTGTGTAGACTTGGGAGAGAGAAGAAAAAGAGTATAGATAGTTATAAAAAGAAATAGCTTTAAAAATGAAGTCTTTAAAGAGACAGTAACAGTAATATAAAAGAGGACAGGCAGTCATAGATAAAAGGAGAAAAAAATAAGTACTGTGAAGAGAGAATACACACAGAGAGTCTGAATTATGTATATTATTGCATTTTATTTGAATTTTTTGACTGAAGAGAGACATTTAATTCTGGGGACTGCAAAGTTAAACCATCATGAAGGTATTTTGACTTCAAAGTTTGGGTCTAAGGACATGTTGCTTTGAGAAAGGGCTTCTGCTTTTGTTTTCACAGAAGATGAGAACCCATGGAATCCTTCTGGGCTAATGTGGTTTGATGGAACAAGACCTCCCAAAAGGTCTCCATGAACCCTAAACATATGTCATTCAACAAATGTGGGAAGCAGATTGGAGAAAACCACACCAAAATTCCCAGAATGGTTGTTTATAATTGTTTATTTTCATTTAAAAGGGGTTGGGTATAAATCATTAATGGTTACAATGAATCTCTTTTTTTAAAAAAATAGGGGAGATAAGATGTAGAGATGAATACTTTACATTGGTATGGATCTTGGTCTACTGATTCAAACTTAAGGTCAATTTTTTATATGTATTTCTTTTCTTGTTTAAGGTATTATGTTTGTGCAGTTCATTTCAAAAGGTAATATATAATTAAAAATTGCAGATTAATAGGTAGCATAATAATAAAACTTGTAGTCATATTATTTAGGTTTTCTAGATGTATTTCAGTTAGATAACTTCAATGCTTCAAAGACCTACATAATATGGCATTTAAAACATTTTAAGAACTTAGAGTTTTCTTAACAGTGAGACATGTCTGCTTCTGGCGGCATCAATTACTTCAGAGAGGTTGATGGGCATTGAAGAAACTATTTATGACATTTGCCTTCAATGTGACAAAGCTAACTAATTTGGACAAGAAACTGCTCTTGCCTGGACTACTTGATGGTGTGCTGTATGACCTGGACATGCAGGAACCATAGAGAAAGTTAGCTTTTTAAAGGCAAAAACTACAAGCCCTTCAGGACCATCCCTGGGGTGGGAGTGGGGGGAGGGTTGGCACAAGTGCAAGGTCTTTGCTCTTTCCCATCCTGCTACGTCAGCTTTTTCTTTGTTTTTAAAGAAAGGTCACTCGGTCCCTGAGTCAGGACACTTTATCAGTCTCCACCAGGTGGCCGGGCATCCTTGTGCTTTGGAATTTCCTGAAGCAGGGGCACTATCTTTTCTGGGAACATGAAGCTAGTCTGGGGTTTTTGATTTTAAAACACTCTTCTATGGAATTCCTTCTCATTCTCTTGAGAATAAGGGATGAGGGTCTCACAATGGCAGAAAGAAGAACTGCGGGTTTTAAAAATATTTTCTATATTTTTATTCATGTGTTTGTGTGGGTGTCTGTGTGAGTGTATGCCCCAATGTGAGTGAGTACCTGCAGAGGCCAGAAAAGAATGTCATGTTTTCCCAAGCTAGAGTTGCAGGAGATCTTGAGGCACCCACTCTTGGTGATGTAATTTAAGTGTGGGCCCTCTAGAAGAGCAGGAAGTACTGTTCACCAATGAGCCATCTTTCTAGCCCTGAAGTGTGGGCATTGGTTAAGAGAAGTTAAAACTCCAAGTTTCTCTGTAAAGACCATGTTTTTCCCAAAATGTGTTTTATAAATGTGAATATTAAAACTACACAGACATATAATGCTGTCACTAGGACAAGTATTATCAAATGCAACCAAGTCTGGTAGTATAAGTACAGGTCAGTGATATAATATTTGTCTATAATGCTGAATAAGAGCTTGGATTTGACCCATGATACTTTTAATAAAAGGTTGTGCAAATAACATGAAGAAATTTTTACCTTTAGAAACTCAAAAGGAAATAATTTTAACTTAGAGGCAGGGTAGGGAGAAAGAAGAGAGATGTATGGTGTGGTATTCCCCTCTGTTTGCTGTGAATATGCTTTATTACCATTGGTTATTAAAGAAGCTTTGTCCATCAATAGTTTAAGAGAGTAATTCCAGCCGGAAATCCGAACAGAAATATAGAAAGTAGGCAGAGTCAAGCCATCTGCTGGCCAGAACCTTACCAGTAGGCCACAGCTTCATGGTGATTCACAGATTTAATAGAGATGGGTTAATTTAAGATGAAGAGTTAGCTAGAAATATGCCTGAGTCATTGGCCAAACAATGTTGTAATTAATATAGTTTTGCATTATTATTCAGGTCTGGGTGGCTGGGAAACCATCTACAGATGTATCTTTTTGGTTGTTGTTTTGGTTTGTTTTTGGCAGACAGTATTTCTCTGTAGTTTTGGAGCCTGTCTTGAAACTAGCTCTTGTAGTCCAGGCTGGCCTCGACCTCACAGAGATCTGCTTGCCTCTACCTCTGAGCATTAGGATTACCAGCAAGAGATGTCTCTTGACAAGTAAAATGAGACAGTGTTGTGTAGCATCCTGTTAGGAGGCTCATCAACACAGAAAATAAACAACTCAAAAATAGCTCTAGGAAGTCTCTGAAACTGAGCAGATTCCCTAACCCCTTTCTTACTTAAGTATGTAGATAGGAAAGAAGAATACTGAGAGTCAGTCTCAGGTAAGTCAAATTGCAAAGAGTTTCAGGTATGTCCAGACACCTGGAAGAAGCAGAGATCCTCCTGGAGGAAACGAAACCAACTGAGCTGCCTGGAAGAGTGCAGACCAGATGAGCAGACTGAAAAGGATGTTCTCCAACCTGATGAGCTGCCTGCAGGCTGTGGCGTGTGCTCCATGTTCACATTTGTGAGCTGCCATCAACTCTGAGGTGGACTTTGGTGATGTTGCTGTGCCTGAGTAATTTCTGTTCCTCGAAGTAATCTCTCACCCAAATTCCTTTAAGTAATCCCCATAAAACTCATTGGTTCACCAAGTCGGACTTTGGAGGTAACTTTACTTTGTTGTCTACTCCCTATCCATGGGAAAAAGGTGTGTGTGTGTGTGTGTGTGTGTGTTGCATTTCACCAGGGAATGTTTGTCATACAATACAAACCCATCTCTTAAGACTTGGTCAGCAGGCAAGAAGGCAAATTTTAAGCACTGCTAAAGTGTTGTTAAAATGTGAAAATCACTGTCAGTGTTACAATAAGTTCTGAAAGTTTATATTGTAAACAATTTTGAAGCTCATTTTCATGTAAATAAGCAGAGCTGTTGGGTTTGGGATATTTTAAGTAAGTCTAATTAGCACTTTTTATACCTTCTCTTGCTGCTCAAAATGACCTGTAGCATTAACAGTTTAACACTAATGAGACTATCATTCTGACAAAACCAGCCACCCTGAGGACTAAAGACAGCCTGAAACAACTAGCAGAAAGATTGGGATTGATTGACCTCGCTCCTAAAGGTACAGCCTTAAAACTGTTTATGTGAGACCTTTTTTAATCTCAAGCATTGATGAACTATTTCTACCTACACAAGACAAGCTCTTCTCTGATGGAAGAACTACTTCGACTGGTGACAACTTAGTAGCTGTTCCAAAGTTCAAGACCTAACGACTGTGAGTGGTACAAAATATTTGGACAAACAAAGAGCTGTGAAGACCCAAATACTCTTAAAGTAGGCTGCTTAGCTATGTCAATGAGATGACTTGGAGACACACTTCTGGGCTACTTTCCCTGGTATATTGAAACATTTAGTGTCCTGCTATATTATTTGTATTTTGATAAATAAATCTTGCTTGAAGACTAAAAGCAATGCTAACATCACTAGAAGTCAGGTAATGGTGATACACATCTTTACTTCCAGGATTTAGGAGACGGAGAAGATGGATCTCTGTGAGTTCAAGACCACCATGGGCTACACAAGATCAATGCAGAAACAAATCTAGGTGGTGGTGACTCATCTTTAATCCCAGTACTAGGGAGTTTTACACCCTTAATCCCAACACTAGAGGGAATATAAAATGAGAGGAGAGAGAAGCTTAGTTTGCAGTTGCCCAGCCTTGGTAGAGGTTAGTTAGACTTCTCTAGTGCCTTGGCTGCTTTACTTTTCTGGTTTTTGGGTTGAGCCCCAATTTATATTTCTGGGTTTTTATTATTTGTGCTACACTGTAGTCTAATAGAGACATCTCTGGAGTGATTTTTCCTTAAATGAATTTAGTACTGTTTTCTGAGCTGGAAACAGGAAGCACCAGTAGATAGCATAGATTGGAGCTTCACAGTTTATCAAATTGCCTGCCTCAGGCAGAAGCTCCACCCTCAACAGATTCTTGATCTAGTAGGAAATAGGATAGTTGCTCAGAGGTTTGAAAAGACCCTAGGTCTTATGAGGATCTGATCTCCAGAATGTCACGAACATTACCTGACAGTTTTACACAGAAGATCCACAAGCTCTAAGTAAAGTCTTTAAATTATACAACCTTCTGAACCCCAACACTGGGTAGTGCCCCTGGTCTTGGGCTTTATGAGTTTTCTCACTAAAATATGAAGAAGTCCTTGTGACCTTGGAAATCTTCTGAGAGAACTTGACAATAGGGTCCTAAACATCTCTCCTTGTTACCCTGGAGCTCCAACTTTCAGGCCCCTACTTTCATCGTTAAAATTTTATTTTAAAAATAATCTTATTTTACATATCAATCTCAGTTCCCTCTCCCTCCCATTCTCCCACTTCACCTATCTTCTTCCCACCACACCTCCCATCCACTCCTCAGAGATGGTGAGGCCTCCCATGGGGAGTCATCAAAGTCTGTCACGTCACTTGAGGCAGGGACAAGGCCCTCTCTCCTGTATCTAGACTGAGTAAGATGTCCCTGCATAGGGAATGGGCTCAAAAGAGCAAGTTCATGCACTGGGGAGAAATACTGGTTCCATTGATAGTGGCCCCACTAACTGCACGAGTCACACAGTTTTCTCCCACATTCAGAGGTCCTAGTTTGGTCTTATGCAAGGTTCCCCAGTCTGGAATCAGTGAGCTCCAACTAGGTCTGTTCAGTTGGTTCTGTGGGTTTCCCCACCATGATCTTGACCCCTTTGCTCATATTATCACTCCTACCTCTTTAAGGCTAGACTCCAGGAGTTCAGCCCAGTTCATAGGTGTTGTTCTCTGCATCTGCTTCCATCAGTTACTGGATGAAGGTTCTATGATGATAATATTGGTGGTCACCAATATGATTAAAGGGGAAGGGCATTTTAGGTACCCTCTCCACTATTGCTTAGATTCTTAGATGGTAGGCCCCCACTTTATAGTGCAAACATCTGGCATGCTGCTTGATAGCTGAAAAACAATTGTTATGGAGGTGTCTAATCTGTTGATTAGCAAGCATCTGGTTTGCCTCATCCTAGCCACATTGTGATGATTCTATCATGTAATACTTTGTATCCCACCTGAATTAGTTAGGATTTTATATTGCTATAAAGAGTTGCCATGGTCACAACAACTTTGATAAATTAAGTGGGGCTGGCTAACAGTTCAGAGGTATAGTCCATTATCAGCATTGTGGGAAGCATGGTGGCACACAGGTAGACATTATGTAGGAGAGGAGCTAAGAGTTCTACACCTGGATCTGCAGGCAGCAGAAAGAGAGAATGAACCACTCACTGGGCCTGCCTTGAGCTTCTGAAACCTCAAAGCCTATCCCTAGTGACATACTACCTCCAATAAGGCCACACCTACCCCAACAAGTCTACATGTCCTAATTCTTTGAAATGCTGTCCCTCACTGTGCGCCTGTGGAGGCCATCCAAACTACTACATTCTACCCCTTTTCTCCCACAAGTTTATAGCCATATATAATTTTAAAATGCATTTTCAAACTTTAAAAGTCTGCGTAATCTATCACAGTATAATCCCTGTTTAAATGTCCAAGGTTCAAAGTTTCTCCTAAGGCTCATGTAATCTCCTAACTATAATACCTTGTAAAATAAAAATAAAAAATATAGATCACATATTTCCAAGATACAATAACACAGGATATATATTACCACTCCTAAAGGGAGGGAAGGGAGCATAGTGAGTCCATGCTGGAACAAAGCAAGTGCAACACACAGCTGGGCATTTCCATGCCTGATGTCAAGGCACTCTTCAGATCTCCAAATCCATTCATTTTTGTTGACTGCAACATATGACTTTCTCTTGAGCTCATTCCACACACAGTTTGTAGTTTTCCTCAGTAAGTATCCTGCAACTCTGGCATCTCCAATATCCTGTGGTCTCCAACGCAATCTAGGCTTCGCCTTCTCAGTTTCATGCAATGGCCTCTCTGGACTTCTATGCAGGAGTACATTTGCCTCACTTCTGGAATCACGTGACTTTCCTTAATTGTTGGGGGGTGTGTTTCTTTCCCTCAGAATATAGTTTTTCCTATATTAATCTCTAAGTTTGTGGAATGATTTCCCACTAGGAATGTATGTTATTTTTAAAACATAATCACTGTTACTCACTTTTATTCCAGTTAACTCAAGGGCCTTAGGGCTCCAAATTGTCCAGGAAGAAGTCTTAACTTGCAACTCAATGGGATTTTTGTTGTACCTTTTTGGTAGAAGCATTTATTTTCCCCCTCTGGCATGAGAACTTCTAGGCCCGAAGAGCACACAGGGAAATACAAAGGATTTTTTTCTTAGTGAGTTACTTGGGATGATGTGCCATTTCATTTTCACCGTTTGGTTCCTGGACTGGAGAATCTTGGCTTTAGAAGAAACAGTACCATGTATTGGATGCTGATTCAAAGCATATACAGCTTTCTGGAGAACCCTGCCCCTGCCAATAAGGTGCTTTAGCAGTTTCTTTAAAATGCCATTCCATCATTCTAGCAAGCAAACTGTTTCAGTACACTAAGAGATATGGTACAAGGAGTGAATTCCATAAGCATGAGTGACTCCTGCTTTTCCTTAACTGCCTTTCCTGGTTAGAATCAATGCTGTGTCGAAGACCACAATAGTGGATAAGATACTCCATAATGGCATAAAAATTATTTACCGGAATGTCAAAAACATAACCAAAATAAGCATATATTCCAGTGAAAACAAAGTGATGTCCCCTCTACAATACAAGTGGTTCATTGTAACCAACAAAGTCATGGCTCTTCACCAAAAGGAAGACTACCATATCGGGACTCAGGGTCAGTCACTGCTTCTGGGAGAATTGGTACTTAGACACAGCCATATATAAATTAGCTTTAGACAAATGAGCATAACCTTCATTTCTGTGTGGCATTCTAGCTGGAGATAAAGGATGACTGTTCATAAATTGGGTCATCCTATATACTTCATTATCAAATTCTTCTTCTAAAATTACCTGATGAAATAAAATTTCCTTCTGTCCATTCAGAGAGATCTAGATACATACTTCTTATCCAGATGTTTTTCTCACCAATTTTATAATACAACTTCAGTGTCCCTGATCAGCCATCTAAACTCCTGTCTACAGCCTATGAGCCAGTAAACAATAGTACATGTGCCACTTTTCCTTCCAACCAAAACTTAAGACTATGAGTTCTTCCTAAAATCCACACCTATTGCAAGGAAGGATCCTCAATGTCCTTAGTAGTTGTACCAGAAAGGTGCTAAAATGCTGCAGCTGTCCACTTATCTGTGTTGTTCTGCATAGTATAAAGAACCAGCTGTAAGCCAGGCATTTGCCTTCTCTTACGTACACAGTCTATCATAATGTAACACGTGTAGCTTCTTGGGAAAGAAGACATTTTAATAGGAGTAAGAATGATAGGAATTTGGGATGCTTCTTGGTGTAACTCACTTGGGCACTCATGACATGCTCTGGCCAATTGTACACATATCACTTTCATTTGATAATAGATTGCTGCTGAGTGCATCCAATTTTCTGGCTGGGTGGGTCAGTTAATGAATACTGAGATCATAAGGAGTGACTCTGTTCAAATGGTAAATTGGTGGTCCATTGTCAAATGTTCAGTTTACACTAAGGCTCAATAAGTGGCCAAGTTCTATCTTCAAAAGGAGAATAGTTTCCTCTCAAAATAATTTACTCTCAAAAGGATATAGTAAGACCCTGCCTCTGAATACTAAAGCTTTCCACTATAATTCATCTATAGGGGTGTGGGAAAGGCAATGATTAGCATAGTTCTTTATTAGTAACTACTCAAGTACCATAGGGTCTACTGGATTATATAGTCCAGGTGGTAGAGCAACCTGCACAGCAGCATAGACCTGCTCAAGAGTACTTTCTGGTTTAAGATTCCATTCAAAACTAAGAGTTTTCTGAATCGCTTGGTATATAGGCCTAGGCAACATACCTAAGTCAGCAATTTGATGCCTTCAAAACCTAAATAGGCTCAATAAGCATTGTGCCTCTTGTTTGTAGGGGATCTGGGTACATTTTTCAATATCCTATCCTTCTGGACTCAGAAATTTCCCTGAGCAAGAAGACCCTTGAATTTTCGTTGTATTTGTTTCCCATCCTAATGAACATATGCTTTATCAACAAGCCCAAACTGGTTGCTATCTCGTGTTCAACTGGACAATCAACATAATGTTATTGATATGGTGGAACAGTGTAATACCTAGTGGAAAGGAAAGCAATAAGATCCCTTGATATAAGTTATTACACAGGCAGCCCTGTATAATAATATTACATTGAGGTAAAACTGCAAAGGTGCCGGGCGGTGGTGGCGCACGCCTTTAATCCCAGCACTCGGGAGGCAGAGGCAGGCGGATCTCTGTGAGTTCGAGACCAGCCTGGTCTACAAGAGCTAGTTCCAGGACAGGCTCCAAAACCACAGAGAAACCCTGTCTCGAAAAACCAAAAAAAAAAAAAAAAAAAAAAAAAAAAAAAAAAAAAAAAAACTGCAAAGGTATACTTCTAGAATTGTGAACTAAAAAAAAAAAATGCTTCCTGTGGTCCATACTGACAAGTAAGGAGAAAAGGGATTAGTTCAATAGCTGTTTACCATCCATTTACCAGGAAATGTGTTAACCTGACAAAGTAAGGACACACATATGGTATATCAGCTAACAGAGTCACTACTTAATTAAGTTTTCTCTAGTCAGTTTTCACATTCTGTGATCTATCTGTCTTCTGCACAGGCCAAATAGAGTTAAAGGGATCTACGGTGGAGAGCACCACCCAGGAATAATTCAAGTCCTTAACGGTAGCACTGACTCCTGTAATCTCTCCAGGGTTTCAACTTTGTCCAAAGATGTTCAAAGAAACCAGCAAACTTCATGACTTTTCCACAAATGTTGAAAGGTTTTATAAAAAGTCAGTAAATTTCCTACACCTCCCAAAAGGTGAACCAGAAGCATCAAATGTTAAGGTGAATGCTTCATGAGTTCTTTAAATAGTTTGCAGGGTGGACTTGAGTGCCTTCCACGCCACCAGCAGAGTCCTTAGGGTCTATCGGGTTGGAGAATCAGCTCCAGATTGCAGCTCACCTGGCCAGGGGTGGGTGGAGCGTTGCTAGGGGTGGGCTGTGCCGGGGGTGGGGCGTTGCCAGGGCCGGGGGGCGTGGCTAGGGTTAGGGAGAGGCTAGGGATCGGGGCCCTAGGGTTACTCTGGGGCTAGGGTTAGGGCGTGGCTAGGGTTAGGGCGTGGCTAGGGTTAGGGACGCCTGTCTGCGCTCTATGCTATGGGCTACCATACAGTTAGCGAGCGTCGTTGGTTTGTCTCACCAGTTTCTCCATGGTGCTTGACACCAACGATGTTTGTGGCATTGCAGACACCGCGATGACAGCAACCACTGCAGCTGTCACTCCAAAATCTCGTTTCTCTCGATACAAGGTCATCTCAGTCTGCTTAGTCTTTTTTGTAATTGGCAGTGGGATGATAGCTGGTTCCTGAATCAACAAGGCAGCAGTGGAGTGGTCATCTCAGCAGTCGCTCAGGCCACAGTTTCTGGAAAGAACAACCAAGAATATCTTTTCCCCCAAAGGTACTATTCCATACTACAAAAAGGAAAAGAGAAAAGAAAGAAAGAACTAAAACATAAACACAGGCTTTAATAGTGCCTGGGCTAGCAGAGAAATATTCCAAAAAAGGTAGGGACTAAACTCACTTGTGTAGGATTCCTTAAAGTAATATTCATAGCCCCAAAAATGTAACAAAGCATAAAGCATTCACAAAGGAAAAGGTTTTATAATAGAAGCCTGTTCTATCGCCATATTGTTTAAAGCAGTTCCAGCTGTATAGTTCAAGGAATAAAAAGATGAATACAAGGAGCAAGCTCGGCTCGCTGATCAATACAAGGGGGTTCCTTACCAGGCTTCACACAGTGCTTTCTGCTTGATTGGGACTCACCAGGAGTCATTCTCAGGCTCATCACAGGATTCTTTCCCATCATTTTCCACACCTGAACATATCACTTTGGTACCCAAATGGGCTTTTCTGTTCCTGGAGGAAAAAAAACAGCTCCTCTAACTCTAGTCAACAGGGGTGTGGGCTCCTTCCACTGTCTTGTAATAAGGTCTTTCCATTGTACCCATCCTAAGGACTGAAAACTTTTATTCCAATGTCTTTCCATGGCCGAGTGATCCTCACAATCCACAGTTTAAAATTTTAGAATAAAATAGAAGCCAATTGTGTATTGGGAGAGAGAATATACTCCCCCGCTATATATTTTTGTGAAATACTGTTTTATAACCATATGCATTCTTTCTACTATAGCTTGTCCAGTGGGGTTATATGGAATACCTGTAATATGTTTAATATTATTATTTACACAAAAAGTTTGAAATTTTCCACTAGTATATGCAGGACCATTATCTGTTTTAATAACATTAGGTAAGCTCATATAAGCAAAAGCCAGCTGGCAATGAGCTATCACATCCTTAATTTTCTCTCCACAATGCAGTGAAGCAAAAAACTACTTTAGAATAAGTATCTACTGAAACATGTAGGTATTTCATCTGGAAAGGGTAGGTGGGTAACACACATCTGCCAAATGTCATTCGGTTTAAGACCCCGCCTGTCAATCTATGGGGACATGATCTCTTAGCAGAGATGGGGGCAGTCTTAACTCCACAAATGCGAGTGCTTGCAAGCACTCCCTACAGGAGTATATGGACCCTTACTGCCGGGTACCATGGGATTAATATTAGACAGAAAACAGTCAGTTGCTAGGGAGGAGTCTGATGATTCCAAGTTTGTAGAGGATAGTGAGGAATCACCGGAAGATGAGAAGGAAATAATAAGTATGGAAATAAGAAATCTCCGTAGAAAACTGAGAAAATGTAAAGCAAAATAAAATTCACTCCCAACTCCCTTGGCCCCACTGGCTTATAACGATGAAGTGTGGTGGTCTCAGTTAAGTAGGGGCTCTAACATTGAACAAAACAAAGAAGTTTGCTTCCGTCCTACACACATGGTTGCGCCAGTAATGGAGGTGCCAGACCCCCAACAACCTGGAGCAAATCGCCAACATTTTGCATTACAATTTTAAGAAATGAAGCAATTGAAGGAAGCTGTTGCTGCATATGGGACTCAAGCACCCTTTACATTAACCATGGTAGAATCTTTCTCTGCTCTGAATTTAACACCAAGTGATTGGTAGCAATTATGTCGTGCTGTCTTATCTGCGGGGAGATTATCTCCTCTCTGCTATATATGGGAGGGGCACAAAAGCACATTGCAAGAATAGTTTCGTGGTTTTGAAGAAAGTGAGGTCACAGGACTTGTAGTGATAAGGTGGGCAGGCTTGCTTTTCATCCTGCCCGGAATTTTCTCACAAGTTGTCTGAATTCTTCTTGCAGGACTTCATTTTGCACTGTGTTCCAATTCAATATAATTCCCAAAAGAAGTTTGTGTTTCAATTTTGAAAATGTTCTTCATATTGGGTTCAGCAATTATACTCAATTAATTTCACAACCTTTGCATCAATGTAAAACAATGATCACAGATATGTTAATATATGGATTTAATTTGAGCATCAATTTATAAAACCAGAAACCTACTAGGAAGGGCTATCAAAATGTCAGTAGAGCAAAAGAAAAAGGAAGCCAGAGGTGGGAAGGGAGGCAATGTAGCTAAAAGCAGTTTCTTCAAACATATTCTATATGCATATTTTTATATACAGTGATTTAATTTTATATGACTATTAATGGATAGTCATTTTTAGCAGAAATTTGTATTTTAAATTGCCTTAAAAGAAATATAATTATCTCTAAATAGCATTTATTTAAAACCCATATTAAGTGCCATTTTAAGGAAATGGAAAGAGATATAATTTGTTCACTAACATATCTACTAGGCACAAAGAAATACAAAGTATGTGACCTCCTGCCAATAAGTAAATCTCTCAAAGTACGCACAGAACTGGAGACACTATTAGATAGAAACTGGGTAACTGTTTTTGAGGGGCACAGAAAGAATGGAAGATATCTTTATGGCATTGATAGCCAGCTCCAAGGGAAAAAGGAAGCTAAAGGGTTTTCTAACTTTAGAGTTAGTTTGCAGAAAAACTCTGGGGCACAATGGAGAGCTTTTTTTTTTCTTTTTTTTAAAGATTTATTACCGCTGAGTAGTACTCTAATATATATATATATATATATATATATATATATATATATATATATATATATATATATATTCCACACTTTCTTCATCCATTCTTCCATTGAAGGGTATCTAGGTTGCTTCCAGGTTCTGGCTATTACAAACAATGCTGCTATGAACATAGTTGAACAAATGCTTTTGTCATATGATAGGGCATCTCTTGGGTATATTCCCAAGAGTGGTATTGCTGGGTCCAGGGGTAGGTTGATCCTAATTTTTCTGAGAAACCGCCACACTGATTTCCAAAGTGGTTGCACAAGTTTACAGTCCCACCAGCAATGGATGAGGGTACCCCTTTCTCCACAACCTCTCCAGCAAAGGCTATACTTGGTGTTTTTGATTTTAGCCATTCTGACAGGTGTAAGATGATATCTCAAAGTTGTTTTGATTTGCATTTCTCTGATCGCTAAGGAGGTTAATAGGGAACCTGAAATGAACCTATCCTATACCCATACTGATGAATATCTTGCATATCACCATAGAACCTTCATCTAGCGATGGATGGAGATAGAGACAGAGACCCACACTGGAGCACCGGACTGAGCTCCCAAGGTTCTAATGAGGAGCAGAAGGAGGGAGAACATGAACAAGGAAATCAGGACCACGAGGGGTGCACCCACCCACTGAGACAGTGGGGCTGATCTATTGGGAGCTCACCAAGGCCAGCTGGACTGTGACTGAAAAAGCATGGGATAAAACCGGACTCTCTGAACATGGCGGACAATGAGAACTGACGAGAGGCCAAGGACAATGGCACGGGTTTTTTTTTGTTTGTTTTGTTTTTTTGTTTTTTTGTTTTTTTTGTTTTTGTTTTTTCGAGACAGAGTTTCTCTGTGGCTTTGGAGCCTGTCCTGGAACTAGCTCTGCAGACCAGGCTGGTCTCGAACTCACAGAGATCCGCCTGCCTCTGCCTCCCGAGTGCTGGGATTAAAGGCGTGCGCCACCATCGCCCGGCACGGGGGTTTTGATCCTACTTCATGTTCTGGCTTTGTGGGAGCCTAGACAGTTTGGATGTTCACCTTCCTAGACCTGGATGGAGTGGGGAGGACCTTGGACTTTCCACAGGGCAGGGAACCCTGACTTGCTCTTGGGACTGGAGAGGGAGGAGAAGAGGAGTGGGGGGGAGGGGGAGAGGGGCGGGAGGAGGGGGAGGGAAATGGGAGGCGGGGAGGAAGCGAAAAATTTTTTTTTTTCAATAAAAAAAAGATTTATTTATTGGGTATAGTATTATGCCTGCCTTCATGCCTGCAGGCCAGAAGAGAGCACCAGATCTCATTACAGATGGTTGTAAACCACCATGTGGTTGCTGGGAATTGAACTCAGGACCTTTAGAAAAGCAGGCAGTGCTCTTAACCACTGAGCCATCTCTCCAGCATTGGAGAGCTGCTTTTCAAATCAGTGGAATGTGTTCAACCAATGGAATTTCTCAGATGCTTTAATATTTTGGATTTTTGTTTCTGCCTTTAGACCTGTGTTTACTAAATGCTTATAATGAGGATCCTGTCAGAATAAAAGGTAATGGGCATTGCTATTGTATTCTCATTCACATGTGTCATTATAATTTGTTCTTATTCATCCAACTGCCAGACTGGACTCTTCCATGCTTCCTAGCTCCCTCTGACTGCTAGTCCCTCCTTGTGTATTTATGTAATATATATATATATATATAATATATATATATATAATTATTCTAGCTTTATTCCTTTCTTAAGATTTGCTCCTCACCTCCCAAGATACCATTTCGAGTTTTATGACCTGCACACAAGCACACACCACACACATACAGGGAATTAAAAGCAGCTCAGGAGAGGACAAATCAGCTTCAGCCAGGCAAGGTGGTCATCCCTGAAACCATATGCACAACTAAGAAACAAGGACTCAACAGATTGCTTACTTGTAAGAAGTGGAAGGAAGGGTAGTAATGTAATCCTAATTTAATTTTAAACATTATTTTTTTTAAAAGAAGTGCTTCAGAGGCTAGGAATACAACTCACTGACTGAGAGAGAATATATATTTTCCAATTCAACATGTAATTAAATTACCTTTCAAGGATTTCTCTGGCTAGAAACTCTTTATAGAGATTCTTTGGAGGGCTGGCACCCCTAAAATTCTGACATCTAGTGACTATGCTGAAGAAAGCAGATAAAATGATTTTTTCAAAAAGGGAGTAGGGAGGTGTTCTAGGTTTTCATCAACTACAATGTTATCCAGTCAAATAATTTGTTAGACTTATTATTTTTAAAATGTTTATAGTTAATTAAGTGGAGCTAGATTTTGAAGTAATTTAAAAAATTGATACATACCGGGCGGTGGTGGCGCACGCCTTTAATCCCAGCACTCGGGAGGCAGAGGCAGGCGGATCTCTGTGAGTTCGAGGCCAGCCTGGTCTAGAAGAGCTAGTTCCAGGACAGGAACCAAAAAAAGCTACAGAGAAACCCTGTCTCGAAAAATCAAAAAAAAAATTGATACATTTAGTAAGCCTGTATAAATCTCCTACTCATACATAGTAATATGCAGAAGGAGGCTTTTTCTTTCAGAGGGAGCATAAGCCTCAGGACTGCCTGTTTGAGACCTAGGTGTGACATTTACCAGCTGTGTGACCATCGGTGAATGACTTTTTCTTGTAAGGTGGAGAAAATAGCAACAATTTTGCATGATTTGTAAGACAGAACAAGATACAGCTAGAAATCTAATATAGAGGCCCGCACATAAAGACCGATGTCAAATACCAGCTCACTCCTCCTATGGCAGACTTGTGTGATAAGCTTTAGATTAGAAAATAAACGACTCTTCTGAGAAACAAACTCCCACCGCTATCAAATGCAAGACTGTGTTCCTTAAGACAGGAAGTTTGAGCCAAGTCCCCAGTTTCCAAGTCAGAAATTCCATCCCTTAGTGCACCAGTGATTCGAATTCAATGTCCCAGACAGAGTTGCTCATTTCTCAACTAGATGTAATAATGGAAAATGTCTACCTTCCCAAGGGCGACTTTAGCCCAGCTGAAAAAAGAATCTATTTAAAGCCTAGGAAATGAAAGCCCTGCTGTTATTGACTATGCAATGAGTAGTTGGTAAATCACATTCTGTAAGATTGTGGGAGTCGGTGGGTGAGAAGCCCAAAGACTCTCGAGAGAGATTTGGCCAGAGAACCTCTATAAAGGCAATTGGATTACTTCTTAAATTGAAAAAAAGATGCATCATTGAGAGAAGTTAGCATCCTTATGGGAAAAGAGGACTCAATGATACCCAGCAGGTTATCTATAACAAGAAAAGTTTAATATGTTCTCAAAATTAAATATTAGACAAGTGTTTTGTTGCAATATACTCAAGACATATAGAACAACATGGCCAAGCCGAAGAAAGCCTAAACTAGCATTTGAAATGAGGAGCTTTCTTTAGATAGGATATATACTTCGCTGCTCCCGTATCCATCCTTCCTATATCCCAACCATCCCAATCCCCCGAGCTCCTCCCATCCTCCCCTTCTCATATTTCTCATCCCATTTCCCCTTTGTCCCATGCCACCTCACCCGCAAGTTCCCAGTTTTTGCCCTGCAATCTTGTCTACTTCCCCCTCTCCATGCGGATGACTATAGGATTTTCTTTGGGTTCACTTTCTTATTTAACTTCTATAGGATCACGCATTATATGCTTAATGTCTTTTATTTATGGCTAGAAACCGATTATGAGTGAGTACATCCCATGTTCCTCTTTTTGGGTCTGGGATACCTTGGGCAACTAAGGAGAGGGAACCTGAAATGACCCTATCCTATACTGATGAATATCTTGCATATCACCTTAGAACCTTCATCTGGCGATGGATCGAGGTAGAGACAGATTCTCAATTTGGAGCAACGGTCTGAGCTCTTAAGGTCCAAATGAGGAGCAGAAGGAGGGAGAACAAGAGCAAAAAATCAGGACCACGAGGGATGCACCCACCCACTGTGACAGTGGAACTGATTTATTAGGAGCCCACCAAGGCCAGCTGGTCTGGGACTGAATAAGCATGGGTTGATTCCGGACTCTCTGAGCATGGCGGTCAATGAAGACTGATGAGAAGCCAAGGACAATGGCACTAGGTTTCAATCCTAATACATGAACTGGCTTTGTGGGAGCTTAGCCTGTTTGGACGCTCACCTTCCTGGACGTAGATAGAAGACCTTCGTCTTCCCGCAGGGCAGAGAATTTGGACTGCTCTTCAGTATCGAGAGGGAGGGGGAATGGTGTGGGGGGAGGAGAAGAGGAGTGGGGATAGGGGGAGGGGAGTGGGGGGAGGGGGCAATATTTGGGAGGAGGGGAGGGAAATGGGAAACGGGGAGCAGGTGGAAATTTTAATTAAAAAAGAATAAAAAATAAAAAAAATAAAAAAAAAGAAATGAGGAGCTTTATTTGCATTTAGGAATTAATCTAGGGATACAACTTGGAGTGATTGTCCAGCATGCATGAAGCATTTAGGTTCAATCCCTAGAGCACACACATGTGAGAACTCACACACACACACACAAACACACACACACACACACACACACACACAGAAATGCACACACAAAACTCATTCCCAGGTAGTAAATACAGTGGCATTAATACCTTCTGCTCACCTTGCTCAGCAACTGTCAAGTACGCATTTGCTTTTATCTGGCTCTCCACATGCATGTTTGATTTTCATCAAAGAGATTTAAGGTGTGCCGATCACCTTGATGCAGGACAGGATATGCATTTCGGCAATCCTATTACAGCATAAGTCCAGAAGGAACCAATCTCATTGCCAACTTAAAACTTTCCTGACTCAGTACTGACTACGTATGTTAGAAACACTGCTTCTCATCTTATTTAGCTTCTTTTCTCCCAGGGGAAGAGTATTTTTGGTAACTGGTCATTTGTCTAATAAGCATTCATCAGATAAAGTTAATCTCAAATTATTTCTTGTAATTTCACCCCTGTAATCTAAAGTAAATATTTTCAAAAGCATACTCCCAAAATATTCAACAATTTTCCCAGAGATACATATCTAATATTTTATACACAGGCAAAAGGAACACTTTTGTCACAATGCAGATGTGTACTATTCGCTGGGACGTAGATAGCATGTTCCTCAAACATGTTAATTTTATATAACCTACTTTACAAGACTCTTCATGTTTTCTTATCAGTAGCATACTTTCCCCACTAGAAATTGTGACTTCTCGCTTTTAAAATTTACTAGAACTATTTCTATGTGTTTCATTTTTATAAACATACTCAATGTGTATGAAGTCAATATCAAATTAGGATTTTAAAACCAGTTTTCAAAAGTATCTTTTCGTCTTGAGGACCATCACTATTAGCTTATACTTATTACAACATGTTTTAGAAGAGGAAATATTAGTGGGATGCTTGCAACATGAACCACTTGTTGGTTATGCAGGGAGTAGTGGATAATATATTAAGGTAGATTTTTGTGCAATAAATGCTGAGTTTTATTATAATAAAGTTTCCCCATTTTTCTTAACAAAGTAATCCTTAGCCATATGCCACACATTTTCAATGACGGGAATATTCACTAAATGACCAGTAAACTGGTGATTCTTGCTGGTCTTTAAGGAGAATTAAAGCATAGCTATGGCAGGCACTGGTTTTAATTGACATTGGCTTGCATACATTAGTGAAAACACAAAGCGTTTACATTGGCACAGGGCACAATGTTGCTCTTTTATTGCTTAGTACCCATTGACGGCATCACAAGCCATGGGTGCTCCTTTTAAATCACTGCTTAGGTGTCACAGGAAATGACATGGCTCAGGAGTCAGTTATGCTAAAATCACCTTGGAGGTTCTAGATATTTTAATGGGTATATTTTATGGTTTGTGTTCATAAACTTCTGAGGCATGTTCCTTGAAATGCACCAATAAAGCTTTATAGAAAATGACATAAATGGCAGAAACTGAATTCTTGAAAATGTAAAATCATCAGTTTCTCAGTCAGTTTTGGATGTTCTGAGCATTCTCAGTCGGCTTAAGCAGTCAGTGGTATTTTGTCATGTTAGATACATCAGAGGTTTCAGAGAATATTGTCTTATTTAACTTGGACTCTCTCATGGACCAAACAGGATTACAAACAGGGAGAACTGGTGAAAAGGAACACAACTGCTTCTGAGACATCCTTAATCAAAACATATTTCTATCACCTTGTTGAAAGATGGTGCTGTTTAACATTTTTTACAGAAAAAGAGCAGATGCAGCATATCCATTTAAAACCTGCCATAGGGAAGATGCCCCCAACATTCAGCTACAAGTCAATAAAGATAGGGCCTTAGATTCTTGTTACATATTCGTTCTCCTTATCCATTTAATAAAACACTAGAGGACCACTGTCTTCCCTTCTTACCATGTTGCTATTTGGAACTTGATTTGTACCTTGATTTCTTTAATCCCCTTATCTCTAAGTGCAGCCTATTGGGGTTGTTGATCTTCTCCTCACGTCATACACCACCATCTACTTACCACAAAAAACTCCCTTTTCAGCAACCCTAGGATATTCATTCAACAAGTCACATGACTGTAGCAGGACTTATTTTGGAAAAAATGGAAAATGGTCTAGCTTTCAACTTGTGCTCACTGGTTTCTTCAACCTATATACTGAATACATTTAGAATACTGAATCAGCACTTTGCTTGTTTGTTTGTTCGTAGTCCCCTGAAATATCTTGGTTGTAAACAAATTCAGGTTGGAGAAAAAGAAGAGTATCTCATCGGATTCATAATGGGCCCCAGTCACCAGAGACGAAGTTAATTGTTCTCTTCCCAACAGGTGACAATGAGCCAGTAAATCTTTTGAGAAAATCCAGGAAATTTCTTTTCTATCCAGCTCTTGCCTCAATATTCCCCTGGAAGGAGTTTACCTATTTCCTTATTTTAAAAGATATTTTTAGTTGCTGTCTTCAGATCTAATTCAAATTCTGCATTTTGTCAATTTTCTAGGAGCTTCATCCGTGTACATAGCCACTCGGGCATCCGTTTCCCATCAGAATCTTCCCCCAACACTCTTCCAGTCTATTTCCTGTAACACAGGGATTTGGCTTCAGGGTCTGAAAGACAAGTGTACTTTGCAAACCTTTATCTTGCATCACTGCTTTGATTAAGAGTGTGATTACACTAGCAATCAAATTCAGATAGGCTTAGACATAAAATACTTAAACCTCCAGAGCTTTGGTATCTACAAGCAACCTTGGTGAATAATGCCTGTTATAAAACAATTACATCTGCACTGAACGTGCACAGGCTTTTTGTCAATATCACCTAAAAATATAGCATATCAGCTATGCACATATAATTCAGCATTATTTATGTAATTAATCCATAGGTACTTAAAGGTTTACAAGATGAGGTGCCAATCATATACAAATACTATACCATCTTGATATGGGATTTGAGCGTCTGTGGATTTGGACATTTCTCTGTGTTTATGTGTTAGTGAATTATGTTTTCTGAGGATGAAAGGAAAAAAATAAGACAATTGATGTGGCAGGCAGAGCAATTTCATTTTACTGTCATCTTGTCTCAGCAGGTACATCTCCAAGGGTACAACTGTATGTAGAAGAGGAGGATTCTTTCTGCATCCACACCTGTTTGATTGATTATTCATGGGTGCCACAGATAAGAGAACAGATGTGTAGGTTGCCTCAACATTAAGGGCCTATAACCTCTGCTTCTCATAAACACTTAATGTCATAAGTAATATGTACAATCATTACCTCTAGCCCAAATCAGAGTTTGTCACGTGAAGGCAGATGCTGTGCTCCATAAAACAAATGAGGAGGGAATATTTTCCTTATTTATATTAGATTCTGTTTTCTAGAAAAAATTCATATGAGAATCTAAGGACTTTTGGGAGAAGTTCTGATTTGTAAGATTGATGATAGCCCTTCTCTCAGAAAAGTTCTATATTATATAGAACTTTATATATATCATTATGGCTTAAATATGATGATATATTCCACAGGCTTATATACTTAGGACTTGATTAGCAGTTGATAAGGTTTGTGGAAAACATTTCTGAGCTAAATGCATTTCATATAGTAATTGTGCAGCGGATCACAAGGGGAAGAATACTAGTGAGCATATTCTACCTTTGCAGATTTGTGACCTGGATGGTAAAAGTCTCAAGCCTCACTCAGGTCCCCTTACAAAGCTGAAGCTGGATTTTCTGTGAAGATAATAAAGCTTCAAGTCATTGCACTGTTCAGTTCTTGTTCATTTAAAATTTTTATAATCTTCAAACATGAGTACTGTATTTGCTTTATTTATATGCTTGCTCTCTCTCCTGTCCAACACGTTCTGTGACCTCCCACTCCTTCTCAAATTCTCTCTCTTTTTAAATTATTGGAACATACACAAACAAATATAACCTGCTAAGTCATTTTAATGTTGATAATATGATTTATGTTTAGGGCTGACTACTTGGAATTAGATAACATATCAATGGATTTATCTATTGGGCAAATTAATAGTTCCTCTCTCAGAAGTCATTAACAGTCTGAGCTCCACAACCTATATCATAAAGGTATCTTATTGTGACAGAGCAAAAGTTCCTCCATCCTGTCTCAGCTGGAGCCATCTTTGGTTTAACTTGTATCTGACCTCTCTTTTTCTATCCCCATTATAAAATGTCCCTTGGGAAAGTACTCAGCCCTATTCTAGAAACTTGGGGTCAAAATGCCCCCAGCTAACTGTATATTTTTGGCTTCTCTTAAACTACTTGCTTGCTTTACCTCCTGCCAAGCAGAATCTAGTTTTTCCATGTTATTTGACTTTCCAAGCTCCCTGTAAAATACATTCCAGGCTACTCTGGAAGAAGGGTTTCTTTCCAGGAAGTCACTGGCAAGCTTAATACAGATTTTTTTTTTCTTCCAATATGGGCAATGATGAACATCCTCCCTAATTGCTTTCAGAACAACTACATAGTCATTAGAAGGCACTGTGGGATTATACAGAATTTCTGTAGTTAAGGTGATGTAAGGATCATCTGCATTTCTCACGACAGAACTGAAGTTTCTCTGAAGCCACTGTAAGGTGTCAGGTGTTTGCCTTGAAAAACAACCTGTCCCAGAGCAGCACCCCTGGCTTCAGCAGTAGCTGTTATTTCAATGGTTCCTGGGACTGGGATGAAGTCTCCTCTCAGAGTCTCTGGCTAGGGAACAAATTCCTCCCAGTGTTACTAAGATGATCAAAAACACTCTGAACAACAGCGATATTTAATCTTTATTGTAAACTTGACAGGAACAAGCTTCTGGGTGTGTTTATGATGGTGTTTGGAGAAATGTTTGCCTGAGGAGAGAATCTGGGTTGCACCATCCCATGAACTCTGGTCCTGAAATAAATTAGCAGGAAAATGTGACTTTATTACAGGTATTCTCTGTGAAATGCCTGACAGTTGTCAATCAAGCAAGTGACTGTCTTCATTTGAGTGTTTCAGTCACTTAAAGAATTTTAAAAAGTAAATGTCTTATAACAGCATCTTCCTAATGCTTAAGCCCTAAACTAATATCCTTAGGAAGGGTTTTATCCCATTGACTTGTGTAAGACTGGTGAAATTGTTAGTCAGCGATCCAATTGTCATGTAGAGCTTTCTAAAATGGGAGATTACTCTTATCCAGGAGCATTCTAAATTGCAGAAATTGAAGAATATATATTTATAAATCATTTACAAATCTCTTTCCAGTGATAACTATCTAGACAATTTTATCAGAGTTTATTTGTGCAATTCAGATATGGAATAAAATAAATAATTGGTTGTCAGAAATATAAATTTTGCTTTCATTTTTTTCTAGATGAAATATCAAAATAATAAGAAATAATACTAAAAATTACAAAGGTGGTCTTCAAAAGATATGTATTTTATAAAGGGAGAAATATGAACCATAGATATGGTTGCTTTCATTAACTATAACTATATTACTTTTTGGGTTTTGTTGCATTCATAACAATTTAATTAGCTCTATGAAAGTTTAATTATTATTAATTATTAATTTTATTGCTTTCCATAAAATCTTAAGGTTCTTACTGCCATGATAAAATGCCACAATCAAAAGCAAATTGGAGAGGAAAGGGATTATTTAATTTTATAACTCTGACATCACACATCTCTGAGGGAAGTTAGGATAGAACTTAGAGACATGAACTGATACCCAGGCCATGGAGGAAAGCTGCTGCCTGGCCTGCTCCTGGTGGGTTGCACAGTCTACTCTTTTATGTACCCCAGTACCACCTGCTCAGGGCTGGCACCACCCACAATGGGCCAGACTTGCCTAGAGGCAAATCTCATGGAGGCAATATCTCAGTTGAGATTTCCTCTTCTCAAATGATTCTAGCATGTGTCTTGCCAAAACACATAACTATTTAATCATATGTATACATGAGTTATATTACTTTTCCTAAACATGCTAGGGGAATCAGAACCCTTAATCCACCTGACCAAAATTATTTGTCTTCATGTAGATCATTCAAGATTCTATTATTGCTCTGATGAAACACTATGACCAAACAAATTTGGCGAGAAACAGGTTCATTTGGCTTACACCTCCACATAACTGTTTATCATTGAAGGAAGAACTCAAATGGGCCAGAAAACTGGAGGCAGGAGCTGTTGCTGAGGCTATGGCAGGGTGCTGCTTACTGACTTGCTCATCGGGGCTTCCTCAGCCTGATTTCTTATAGAACCCAGGAGCACAAGCTCACAGATAGCATCACCTACAATGGGCTCAGCCCTCTCACATCAATTACTAATTAAGAAAATTATTTCCCCTACAGGTTTGGTTCCCGCCAGATCTTACAAAGGCATTTTATTAATTGAGGTTCACTCCTTTTAGACAACTTCAGCTTTTGTCAAGTTGGCATAAAACTATCCAGCACAAAGATTTTCTGTGTGAAGAACTGGGCAAGGCAAATATTTAGTGTGTTGTAACATAAATGCTTTAACCACACAGAATTGGGGACAGTGCTGTGCTGATTAGTCCAATGAAGAGTGAGCACCTAGCCTTTCTTTGGCTTTCTGAAAGAGAACATTTATTATCCTTTATTCAATTATCTATTTTCTAATAGATCCTTTAGGGATATCCAGGCTGCGATCAGTGTGTGAGGAGACAGAAAATGAGCTAGTTGAAAGGGATGTCTCCAGTTTTGTCATTCCATTGTATGATGCTAAAGATAGGGCTTGTCATTGACTGCTTGTCTTGTGCTGCATCCTTTGAAATATTTGGCAACATCTTAAAAACATTTTTGGAGTATCTATAGTATGTTCTATTACAAATCCTAAATCCATAATAAACCAATTCCTTGGTAGTTGACTAATCATGGTTTCTCCATTTTATAAAAAGCCAGACTAAATTATATGATCTTAAAATAGTTCTTATCTAACAGTTGGTCTCATTTTGTACAAGGTAGACAGTTGGATAGATGATGATATTTTCTTACAATAACTCCTAAGTTTGATGCCTCTAGTGTATACCTTTTCTTCTAACTGGAACATTAAAATTCATGAATTATAATCTATTTGTATTTAAAAGAAAACAATTTCTGGAAGGAATGTGTGTTTGCATGTATGTAATTAAGTACACAATCTGAAGCTCAGTCTGTCCAGCCCCAATTGCATGGTAAAAGCTGGATGTTGTTTGTGAGCTACACCAATATACTCAGCAATGTAATTCTAAGATCAAATTCCAAGTCCGCCTTATTATTTATTCATCTTTGAAAAATTTCTAACACCAATTATTAACAATTGTATGTCAAGCACTGTACCATCTAATTCAGTTCAGAAACGCTACCAAAGGACACAATTCTCAGTTTTATAGAAGAACCCAAGGCTCAAACCTTAAGATACTTCACCTAAAATTACCAACACAGGCTGTGGTGCAGGCATCCGCATCCACACTTTGCATCATACCTTGTAGTGAACTCAGGAAGAAGAGAGGGCAGAGCAAACATTTCTGATGACAATCAATTGCAATCATGAAGCACATGGAGAATTTTTAGATTGTGATGACTGGGAGTTATTTCTAAGAAATTAAGCCTGATGAATAATTAAAACATTAATTTCCCTTCTCTATGTATTAATATCAATGACTTGGAAGCTGCCTTTGTACTTTTTGAATTCTGTATTTATTATTTTACTACATATCCTGTTCTTTGTAAAATTATATCTATTTCATTTCTCTGTTTATGGAGCTTTGGGTATAACTGGCTCTACCTTTAAAAAATGCAGGAGGCTTGAGTGGCACCTTAAATATAACCATCTGGTGAATGATTTTCTGGAATCCATTTATAGAATCAATTTAGAGCTGAGTACACTATAATTTTGAAGTGTTTTCATTCCTGGAAAATGATAATTTTATTTTCGATATTTATGCATGAAATGGTTTATGATTGTGTGCTTCCATTAGTAAATGTACTCCTTCCTTCTCTCCAACATTTATCACAAGTAAATATGTCTATCATCTTGGCTATTCCTTTTATTCAATAATTATGATAATTGCTATTGATTTTATTAATGCATCAGCATTCTAACTTAATGTTCAGAAAATCACATTTAAACTCTAAGTGGTTAAAATAGAGAAATACTTAAAAGTGCTCCACTTGTTTGAGCATTGTGCACTTACTAAGATACATTTTAGCTTTGCATAATGCTTCAAACCTTTGTAAATAATTTGGGCAAGGAAATTAATTCAGGTCAAGGTAGCAGCTTCACTTTATTATGCTCCAGTCTTACTCTTTACAGCTTTCAGATGTCTGTGTCGAGAGCCAGTCATTGATCCCATGCTCATTTCTGGATTCCAGCATTGAATCTGTCACAATGATGTTTCTTGGTTGCTTAATATATTTCCTCCTCTTCTGTTCCATATTAAAGACAGACTCTTCATCCTGTCTCCACTCTTTTCATATTATAATATTTTAAAATTAAAAACAACAAGTGTTAATGTTCTGATGAATCATGAATCTCTACAAAGTCATGCTGCATTTAGCACATAACTGCCAAGAATGGAAGTAATCTTTAAGAACAAATTTATAAATATCTTATATTAGCTAGCCTTATAAATGATAGCTTCAGACATTCATATACTGTCTTTACTACATAGATGATCATATATCATTCTTCCTGAAGGAGACTAAGAGCTTTGGTGATGTCAAGCAAGTCTAGATGTCATGTAGGTGACAGACATACCCTGTATACAACATTTAAGAGACACAAAGTAGTCACTTAAAATGACACAACCTATTTCAATGCCAGCGATAAGCATGATCATGCATGTGACCATTGTACTAGATGTTTTGACAAACATATAACCAACACCGCTGAATATTTCTCTTGCTCCAGCTTCCATATGGCACCATTATAAAGCCCTCAGTAAATAAATTATTCCTAATATTTACATAAATATTTAAGAACACTATAGATTAAACATAATTCAAATCCCTTCACCAATTTTATAGTTAAAACACAGCAAATGGATTCAAAGATCTTAGGTAAGCAAGATGACAAATGTAAATTTTGTTAAAATTTTATGTGAAATTTGGAAAGAGTAAGTGATAGAACTAAAACCTTCACAGGAAGAGGTGTGAAGAAATGTTCTGTTGTTTACCTTGCCATCATCATTTTGTCATTGTTTTACTGTCTGTGCCAAAGCAACACATTAGTGAGTACCAAGGCAGTACATTAAATATGTAGAACTTTTATTAATTGAAAATAAATGCATAAAATAGAAACACTTAGTGTCTCTAGTATCACATGGCAAGTTAAAGAGCAGGCTTCCCCTTTGAGGGTGTGATAGAACATTGAATTGCAGCAGTTCAGACAGGATATAAGGCAGGGGGGATTCTAGGATATCTTATCAACCATACTTTCTCAAAGAAGCTGATAGGAATTGTGAAGTGTTGAAAATAGGTTGGGAAGGCAGAAAAGAGAGGGCTCTAAGGCATCCTGAACTCAGAAATTGCTTTTGTAGGTTGCAATCAGCAGGAGATGTTGTCAAATGCATCTGGGACCACATTGCTGTTTTCCAAAATGATTTACTCACCATACCACACACAAGTGTAGAGGAAAGGAAATTGGACATTTCTTCCAAGAAAACCCTAGACTACTTCTCCAATTTTCTTCCATGACTATATTTTGAAATCATGACAGATGGAGTGAACCACAGCCTGGTAGCCTCAGGCTCATCTGTGGGAAGCTGTTGTTCCAGCAATCTTATGTACTTAAGCATATCTCTAGCAGTTAGGGAGTTAAAATATCTAGAATTCTAGAAATTCTAATGGTAAGGGCATAAAAAATAAATTTCTTTTATTGTTACAAATTCTCATTTAAGATGTCTAAAAATGAAAAATCCTTAATTTTATAACCATCAAAGCATCATACAACCATTCCAAAATGGAGTTCTGGTTTTGAATGGGATAGTCAAGATGGAGGAAGGACAGAGATGAGAACAGTAGTTTTATAATTTTTACTTGATATTATCACCTAGAACTGAGCTTGTGTGTGGTGTGTTTTGCAAATGAGATGGACTTTGCAACTGGATGTGCCCAAATTCTAATGACCACATTGCCAGTTAGTCTGTGGTGACACTTTTGTCACACAAGTGAGTTTACTTTTTATTCCTGATGTTGGACCACAAATATTTAAATATCGTTTATACCACACAGTCATGTCCATGAACTTTTGCATTTTTAATCAATATTATATGCGTCTCCATTTATATCATCCTTAGATATTTGTACACACAAATACAAAATGAGAAATTAGGAAATATTTTTACATTCAAAACCCTGAGCCTTCCACTTTATTTCAATGACTTATTTGCTCGTTTATTCTATCAGTGACATATTGCATCTGTTTTCCTCTGGAGAAACGTGTCACACCTTTTGACTATTTAATTCCAACACCTTGATGTTATTTCTATTTATGCACCATGTTTTAAAATCAATTTCTTTAATTTTAATGGTAATATATTGAACATCTTTACATAAATTTTAAAACTTAAAATACCCTGGCTAAATACACATATTTCATCTTATTTTGCACTCCTTGGAATTTTTAAGTCTATAATTAATTTAACTGATTTTTTTTTTTACTGAACAAACAAAATGACTGTTAAGCACTTAATAACATGATGAATTCTAACAATAAAAGGAAGAAAATTTCTGATAAGATATTAGATTGGATCTTCAGATATTAGATAGGAAATCTATCCCTTTGATTTGTCCAAGGTAAAGCTTGTGCTTCTCCAAATTTGAATGCATCACCATGACAGCAGCATGTTATCAGCATCCTGGCTTTTCCATGGGTTCTGTAGCTATTGGGAATTTCTGTAATTGAGCAAGACAGGTAAACGTCTCCTTTGGTTTTACAGCAGGATTAGTGTTGCATGAAGCAAAGAGCTTTAAGGGAGAAAAGAGAATGCAGGTATCTCTTAACTGTTAGAAGTTCCTTACTTCCTATTCCCATTGTTAAGCTTTTTTCCCTTGCCCTCTCTTTCTATTGTGTCATGGTATGCAGCCCAGGATGACCTCAAACTCTTAGTCGTTTTACCCTAACCTTCCAAATGGTATCACATGCATATATCATCAAACATTATCACTTCTAGATACTTAATATTTGAAATACTATTTTATCTTATTTCCTACCTCCCCACAATGATATTCAAACTCCTTTAAGGTGGGTATTTTAGACATTTCTTTACTTGATAAATCCCTAATTAATAATTAACAAATGTGCCTTGAAAAACTGAAATAATAAAGGCTAATGGGAGGGCAATATTTGCAGTTGCTTCTGAAATGTGGATGAATGTGGATTTGGGGAATTTCCTTCCTTCTAAATTCCCCCACATACCAAACCTTTTGCTATTTTTTAAGTTCATTGCCTCTTAAATTTTTTTTGTTACAAATATACAAATATATGAATGATGTGTATATGTGTGTGTATGCATGTATGTTTGTAATATATATTCGTACATATCAAAATACAAAATGCTTAGTCTGTGTAATGTTACCTACATATATGTTTTCAGGAATGTTGGGTGGAAAGCTCCATTTCAAGCCCCCTCCCCTGGTAGTTGCCTCAATCCAAACTCCACCTCCAAGAAAGCCCTCCAAACAGTGTCCTCTCCCCCAGGGAGGGTCAAGACCACTCCCACAGGTTATTTAAACTGCTCCCCCCCCCGCAGAGAATGAACGTGTGGTCTTTCTGGTTCTTTGTCCCCCTCTCTATGTTTTTCTGGGGGTAGGGGGTGGAAGGCGGCACCCTGGAGCGCTGGCATCCGTTAAACCTGGGCTTCTCCTTATTCAGTTTGATTTGGTCTGGTTTGGATTATTGTGTAGGCAGAGAGACTTCTCAGGCCAAAAAAAGTTACACTGACCATTTGGTATTGGATAACTAATGGGTGTGCTCTTCCCTGGGGAAGACTATTTCTCCTGCTCTAAGTGTTTTGTAAAGGTCAACTTTTCAAAGCGTTTAGAAAAGCCTACATTGCTATAGTTTATGGTCTTAATAAAGGATATAAAACATAGTCTATGCATTTATTCTTCCTAGCTCTGCAGGTTGAATTTTAGATTTGGAGATGACAAAGTTTTCAATTTTTGGTGAAAATACAGAGGCTGCCAGAGTGATAATCAGAGGTGACATAAGAAACTTAATTATAGAACACAAACTACAATCCAAGCTGATGTGAAGCAATAGGTTTGGGAAACTTATTTTCACTCATTTTTAAGCATTTCTGAAAGTGACTCAAATCTTGATCTTATTTTCTACTCTACTCTTATACATGAGATTCTGTTTAAATACATCAATATGTCTTTCCGGACTCTGGGTGAGGCCAGTGGTTGACCTCATCTATCTTCCTCACTCTCCATCTTAGTTTTTGAGACTGGGTCTTTCACTGAACCTGGAGTTTGCTAGTTAGTTACACTGGCTGGCAATGGACTTCAGGAATCTTCCTGTCTCTCCTTTCCCAACACTATGATTACTGGCACATGCCAACTCCACTTGGCATTTTACATGGGTGCTAGAGATCCAATTCAATTCCTATGTTTACACAGTATGATGGCTTGAAAGAAAATGCCTCCCAAAGGGACTGACAATTAGGAGATATGGCCTTTTAGAGGAAGTGTGTCACTGTGGAGGCAGGTTTCAAGGTCTCATATAGGCTCAAGCCATACCCAGTGTCTCAGACAAATTCCTGTTGTCTGTGAGTCAAGATATAAGAACTCCCAGTTCCTTCTCTAGTACGGTGTCTGACTACATGCTGTCTTGCTTCCCACTATGACAATAATGGAATAACCTTTGAACTGTAAGTGAGCCACCATAATTAAATGATTTTCTTTATAAGAATTACCATGGTCATGGTGTCTCATCACAGCATTAGAAACCCTAATTAAATGCTTTCCCAATAGAACCAATTCTCTGGCTTCCTTCTTTGGTTGTTTATTGGACTTTCAAGTTTTAATAGTTTGTTTAGACACTTTCCCTCAATAGAATTTATGAGAGTTTCAAGAGTGGCATGAAACTTTCAATTAAATTTCTTTCTAAAGCACAAATTTAGTAGGGATTTGCATGTGACCTGTCCTCAGAAAAGTGCTTTTGTTCTTAAGCACAATGTCTGATTTGACTACTAATAGCTACAGGTGACTACTGAGCAATAGCAATATAACTAATACAAATTCAAATGTGTACTAAATTAAAAATAAACACATAGTACTTAATATTTATAGTAGGGAAAATAATAAAATACATCATATTAGGTTTTTATATTCACTATATTTAGCAAAACAATCATTTTGATTAGGTCATAAACTTTTAATGGGACAAATATAAACATTTATCAAATGCTTTTAAATATTTAAACAATGTTTTCATTTATTATGTTAACAAATACAATACAAACCCAATTATTTGAAGATTAGCTTTTAATATATATTTATTGCATAAAATAATATCATTATTATGACATTTTTGTGTAAAAATGTATTTTAATTTTATGTACTGTTCCATTATACTCTCCTGTGACACTCTGCCCTTGTCACTATTCATCACAAGCAATTCTTCTGCTTTTAAGTCAGTTTCTTTTTATTAAACTTTATGAAAATATTTGTTTAGTTTAAAAAAGTAGCTAAACTTGTTTGTTGACAATGCATTCATGTTCACAATGTCTTCTAATTACTCTCACCCTTCTCCTTTTTCTAACTCTTAGAATTATCTCACCCTCTTCTTTGCTACAAATTCCTTTTCAGCATTCATGTGGTGTTATTTAATATTGTAGCCTCTTCACTTGAGCCAAGGTTGTGTGTGGTCATTGCTTTGGCACCATCCACTGGAGCCTGGTGGGCTCTTAAAGTTAAGATTCAATTCTGCATATGACTAAACATATGCCTTTTTTTAAACTTCTGTATCTGGATTATTTCATTTATAATAAGATGATTTCTGTTTCCATTTACTTTGTTGTGAAGTACATGATATCTTCCTTCATTTCTCTTTAATAAGAATTTTTAGTAGTATTTTTGCTAATTCTTTATACATTTCATACATTACATTTTGATTATAACCCCTTCGCAAACTCTGTCCATATTCAGGACCCTTCTCTGCCTTTCCAACTTTTTGTACTCATTTTTTTTTGTGTGTGTGCTCAACCGTTAGAATCAAGTCTGTGTTCCCATATACCCTTTGATGTGTCATCATTCACTACAACTTGGTCAGCCTTAAGAAAACCGACTGTTAGGAAAACACACCTTTAAGAAATCGACTCTTAGTTGAACACATGCCATTGTAATATGATTGAGCATCTTTCGGGTATATGCCCAAGACTGGTATTGCATTTGTTTATCTGCATTCGTAGCAGCATTATTTGTAATAGCCAGAACCTGGCAAGAAACTAGATGTCCTTCAACCAAAGAATGGATAAAGAAATGTGGCACATGTATGCATTAAAGTACTACTTAGCAGTAAAAAACAATGACATCTTAAAATTTGTATGCAAATGGATGGAGCTAGAAAAAAAATCCCGAGTGAGATAATCTAGACCAAAAAAGATGAACATGGTATGTACTCACTCATAAGTGAATACTAGCTAAAAAGCAAAGGATATTGAGCCTACAGTTCATGATCCTAGAGAAACTAAATAACAAGTTGAATCTTAAGAAAAACATACATAGATCGACCTGGACTGGGGAAATAGACAAGATTGCTTGACAGAATTGGGAGCATGGGGGTGGAGAGAAGGGAGAACAGAAGAAGAGGAGAGGAGAAGGGGAGGAATGAGGAGAACTTAAGGAACAGGATAGTGGAGAAGAAGAAAGGATAGGAATGAGAACAAGGAAAGAGATATTGTGATTGAGATAACCATTATGGGGCTAGAAAGAAACGTGGCACTAGAAAAATTCCCAGGAATCTACAAGGATGATCCCATCTAAGACCCTAAGCATTAGAAGAGAGGGTGCCTGAGCTGGCCTTACCCTGTAGTCAGACTGATGAATATCTTAAATGTCACCATAGAATCTTCATTCAGCAACTAATGGAAACAGAGGCAGAGACCCACATCAGAGCACTGGACTGAGCTCCCAAGGTCCGTTTGAAAAGTGGGAGAAGGGAGAATATGAGCAAAGAGTTCCAGACCTTGATGGGACAGCCACTCAAACAGTTTACCCGAGCTAATGGGAACTCACCAACTCCAGTCAGAAAGGGAAGGAATCAGCATAGGTGCAAACTAGTCCTTCTGAATATGGGTGACAATTGCATGGCTGGGGCAGACTGCAGGGCCACTAGCAGTGGTGACAGGATTTATCTCTACTGCTTGTGCTGGCTTTTTGCAAGCCTGTTCTCTTTGGATGGATAAAGCATAGATAAAGTAGGGAGGGCCTTGGACCCTCTCCAAAGCAGTGTGCCTTACCATCTCTGAGGAGTATTGGGAGGAGGGGTAGATGGAGGAAATGGGAGAGGGGGAATGGTAACTGGGATTGATATGTAAAATGAAAAAAGATAGTTTGTTTTCTTTTTAAAAATAAATACATAAATAAATGAAGAGTTAAAAAAAATAAAAGAAGAAACAGACCCTTCCATTTTCTTTTTCCAGCAGCTACCAAATGCCAGTATCTGCTCTGCTAGGGAGATGGTAGCCACCTTCCCTCTCCATACTGGGAACTAGCCCGGCCTGAGCAGGTTTGGTGCAGGCTGTCATAGACTGTGAGTCCATGTTTTCAACTGTCCTGCTATGTCTGGAAAGCACCGTTTCTTTTCAGCTATCTACCATCTCTGCTCTTACAATCTTTCTACTGCCTCTCTTATAATAATCATTGAACATCAAGAAAAATGTATGATATACATGTCTCATCTATGGCCAAGACTTCGATAATATCTGCTCAGTCCGTATAATACTATCATATTAATGATTCCAGGGTTTACAATGTGGTATTGTATAACCAAATAGTATTTTCTTCTCGGAGAAAGATTATCTTTCCTGTTTTCAGCATTCTTTAGTTGTTTGTAGTTTTCTGTGTAGGCCTAAATCCTAGTGAGCTTTCAAACATCTACATTAGCATGTCAACTGTTCTCTTGTTCAGCTTCCTGAAGGCCATCAGATTGGTGAGAGATTTAAGGTGTAGTTTCTGACATTTTTAGGGGCTGCAACCTCAGAAATCAATGCTCTGGCCCTCTGCCTTTTACATTTTCCCTTCTTCTTCCACAATGATCCGTAAACCTTAGATACAGGAGTACTGTTGTAGTCGTATCAATTGGGACCAGGCTCCATAGCTGCATTTTGATTGTGTTTTGTTTTCTATAATGGTCTTCCTCTGTTGCAAAGAGAATTTTTCTTGATGAGGGGTAAAGAATACATTTATCTGTGGTATAAGGACAAATATTGATAATGTAGTTAGGCATTATGCTCGTTTAGTAAAATCATGGTTCTAGGTTCTTCTCTAAAATCCATGAGTTTAGCAGCTTTGGGCATTCGGATGGATTGCTGGTACCCTAAATGATTTCTCCCTTGTTGAGAAGGTCATAAATTTAATTAGAGTGTGGTAGGCTACTGCAAAGATATGTATGTCTTTAGCCCACTCTGAAGGTTATTGTGCGACAGGGAATACAATAGCAACGGTTTCCAATATTTTGGGAGTCTCCTGGACAACTGTGACTGAGAACTCAAAAGAGGATTTCTTTTGCATGGCACTGAGGTTTTGTTAAATAGTCTCTGGTTCTTAGATAGTGTATTGTTAGCTCATATGGACAAATTTCATTTGAACTGTGTATGTGTGGTAGTTTGAACGTAATTGGCCCTATAATCTCACAGGGAGTGGCACTATTAGCAACTGTGGCTTTGTTGGAGTGGAAACGACCTTGTCGAAGGAAGTGTGTCATTGTGGAGGTGGGCTTTGAGGTTTCCTATGCTCAGGTTACCACCCAGTGTCTCAGTAGACTTCCTTTTGCCTGGAAGATGTAGTTCTTGCAGCTCCAGCAGATTGTCTGTCTGTATGCAACCATGCTAGCTCTCATTATGATAGTGAACTGAAGATCTGAAAACATAAGTGAGCCAGTGCAACTAAATATTTTACCCTATAAGAATGGCCATGATCATATATTTTTGGCAGCAATAGAAAGACTAAGACATTATGTATGCTAATATATAGACTTAAATGTATGGTATGTTTTTTATTGATAAGTAGTTAATTGTATGATTCCTTATGAAATGTTTGGTCATACTTACTATTATTTTACCCTCCTACCTCCTTGTTGTATATTTTCTCTCCCTATCTACTCCCTAACTCAAACCCCTCATATTTTCTATTTCCTCCATTAGGTAACTTATACACTGCTATTTCCCCCTCTATTGATGCTTACCCATTATGGTTCCCAAACTGGTCCCTTTTATTTTGCCTAAGTTCTGCAGTTCCTGTATGATATGAACTCACATCTGAATATGTGGAGAGAGAAGACTCCATTGAGAAGGAACATTCATTGCTTGCCTATCTGAGTATGCATTGGCTTACTCAACAAACTTTCCAGTTCCACCTATAAGCCTGATTTTCATTTTTCCTTATAGAAGCATACTATTCCACAGTGTAGTTGCACCATCAGCAGATGAATGATCTTAGATTGTTTCTATTTCTTAGCTATTATAAATAAACCAGAAGTCAAAATTATTTAGCAAGTATCTGTTTAGTTCTTGGGGCATATACCAAGTTGGTTCATACAGCAGGTTTAGTTTTAGTTTTATGAGAATTTGCTTCACTGCTTTCCAGGTTGTCTGTACCAACTTCAAATCTCAATAACAATGAATGAGGGTTTTCCTTTCCTCCAATCTTCCCCATCATATGTTTCCTTTGTCTTGTTGATTTTTTTCCATTCTTACCTGGGGTAAGATGAAACATCAAAGTTCTTTTGAGCTGCATTTTCCTAACTGTTAGAGATGATGAATGGTTTCAGAGATATTTCTTAGACAATTCTTTTTGAGAACTCTCTATTCATATCTCAGATCCATTTTTGAATAGATCTTTTTGATCCTTTTTTGGGCTCATTTTGTATTTTGCATATTAATTCTCTGTAAGACATACAGCTGACAAATGATTGTCTATCATCTGTGGGCTTCCTCTTTACACAAGATATTTTTAGCTGTACAAAAGCATTTTAATTTTATGAAATCTCACTTGTCAGTTGTTGGTCTTAATTCTTAGACAAAGGAAAGTCCTTTCCTATACATATATATGAGGTATTGCCTAAATTTTCTTCTAAAAAATTCAGTATTTCAGCTTTCACAGTGAGGAACTTACACATTTGAAGTTAATTTTTGTGCAAAGGTAAGGACCTAATTTCATTCTCTTAGCATGAGGGCATCCAGTTTTCTAAGCATAATTTGTTGATGATATTTTACTTTGGCCGATATATATTTTTCGCATTGTTGTCAAGTTATTAAATGGCTGAAGGTACTTCTACTTGTGTTTGGATCTTTAATTTCATTCCTTTGGAAACAATATTTGGGTTCCTATACAATATTGTAATTTTTTATTAACATGACTTTGTATATAGATTGAGGTCTATCTAATCCCTCCAACATTGTTCTTTTTGCTCAGGATTATTTTTGAATATTTAGTTTTTTGTGGTTCTTTATATAATTTAGATTCTTTTCTTTTTTTTCTATTTCTGTGAAGAATGAGATGGTGATTTTAATTGACAGTGTATTGAATCTCTAAATAACTTTTGATAAAAATGCCATTACCTGAACATGAGATATCCTTCCATCTTCTAGTTTCTCATCTTTCTTCAGAATTTTAATTGTAGTGTAATTTAATTGCTACCTTGCTTAGGTTTATTCCTAACATGTTATTTTCTTTGGGGCTATTGTGAAAGTGAGTGTGTCATGTTCTACTTCACTGTGTATTTGTTGTTGGTGTATACAAAGCTAATGTTTTATGCAAGTTGCCTCTGTGTTCTATGGCATTGATGAATGTGTTTATCATTTTTGAAGTTTTGAAGCTTTCTCATATAAATTTTGGGAACACTAATGCATAGTGTCAGGTTGACTGCGCAATTATAGTTTGACTTTCTATTTACAGCTCTTAAATATCCTCCTCTTGACTATTATTGCTGTTAGTGACTGAAGCATAATATGCAAAAGTGAGATGGCTTCAAGTTTTTCTTCATAAATTAGGATAGTGCTACCTGCAAGTTTTTCATACATAGCTTTTATTGTGTTGAGGTGTGTTCCCTCCAATGCTGTATTCCCTAGGACTTTACCATGAAGTCATATTGGATTTTTGGTCTTTTTGAGATGATGATATGATTTTTGTCTTTAAGTCCATCTATGTGCTTTACTACGTTTGTTGACATGTATATGATAAAACATTCATACATTTCATAGATTAGATCAACTTTGTCATAGTGGATATTCTTTTCATTATATTTCATTTGCAAATATTCTATTGAGTATTTTTAGCTATTTACTCATGATTATTGGGAATTTGTTATGTTCTTATCTGGTTTTGATATTAAAGTGATATTGGCTTCATGGCAGTTTGGAGATGCACCTTTTGTTTCTATTTTTTAAAAACATTTTAAAGGGATGGTTGTAGATCTGAAGTCTGTGCTGCAAATCTTTCCGTCCTTGTCTTTTTCTTTTCAAGTTGTAAGATTTTTATTACAATTTCAATATAATCATTTATTGTGGGTTTGTTTAGTTTTTATTTAGTTATTTATTTAGTTTTCTTAAATCAATAGAATACAGGCTTTTGAAGTAGTTTTTATGATGTTTTGAATTTCATTGGTGTCTATTTTAGTGTTTTTCTGTTCGTGTTTGATTTTGTTAATTTGAGTCCTTTCTTGCTTTATTTCCTTTGGCTAGTTTTGTCAAGAGTCTGCTAATCTTTCTAATCATCTCAAAGAACCAGCATTTAGATTTGTTGTTTATTTGTATTGTTTCCTTTTTTCTATTCTGTTAAATGCTGCTCTAAATTTTATTATTTATTGATGTGTAGAAGGTTGGATTTGTTTTGTTCTTGTTTTTCAACTTTTGAATTGCTTCATTAAGTTATTGATTTGTGCTCTATTCAATTCTTTTAATATGCTTTTAAAAACTATAATTTTTTTCATCAACATTTATTTCAGAGGTATTGTATTTGTTTTCAATCTCATTTAGTTTCAGAAATTTTATTTTTCTTTTTTGGTTTCATCTTTTGATCTATTTACCATTCAGTAATAAGATGTTTAATCTCTGAGTTTGTTCATTTACTACTTTGACTAGTAAATTGGGAAGTAGCTGTTATTCTAATGGGTTTTCCTTTATATGTGACTTGTGTCTTTTCTCTTGTAGATTTCAATACACTTTCATTTTTCTGTATATTTAATATTTTAACTCTGATATACGTGGGGATTTTATTTTCTGATCTTGTCTATTTGGTGTTCTGTGTATTTCTTTTACCTGTATGGATATCTCTTTCCTTACTTTGGGGAAATTTTCATCTATGCACTTAGAAACCTGGTCTATGAGACTGACCTGGAATTCTCCCTCATCTATTCCTATTATCCAAAGGTTTTGTCTTTTGATAGTTATTGATATTTCTTATATGTTCCTTTCTTTTGTTAAAAAACTTTCTTTATTCCTTTCTTATTTGGTCTAGAACCTCTATTTTTTTTTTAATTCTAATAGTCTAACTTCTGCTTGATTCCTTTTACTTTTAAGGCTTTCCTTTGAATTTTATCTTTGGGTTTTGGGTTCTTTAATTGTTTATTTTAGTTTCTAGTCATTTTCAATCCTTCTATACCTATATTGAATTCCGTGTTCAATTCCTGAATGGTCTTTGTTATTTCCGTCATCCTTTTGTTATTTTAGGGTATTACTCAGGCATTTATTTCTCTTAATTGCTATTGCCTTAATTTCATTTAGCTTTTTCTTTATGTATTTTTCTTTGTTTGTTTTTCAAGAGAAGGTTTCTTTGAAGCCTGTCCTGGAACTGGATCTTGTAGACCAGTCTCCGCCTCCTGAGTGCTGGGATTAAAGACGTGCACCACCAATGCCCAGATTTCTTTGTGTCTTCTTTAAACTCCTTGAATACATTCATGGAATTAACAATTGTTTTTTCAATTCTTTCCTCCCTGTAATTCTCATTGGCAAACCTTTCTGCAGGACTAGTAGGTATAGACACGTTGATTGTCATTGTCTTAGTTAGAAGCTTCTGCAGCTGTGATGAAGCACCATGACCAAAAAATAAGTTGGGGAGGAACGGGTTTATTTGGCTTACACTTCAGTGTTGGTGTTTATTATTGAAGGAAGTCAGGACAGGAACTCTAACAGGCCAAGAGCTGATTCAGAGGCCATGGAGGAGAGCATCTTAATAGCTTGTTTCCCAACACTTGCTCAGCCTTCTGTCTTAGAGCCCATGACCAGCAGGTCAGGGATGGCCTCACTTACCAGGGCTGGGCACTCCCTCATTGATCACTAATTGAGAAAATGCCTTATAACCAGATCTCATGGAGACATTTTCTCAGCTGAGGCTCCTTCCTCTTATGACTCTAACTTGTGTCAAATTGACACACAAAATTAGCCAGTACCACTGTTCTTGTAGATGATAGTCAGTATGCCTGGAAAGGAGGATAAATTCTTTCCTCCCTTCACAGCATTTATAGCCTTTTAAAATATCGTGAAAGCTAGACCTCAAAAAGGAGGCTTTTACATTACATTACCTCAGAACTTCTGAACCTCAATTAATCTGAAAATAAATTTAGGATCCTAAGACCTGGCCACATATCAAGGATGTGAATTTTCTATCTTTATAATTATAAAATGAAACTGGAGGGTTTTATGTACTAGAATGATATATCATATTTAGACAAAGAAGGTGTTTTGTTTATTTACAGGATGCACTTTCTAATATTTCCCCTATTATTCAGTACTCTCTTGAGAAAAATGCCTAAGAGAAAGTTATGATTTATAGACATTACAGGTATTATTCAATCTTTTATGAGCACTCTAAGAGATTCTTGGGATTGCTCAATATACATATTATTACAATGTTTAACCTCATGTGTATGACATTTGATGAATTTTACATAAAATATAAATTCAGAAAATTGGGTTCAATTTTATGACAAAAGTCAATATTTACATTGATTTTTTCTTGAAGAGATCATTTGAAAAAAATTATTGCAGATTAGTTGTGGGTCAAATTTATTTCTTAATTGAATTTTTACAGAAAAACTGTGAATTGACTACAATAAATTCTCCTTTACACAGACTAATAGTGGATAGACAGACTGACTGACTTTAATGAGGCCATTTAAACAGGCAAAGAATGAAGCAGTGTTCATTTACAATCCAAAGCCAATTGTCTTGTGTGTCAGGGATCAGCCCTAATCCAATTTCATTTAATTGGTAAATATTGTTGATTGAGTTCAGGACTCAGTCAATTTATGCTTTTGCCTTATTTCATCATTTATTTAAAAACATAGTAAAAATGTCAAAAGTTCTGTCTCTGGTCATTTTATTCATCACGAAACGCTGGATTCAACAAAGAACATGGAACATTGATTAAACCAGTTTTTCCTAAACTATGTTCTATGTAGTATTTTTGATTGTTTTGTTAAAGCAAAACCTGTTTTCTTTTGAGGGAAATAAATAACATTATGTGAATTCTCTGCTTTTACTACTATTGTATTTCTCAGATTTTTGATATTCTAGCATGTATCTTGGCAACATCCTAAAATAATTTATGTGTTAATTTTTTGTTTTTCCATAATTTTTGTGGTGTTTTATAGAGGATTTTATTTTTAAATTATGGTAGAAATTTGATAGCAGATTTTTTTTATTTAAATAAAACTTCATCAACGAAAGTACTGCATGTTTATCCCAAGTGTCATTTAAAAAATAATTTTCAAGTCTACAGAAAAATTAAGTAATTAAGATCATGGCTATGAGGATGTACAGTTATACTTTCTGCACTAATGGAAATCCCCAGAAACATTAGAATCAGGTACAAAGTTTGTAAAATATAATGAAAATTTAGTTAACAGACTGCTCAGTGCATTTAATCTCACACGTCACAAAACTCCAAATGAGAAAATGCACAGTACATTTAACATCAAAGGCTGAACCCTCCAAATGAGTTTCTGTGCACTGGCAGCTTCAAGAAAAATGTTTTGCTGATCACTTTCCAAGCAGTGCTGCTCCTTTCCAACCAGCGCTTCTCTTTCCATAATGAAGACATCTGATCTTATTCTATACATTTTGCTCTCCTTTTATAAAAGGGCTAAACTGACGCTGAAAGATGAACCAGCCGTTAAGAATGAGTATTGCTCTTTCAGAGGACTCTTACTGAGTTCCTAGTTTCCATATTGGGTGGCTAAAAAGCCCCATCACTCCAACTTCAGAAGAACACAGTAGTTTTGGCCTCTTCAGCAGCTGTGCATACACACATACACACATACATAAACATAATTAGAAGCAGTAAAAATAAAACAAGGCAATGAATTTCAAAAAGGAATTAGCTCAAGAAGATTTCTGACAAATAATCATCCACAAAAAAAGGTGATATTAGAAATAAATATAGCAAAGTAAGAAAACCACAAGAATCGGATAAGGTCATTAACTCCAAAATTTAGTTCTCTGAATGACAAATAAATAAGCAAATGAAACAATGCAAATTAAGACTAAGTTAGAAAATAGCAATGCCATTAGAAAATAACAGTGGATAAACAATTTGCAAAATGAAACAAAAATTTATGAAAATAGTGTATGATAAAAGTTGTCATTAAATCTCAAAGCTTAAAGAAAATTAGTTCTTAAAATTATAAGCCAATACTTATAAACCATGCCTTACTCCGTCATCCTCAGAGAAGCTTCCTACTGCAGGAGATGGGAATAAACGCAAGACCCACAGTCAGACAAAATCAGAAAGCAAGAGACCTTGAACACTCAGCCCTAAAGGGGATCTCTCCATCAACGTCCTTGGGGTTTGGGAAACTGGAAGAAGAGGAGCTAAAATGAAGTCACAGAGACTGAGGTAGTGTGTAGGGCCTACATGGAAACAGTTGAGAGTCTAGAGATGACAGAAATGGACACATGCAACCATCCCTACTAAGAAACTATCTCTAATTGATAACCACTTGCAATGGAAAATTTAGTTTCCTCTAAGAGAGTCTCACTGGAGAAATAACTACTCTTAAGTGTAGACTGCATGCCTAGATGTGGAGGTCCAGCCAAAAATAAACTCAACAGCATCTTTGAAGGTTTTTCAGCAGGGGTCTACCTTTAAAAAAAGAATATTTTATCTTATTATCTTTAATTTAATTTTATTTTTTTCTTCTCTCATATTTACTTTGCAGGTCCTTTTCATGTATATTTTCACTTTCAATTTAGTATTTTTATGGGCTTCCTGAGTATATGAATGAATGGGTCTCTGTTTGTAGAGCCTTCTCTTGGGCTCTTTTCCTTCTGTTTCTTTCGTTGTTATGGTTGAATTCTGATGTGTTAGTTTGTTTATTTTAATATAATTTAATTTTGTTCTATAGTAGCTTGTGTTTGTTTTCTGGTGAGACACAGAAAGGTCATAGATCCAGATGGGAAGTGAAGTGGGGAAGAACTGGGAGGTGTAGATGGAGGATATATTATTTGAGAAAAAATACCTTTTTAAATAAAAGATAAAAATATTGATTTATTCTTAGATACAATTTGTTCAAGTTGGAAAAATATGTTAATTCTAAAAAGCACTTTAAACATATTAAAGTGGACAAAGTCATTTCTGAGGTGCTTAAAGTTCCCCTTCATAAAGTTTTAAAACTTGATTTTGTAGAAAAGTTCATATTCAAGAACTTATGAACCTTAACTTTTTGTAAGCTCCCTAGATAATAAAGTGTCCTTCCTAAATGTACTGTAACACTGTAGAAGAACAAAGGATGAGAACGAATGCTTCAAGTTAATACTAATCAGAATAGAATGTGAAACTCTTGTACATTTATTTCACAGTGTGATTAAGGAATATCTCAGAAAATTTAGACTATATTTACTTGAAAACAAACAGTCATTAATGTAAAGAAATATTGTGTTAAATACTTTTACTGTTATTTGGAAATTTTATACAGGTTTTTTTTCTCAGATCTAACTCCCTCCTATATAAAGATAATTTAGATGAAAACACAAAATCATTGTGGAAAGGCAGATGGAAATGTGCAAACTCAAGGATGACTAAGAAAATCAAGAGCAAAGCATTTTGGCAATTATTATCAGGACTTAACCTCCTTAGGTTGTTGACTAAATCACATCTTTCTTCTGTTCTCTTTTTTTCCCTTTCATTTTTTCAGACTTAATAAATAAATGCTAGAAACAATTTCTTTAATTTTACAATATCAAAAATTCTTTAATACCCATTTTGTATTATACTACACATAGAAAGATAATTTTGAAGAAATAACAAACAATTAAATCCAATCAAAAATGAATAAAATACTAAAATTATCATTTCTTTATTTAAAAAATACAAATGATGGTGTAAGCACAGAAAAATACCAAACACAATTAATTATTATGAGAATAATAATTATATTATTAATTATAGTTTATCAAAACTATAGTATGATAAGATTTGGTATCCATCAGTTTAGCTATTTGAAACCTAGGACTACATGTCCAGTCGTTGTCTCATCCATAGTGGCCTGGGGCTCTCTCCCATAGATCAATAAATAAGAAATACCCTACACGCTTGCCTGATTTTATGGAGACATTATCTCATTTAAGGCTCTTTTTCTTTGATGACTCTAGTTTATGTCAAGTTTACATAAAATTAGCTACTTGAGATTTGAAGAGATTTGCACATAAGCATTATTGGAAGATAAAATAATACAACTACTATAAAAAATGGTGGCCAGCTTCTTAAAAACTGAATATGACATTGTTACACCATCTAAATTCATTATGTTAGTACATAATTTTGAAAGAAGTAAACAAGGGCCTCAGTATCCTAATGGCTATAGATGGCAACGTTTTCCAAACTAAAAACACATTTGTCTGTTGGCCAATGAGTAGATACACAAATATGATGTAAGTATACAAGAGGACGATAGCCTTAAAAACTAAGATAATCCTGAAGTATGCTATAAAATTGGAAGATATTTTCGAAGTGAGGTGAACCCCAAAGGACAACTATTATACCATCTCACTGAAATGATATATGTAAGTCAGATTCACAGATATGAGAATTAAGATGACAGTAACCAATACACAATGGAAATAGGGTGTTGTGAAATAATCCTTGTGTACAGTGTGAAAATATGTCATTGCAATTGGCTTAATAAGGAAGTTGACTGGCCAATAGCTGAGCTGGATAAAGTTAGGTAGGAAAGCCGAACTGAGAATGCTGCTAAAGAGAAGTGCAGAGTCTGGAGTTGCCAGTCAAACAGGGAGCAGGAGATAAATATGCTATGTTAATAAAGGCACTGCCACATGGCAGAGTGTAAATAAGGAATATGGGATAGCTTCAAATGTAACAGTTAGTTAGTAATAAGCCTGAGCTATTGGCTAAGCATTTGTAATTAATATTAAAAAGCCTCTGAGTTTTTATTTGTGAGTGGCTGTGGGACAGGAAACGCTGCCTACAGTTTAGCATTAAGAGTTACTGTTTGATAGTTCCAGCCTTGCTGTGGAACAGGAAACGCTGCCTACAGTTGAGCATTAAGAGTTACTGTTTGATAGTTCCAGCCTTGCTGTGGGAAGATGAAAGAGTTGGATATACATTATAGTGGTGATTTCACATCATCATGAATGCCATTAGCTATACTAGACTGTACAAATTACAACAGCAAATTTTATGCTGTATGTTTTAGCACATACACACAAAAGAACCTCCAGAGAACACTAAAAGCACTTCAAAACAGACAATAAAGGATGTTAAATACTGCAAAGAATAAATATCAACAAGATTTTGTTTGATTAAAATTAGTGTATAAAGTGGTTTAACCTTTTCGAAGATGAAATTGTGTATGCCCAGATAAAATTGAAGACAGAAATTTCTTCTTCTATTTCTGAAGAGCTGTGGCAATTTACGTCTGAGGATGTTCATTGTAAGACCATTAATAACAAAATGAAGAAATACATGAATAAATAAGAGTTTATTAACAGAATGTATGTTATACAGAATTAACTTTTCTGAATTTCTAAATATGATGATGACTAAATTGCAATGTATGCAGAGAATGACTTGCACAGAGTAATAAACCATTGCACATATAAACTACCTGGAAACCTACATATATAATACAACACACATATATTGAAATTAAATATATCAATTCAACAATTGTGACTATAGCTAGATAAAAATCATACAGGATAAAGATGTAACTTTTGGTGATTATATATTTTAGGAATGAAAGAGATGTTTTTTTCCGGTTTGGTGATTTTTTTGTAATCATTTTTGTTTGCTTGCTTCCTCTGTTTATTTTTGTGGGGTGTGGAAGGGATGAGGGGAGGATATGGGGATGGTGATAAGAATTGGGGTGCATAATGTAAAAGTCCCAAAGAGTCAATAAATAAGTTAAATACAAAATTAAAAAATGAATTATTGTTTTTCCTTTTATCCCAGGGGAGTGCTGGAGATCAGTCCTGAGGTCTTTTGTATGCTAGAAAATTATTCTTTATCTATAAGTCTTTGCCAATTCCAATGAATCTATGACATTAGGGTCCTTAACATGGCTGTGCCCATATTACTAAAATACATTTTACTCAGGACTTCATTCACTTTTCACATACATACTTACAGTATTGACCACGTGACATTAGTCAAGCAGTCAGGGCTTATCTGTGAGAAGACTATCTCCCTCTTTCAGCAGCCCGTATTTACTTTCAGCTCTTCCATATAGTGTGAGCCCTGTGAGAGTTTCACTTTATGTTGGTATGTCTACTGGTATTGTCATTGCTCAGATATTCTTTAGGTAGCCATATTTTTGATATTTTGTGAATATAGCTTTTCTGTCCTGACTAGAAGTCACAATCTTACAACAGAGTTTATGGTATCTTGGCACTAACAATATTCCTACCCCCTCTTGTACAATTTTCTTTAAGTCTTCGATATGGAGGTTGTGTTTTAGATATATCAATTGGGGCTGTACTTTTATCAGTTGTGGCTTTCTCTAATGGTGTCCATCTGCTGTAAAGAGAAGCATCCACGGTGAAGAAGAAGAGTTATAATTATTTGTGAGTACAAGGAGGAGCATGTAGAATGCAGTTGGGATCTAAACTGATTTAGGAAAGTAGTGGTAGTAGGTTCTTTTTGAAAATCCATGACCTCACGAGCCACATGGATCTGGCTAGGTTTACAGTACAGGTCATGATTCCCTTCTGTAAAGTGGTCCTTGAGTTCACTTTGACAGTTGTTGCTTTCAAGATACAAGTACCACTACTGTATCTTTACATATCTTCTGTCATGATGGTCATATCTGTGCTTCATGGGCTTCACAGCTGGATAGGATTATCAATTGCTTTACTCTCTTTGTTGCTTGCATATACCACATTCTGGTGCTGTAAAAGTCATCAGAGAGAAGAATGCTGGGTCAGTTCCAATTCAAATTCTGCAGATTTTATAGGCAAAGTTGGTGATATCTTCAGCAAAATAGATTTACCTTAAACTCTGTATAACAGTAGCCTATTTGGTTTTTGTGATTTCTTGGACATTCCTGACCAACAACTTGAAAGGATTCTCAGACCTGGTATTGGGACTTCTGTTAGACAGTGTATGGCTCTGCAGGAAAGTATTATCACTTCAAGAAGTGCATATTTGTATATGCATACACCTATTATTAGTATATGTAGCAAGTACTTTTTAAAAACATTTACTCTTCTTTTTTTGCATCATCAGCAATAATATTTATGTGCTTTTTGTTTCCAGTATCTTCCTGTGCATTCTGTCTCATTCTATTTAAAGAATGCATACAGCCATACTTTTCTTCTAATGTTCCTGCTGATCCAGCATTGTTTTCTAGCTTCCTTTTTAACACAAATTAGAGTAGATGACAATTGTGATCATGAAACAGAACGTAACTAGCCGGTTTCAATTGTCAATTCATTGATCTCTATCCTTGGAACAATTACCAATATTGAGAACAGATTTTGATTTTGTAAGTGCTCTTTTTCTGTAAACTAGACCCCAGAAAGTTATAGTTTAAATCTGTGGAATTGTAAGGCATGGAATAGTAATCCTTGCTCATGTGCTTACTTGTAGGTGGACTATCACAGTCTGCATTAAAGAAAAATGCTTCATAATTTGGGAAGTGTACATTTCCTTTGAAAGAATTCCTCAATTAAATTCTCATATAAACTGCACGTGTCCAATTCCATTTTGCAGTCTAATAAAAGTTAAGGAAATTTCTCATGTAGGCATACGAAGAATTTTTAGTGGCACATAAATTGTAACAGAGTTAAGCCTATATTACTCTGACTCTAAATTCTGGACTGGTTCCACTGTAGTTTTCTGAACACTGAACACACCAATGTTAGATCATAGAAAACTTAGTATGATGTCAAAATACCATTATGGGGAACAGCCGATGGGTGGCAAACCATATTCTAATTTATGCTATTGGTTTTCACAGCTTTCTCTTCTATTTCTGGCTTGCTGCTTTTGATCCATCAAGCACAGCTAGTGGGATGGCTCTGGCAATAATCCCCATGATGAATTTCTTGGGATTGTATGCTCTTCTGCACAGCTGCTGGGTGGGGGCCACAAGCTGATGGCTCTATAGTCTACAGAACTGGAATGATTCTTTCCATTCTTGCCTCCTTTATTTTTTTTTTTTAAAATTGTGAATTTATTGTCTCATATATTACATTCCTAGTGCAGTTCTCTCTTAGTTTCTTCCCTCTCCACCTCCCCATCCTCTCTTCCTCAGTTTCCCTTCTGAAAAGAGCAGACCTCTCAGGGACAGCAACTAAACATGGCATATCAAGTTGTAATAAGATTAGACACCTCCCCTCTTCCCCTCATATTAAGATTGAATGAGGCAACCCAGAATGAAGAAAAGGGTAAAAAAAGCACTTGCTTCCTTTCTTGAATTACAAATTTATAGCCTCTTAGCTTTTAGTATTGCTCTTTCTCAAATACATTATATAACTCTCTCTCTCTCTCTCTCTCTCTCTCTCCTTGTGTGTGTGTGTATGTGTGTGTGTTTGTATCTCTCATAGGAACCAGAATCTTTGAACAATTATTTTTAAGTAAAAACTAGAGGTTTCAATATTTTGCTATTTTTATGAGAAAAGATCTCACTATGTAGCTTTATCTGGCATTACACCCACTGTGTAACCCACAGAGACCTTGAAGTGGCAACAGCCCTCTAATACGTGTCTCTCATTTCCAGGAAATAGCAGTACATACCATCATATCTGCTATCCATATTCTTTTGTTCAAGATGTTAATATTCACACTTAAAATTTACTGGCTTAATTTGATTTCTTGGCTAAGGCTTCATTGTCATCCTCCCTTTGATTGAGGTAACTCCCATTTCACAATGGAGACCTGTCATTATCTAAATTAATATATAGCATTTAATATATTCATAAACTTTTATATGAGAAGGTTCCTTACAAATTTTACATTTTTTTACATTAAATGTTAGAATTTCAGATTGTGTGAAAATCTTGATGACTTACAGCAAGAACAAATATAAATGCTCCACTAACTTCTTTCTGGTTTAAAAAGAACCTTTCGTGTTGTAAAATAAACACTGAGAAAGCAGTAAAGTGTCTCATATTTCCCTGTGTTACAGTTTTTTCTATTTTCTTTCTTTCCTTTTTCCCTTATAGTTCTTTAAGGGGAGTAGAATCAGAAAACATGTCAGATTAATTCTTCTTTCCTTCCTTCTTTATTTCTTTTCTTTTCTTTTCTTTTCTTTTCTTTTCTTTTCTGAGTGATTGCTATCCTAACAAAGTAACTAGGAAACGAGATGGGATGAAGAAAGGTCATATAGTTTATTTTTCCCATGGTGAATTGGACCACTCCGGGACAACACTGTGAATGGATCCAAACAAGCAAGCAGGCATCTTTCTTTAAGTAGCAGTCTTACTTAACCCTTCTTAATCTTTCCTAGAAACTATTGGGTTGTGCTGCCATTTTCATTTTCCAGGAATATACCAGCAGTAACTGATTCTTTCCTATGAGCAAGTGCCTGACAAAATGAAGTCAGACAGGAGTCAGTTGTCTTTAACTACAGAGCCTCTATCTGCAATTCGGGTATGCAAAATGATTAGATCAAACTATGTTATGTATGATTGCAGCTTATGTTTGGCATATTACACGATCTTGATTGCTTTAGTTTATGAAATTATAGCTGTTAGTTTTTCAAGCCTTTTAAAGTTTGTATCAGAAGTTTACAACAATCAAGAGCTCTGGTACTCAATTTTGTAACGCAGTCAAGAGTCATCAGCCTAATGAGATGGAAGGATCAAAACCTTGATGTCCTCAGGAGAATCATGTTAAAAAGTAATTATGGAGATAATAATCATATGTTGTTTGGGCTTAAATATGAGTGTAATTAAATATTTTAAATTGAACATCTTACAAAATTTTGATGGGATTGTTATTCAGTAGGCATCCTGTGGTTTATGATGAAAACAACTACTAAAGAAAATTGTCTAATTGCATGCATTCTTCCAGAAAGTATGCATTTGCAATATATAATTTTATATGATATACAATTCTTTTTCTATTTGCCTTAACAAAATATTATTCTACTCTGATGATTTTGCAAAAAATAATACCATAACTTTTCAAAATTATTTTAAATTGGAATGCAAATATAAACAATTTTCCATTTTACTTGTCATGACATTTGTACATGTGCCTTGATTTCATTGCAGATATATGATAGAAATGACTCAAAGTGTATGACTGAAAATCACCCAGTGTTTTGTTAATGGACTATGTGTTCTTATTATACATCACTTCTTTTTCATTAAGAAAGTAACTATAAAAAGGAAAGAAATTTATACTTTTTGACAAAAGAAAATAGAGATTATAGACCTATCTAAAAGAAAAGAATCCCTAGAACATGAAAGTAACAGTTTTATCTGTATGTTTTGATTAACTCCTTAAGTTTGTGAGGTTATAAAGCATAGGTGTAGTTAGTGAGATAATCAAACAAACTGGAATTAGTGTGGGGTCTAGAATGAGTGCAACTGAATTTGCATTAGCTAGGACAAAACATAGGATAAAGACTTGATCACAAATCTAGAGGAATTGTCTTCATTATACATTTGTTCCAGGGGACAGGGGCTTGCTACATTTTTTTAAGGTTACAGTAATTATGTAGTTAAGCTTTTTATTTAGAAATAACCATTTCTAAGGAACAAAATAAAAAGAATTAAAACAGGCACTAGACCCATTAAAGTGAATTTCAGCCTTTTATAATTGGAAATGTTTTATAAATGTTAGAATTTACTATTATATTTATTCATAAATACACCTATCTACTTAACAAAATTTATATAACAGTAAATGTTAGGTGTTTTGCATGCATAACCCAGACAGTGTCTGTCTTCTTTAATCAAACAGTCCAAAGGGAAATAAATCAAGCATATAATACTAAATCGTTATGACTGGGATGTGTGATGTGAGTGCCAATGACAAGATGCTGTGAAAAGAACTAATAATGAAATTTAATCTTATGGAGATTTGGGTGTTGTTATGTCCTTGAACAAGTGTCGCTTAAATTGAAAGGAAAAAGGGTAACAGGTGATGAAATCCAGAGAATGGGGTGCTGAAAAAATTCTGTTTTAAGGGAAGAGAGGTGAAGGAAAAGATAGACAGATGAGTAGCTATGGTTTAAAAGTTATAAGCAGGGAATTTGAGGGCATCCTGAGTCTTTGTCAGTCAAAAACCTCCATGATGTAAACGTAGAAATTAATGTGTTTAGTAACAGTGATATGATGTTTTAGGTAAATGTTACTTGACAGCACTCAACCCTTAGTAGTATTTTCAGTAAATCAATAAATATAAAGAAAAAAAAAACAATCTTTCAGGAACATGAATGATCCCTATACTTATGGGTAGAACCAAGCATCCAGGTCTGCGGCTTCCACACAGTGATACTCAGAGTTGCATGAAGAAAAAAAGTGTGTCTCTTGCATCGTATTATCAGGAGTATCCACAGAGGCTATTGACAGAACCTGAAAGCAACTTAGGGATAAAAACAGAACAGGGTGAGAAAACATATTCAAGTAAGTGTCACAGTGAAAGACATTTATTTGCATTTTTCAATCTGTTTCTATCTTTAGTCATGTCACAAACATAGTTGCCCAAAGCACAAGAATAAATTTGAAAGATGAGTCCTTGGTGACAAAATTAGATGCAACTTTGATCTTGAAATATGATGTTCACATATTAACCTTCATACTTTCACTAGCCCATTATATTTATCACAACTTTTGGCTTTGCTGTAAATATATTTAACTTTGTTGTGAGCAGGTAGAGTACAGTGGGGGATAGTAGAACTTCTGGAGTAAGTGGTTCACATTCAAACTCCTTGATCCTTACCAGGAGCAAGATACATCACCTTGCTTTAGCATTATTTAATTTGGGTGCCTATCCTCTCTTAGGATTTGAGGGCGATGGGTGGGAAGGTGTGAGGAGGCAATGGGAGGAGGAGGAGAGAGTGGGAATTTTCATTGATATTTTTAAGTAATAAAATGATTATAATAATAATAATAATAAAAAAGAAAGATAAGTTAATAATACCTGCGTCATAGATGAGGCAAATAACTGGATCTGCAGTTGTTGATATGCTGTCAGTGGGAGTTACATCATATTCTTAGTTCCTAAGTGCTATATTTAATTCATTTCAATATTTAATATCTTAGTTCTTCATATATAAGTTTTTACCCTTTAAATTTTTTTATTGAGCTCTACATTTTTCTCTGCTCCCCTCCCTGCCTCTTCCTTCCCCCCTTCAGCCCTCCCACAAGATCCCCATGCTCCCAATTTACTCAGGAGATCTTATCTTTTTCTACTTCCCATGTAGATTAGATCTATGTAAGTCTCTCTTAGTGTCCTCATTGTTGTTTAAGTTCTCTGGGATTGTGATTTGTAGGCTGGCATTCTTTGCTTTATGTTTAAAAACCACTTAGTGAGCACATATGATAATTGCCTTTTTTAAAATTTAAGTACAATAATAATATTTTATTTTTAAATTAGGAAATGAGTATTTATTTTAAGAGATGAAATTTTTAACAGAACACATTACATATTATTTTGAATCTTTATCGTTTCCCTGCTGTTTGATCATTTTTCCTATGAACTTGTGATCAAATATTAAATTTAATACATGAAAACTAAGGGCTTTCTTTATTTCTCTTTTTCTCTCTCTCCATCTTTCTTTCTTTTTCTTTTTTCCTTTCATTCTTTCTTTCTATTTGGCAGGGTTGGGGATTGAGTCTCGACCTTGCAAATGCTACAGAAATTCTGAGTTACTCTGGACAAAGAATATTTTATATAAGGTTAAATATGTTTCTTAACCTCAGATGTACTTAACACTTTAAAAGTCACCAATTCTTCATGCAGTTTTACTCCTGCATCTTCTATGGAGACTTTACCATCACAGGCAGGTTTGTCTTTTGTACAAATAGACTATTGGGTATTTAATACATTTCCCCAGTCATTTTATGTAGGATTCTCCTCTGTATGTTGTGAATACCAATGGTTAATAAAGAATCTGTCTTGGGCCTCACAGGGCAGAATAGAGGTGGGGAAAACTAAACTGAACGCTGGGAGAAAGAAGGTGTAGTTAGGGCATGCCATGTATCCGCCACTGGGAACAGACAAGCCAGAACCTTGGTGATAAGCCACAGCCATGTGGCGATACACAGATTAATAGAAATGGTTTAAAATAAGATATAAGAGCTAGTCAATGAGAAGCTAGAGCTAATAGGCCAAGCAGTAATTTAAATGACATAGTTTCTGTGTAATTAATTTAGGAGTCTGGGCAGCCAGGAAACAAACAAGTGGGCTCTTACAATAATCATCTTTACATTTTGTTTGTACATATTTCTATTCATGATTCGTAGACACATTTTATGTTGCACATACCAACATTTCTCTTTATAGTAGGCAATCAATATATACTTAATAAATGAATAAATGGATATATACTGTGTATACATAGATAGTCTTAAATAGAATAAACTATGTTTTGGTATATAAAAGAAATATGAAATAAAAAATTGTTCGTTTGGCTTGGGAGCATAGCTCAGAGCTTAGGAGTACTTGTTATTTTATCAGAGGACACAATTTGGATTTTCAGTACCCATTCCAAAGCTCAGTGTTAACTCTGAACTCCATATCTAGGGGATTAAATTGCATGGGAAATCCATACATATATGGCATACACTCATACATACATATACATATACCTAAATAAAAATGCTTAAATTTTTTTGATTCCTTAAATAATTTCCACATGGTATTTCCTAATTGGTGTATTTTTCTTTGGTGTAAATTTTAAAAAATATTTTGAATGAATACATCAATAATATAAATAAATATTTTGCATGGATTATTCTTGACTATTCCTAAGAACAGGTTTCAATTGGGATCTGAAAGTATACTTTAGTTAGTGAATTTAATTACATTAGAACTAAGCAGCTAATAGGTGCTATAGAAACCATGGCAAACATGGTTTGTTACATAGTCTTATGGAGGTTATAAATGGATGAGTATCCATTCTTGAGAGTTTCATTAGTGATGCCAATTATTGTGATAACAGTGGCACCAATTAAATATCAGATGTGTGATATACATGTAGATATTATGTGTGTGCTTTCTCTCATTGTTTTCTTATATAATTCACAAGATAATAGTTAATTTTAATAGTTAATGGTACCAACTTTTATAAACAAAGTGACTAGATATGTATTTGCCCTGGGACTGTTCAAGTTATTACTAAAAAAATTCAAACTGAAGCTTCTCTTTCAGTGCCATGAATAATCAGGTGCGAACTGCCATTTTGGATCAATGACTTTGGTTCGCCATTTCAAACCAAGCTTGTCAACATTATCTATTCTGTCATTGTCAGAGACTGACAAATATAGAACCAAGAATAACTGTCTCCAAGTACTGGAGGAGGCTTGGCCAAAGAGAGGTGAAAGCAAAATATATGAAAATGACAATAGAACACTACTGAGCTACACACTCACTACACCATGGGGTTTTACTTTTTATATTCACATTAACAACTTTTTCATGATGAAGCTTTTTGTTTTTTTTTGTTTATTCTTTTTATTGTTTATTTATTTATTAAAGATTTCTGCCTTCTCCCCGCCACCACCTCCCATTTCCCTCCCCCTCCCCCATCAAGTCCCTCTCCCTCATCATCCCTAAGAGTAATCCGGGTTCCCTGCCCTGTGGAAAGTCCAAGGACCTCCCACCTCCATCCAGGTCTAGTAAGGTGAGCATCCAAACTGCCTAGGCTCCCACAAAGCCAGTACGTGCAGTAGGATCAAAAACCCATTGCCATTGTTCTTGAGTTCTCAGTAGTCCTCATTGTCCATTATGTTCAGCAAGTCCGGTTTTATCCCATGCTTTTTCAGACCCAGGCCAGCTGGCCTTGGTGAGATCCTGATAGAGCATCACCATTGTCTCAGTGTGTGGATGCACCCCTCGCGGTCCTAAGTTCCTTGCTCGTGCTCTGTCTCCTGCTCATGATTTGGACCTTGAGATTTCAGTCCGGTGCTCCAATTTTGTTAGTGGTCTTCTTGTTTTGACCTGGGTAGCCTTGAATTCTTTTTCCTCCTGCCTCAATCTTCCAAGTTCTGGGATCTCAAGTCAAGTTTATAGCAGGACTAGCTTGTGTTGAGATCTATGTTGATCTTTCTAGTACTGAACTTTTTCACACAAAATTTCACTGGCACTGGTATTTTTTATAGGAATGATAATTTATAAGAATGATCAGCTATCATATCTAATCAGCTTCCTCCCTACCACATGGAGAGTTGACTATTGTTCTTAAAGGTGAACTTTCTCTACCATTATCAATTTTACATTCAATAATCATCTCCTCTCTTGTTCCTTTAGATTAGAAGTACAAAATGTCCTTTTTCCTTGCCCTGTCATTCTGTACTATCTTTCTCTTTTTTCTTTTTCCTTTTGATGTTTGATTGATGGTCTAAATTCTTTCTAAATAGTCTTTTCATTAAAGACTTATCAGCATTTTCACTTTGTGTGTTCCCATTCTTTCTTATCAGAATTTTACCTGATAACTTCTGCAATAAAATACTAGATTATTGCTTTCAAAACATGAGGCATCGTGACATCTGATTACATTTGTTTTTCTAAGTGTATAGTGAACACAGTGGTGCTGAGCATGGAAAATTACCTAATTAATTGAGTGCTTATTGACTGCAGAACGTTGAGGCTTTTATTTTAATTAATATATCAGAATGATAGGTGGTTATATTTAGTTTTTATAATTGTAGCACTGAAAGAAAAAAAATGATGGATCTTTCAAAGACAGTTCTTCAAAAGATGAATAAGTAATCACCGTGACATTTCATAATGTATGATTTCTAGAAAGTTTGAAAGTCATTTTAGGAACTTTGTATGAAGGAAATGTGCAGTTTTTCTAAATATTCATAAAAGATATCATGACCAGTAATTTATAGTATTGGAACTTTATCTTTACCTTACATTCTGAAATATCTTAACATGTGGTGCAGGACTGGTTAAAATGGAAAGTACTAGAGCACACACAAACTAAATTGTACTTTACCTTGGAAGCTGGCCTGAGCCTGGGGTAATGAGCATACTGTGATTATTCAGTTTAGTTTCTTTTGCTATATGTTGAGTTAAACTGTTCGTTGCCCAACTAGATTCACATGCAGCAGAACCTACAACCTCAAACTGAGCAGACTAAATGTCAGTCCACTTAATAGAAGCTCATTCCATTCATTTAATCAGCAACTTAGGGAACTGGATAATATTACATAGAAATTATCTAATCTCCAACAGTATTTCCTGATGAGTCCTGAAAACAATAAGAACTCAGAGTTCAGGATTCTAAATCGCTACTCTTTGAATCACATCTTGGCATTGTACTTGGTTAGAACTACTAAGTGCAGTTTTAAAGAGTATACATTTGTATGTTTTAAGCACTTGCTAAACCAGGCTGATAAATGGTGAATGATTCTTTAAAGAGAAAACACCTGACATCTAAAAAAGGCAACATGAGTGTGTGCACTGTGATCCACTGAAGGAACAAATGCTTCTTCTCTGGCTGAATATGATAGCTCCCAAATGATGGGCAACATTCCTTCTAGCTTGGTTTTTTATTTGCCACTCAAATACAAAAGAAATGCAAAATATAGAATATAGGCATAAGATAAAGGTTCTGTTTCACTGAAGTTACACACAGGAAATAGTTCTTTATGTTAGCAGGTTTCAAACTGTAATATGAATAAAAGTATACATTATTAAAGATACCTGGACTTTTTTGTCATATTGTAGTGATAATCCTGTGAAGGTTACTTTCTTTATGTAAATCTCTCCATGTAACAATAATGATGATATATTAATGATAATCATCCCTATGGCACTTGTGAAATATTAAAAAGCATAATAAAGTATAACAGAAGAGAAAAATCTTCATTATTTCTTTCTATTCAAACTTTAATTATTACTCAAGAATGCATTAAATCTGGAGAATTAAAGAACTGATACAATGAAAGACAGGAGAAAAATTTGTTATTATTGATAAAAATTGAGTTATGGGAACTAACATGAATATCTAGAAAACTGGGGAACACATGTTCACTACAGGATCATCAGTTGCTTTTCTTTACTACACCAACAGCAACATGCTTTTTTTTATACAATTACAATAATGGTTTAATCTAAACATCAATGATAACAGAAGATATCCATTGAATGGGCTATATGTTTTAAAACTATAACGATAGTTTGTTTCAATGCAGATTCTCCTGCGATCAATTCAGAGTCAGTGAGATCCCACTAGGTCAGGTCAGCTGTTTCTGTGGATATCCCCATCATGGTCTTGATCCCTTTGCTGATATTATTGTTCCTCCATCTCTTCAGGTGGTCTCCAGAAGCATGGCTTCCATCAGTTGCTGGATGAAGGTTCTATGATGACAACTAAGGTAGTCATCAATCTGATTACATGGAAGAACAGTTCAGGCACCCTCTCCACTATTGCTTAGGGTCTGAGCTGGGGCCATTTCCCTGGTGGCAGGTTTTATGCTTGTCCCATAATGCCTCCCTCAATCAAGACATCTCTTTCCTTGTTCTTCTACTCCCTGGAGCCCCCAGGCAGGCTTATGGTTAATTTCTGCCAGCCAGGGACAAAGCTGTTGTCTCTTTGCTTTTTAAAATTTATTCTTCTCTTAAGCAATATGTCCTGGTGGGATCCTCCCCTCCCTCCCACACCCTCTTCCCAGATCCACTGCTCTTCCATTTCCTTTCATAAAAGAGCAGAACTTCCAGGCAGAAGCGTGATTTTTTTAAAAGTTTTTTTTTTTTATCTATTTATTTAGTTTACATTCTGACTGAAGTTTCCCTTTCCTCCTCCCCTTTAGGTCCCCACCCCCACCACCCCTCTGTCTTTCCAATCCATTCTTCCTCTGTTTCTGTTTAGAAAAGGGCAGGTCTCCCAGGAATATCAACAAAGCATGACATATCAAGTTGCAGTAAGACTAAGCACCTTCCATTGTGTTAAGGTTTGGCAAGGTAACCCAATATGTGGAATAGGGTCCCCAAAGCCAGGAAAGGACTTAGAGACAGTCCCTGCTCCCACTGTTAAGAGTCCTGCAAGAACACCAAACTACAGAACTGCCCCATATATTCTCAGGGTCTCGGTCAGTCCCCTGCAGGCTCATTGGTTGTCAATTCAGACTCTGTGAGCTCCTATAAGCCCAAGTTTTTGTGGATTTTCTTGTGATGTCCTAGACCCCTCTGGCTCCTACAATCCTTCCTTCCCTATTTGAGCAGGATTCCCTGTGCTCTGGCTAACTTTAGGCTGTGGATCTCTGCATCTGTTTTCATCAGATGTAGGATGAAACCTCTCAGATGACAACTGGGTTAGGAATCAGTCTATGAGCATAGCAGAATATTGTTATTCATTGGGACATTGTATTTTGTTTTGTTCTCTAGTCATGTTTGGTCCTATCTTAGGTCTCTGAGCCATCCAGTCTTTGGGTTCTGGTATTCCAGGTAGAGTTAGGTGAGGGCTGACTCTTATGGCATGAGTCAAAAGCTGTACCAATAATTACTGGGCCCAGTCCTCAATGTCTGTGCCAACCTTGCCCAAGCACATCACATAGGCAGGACTGACTGTAGGTTGAAGGTTATGGGCGTGCTACAATCCACAAATCCAGAGTGGTTAGGTAACAAGGAGAGCTCAAGTTGGGACTGTTAGATCTTCCTGGGAAAGGAAAATAGGATGGTAATATGAGGGATTAGATTGGGGTGGGGAATGGAGGGGAATGAGTACTGAAAGAGAGGACTGGAAAGAGAAGGCATTTCCAGGCCAGGTAGAAATCTGGTGCAAGGGAAACACACAGGAATCTATAACATGAACACAGATAAGACTCCTCAATAGAGGATACATATCCTGAACTGCCATATCCAGTGATCAGGCACAACTTCTAGTGCGGATGGGGCATGATTGCCAGCATGCTGAAGTACTAATTGGCTTGTTCTTGTGCCTCTCTTACGCAAATAACCATACTATGGCTATGAGTTGATGCATGACACAGACATGTCATTATTTTCTTGAATAGTATAATATATTTAGTAAAACTACCAATTTATCCCAGCATTTATTTTCCTGTAGTCTTCATTTCACAAATTTATAATCATGCTTAAACAAATCACTGTATGGCCACATTAATAAATAAATGTTGGCTACTCAAAAATATATATGCCATGCTTTATGTATAACTATACTGATTTTTAAATTCACAATAAATAAAATACTTTAATATTAAATGTTATTATATTTGGTTATCTCTAGCAAACAATAATAAAATTTTTTAACAATAAGACTCCTATATTCACTCCTCTTATAAAAATGTACATTAGTGTTCATTTATGGCTTAAAGTATCTAGATACAAGTTTGAGAAATATTAGCTGAGCATGGTTGCATAGGACTTTAATCCTAGCATTTGGGAGGTACTTTAACTATTCTATTATAAATCAGTTATTTATAGTTTTTTTTTAAACATTCATTTCATCACTCCATGCACATTGTGATAAAAGTGTTATGACTTGCTATGTATGGGAAATTTTATTCAGAATTTGAATTTCTTGGAGGGTGCTGCCTCATTGTGGAGATATTAAGAACTACTGATGTTTGATAAGCAATTTCTATTTTATTATTTTATTTTTAATTTAATGTTTCTGAATGTGTGTATTTGTCTGGGGACATGTACTTGTGAGTGCCTTATGTATGTGTGGAATCCTGAGGCATCAGACAATCCCTGGAGTTCAAAGCAGTTGTATGTATGCTGCTCGGTGTGACTGATGGGAACTCAACGCTGGTCATCTGCAAGATCAGTAAGCACTCTTGACTGCAACACCAACTCCTGAACCCAGATAATTGAGTACTTTTTGTAAGAGTGTCCTTAAATTTTTTATAGAACAGTTTCTCTTGCATATAATAAGAACAAAAATTTAGTCATGATTTTAAGAGATGTGTTAGGTTTGTTTAGGTATTTACTTTGAGACGGGTCTCATATAGACTTGCTTGGCTTTGAGATCACTTTGCAGTTGAAGAGGATCTTGAACCCTGTTCTCATCTTTCACCTCCCAGGTGGAGATATTTTTGGAGAGATACTTAAATGTGCATCATGACTATGTTTTCGGTTTTAATATTTGGGTAGTTTATTTTATAAAGTATTTCTAAGTTGTTAAAAATAACTTCACATTTATGATCCCTTCTAAAATAGATTAGCAATTTAATATCCATCATGCAAATTCAGTATGGTGATGAGTATTAATCTCAAATTCATATTAATTTTTGCTTATGCATTTACCTTGATTGATATTAAGGCAGCTGTACTGAACCTAAATAGTAAAGATATCCTATATTGCATTAGAGCTGATTTAATCACAGTTTATTACACAAATATTAGTATGAGGTAATAAAAATTATAATATTCAATGAACATATCCTATATTGCATTAAAGCTGATTTAATCACAGTTTATTACACAAATATTATAATAAAATATTCAATGAATATATCTTATATTGCATTAGAGCTGATTTAATCACAGTTTATTACACAAATATTAGTATGAGGTAGTAAAAATTATAATAATTCAATGAATATTAAGGCAGTTGACTTAATCATTGTTCAAAATTTAAATATTTCTATATCTACATTTCTACCATCACCATAATTCTCCTTAGATTGCAGAGATACATTGCAGTAGATGGCCAAGTCATTTGCTTTTGATAATTAGCACTGTCTAGATAGAATTGTGGCTTTTAAGCATGCACTTCACAAACAATTATTCATCCGCCTTGCTCCTACAACACTTATATATCACTGTCCATTGAATTATCTTTCTCATTCTTTTGCTTTCTTGTTTCTAGATAATGGATTTGTCATATAATGTTACGTAGTAGACAACCAACTATAGAGGAATGGAGAAAAGTAGGACTTCATATCGAACATGACACTGACGAAATTCACATGCTACTAAGTGTCATTTTGATTTGTATTAGGAATACCACTCATGTGAGGATGTTCAAGTAAAATTAGTTTAGATTTATTTAGAAGTTATTTTAAAAGGAGGTCTGGTCTCTTATAATTTCACTTCTGTACAATTGCCCAAATCAACTGAATCTTTATTCATATTCTTCAATTATCATCAAACTAAAGAGCATTTGACACTATTTAGACACAGTCCTGTTACAAGTTAGAAATGTTGTCCTTGAATCAATTTATTTTTCTTGGAATAACCCCTTACACATTCTAGTTAGTGATATCAATAAAATTCATCAATTCCCTAAGTTGAACTTTGGTAGTTTCTGCACTTTAATCTGTTGTTTCCCTGTCCACAGTAAGTATATGCTCATTTTTGTCTCTCCAGATTAGTGTCACACATATTCTCCTTTCCAAGTTTCTTCAATATGTAAGTATAATTTGCCCTGCTTTTCAACAAGATTTTATTTAAGTCAATGTTTTATCCAACATATACCTGTCTTTGTCTTCATCTAAGAGTTGCCTTGTTTTCCACTGTCTATTTGCTTTGTTCTTAACTTTTTTTGCCTAGGATATAATAGTAATACACTTCTAAGTTAGTCCTAATTAAGACTTAGCATCTCGGTGTTTATTGGTCATTAGCATTTTGCATTTTTATTTATTGAAAACTAGGCTACAAGTTGTGAAGAGGAACTTCCTTGTTCAATGTGACTAGTTATGCTTACCTGATGAATTTAGCTTTATTGTAGTAACTAAATTATTGAATGAAATAATTCATAAAATTTTCAATGTCTGCAATGATTCAACAACAAAACAATGTGGTAATGATTACACTTCTAGCTCTTACTATTGTTTCAGTTTAGACCATTTGATTGATGAGAAAATATGAGGTTTAAGACATAAAAATATTTCTTAGTGTATCCCTTCTAGGCACTTATATCTCACTTTTAATACCTTCCTTTTCTGATTCAAATGTATATTTCAATTTGGTATATTAACAGTTTTTAGTCAGAATCCCCCAAAGAGGAACCTAGTACAAGAAAAATGTTTTAATGTATTTGAGAAAACGTTGCTCATCTTAAAAGAATAATCTATCTTTAACATGTTAGACAAGAATAAACTGTGATAAAAAACTATTTATACAAACACTTATTACTGTTTTATTACATTAAAGATTCATTGGGAAAGGCTGGTATTTGAGTTATATATTGGTCATGATTAAATTCTTATTTCTTGATGAACCATTAGCTTAATAAATACTTGCATTTTTATTATAATAGACATAGTTTTTATAACATGAACCAAATTTCTCATAAATTTGTACATTTTTCAGTTTGAAATATTCTCTTATTGTCAAGAGTGCCATTGCTTTGTATGGTGGAATTTATGGAAATAATTAAATATTCCCTGATATTTTTAGCAAAACATGTTTTATATGTTCAAGTAAAATAGAAAAGCATAAAAATTGGCAGGATTACCTGTATACATGAACTTGAATATTTTGTAAGCAAGAATTGAAAATTCAAATTGATCTAGTTTTATCAAATGATTGTATTTCGTGGGACTTAAAGAAGAAAGGGGAACTGAAATTTGAGAATACTGTAGTGTGTATTACTACTTAAGCAATATTCTGAATCACTTAGAAACACAAGTCATCTTAATCCCTAAAATTACCTTCTGAAGGATCTATTGTTATTATCTCTATATCCTTGATGAAGAACCCATCAGTGAGATTTAAACACAGGCTCTCATGTTTCTGTTCTCAAGGATGAAGAATAAAAGTGATGATTTGCTAACTATTAGTGCCTTTGGAGAAATGAAAAGGGTGACCTGAATTTCTGTTTATTACATATGAAGAAGTTACCCCTAAAGATTGGGCAGGGAGTGACCAGCACAGCATGGGCAAGATGGAAAACTAAAGCGGAAGGGAATAGTAGAGAGAGACACACCACTCTGAGTTCAGTTCAAGTCTGGACAATTTTAATCTTTCTCCTACTGTTCATATGTGTTTAACTGGCTACTTAATACAACTCTGCAAGCAAAGCTTCAGCACATAGTCTCTTTTACCCTTTATCTGAGTTCCTTCTCCCAAACTTCTCAGGCCTTCTGGTCTTGTTTTGCCCGGAGGGCATTCTCCTGGGTGTTTTCTCTGCTCGCCCTGCCCTTTCTCCCAGTTAAGTGGTCACATCTCTGTCAGGATTTGTGCCTGAGAAAGGAATTGCAGACCCTTGCCACTGGCAAGGCTGTTTCTTGGGTACAGTGGCTGTGGCAGAGATCAGATAGCAGGAGAGATGGCATTTGGAAAGGATTCAGAGAATGTGCTAGATTAAAGCGAGAGCAAGCCTGGGTAATGAGAGCTAGGTTCTTACCTGCAGTGTTTCACCATAGCCGTGAGAGCTCCAACATTAAAAAGAGAATTAAGTGTGGATATAGAAGAGGCCAAGATGAAATACATGTAAAATATCATAGAAATGAGAGTTATGTGAATATAGGTATTTAAAAGTCTTGAATATATCTAGATAAAATACTTTTTTGTTCATTGAAGTCAAAACATTTGTAGAAACTGTGTAAAATAATCTTGGGAAGCAGCTTTTTTTATATCAAGTCTTTAAAATCAAGCAAGCATATATCTTACGTACTGCAAAATTAAATAAGATACCTGTAGATACCTGGGGAAATCTGAGGGCCAAGGAATTCATGCTGTTAATAAAACTAATTGAGTAGATCAAGTTTCATCTTTTTGAGTTCCATGGTGGCTGTACCAGTTTGCACTGACACCAGCAATAGATGAGAGTTCCCATTTCTCCACTTCCTCATCTTCACTAACATGTGTTGTTTGTTTGTTTGATCAATCTTTGACATTCAGACTGGAGTATGATGAAACACCAAAGAAGTGTTAATTTGGTTAAGGACAAGAAACATTTTAAAAACTGTTTCTCAGCTATTTGTATTTCTTCTTTTGAGAATTTTTGTTCAATACTTCATTTAAATTTTTTTCTTGTTCAGTCTTTTGGGTTCTTTTCCAATCTCGATATATAACTGGAAAATTTTTCCCCATTGTGTAGTCTTCCATTTCTTGAGATTCTGTTTTTTTTTTTTTTTTTTTTTTTTTTTGGATGACTATGATAACTTTAATTCTATATTTGGTTACAGATTCTTTTTTTATTAATTTATTTAATTATTAAAGATTTCTGCCTCTTCCCCACCACCACCTCCCATTCCCTCCCCCTCCCCCAATCAAGTCTTCCTTCCTCCTCAGCCCAAAGAGCAAGCAGGTTTCTCTGCCCTGTGGGAGGTCCAAGGACCACCCACCTCCATCCAGGTCTATTAAGGTGAGCATCCAAACTACCTGGGCTCCCACAAAGCCATTAGGTGCAATAGGATCAAGAACCCATTGCCATGTCTGTTTTTAAATTCTTTAAATTAATGTAATTCCCTATTCCCTTCCCTTTCCTTTTTCTCCATCCTCTAGTATATTCCTCTTCCTCTCTTTATAACTAGTGGCCAGGCATTTTTATTGTTGCTACACACACACACACACACACACACACACACACACACATACACACACACACAAATACAGAAGAAATGGGAAACACTCTTTCCCAGGGAGATTACTCTTAGTAATTTTTTTTTTTTTTTTTTTTTTGGTTTTTCAAGACAGGGTTTCTCTGTAGCTTTGGTGCCTGTCCCAGAACTAGCTCTTGTAGACCACGCTGGCCTCGAACTCCTAGAGATCCGCCTGCCTCTGCCTCCCGAGTGCTGGGATTAGAGGCGTGCGCCACCACCGCCCGGCTACTCTTAGTAATTGTACTAACTGTTGGAATTACTGCCTGTGTTATCACTGTCCGACTGAAAAAGTCCTTTCCTATGACAAAGTTTTCAAGCCTGGGTATATCAATCAGACCCCAGGACAGGTCCACAACCAGGAACACTTGGTCAACAGTAAAGAACTGTACGTTTTTTGTGTGCTGCATGTTTCTTTCTTTCTATCTTTTTTTTTTTTTGTATTTTTTGTCTTATTGGTTACTGTGTGTCTCTGTGTGTTTTGTCTTATGCTTTTTTTTTTGAAACATGCAGAGAAGGAGAGAGAGAGAGAGAGAGAGAGAGAGAGAGAGAGAGCACATAGATTTGGGTAATCAGGGAGTTAAGGATGCTTTTGGAGGAGTTGGGGAGGGAAAATAATATGATTTAATATATTATATGTGAAAAAAATAAATAAAAGTCAAGACAAAATAAAAATAAAGCAAATTGTTAATGATTGCGAAAGAGACAGCAGGAAAGGGATTGTGGTAGCAGTTGGAAAACTGCTGCTTCTTAACGGGTCAATGGCATTTGAATCCCAAAGTCACATATGAGTCACACATGGCAGTGTAACTAAGCAGCTCTTCCTTTTTTGCTTGGGAGAAAGTTCCTAAGAATGAGCGTAGCTCCCAGGGAGATGCAGAGATACTGTATAAGCACCATCAAGAAAAAGCATCTTGCAGTTTTGAAGATTTTTTTTAAAGATTATTTTATATGGATAAATGTTTGCAAATTAGAACATTGCATTCCTTGTATCTGTGGAAGCCAACAGAGGCCATCTGAGTTCCCAGACCTGGATTTACAAATATTTTGAGCTATCCTGTAGGTACAGGGAACAAAACTCAGGTCCTTTGCCAGAATAGAAAATGCTCTCAACCACTGAGCTATGACTCCAGCCCCCAGAAAACCGGATGATAATTTAATGATAACAGATTCAGAAGTTTTTCAATTTAGAGAGAAACTAGAAATAAAATAAAAAGGGATAAAATTGGAGTGTCGTGAAGCGTGACGTGCTGACTTTAGCTAAAGCAGCACAACTACTAATAAGGAAAAGATATGTCCACAGGGTGATATGAAGAAGTTAAGCTTCAGAATGTTAAGTAACATTAGTATCTTGCCAGTTATGCAGTAAGGTAGCAATAAACATTTCCAAGAGGGCTCTGTTGCGGCAGAGCACCCTATATTTAACTTGTTTCTAAAGTGCTTCAATAACCAGCTGAAGTAAAGTATTATGAACTCACAGGATGGCTTGGAAATCAACCAAACAAATGAAATTTTAGTTCTTCTTAATCGACAGAGGAAACTGAATTGGTCAGAAATACAGTTTCAGTGCTAATAGGAATCATATATACACAAAATAATATGTTTCTTGCTGAACATGATGAGTGTCTTTTAGAAAATCTTGATCATTTTCATGTCACTTAGTATCTTCTGTTGACTTATCCCCTATACTCACCATTACAAGCAGATGAACTTTTGTCGTTGTGGTCTTATATCCTACACAGTACTAGGAACACTTTTCAAGACCGTGCTTTGGAGTTGGTGATCCATACCTCAACTTACATAGGGTTTTACTTCTTCTTCAATAAATAGATATTCAATAAACAAATAAAATTGCCTACAGCAAGATACGCTTATATAATAGCATAATTACAGCTTCTAGATAACTATCCAGGGTCATCACATTATTAAATCACTAAATTTTTTGAAAATAAACCTATGTACCAAAGCAAGAAATAGTACAGGGTACAGAGGTGCAGGATTCTACCCATAGAAACTGAAGAACAGTTTCCTGAAAGCTGTGAGGTTGGAAACACAAGGGAACTGTAGGAAAGCATGCATTTTAGACTGTTGCAAAGGAGCTTGAAATGCATTTCCTTCTCATAGCACTGTTGTAGACAGTGTCCAGACATTTAGCTGACAATTGAATTGCCTCAGTAGATTTTATGACTTCCTCCAAGACTCTCAAGCCATCTTCTGACTGCAGCACCAGGTGAGAGAACTGCCTATGGTTGTGACTGCTCTGTTTATCTGTGATGCCTCAATCCCTCAGTGGAAGGCTGCTCCCAGACTTGGGGTCCTCTGTTATTACTTCCCTGTTGACTTATCCCATAAGCTCACCTTTACAAGCAAATGAACTTTTGTCCTTGTGGTCGTATATCCTACACAATACATGATATGTATCGCTAACAAACAGCTGATTTTAAAGTGCAGGACTCTATGCTATTTTCCCTTCTTCTCTTCTCTCTTTGGTGCTTACTAGGGAAAAGTACACCATTTTAGCAGCCATAAAGGAGTAGGTATTTTAAGACATAATTGGCTACATGAGAGGTAGACTTGTAAATTTAAAATCTGAGATATTTTCCTAAAAATGAAACACATTTCTAAAGCTGCGTATGTGTGAAGTCATCTTAGAAAAGAGAGGAATGAGTCAGTTGATAGTCACGCAGTACTCAGTGGCCACCTATAAAGAAACACAATATTCAATTTACTATACTAAAATCATAATAAGCTATGCAACATAAAACTATTGTATTCTCAAAATAACTGGTAAATACATGCGTGTTTACACATATTTTACTTTTAATTGTGACCACTATGTCTCCTTTCAAGAAATAACGGCAATACGCTACTGCTGAAGACAATGCCCATAAAAATCACTGAACCGGAGAGGTCAAGCTGGTGCTTATATAGAACCCTTATCCCACTGTTTAAGCTCTATGATGTGGAAAAGTGCAGTGCAGGCTACCAAATACAAACACCAACACAGATACAGAACCTTTGATCTACAATTTGTCCTGTTGCAATATATGCTAGGGTAATGGTGGCACAAAGCTTGCATGAGTAACCAAGCAGTGTCAGATTTGACTTAAAACTCAGTCCATGAAATGGAACCCATACCTGGCCCTGCTTGGGTGACCAAGAACCAGAAGCTAGATAGCTCAGACACCTACAGTAAAACCAAACTACTGGTGAAAATAAAAGAGTTTAAACTGACAAAAAAAATGACTCCTAATGATATTCTGTAATCCTCATAATCTAGTGTCTTATTCAACCAATATCAGAGAGGCTTCTTCTTGCAGCAGATGGAAACAAAAATAGAAACCACAGCCAAACATTGCACAGAAAGAGTGACATGGAACACAGTCCTCTAAATAGGATGTCTCCACCAAATGCCTACCTCAGAGTTCAGGGAAACCTGAGGAAGAGGAGGCAAAAAGAGGAGCAGTGACTGAGGAGACAGAAGACACCAGGAGAAAAACATCCTCCAAAACAACTGGTCAAAACGTACATAAACTCACAGAGACTGAAGCAGCAAGTTCTTGGTCTACAGGAGCTTGTACCAGATCCTCTGCAAAGATACCATAGCTTTCAGTTTAATACTTTCGTGGGACTCCTGAATACATGAATGAGTGGATCTCTGGATTTTGTGCCTTCTCTTGGGTCTCTTTTATTTTTCTAGGTCTTCTCTTGTCCAACTTTGATATGATGAGATTTTTTATCTTATATTTTATTGTGTTATGCTTTGTGGTTATCTCTTGGAAGCTTGTTATCTTCTAGTGAGAATAAGGAAAGGAGTGGATATGGATGAGAGGCCAGGTGGAGAGGAATCGGGAACAGAAGAGGGAAGTGAGACTATTCAGGTTATGTGGTAGGAGAAAGAACCTCTGCTTAAGAATAGGGAAAAGAATTTTATAGAGCTGTAAGTTAAAAATAGAATTATCATTCCTGTATGATTATGTTTAGAATATTCCACTGAATATCTAGTTGACCATAGATTTTTAAAAAAATCTTATATAAGGATTAAATAAAAAAATCTGTTTCTCACTGGGGTCTTGGTCTCTAAACTGATACTAAATGGGGGCTAATTTAATTTCCTTCTAGTATATATTTTATTGATATAATAGTGACTATATTTCTTTCATTTATTCAAAACAAGGTAAGACTGGGTTGGTCAAAGAGAGATTTAAGTAGCTGTGGATCACACAGATGTGACAAATTTTTTAGAGTAGTTATTATTCATGGCATTTCTGAGCACAAAGGAAAATTTGCTTGCTTGGTTAGTTTTTATGTCAAAATGAAATCTGTCATTCACCGTTCATCCATCCATCTATCTATCTATCTATCTATCTATCTATCTATCTATCTATCTATCTATCTATCACCTATCATCACTATCATCTATCTCTCTATCATTTTTCTCTCCCTATCCCTTATACTCTCTGTCTCTACCATCTTTATGGTATATATCTCTGTTATATTAAAAGAACTCTAGGCTTAGCTATAATGTGATGGAAGGTGATTTATATTAATTTGATCAGGAAGCTTTATTATTATATCCCTCTGAATTCTCTGAAATTTTGCTCTTGGTGTTTTGTCTAAAAAAACTAGAAACCACCTTGGTTTATTCTGTTTGGTATGTGTCCAATTATTTAAATTAAATTAAATGTAAAGAAATATTAAGACTCCTCCTACCCCCATTTTTTCCTATGATTCTAAAATGGCAGCTCTGTTTAAAGTCTTTTACTATATTCTATGTAAGAAAATAATGATGTTCAACTAATTTCCCAAAATATAAGTATTCAAAGTAAATAAGTACATTATATTTCATTTGTTAGAAAATGGGAAACAATTTTATATAGCCGTGGAGTTAGACAATAATCAATATAGCATATTTGAATTTTCAGGGGAAATGTTGTCAAATCTGTAGCCTAAAATATAAAATATTTCACATTTAGAGGTCATTCCCAGATTATATTGAAAATCTGATTTATAGAATAGAATGACTCTGCATAAGAAGGGGCACATGACATCGCATATGTTTCCAGGCATCTTTGAATATATTTCTGAACCTGTACATCTATACTTCTGTCTTTTCTCCACCACTGTAGTATATACCTCTACACTATCCACAAGCACACACCTATTGTTATATATGATGCTCTTCTTTTACCAAGGTTCCTAGAAGACTAGATTTTTATCTTTCTGAAAATACTCTTTTTTGATATGTATAAACCTGTTTTCAAATGGAAGCTATACCTAATTTCTAACTTTAAGAATATGTGAGTTTAATATCTTAGTTCCTTTATTTCCCAGAAGAGTGCATTCTACTATAAACTAGGTACAACCATATCCCCTCAGGACCCATAATTAGAAATGAAATTGCTTCCGAACCATTTTGTCTGTGGCAGAACCATCATACCTTTAGTTATGTGCTTGACTGGATGCAACCTAATTATCAGGTCTTAACTGAAAATGAGTACCCGAGCTCCAGCTGTGATGGGGCCTGCCTTTCATTTGTTTTATTTTTTCTCATCAATGAGGCAAGTGTAGCATAAAGCTGTGAGACACAAAAGTGAGACCAGAGATCCAACACTTCCTGTGTCTATATTAAGCAGAACGGTATCAAAGCAAACACATCCCTATCCACAAAGTCAAAGAAATGGAGCTTATAAAAATGTCATATTCTGGGCAATAAGGCCAGCTTGTTATCAGAATATAAAAACATAAATTTCTGTGAATTAGAGTATGCTGGAAAACACTAAATGTTCAACAACTATAATTTGACTTTTCTTTTATAAATGGATTCTCTCTTAGAGCACCATTAATAACTATACTTACTGTAAGAATAAACACAGAAGCATTGCCAAGAAGGCATTTTAATCTATTGAAAAAATATATAACTGGAAAAAATTTTGATACAGTGTATTTTATTTGTTACATACAATGTCTTCTGAAAACCAAATATGTTAGGCATGTCAGAATATAGACAACATAAATGAATATTTCCTAATTCTATGTTCCCCCAGATGCCTATAATATGAGAGGACAGAAAGCAATTACTTGTTTTATATTTCAATTTATTTTTTAAAACAATCTTTGTAGCATGCAAATTTTTTTCTCATTTTACATACCATTCACCATTCCCTCTCCCTCCTCCTTCCACTTCCCCCTTCCACTTCTCAGAGAGGGTAAAGCTTCCTGTAGGAAGTCAACAAAGTCTTGCACATCACTTTGAGGCATAATCAACACCCTTCCCCCATATCTAGGTTAAGCAAGGTATCCCTCCAAAGAAAATGGGCTCCTAAAAACCAATTCAAGCAATAGGGGATAAATCCTGGTCCCATTATCAGTGGCTCCACAGACTTCCCCAGTCACTCAACTGTCTCCCACATATAGAGGGCTTCCTTTGGCCTGTCTAGATTCCCCTGCTGTGAGTCCAGAGTCAGTGAGCTCCCAATAGTTCAGGTCAAGTGTTTCTGTGGGTATCCTCATCATAGTCTTGACCCCTTTGTTCATATTATCACTCCTCCCTTTCTGAGATTGGGAGCGCAGTACAGCTTTAGTTTTTGGATCTCTGCATCTGCTTCCATCAGTTTCAGGATAAGTTTCTATGATGACAATTAAGGTAGTCATTAATCTGATTACAGGGGAAGGCCAGTTCAGGTATTCTTTCCACTATTGCTTAGAGTCTTAGCTGGGGTCATCCTTTGGGATTCCTGGTAATTTTCATAGTGCTGGGTTTCTTGCTGGCCCCAATCAATGGAGGAAGAACAGAGAGGGAGAGCAAAGAAAGAGACATCTTGATTGAGGAAGTCCTTATGGGGCTACCTTGAGACTTTTACCTTGAGTCCCTGGTCTTAAATCCCTTTCTAATGGACTGTGGTCAAGATATGTCATTCAAGTAAGCACTTTCCTTCCCAAGTATTTTCCACCAGGTTGTTTTATAACAGAAATAGAAATCAAACTAGGACACTTGGGTTTCTGCATTGAATTTCCACTTCATTCATTGAAAAGAACCAGATTCTAAAGATGTTGAGCTGTGAATTCAAACGATAATTGTCCCCTGACAACAAGAAAATAGGAAATCTGAGTCTGGTCAAACCTTTATATTCAATCCTCAAATTTTCCTATTGAGTCACCTTATGGCGCTTTGAGTGGAGTCAAGCAGAAAGTATTTAATGTCTATTTTGTGGGGTTAATCTTTCTATTTATAACACACATACATTTTATATACCAGATCATCGTCTAAGCAATATGGTTCTCATGCTCTGGGTTGGCTTCATTTGGAAAACAAAAGCAAGCACTCAGGAACTGGTATAGAATTTCACTAATGCCAGTTTAATGCTTTCATGGAGCAGAAATCAAACATTAATTTTCGCTGCCTTCTTTAATATTTGCCTACTTTATTTCACTATAAAATTACTGCAGATCCACTCTAATAAATTTTTTTCAGCAAGTTATTGATTAGATTTCTCACCTTAGGGAACTGGTCTCCCGTTTTAGCATAAAACATTTCAGCTGAGCTATACATTAATGCCACCACTGATCATCTGTAAAATTCTTTATGGATAATTTATATTTTTGCGTGATGTGATCATAGAGTAATTTATTGAAAGGAAAATCCATAGAATAATTATGAAACAACATGGGTGACCCCTTTCTTCCATTTTAAGCTTCGCCTCTATTGATTCCAGTTAAATGTATCATTTTCTCGTGGTTAAGCTTCAAGATATCTATGCTTCAGCTGAAAGTATAATAAAGAATAATAGCATTATGATTTTTTTTAAAAAAGAACTAAATGTGTTTTATCATAAAATTGATTTGAGGTTTGGAGGAGGTGGTGATTGATATAACTAATTGTTATTTATTCAGAGCAAATAATACTGTCCTAAAGGATTCATTCAATTTTACAAAGGAAACCAATTCCTAAAAATAGATGCTGACTTAAATTCATATTCAAAAACTGACACCTGTGCACCTATTCCTTTGGCTCAAGTGGACAATGCTATTATGAACACACAACCCAAAGAGCAGACCTTCTTTAAATATTCACCCAGTAATTACTCCAGTGATTCTTAAGACAAGAGGAGTCTAAGACTGGACTATAGTTGATTACAAAGGAAGCCATTTTCTAAAGCTCATGTTTAAATTAACTCAAAACTCAAGTTGAAAGTGGTTGCTGAGTCGTAATCATATGGGACAACAAAACACTAAAACATGAAGGGTTGTATTGATTAAGCCTTTATCCTATTGGTGAAAATTGTTTGAACAGAGCTTTAAACTACTTTGTTTTGAACATCTAGAAATTACCACTAAAAGAAGAGTGTGCTGGTGTAGTAAATGAAGTAACTGAAAGAGAGGATCCAGAGAGCCACTGATCTTTCCCTAAAGATGTGTTAATCATTTTCACCTTGCAAACTGACTCTGCACTGGAATAATTTCAATAGGAATTGGACTCTAAATGTTAAGTTGATGAGGAATGAAGAAAATGCTATTTAGCCAGTTGTGGTGGCACATGACTTTAATCTCAGCATTTGGAAAGCAGCGAGAGTTGGATCTCTGTCATTTGAGGTCAATCTTGTTGTATAATGAATTCCAGGACAGACAGAGATACTTAATAAATCCCTGTCTATAAAACAAACAAACAAAAAGTAAGGAATTTTTTTCTAGAACTGATGGCAAAGGAGATATATCTGCTAGCACCCATGGCCATCAACATATGAAGACCAAAATTCTTGGCCACTGAAATATCCACATACCCTCCTACATACCCACTGGTTCTTTCTTCTTTCTTTTTTGCAGAGTTCTGATTTCTGAGGTGTGGGAAACTCAATAAATCATATTAAAGTTTTTGTAAGGATAGTTTATATCATTAATATGTTCATACACTCTGATATTCATATTCTGAAACTCTGAAAAGAAATGTGACTTAACCATCCACACGAAAAAAAAAATGCCCAGAAACACATCCTGCCTAATGAAAAGAAGGTCATATTTTTCCAATGATTCTGTCTTTTAAAATTTATTGCTTTTGAGACTGAGTTGATTGTGACACACTTGTAGAAAATTGCTATCACTCAAAGGTCGGTAGCAAGCAAAAGCTGTCTGATTGAATCTAAGACCCCCTCAATAGGACTGAAATCCTTCTGGTCCTGGGAATCTAGTCAGCTCACTGTGAGGTCACCAACCTTGTAAAATAGTCTACTACCACCATTCTGCTAAACCAACATAATGATTCACTCCATTCTAAATCTTATCCTTGTACCCACAGATGAAGTGTAGCTACCACACGCCATCAACCACCTTATTTCTTTTTACATCAAATGGAAACTATCACAGGAACCAAACGGGGTGCAATGCTGAGATCAACAGATTTTGGGGGGGCCTCAGCCCAAGCAGATAAATCTATATCACAGCCCCTGTATCTTTATCTCAGAAAACATTATGGAAGATTGGTTGGAAGACTGTAAGAACTAGAAGACTATGAAGAAGGTTGCTTTGAAAATATCTCTCCTGGAAATGGCTATATGAAAAAGAAAAGGAACAATGGCAAAACCAAAGAATTTATTGACATGGAAGAGGAAAAATATTGCATGTCTAAATACTACACAAAGAACAACAGACACCAAATGACCACTAGAAGAAAAAGTTAGCCACACCCAGATGTAGTCCCCTTTATTCATTGTTCAATGTCAGTATGTATACTCTCAGTTTGGAAACCATATATATACTACCAATGAAAATGGATCCAGCTGATATATATATATATATATATATATATATATATATGTGTGTGTGTGTGTGTGTGTGTGTGTGTGTGTATGCATTTATATGCATAAATTTCTATTTATTCATACAAATATATTATATACATACATATGTGTGTACATGCATATATATGGTACTCACACACATATGTGACATAGGCCCCATATTGTTTGTCCAATTCAGTTTTTCAGCTCTTAGTCTGGAAACTATATGTATACCACCACTAGATTATGTGTATATATATATATATATATATATATATATATATATATATATATATATATACACACACACAAACACATATATACATGCACATGAATATACATATATACAAAATAATAGGAACCACAGAAAAGATATTATAAGCTTGAGAGTATGGGGGACATGGGAAAGGTTTGAGGGTGAGTGGCTGGAAGGAGTTGGAGAAAGGAAGGGAGGCAGAAGGTAATGTAAAGCTATTTAAATTTAAAATATTAATAATATTGCATATTATAAAAATGAAATTTACTATCTATATGAATAAAATATTGAAAATTTGGAAATCAGGATATATTAAAATATTGAATACTGTATTTTAAAATAAATAGTTCTTTTCTAAATGTTTTAAATTATCTAGCTTCTGTGGCAGAGCACACTGTTCATCAGCCATTACATTTTCTTCCTTTATATATTAGCTGCACCTATTTAATAAGTGCCAAAACACATAGTTGGTAAGCAGAACACACCATTTTCTTCTGTATAGTGGCATGACAGAAATATATTTCAGAACTTGGGTGAGTACTTTAGCTTACCCTGCTTTTATTTGCCTATGTATGCCAGCCACAGCTCTGATTTCTCCAAGGAGAGCAGGCAGCAGGAAATCTAATTTAAGAGTGTAAGCTGTGAGCAGTGAAAGCTTAATTCAGGACTTTATGGACTTACTGCTGGTGATCAGCTCTATGGAGTACATCTCATCGAGCACATTATGGCAACATCATTCACTGGGAGGGTAGTTAAGGGCTTGTCAGCATTTCTATTTTAAACTGCTATTTTCTGGTATTTATGATTTGACCATTAAGAATTGCTGGGGCTTCAAAAACAGTTTGTGAAGATTTAGATCAGCAGCAATTTGAATCATTTCCATTTTTGATCAGTTGAACAAGAACATTTTGTGATAGGATAGAGCCAAGAACCAGAGTAGACCCTGGTCTTCAAAAGGAAAGGACGCATCTCAGTCTGAGGCTCTTATATGGCAATTGAACTATTAATTCTGAGCAACATGCCTAAGAGGAAGAACAACACAAGAAATTGAGTTTTAAATAAACAGGAAACACCAAAGCCACAGAGAAACCCTGTCTTGAAAAACCAAAAAAACAAACAAACAAACAAAAAACAACAAAACAACAACAACAACAACAAAAACCAGGAAACATCTACTATACTTTGAAACTTGCTGACAAAATGCAATATATATAATAAAATATTCCTTGTTTAATGAGAATATGCTGTATTGTGAAAACAATGTTAAATTTTTAAAATACATTATATAAAAATGTAACATTTTATTATCTGACAAGGATAATTTTGTCTTTTTCTTGTAATTACCAATAAATAATTATTTTGTTCAATAGCCTTGAATACCACTCCAGAGAGAGTACACTACAAACTTATGATTGCACACTTAAACATACCTACAAACACACAGATAAAATATTCTTTATTTGACTTATTACTTTGATTATAGTGTCAAGAGCAGGAAATTATTTAATCATAATGGATAAAGAAATAAATGTTCAGATATTGAAGCATAATGAGAATCAAGGTGGTTTAGGAGGTATTTCAATTAATAAAGCACTGTCATGTAAGCATGAAGAACAGTGTTTAACACCCACAACTCATGTAATAAAAGACAGCTATGGAGACACACATTTATACTCCTAGTGTTGGGGAAGAATAAAAACACAGGTCTTTATATAGTCTAGCTAATGAACTATCTACTCAGCTATAAACCCTGTCACAAAAGACAAGAGTCAAGTGGTGGTGATACACACTTTAATCTCATCACTTGGGAGGGAGAAGAAGGTGAATTTCTGAGTTCAAGTCCAGCCTGCTCTACAGAGTGAGTTCCAGGACAGAATCTAAAGCTAAAAAAAAAAAAAAAAAAAAAAAAAAATGAAAACACAACCAAAAGTTGAACCCTGGGCACACAGAGAGAAAAACTACATTCATATGCACACAAATAACAGGAAGAGAGGAAAAACATGAAGAGGCAGACAGACAGACAGACAGACACACACACACACACACACACACAGAGAGAGAGAGAGAGAGAGAGAGAGAGAGAGAGAGAGAGAGAGAATCAGAAAACAACTTCTTAAATGGTAGCACTAATTTGTTGCAATGCTAATAGAGTGCGTGGTTCTTAAACTAAAAAGATCTTCTCTAAGTGCAATGATCACAAATTATGTTGAATTCCCAAGAATTTAGAGTAAGGAATAAGGAGAGACCAATGGCATCATTCTGCCTATAGGACGGAGTAAAGTAGAGGTGTGAAGAAATGTCAGGATAATAAAGCATAATCATGTTATGTCTTAATTCTTTCTAGGGTCCAGGTATGCATTTTTTATTAGAATATCTTGATGTCTAACTATCCACTAAACACTTTTTCTTCTTATGTTGAAGTTTCTTTGCTTTATGAGACTGGGGTTCTAATTAATATACTGGTTCTCAGTGACAGGTACTTCAGTTTCGTAAAATTACAAAACTTGATTTATTTCTCTGATTTCCCAAATACCCATTTTTTTCAATACAGTGAAATCAAATTTTCATGATTTCATATTCAAATGCAGGAGAGATTCACTTAGGCCTATCTTTGTAATGATTTTTCTCATTTCCTTTTCTGTATCTTTTAGTTCTTACTATTAGTTTCTTTAAGATGCAAAACTTGATTACTCCTTTTGATTCAAATGTTTGGGCTTGTATTCTTTGATTATAAATGATTAATACAAGATCAAAGTTAAAACATCAAATGCATAGAGTTACTAAAATATACTTCTCAGTCCTAGCAAAATAGACATGTTACTTCTAGTGGGATTGTGTTCAATCATGTCTGTTGATACGGCCACCTTTGTTGTCCTCCAGGAGCTCTGAATGTGGTTTTGGATGAGCTAATAGAATTACTGCAATTATTCCAGTTTCTCCATGTAGTGTAGGATTGTTATGCCACCCAGAGGAAAACAGAAAACATTTCCAGTAGTTCATAAAGGTAAGAGACTCTTTCTCAGTACACAGCTTTTCACTTGACCAGAAAATCATCTGGTCTTGAAGGAACAAGTTATACAAAATTGATTTAAGTTAGTAACAACTAACACTTAAAAGACCTCAGTACAAAAATACAATGAATGAGTGTTTTTTGAAAAACTTAGTCACAACATCCTTGTTAATTTAATGGGTGGGAAGAAAGAGTGATGGCAATTACCAAATTTCTATAAAAGCAAATGTACTCGACACTTGCAAAAAAAGACGCTACTGTAGAGGACTTACATTGGAGTTTGAAATCTGCCACATCTCTGTTGAATGAGGTGTGATGGGGGTACAGAGGGATAAATATGTAGGCTATAGAAAACCTTGTGCCAACATAAGTGGTACTTATGCGAGGAGGGAGCAGTGAAAATTCCTACCAGTGGAACAAATAGAAAGAAAGGGTAAAAAGGAGAACAACAAATCTGAGAATAAGAGAATAGTGTCTGTGGTTCCCTAACCTTCATGATTGGAGGATACCCGTAGAATGAGGAAGCTCTGGGAAGCATTGAGTTTACAAATTAATGGAAGGATTGGGTACAGTCCAGAATGCAGGTGGAATTCTAGCAAATGACAGACGCCTTTGACCATCCCTATATTTGCTCATTTCATTGATTCTGACCCTTCCCTTTCTAAGTAACAGATACTATGCTGGGTTCAGAAAACAAAAGTATAAAACAGGATGATTATGACTTCACAATTTTTGTAGTTCTAAGAGCATATAATTCTATCTGAGAATTGAAGCATTTTATAACGATATGAAGTTCATATAGTATCTTATCAATTCAGATGTTGAGACTCTAACCTTGAATGTGAGGGTAATGGGAGATAACTGTGGAGGGGTGGTGGGACTCTAATGATGGAATTAATGTGCTAAAAAAGCAGATATCAGAAAATGTGAACCTTGCATGTACCTTGCATGTCAGGACAACAAAGCAACTTTTCTCTGAAAACCAGGGAGGAGGAGTCCTCACTGGACCCTAATTCAGAGTCATTTCATCAATTGATGAAAATCTTGGATTCCAGCCTCCATAAATGTGAGAAATAACTGTGTGTTCTTTAAGTCATACAGATTATGGCAATTTTTATTGCATATAAAAGGGACTGAAAAAAGTCACAGAACTATCACAAATATGTTTTTATGAGACTTTAATATGAACTAAAGTTTGAATAAACTTACTGGTTGTACAATGAGCTCCATGAGAATAAACGCTCCGTATGAAAAATGTAAAATGTCTGCCATGCCAGATACCCTAAAAAATGAGGAGAGAATTTACAATTGACCAAAATACACTAAAAACATAACTTCAAAAAAGACTAATTAAAATTATAAATAATTTTAAAATTCAATATTAAATATTCATAAAGACATAAAGCAACAACCCATAGATTGTGGCATACACATGCAACCCCAGTGACTGGAAGCAGGAGGATCAGAAAATTAATTCTAGCCTTCACTATATCATAAGTTCAAGTCTGTTCCGTGCTACATGAGGGGGGACTGTTAGAGAGGAAGAGATGATTTATTGGGACTAGAGAGTATTGTTCAATTATAAAAATAAATGATATATTAAGTGATGATCAAAATATGGAAGAAGCATCAATGTATATTACCAATTAAGAAGCTGATCTGAAAAGTCCATGAATCCTGGATAAGACAATTAAAAGATCAGTTAAGAAAGAGAGAAGAATGACAAGCAAAGGGACAAGGGTAATAAAAAATACTTGTGGTATATTACAATAGTAGATTCATGTCATGGGACATTTGTTCAAACTCATAGACTACAAAATACCACAAGTACACCCTAATATAGATGCTGACGCTTGGATGGTAATATGTTTTAAGCCACTGGGTGCTCAGTCATTAATAATGGACGCAGCATTTTGTGTGTAGATTACTGCTCTATATTTACCTTCATTTTTTAAAGTCTTAAATCTTTATTAACATAGAAAGAAAACTTCAGGAAATAAATGGAAATTTCCAACTGACAGGACAGCTGGGGAGAGTATTTATAGCGTGTTGATGTTGTCAAGTATCAGACATCACACTTGGTGCTTCAAGATTCGGAACATGCTTTCAAGCTGTGTGCTTATTAAAAATCTCTCATGGTTGTTACTAGTGTGACTAGTGTTCTCAACTGTAGCTCTTATATATAGCCTCATATATACCCTTAAAAATAAATTTCTTCTTTTAGGATACATTTGTCTTCAAGCTGACACTATGGTCCCATTTATGTCTGCTGCATGGTCTCTTTAGAACAAGATGCTCTGCTGTTTAGTTTGGTGAGGTAGACATAGAAACTGCTGCTTTACATGTTGGGTCTTATATAACATCATCATGTTAGTTGGATGAATGAATTGTTTGAGTGAACACCCCTAGGAATCCTCTAAATGTTGGATGCATTTCCCTCTTTGAATTCAAATGAGAAGAACACCACCTGTCTTGAAGCATGAGCTTCCTTGATTCATACATTATTTCTTATGTCTTCCAAGCATATACAATGGACCAGTACTCCATCACTGCTGGAGCAGACAGATGGGGAAGTAGAAGAGATCCTGAGGCTCTGTGGTCAGACAATCCCTCACTATGCCCACTGCCCTCTCCATGCACTTTCTCTTCTTTTGTGTTGGTAACAGCACAGGTAAAACATCTTTTCTGAGAAAACACAATTTAATGAGTGAATTTCTACTCAAGAAAACTGACATCACTGAACAATTTCTACAAGTATCTTTCATATTTCTCTTGAAATATGTCCACACCTTCAAAAACTGAGAAAAATTCTCCTTATTTTGGACTTCTCTAAAGTCCAAAGATGTCTTATATTTTATCTAAATAACATATACTGAATTTTTGGAGGGCAATTTCTACCTCTCTCAGTAGTACCAGCAAATATTTCTGAATCCTTTTGCTGGGGGCTCCTTCAGAATAAATCATGACCTTTACATAATCTTATTCTTTTCTTATCCTTATTATCATCAGTGTCCTTAAGTGGGCACACTGTTTTCTTAGCTAACGATTTACTCTCTTCAAGATTTCTGGCTGATCCAGAAGAAATAATAAAACAGAACTATTAGGAACCATAGAGTGGAGCATTTAATATCAGGTTTATCTCTTTCTTTGATGGTGGATAGAAAGTCTTAGCATAAATTCATGAACCATTACTAAGATTCATATTTTCCCCAAGGACTGAAAACAGGGCTCTAACATAGTTGTAAATTGGTTGATGTCTCACACATGTTGTCTTAAAAAAGGTGGCATACAATTGACATTAGTAAGTTGAGAAGATATTCGTGGGAAGCAGATGTCACTGTTCCCAAAAGAATGAGAGAGGAAAGGGAAAAACATTGATTCCCTGCTGAACTAGAACAGCAAATTGGATGGACCATATGCCCCACATAGATTCTCTGTTTTCCTTTATCTTAGAGGACTGCAGGTCATTAGAAAGCAAACATTCCATTCAGTAACTATGTTTGTTATTGCCATCAGACTGTAAAATGTGCATCATGGAGTTTTTGTTTTGATCCCTTACAGGAGCTGAAATTCTGGCTCCTTCTTGTGAATGTGTTTCTGATACTAAAGACTTGCAAAAATAATAACAGTTTAGAGCAGAAAGCTTCCATATTCTCTTCTGTGTGATAACCTATTGAACATTACCTGTTTCTCCTTAGGGATGGTTCATTTGTTCTAGAATCAACTGAGAGAGCAACCCCTAGGCAGGTTTATGAGGGTTTTTCCAAGGGGCATTGACTGACTGGAATAGAGTCTCCCCTAGTGGGTGTGGCACCTTTCCATAATGACCCAGATACAAAAAAAGTTAGAGAAATAGTAATGGTGCTTGCTGGGCTTCATTTATTTCTTGTTGGAGTGTGCTTATATGCATTACTGCTGCAGTTGTCTCATTGCAAAAGTGCAGTGTCTTCATGTTTCAAGTAGAATGAAGAAGAAATACTCTTCAGAAGAATTCCACAATTTTAACATCAGAATTGGAATTATGTATATAAATGAATATATTTATCATAATAGTTGCAGAAAATACTTCATTGATGTATGCTTATATTAAAACTTTTACAATTATACATATAAATATATGTATCTATTTTATGCTATAGACTGAGGAAGAAATACTCTTTAGAAGTATTCCAGACCTTAAACATCAGATTGGAGTTGCAGATATAAATGAATATATTTATTATAATAGTTGTAGAAAATATTTCATTGATGTATGCCTATATTAAAACTTCTATAATTATACATATAAATATATCTATTTTATGTTAATTATACCTTAGTAAAGATAATAATATCTTCATAGCACATAATTATTAATAAAATTTACTTATATAATTAATATATGCATAACTTTATACTGCAAAAGTCATACCCACAACTGCTGTAGTGGTACAAATGCCACAGAAATATAAAACAATTTTTTGATTGAACTTACGGCCTGTTCCACAAGATGAAGCCCATACCTGGCACCATTACTAGGAACAAAAACTGGTATCCAGTCAAGTCATAGGTCCAGAGGAAGAATCTATTATTTTGTTCTGCTTGGTGGACATGTATTAAATAGATTCCTAATGATGCAATCTCAAAGATCAACACATCTCTTACTCTCATCGGAGAAGTTGTTTTTGCAACAGGTAGTAACTAGCATTAGAGACTTCCTCCTGGTCAAAGTACAGAGAATAAAGGGTTATAGAATTTTCATCCCTAAATGGTGTTCTTCTATTATAACCTCTCTTCTTAAGATTCAGGGATTATTGTGGAAGAAAGAGAGGAAAATTCAGAGATGCTATAAGAAATATCATTTTCCAGACACAACAGGGAAGTTGTATATATGAACTCAGAAGTTTTAACAGCATGCAAAATATCTATGCATTTCCAAGTCAGATAAAATCCTATCATATAAAGAGAAGGAGGTATAAAATGCTATCCTTAGCTAAGGATCTATTGACAATTGATAGTGGTTGAGAGAAAGTCATTTTTATTTAAGGATGTGGCTCTTAAGAATAGTACAAAATTGTTGCCAAATGTAAAATAGTGTAAAACTATAAAGACAGCACAGATTGTATTTTATTTTTCAAAGGAAACAAGGTTGGAAGAGTAGTGAAGAAATAACGGATCTAGGCAGAGTTGGAGTAGTGGCTTGGATGTTAGTAAACTGCATGAATCAAGTTCTTAGAGAACTAATTAAGAAAGGTATTTACTCAAATACAAACAAAATAATGTTATAAACATTGGGAAGTAGATATGTAGGTGGGTAAAAAAGATTGAGTGAACATTTTGAAAACATCTTTATCTCTTTACATTTTTTAAATGTCCCACTTGGAAATAGTGTCTTCTTAGTTAGTGGAGCAATTTTGTTTCTTAGAATTTTTCTTTAAGTAAAAGAAATGAAATGAAATCAAAATAAAGGAGCTTTGCCAGAAAAAGAAAAAACTTAGTTTAGTGCTCAGGGAGGAGCTAGAAATTTTTGTGCGTTTTGTTTTGTTGTTGCTATTTGTTTTGTTTTTATTTTTTATTAGTATGTTGCTTATATAAACTGTTTTATTATGATATTCCTACACATTTAAATACGAATTCTTTATTTTTCACACCTCCCATCACCCACTGGTTCTTTTTTGTTTCTTAATAGTCCTATTTCTATTTTCACATTTTAACTTCAATAATTTCCCAGAGAAAGTTAAGATCTTATCATAAAGATTAGTACAATCATTGTCCAAGACAAAGAAAAAAACATTTCCCGGCCTGACCATTGTTGTAGCTTTATCTTGCCTTCCTTGTCAATCAATGATTAAACTAAATTATTATATTTTTTGTTAGTATCTATTCTGAGGCAAGTCCCTAATACCTGAGTCCTCCTTTAAATCTTCTTTTTTTAAAGCTTTTTATTTATTTATTTATTTATTTATTTAATTATTAAAGATTTCTGCCTCCTCCCCGCCACCGCCTCCCATTTCCCTCCCCCTCCCCCAATCAAGTCCCTTTCCCTCATCAGCCTGAAGAGCAGTCAGGGTTCCCTGCCCTGTGGGAAGTCCAAGGACCTCCCACCTCCTTCCAGGTCTAGTAAGGTGAGCATCCAAACTGACCAGGCTCCCATAAAGTCAGTACGTGCAGTAGGATCAAAACCTAGTGCTATTGTTCTTGACTTCTCATCAGTCCTCATTGTCCGTTATGTTCAGCGAGTCCGGTTTTATCCCATGCTTTTTCAGACCCAGTCCAGCTGGCCTTGGTGAGTTCCCGATAGATCATCCCCATTGTCTCAGTATGTGGGTGCACCCCTGGCGAATAGCCAGAGCCTGGAAACAACCTAGATGCTCTTCCACAGAAGAATGGATGAAGAAAGTATGGAATATATACATATTAGAGTACTACTCAGCAGTAAAAAACAATGGCTTCTTCAATTTTGCATGCAAATGGACGAAAATAGAAAACACTATCCTGAGTGAGGTAAGCCAGACCCAAAAAGAGAAACATGGGATGTACTCACTCATAATTGGTTTCTAGCCATAAATAAAGGACATTGAGCCTATAATTCGTGATCCTAGAAAAGCTAAATAAGAAGGTGAACCCAAAGAAAAGCATAGTCATCCTCCTGGATATTAACCTTCATCAGGCGATGAAAGGAGACAGAGACAGTGACCCACATTGGAGCAACGGACTGAAATCCCAAGGTCCAAATCAGGAGCAGAAGGAGAGAGAGCACGAGCAAGGAACTCAGGTCCTTTAAGTCTTCTAACACAAGTAAGGTCTATTAGTCGCCAGCAATCTTTGAAAGATTCTATATGTGGTTCTCTTTTTTTGAATTACTACATTTTTCACGGTGGTTTTTTTTTCTCCTGGGAGTTTACAATGAACTTATTAATTTATACAGTTGCATACATGCTTTCCTGGTCTCCTGTGGATGAGTACTGACTTCAAAGGTAAATTCTACTTAAAGTGCATATTGAAGGTGAATCCTTGCAAATTCCATATTTGTACGTGTCTCGGTCAGAATTCAGTCAGAATATATATTTTTAAAGGTTGTTTTGCTTGATATTATACAAAATGTTTCAACGATTTTTACAATTTAAAAGTTAAGGCACTTAAGATTTTATTTTTATTCGTGTCATAACACACACACATATACACAATCGTATATTACAAAAGCCATTTTTGAACTGATACATTTCCCACTGATGTTCTATTGTTCTGATATTAATTTATGAGCCATAGAATCATATTATTTTGTGGAGAGATGGCAGTTACACTCTCTTGAATATCACTTAGCTGTTTAGATTGAACTTTTAGTAACTGTAATTTTCAAGTTACAGAAGTAACTCAGACTGTTCTTTAACTTCCAAAATTGTACAGTTGACTCTAGTGGTCTGATGAAAATTTTATTAATACAAAAGAAAAACTTCTTTTCTCACCATAGGGATCTAAAGGATGCAATTCTGTTGCCTTATCAAAATTGAATTTGTAGGAGAGTACATTGGCATTGCTTTAATTTTTAGATCTTTGTAGCTTAGAATATTTTAACTTTTATGCATCAATATCCTGGTGTGGGTGGTTATAGGTTTGTCATGAAAGCAAAATATTAACTTGAATAAATATGCTTTTTCTTTCACTAGTCACCTTGCAAGCATCTATGTGCTTGACTCTAGTCCTTTATAAACTTACAGAACTGAAATGTGAAGGCTTCTCAGTGAAAGCAGCGAGGTAGAAGCAGATCCTGCTGCAAAGAGCAACATATGATGCTCAGTCAAATGAAGTACACATTCAGTTTCATTTAGTTTGTGCAGTAGACACTGGCTGCTGAGAGTCTATTGTAGGATATCTTTAAACGTAAAGAATTTGTGAGCTCATAGAATGATTTGGCAATTAGTTAGATTTAAGACTTTTTTTTTCCCCAAATTTATTACATATGAATGTTCTGGTTGAAAAGCTTTAATAAAAGCAGAGAAAACCATTGTTTTTATCTGGTAATAGAATTGGAAGGATTCAGGGATAACTCAGTGGGTTGATTCTTAGCAATTAGAATTTCTCCTGGGCTATTAATTGAAGAGAAACATGTGCTTAGGGCACCAAAACACAGTAAAGGCAATTTTTCACAGAGAGTACATGCTTGGCCATTATGCTTCCATTAGTGATTCTTTTAACTCATTAACTCAGCTACTGATTCACAGACCTCTGTCCACATCGGTAACAATAAGTAGTTTTCCCTGTAAATGGTCAATACTTTAGTTCATGGTGCATCTGAACAGGAAATAACAATGAAAGAGTTTTCATTTGTTGACAAGTTGTCTTAAAAGCTGTTTGTGAGGGAAGACTGACAAGACTCATTACCTTTTCTTCTTTATAGATTAATACTTTGGCTCAAGAAGGAAAAGAAATATTGCTTTGGTTGTCTGTAATAAGGGAAGATAAATATAACATGGCTAGCATTTGTTTAGAAAAATCACCGTCTTATATAAAGGGGCAGGGTAAGAAATCTAGCATACTGTCGAATCTCAGATCCTTTTTACATAGCAAGGGTTCTCTTATGTGTCAATTTTGCATCATTTAAAAGACAGATACTACTGAGTTAAGTGGCTATCAAATGACCTTATGGTTATTTGTGTAATTGTAAGATTTGTTTGGTTAATACTTTCTGAACCTCATAATAGCAATGATCAATATATTATTAACTTTACCTTTTGTGTATGTAACAGATCTCATTGCTTCTCTTTCTTATATACTGAGCTCAGGCTAAAGCCCCGTCTCTTCCCTTCCCTTTACTAACATTTTAAGACTCAGGCAAACTAAGCGATGAGGGAAAGTACACTTTGTGATCTACACAGTCCCTAAATCTTCACCGAACTTTAATGCTTCTATCACTGACCTCCAATTCTTAATGATTTCAGGAAAATACTATATTTATATACTTATACTTATGTGTGTTTCAGAAATTTAACATAACAGAAACTTCAGTGAATATTTCATATGTATGTAATCAATATTAGAACAGCTTAAAAATTGAATGGGCACAAAGAGATATTCCGTACTAGAAACTGTTTCTTCTCACCCATGAAGGCAGAAAGGAAAGAAATTGGGATGTATAACAGAACTCTGTAGAATGCACATGTTTGGAGAAGGATAAAGTTGAATGAAGGGGAAGGATAAATGAAGGTGAATGAGCACAGATATTTCACAGATACTAGGCACAGTGGGGAAGAACAGTATGTGCCTTGCTGTCTGCCCTTCTCTTCACATGTCTCCATGTAGTATCTGCCTTTCATGACTGGCATCTCCTTTAGGCCAAAGTAAAGGCAGAGAATGGTCAATGATGAGTTAATATTCTGAAGAGCAAGGAATAACAAATATACATTGCCTTCACATATATATGTATGTGTGTATGTGTGCAATAAATGTATGTGACATATTTACTTACATGCCAAGTAAATTGAAGAAATGAATGTTAGCATATTTTAATTTTTTGACAGCATCTGTCTTTCTCAAATATTTAATTTTCAAATTATACCAAATGGTACATAGGATTTTTCACTTTATACTTCATGTGTCTTTGCAGTCTTTGCCCTATTCATAACATCATCATGTACTGCTGTATTACTTTATAGCATACTGATTCTATGTAATAAATTTTTAAATGATTCTCCTCACTTTTTACTTGTATGTTTGTATATATTGGTAAGTTTATACATGTGTATTTGTAATTCTATTTCCTTTTTGTTTGTTTTATGGTAAATTTTAATTTGATGAGTTCAATTTATTTAACATGGTAAACATTTTTATCTTTTTATTCTTTGAGAGTTTATACATATATATAATGATTTTAGCTCTCCCCTTTCACTGTTACAGTGTCTCATCCCCTATTCTCTTATTAACACCTGCTGTCTTTCCTAAATTATTATTAAGCTAGCTTCTTCTTAAATTATTACTTTCCTGTGTGTATACCCCTTGGAGTTTAAATGGGGCTGTCTGCATGAGCATGGATGGAAATATTTTCTAAGTTGAAAAAAAAAAACAAGCTATTATGAAATAAGTCAGGAAACAGTGAACTGTGTATTTAAACTGCTGGTTATGGTGTCAGAATAGTACAAACTGCATCACACTTGGATAGTAAATCCACCCATCTTTGTCAGAACATTTTACTGTGGTTTGTAAGGGTCCTGTGTACTACAAGGAAAATGCACTGTGATTACATTTAGCATGCTCATCTAAATCACAGCCTAGCCTTGTTTCTTAAGTGCCAAGTTCTGTTCCTCCACTGCTCCTTTATGCAGTCCAGAAAAGGTTCTATCAATTTCAAGAAAACACCATAATGTGTAGCATATCATTCTAAGATTTCTTTCGAACCCATTGCCCATCTTCTTCCTCAAATGGTAGAATTAATGAGAATTTGGAGAAGGCCATGTGGTCTTTTTGGTAGCCCTTTCTTGGATCCAAAGGGGAGAACATTTTGGGGTTTGCTTCAATATATTACATATTTTGAGGTCTCCTCTATACCTTTGAATTTATTCTCTGAGGAGATCAAGAATCTCTGAGATACGTAGTTGGGGAGAGTTGGACTTTTTTAGTATTTTTTTTGTTTGTTTTGTTTTGCTTGTTTTCAGAGTGAGACATTGAAGATGAATTTGAGTTTTATGATACTGGGAATCATCATGATATTTTTTGAAACTTTTGGAATATTTTTCCTAAAACAATCCACAATCTAAAACTGATTTTTCTTATTCACAAGTAAATTTGTATTCAATATTTCTAGCACTAGTCCTTCATAAATTACAACAGGAATTTTCCACTCACATCCTATTAAAAGCTATATAACGTCTGTATGCTTCATTGGTGATTAGTTTGACTACCAGACCTATGGATTGTAAACACCTTTTTGGCTAATTAGTGTTTGTTGAGTGATACTGTGAGAAGTTCAGAATAACAGCTCTGTATTTTACACAGTACAACAAAAATAACATTGTCTGATTCAGTTACTGTGTTAGTAGTTGCCACGCACCGAGCCCCCGTGTCTGCGCTCTGTGCGCTGGCACCCAGTTCGGGAGCTTCGGGCAAGGGGGCTGGAGGTTAAAATACTCAGACACAGACAGAGAGATAGCGACACGGGTCATCCTTGAATTCCCCAAGAATGCCCCCTTTATTGTGTTCAGGGGCAGATTATATAGAGATAGCCACGCCCCAGCCAAACCCACCAGAAACCACTCTCCTGCCATCAGGAACTCCTGAAGGTCTCGTGCTCCCAGAACAGCTGTAGGCACTCAGATCAGGGGATTACAAGAAATTCAGGATCTGGGGTCTCACTGCTCCCAACAAGTAGTTATAGAGCAATGAATCACATTTAACCATTCTTAATCAATTGTTATCTCTGCTTCTTTTCATTATTTTACTATTATTGAATTAGATTCCATGTTGAATTTGTCTGTTTCTATGGAAACACCATGTGGTTTTAATTAGTACTTGAAGTCAGGGCTAGTGATACTTACAGAAATTTCTTTATTGTAGAGGATTGTTTTAGTTATCCTGGGTTTTTTGTTTTTCCATATGTAGTTGAGTACTGTTCTTTTAAGGTCTGTAAAGAATGTGGAATAAGGAGAACACTCCTCCAGTGCAAACTTGTATAGATGTTTTGCAAACCAATATGATTTTTTTTTCAGAAAATTAGGAATCAATTTACCACAAGCCCCAGCAATACCACTCTTGGGGATATACTTAAAGAACAATCAACCATATCACAATATGTTGCAGTTACACAATGGAATATTACTTAGCTGTTCAAAACAATGACATCAGGAAATTGAAGGCAAATGGATGGAACTAGAAATAAAACAATCCTTAGTAGCCTTGAAGGCCCTGTTCTCAAGGCTACAGTCAGGGTTCAAGAAAGAAGTCCATAACAAAGAAAAACTAAGCTTATTTATTTATTTTTTGTATCTGAGGGGTAAATACATACATGATCTGAGGATCATGTTCTTTATTGTACTGTAATTCTATTTTTTTTTTATTGAATTCTATTGAGCTCTACATTTTTCTCTGCTTCCTTCCCTGCCTTTCCGTATCACCTGTAACCCTCTCCCAAGGTTCCAATGCTCCTCCCAATTTACTCAGGAGATCTTTTTTTTTTTTTTTTTTTTTTATTTTTTTTTTTTTTTTTTTATTTTTATTCTTTTTTAATTGAAATTTCCACCTGCTCCCCGTTTCCCATTTCCCTCCCCTCCTCCCAAATATTGCCCCCTCCCCCCACTCCCCTCCCCCTATCCCCACTCCTCTTCTCCTCCCCCCACACCATTCCCCCTCCCTCTCGATACTGAAGAGCAGTCCAAATTCTCTGCCCTGCGGGAAGACGAAGGTCTTCTATCTACGTCCAGGAAGGTGAGCTTCTAAACAGGCTAAGCTCCCACAAAGCCAGTTCATGTATTAGGATTGAAACCTAGTGCCATTGTCCTTGGCTTCTCATCAGTCTTCGTTGACCGCCTGATCTTGTTTTTTTCTACTTTCCATTAAGATTGATCTATGTGTGTCTCTCTTAGGGTCCTCATTGGTGTCTAGGTTCTCTGAGATTGTGATTTGTGGGCTGGTTTACTTTGCTTTATTTTTAAAAGCCACTTAAGAGTGAGTACATGTGATAATTGTCTTTCTGGTTCTGGGTTCCCTCACTGAATATGATGTTTTCTAGCTCCGTCCATTTGTCTACAAAATTGAAGATGTTGGTTTTTTCTTCTAATTCTACCTCTACAGCATCTAATTCTCCTTTCCTTCAATTCTCTCTTTCAATTTTTCCTTGCTTTCCTATTAACCTGGTTTAAATACATTTTTATAGGAAGCTTAGGAAATAAAAAAATAGTTACAAGAATTACATTTCACTGACTTCTTTGTCAAAAATTGAGTATAGTTGAGTAGATTTCTAACTAGGTCTTCAATTAAAGTCCATTGACACATTTGTCTGTTTTATGACAATACCATATATTTTTTTTTATCACTATAGCTCTATAGTAGAGCTTGAAGTCAGGGATGAAGATTCCACATTCTTGGAGTATGGCAGAATGGCAGTAGGATTCATTTTATTGCTATGTATTTTATTTTACAACAGTAATATCTGGTTTTATGCCACGTTTCATCAAAGCAATATCAGATGTAAGCTCAATCTCTTGGAGTGGGCCTTAAGCTAAATAGGGTTGTGGCTGGATTTGTGTTTGTTTCTCCTTTGACAGCTTGCAGAATACCTTTTTGTATATAAGATACCGGAATGTAAGATGATGCCTTCATGTAGGCACCAGCTTAATTTCTTCATATTTAATATATTGTATAGGTGTTATCTTCAGCAGTGAAAACCTTGCTGTCACTTTGGGAAGAGTGACTTATAGTCTTGACAACAGTCTAGGCTGTTTGGAGACTCTCATGGGACATCTTTGGCCAAAAACTAAGTTGTACGTGAATCAGTCATGGTAGTGGAAGCTTCATTTGGTGACAAGTGGTGGACAGTTGAGCCTCTGCCCTATCCCATTATTATACTATTTTATTTAAGTTGCTTAATCATATGTATACATTTTAGGAAGCTTCTACTATATTAGAGTTCCATACTATACCTCAAATGCCCCTTAATTTTAGCTATACACTCTCTTCTGCCTGTTCCCTTGCCCCCCCAAAACTTGTCCTCCTCTTTGAGCAACCCCATCCATTTATTACTATTAATGCTGTTTCCTTTCCTGATGGAAATATATCTGACCCCCATACTCCCTTAATCTCTACTAAATATCTGTGTTTCTCCAGATTTTGGCTTTGGTGTCATTGACTTAACAGGTAATATCCACATATAATCCAATACATAACCCATTTGTCTTTCTAGATACAGGTTATATTACTCAGTATAATTCTTTCTAGTTCCATCAGTTTCACTGTGAGCTTCATGGTCTTAGTGGCTAAGGAATTGTCTAGTATAAAATTGTAACCACTTTTCTTTTTTGAAGGACATCTAGATCGTTTCCAATTTCTGGCTATTATGAATACAACAGCAATGAACATAGTTGAGCAACTGTCTTTGTGGTAGAATGAAGCATCCTCTGGATATATGCTGCCCAGGAGCTGAATAGCTGAATCTAGAGGTAGATTGATTCCCATCTTCCTGAGGAACCCCCACACTGATTTCCATAGTGACTGTATTAGTTTGCATTCATACCAGTAATAGATGGGTATTCCTATCACTCTATATCCTTAACATCATAAGCTTTCAGTTATTTTATGGATCTTAGCCATTCTGAAGAATTAATATGAAATCTCATAGTAGTTTTATTTGCATTTCCCTGGTAGCAAAGGATGTTGAACATTTTCTCTAATCATTTTAAAACATCTGAATTTTTTCTTTTGAGAATTCTCTGTTAAGGTCTTTTTCTTGTGTTTCAGATATGTTGCAATACTCCATGGGCCTGCTATGGTAGAGTTATGCTCTAGTGGAGATATATTTTTCTGACTGTAATTTATTTTGTTTTTATGTTGGTGTGTAGGTATCTGGGTTTGGGAGGACAGTAAGACAAGGTGTTAATATCTGGTCTTGTTTTTGTTTGGTGGGTGTGTTTTTCCTTGGTTTCTTTTGTCCTATCTCTTTCTTAGGTGAGTGGATTAATGTGTGTTGCTTTGTGTTGAATTCATCTGAGATGCTGATAATGCTGAGACCCAGTAGGGTCTCAGCTAAGATGTGTTATTAGGTATTGGGAGTGACCCTTAGGAATGGGGATGGTCTTAGAGAGTGGTGTGACTGAGAGAGTGCACAGGATGGAGAAAACCAAAGTGCTCCCTCAGAATCTACTTAGTATCCTGGGAATGGGGACAGAGAGTGAGAAGTCATCATAGACTGTCTGCTACAGAGTTTTGGATGGGATTTGAGGTTAAATTAAGAGGAGAACAAATAGGTTGTTTCCAGGTTCTGGCTATTACAAATAATGCTGCTATGAACATAGTTGAACAAATACTTTTGCAGTTTGATAGGGCATCTCTTGGGTATATTCCCAAGAGTGGTATTGCTGGGTTCTGGGGTAGGTTGATCCCAAATTTCCTGAGAAACTGCCACACTGCTTTCCATAGTGGTTGCACAAGTTTGCATTCCCACCAGCAATGGATGAGTGTACCCCTCTCCAGCAAAGGCTATCATTGGTGTTTTTGATTTTAGCCATTCTGACAGGTGTAAAATGGTATCTCAAAGTTGTTTTGATTTGCATTTCCCTGATCGCTAAGGAGGTTGAGTGAGGGGGGCACCCACCCACTGAGACGGTGGGGCTGATCTATTGGGAGCTCACCAAGGCCAGCTGGACTGGGACTGAAAATGCATGGGATAAAACCGGATAATGAGGGCTGCTGAGAAGCCAAGGACAATGGCACTGAGTTTTGATCCTACTGCATGTACTGGCTTTGTGGAAGCCTAGCCTGTTTGGATGCTCACCTTCCTAGACCTGGATGGAGGGGGGAGGACCTTGGACTGCCCACAGGGCAGGGAACCCTGACTGCTCTTTGGACTAGAGAGGGAGGAGGAGGAGAGTGGGGTGTGGGGAGTGGGGGGAGGGGGAGGGGGAGGGAAAAGGGAGGTGGGGAGGTGGAAATTTTTAATAAAAAATTTTAATAATAAAAAAATAACATTCCTAATTTAAAAAAAAGAGGAGAACAAATAAAGATCATCAGTTAGTCTCTGTTTCCCTGCACTGAGTGGCTTACATGTTTCTAGAGAGTGCCTACTGTATTTGCTGTATTAGCTGAGATAAATACGTATTGGGGGGGAGATTAGAACTGGAAAATCTTTGTGATCCACCAATAAATGGGTTGATGGGGAAAGAGAGGCTGCAGCAGATTTTCTGCTAACAAGTTACTATAAGGCATGGAGTTTGGAGTCTGAAGAGGAGAGAGAGTGGTGAAGATAATCCATATGTTTCTCTGGCAGGAGTTATTTTTCATCTTGAAATAAAATCTTTTTCTCCTCCACTTTTCTTTATTCAGCAGTGAAACTATGGATCATTAATTTTTCAATATATTATAATCTCTCATTGCTGATACTCACCTTGCCTAAATCATCCAGGGGGTTCTCTTTAAAGTCTCTACTTGCTTTCATTCTGTGCTCATACGATTTTATTATACTTAGGTTTGTGCCACACCTTGTTCTGCTAGCGCTATAGTTCATGCAGAGCTTCAATCACTTTATATCTGTATGAACAAGGTTTAGTTGTTATCGGAGTTTCATTGTGTCAAGACTTTAGATAATCAGAAGTAAATCCTTTACCAAATCACAAGCTTGTACAAAAATCCTAACTATAAGCTGCTGTGGGTGTTTTACTCTTTTGCTTTTTGAGGGGCCCATCACCCAGCTCCCAAATAAATCCCACAGAGACCTATTCTTAGATGTGAATGCCTGGCCTTAAGTTGGCTTGTTTCTTGTCAGTTTTTCTTAACTTAAATTATCCTGACTACCTTTTGCCTCTGGGCTTATATAATTCTCTATTTTTGTATACCTTTCTTTACTTCTTTCTCCATGGCTTGCTGTGTGTATCTGGGTGACTGGCCCCTGATGTCCTCCTCTCCTTGTTCTCTTGCTCCTTGTTCACTACTGCTTATATTCTCTGCCTACTATCCATGCCAATCCTTGCTCCTGCCTCACTATAGGCCACTCATCTCTTTATAAGGACCAGCTGATGTTTTAGACAAGCACATTAACACAGTTAAATACAGTGTAAACAAAATTCACAAACCTGAAAATAATATTCCCCGACAACAAGGACAACAAGCACGGTTTCTTAAGTCCTGCTTTATCTTCCATTAATTTAAAACTTCTATGTTTCAATGCTTTTGAGTAAAGAAATGAAATTTTTCTTTGGATCAACCCTGGAGAAAAGGTACACTGGTGATAGCATTCTGAAAAGTGTAGGTCCCCGTTTAGCAAAGAAAGTAGAGTGCCTGTTAATAGATACAGGTTTCTATCTCCTTTTATAACCACCTTTATCTTCATATCCACATTAAGTGGTATTTTCTTGGACCATCATTAAATTGATCATAGCTCTCCAAAGAAATAGAAAAAGCTGATGTAGGATTGGAGATTCAGAGAATAAAAAAACATATGTTAGGGAGAACGAGACACAGAAACAGAGAGAGAAATATATAGAAACAGTAAGAATATGAACAAAATATTTTTATATTTATGGACATTAAGAGGTCTGGTGAACTTTTACCTACAAGTTAGATATCAGGAAGCCACTGGTATAGTTTGAATTTGATTTCCTAAGACCAAGAGGAACAGATACATGTACAATTCAAAGGTCAGAGACAAGTGTCTCAAGTAAAGCAGACAGACAAGAAGGAAATAGCTGAGTTTTTCCTTCTTTTTGTGGACTTAGGTCCTCAGTGGGTTTGGAGAAGTTCAACTTAGGGCAGGGTAATAGGTCTTTGTTTCATTGCTGCTGCTGATTTAAAATACCTAGACAGAAAGTTAATGGAAAAGGGATGTTTTTCATTTACAGTACCATATTATGGTCTATTACTGTGGGGAAGTCAAGGTAGGAAATTGTCTTAGTAAGTGTTCAATTGCAGTGAAGAGACACCATGACCACACAAACTCTTCTAAAGAAAAACATTTAAATAGGGCTGGCTTATAGTTTCAAAGATTTATTCCGTTATCATCATGGTGGAAAACATGGCTGGAATGCAAGGGGACATGGTGGTGGAGAGGTAGCTAATTGTTCTATATTTTGATTGGCAGGCATCAGGATGAAGGGATAAAAGACCCAGCTTGAGTATTTATACTATAAAAATAGTATAAACCCCAAAGTCCACCCCGAGGGACACACTTTCTCCAAGAAGGTCATGCCTACTTCAACAAGGCAGTATCTCCTAATCCCTGTCAAGTAACATCACTCCCTTATGGCCAGATATTCAAATATGTGAGCTTATTCAGGCCATTCCTATTCAAACACCACAGAAATTCAAGTAGCTAGTCACGTGATATCTGTACTCAAGAGCAGACAGAAATTAATGCTCCTTGTTAAGGAAACTCAAACACACACCTAGTGATGCACAAAATACAGACACATTGAGTAAATACAGACAGTGACAAATTCACAACAGTCTTCAAACAGCTATAGATGTAGGCTCATGGACTAGGTAGACAGAGCAGACAGAGGCACAGAAAGAGTGGTGTAGAATGTTAAAGTTATGCTCTCAGTTAAATGGCAAAAGAAAAAAAAAGGAAGGCAGACACTAATGCAGGACTATTCAATAGTAATTCTAGCGGAGTACTAAGAAGTACAGTACTACAATGATGTACTTCATGGTCACACTTTGACCTGAAACATCTCTTAGCTTATTTATTCTCTTCATTATTATTATTTGGTAATTTCATCTATGGACACTCTATTTACATCATTTCCTCCCCTTCTCCCCCACTCTTATTAGATCCCCCAATTCCTTCTTGAACTCATGGACTCCTATTCTTTTCTTTTTTTAAAAAAATATGTTTTATGGTTTATTTAATGTGCATTGGTGTGAAGGTGTCAGATCCCCTGCAACTGGATCTTCAGACAGTTGTGAGCTGCCATGTGGGTGCTGGGAATTGAACCCAGGTCCTTTGGAAGAGCAGTCAGTGCTCTTAACCACTGAGCCATCTCTCCAGCCTAAGTCCCTGAGTTGCTTTAGTGCTATGCATATGTGTCCACCTTTAAATCTGACTGGGATTTGAAAACCTATCATGAGTTTTATCGCTGGAGAAAACAGATGTTTCCTCTTTCGGTGGTTAATTTCCTGTTGCTCTTCACCCAGGGCTACATTCTCTCCATTGATATTCAATGTCAATTGCTATTGTCACTCTTCAAGTACAGTTGAAACAATCATATTGTTGAGATTCTATGGGTCTAGTTGTTCTGTCATTTCAGAAAGGTACTGTATCACAGCAGACACCCTTGTCCTCTGCCTCTTATAATCTTTTTGTGCCCTTTTCTTTGATGTTTCCTTAGCCTTAGCTGTAGGACTTAAGTTGTAGATGTGTCAATTGATGCTGAGCATCCTATGGTCAGTTGCTGCTCCACATTTTGACCAGTTTAGGCTTTCTCTTATGGTCTCCATTTCCTACAAAGAAAAACTGGGTTGACGAGGTATGAGAGCTTTCATTGTAGGAGTTTTTCACTCCTTCATTAGGACTTTTTTCCATAGGCCATTAATTTTTAATAGAAAAATGACTTACGGCTCACAATTCCAGGTTATAGTTCAATAGTGCAGGGAAGTCACAGCAGTAGGACCTTAGGGCAGATGACCACATTGTATCCATAGTCAAGAAGCAAATACTAAATAATGCACCCTCATGCCTTATTTTAATGCCACTGAGTCTTAGTGTTGCAATAGAAATGAAACTTAATTCTTGACCTGGGCAAGCAATAAATAGAAATCTTGCAGCTGACTTTTATGTCACTAGAAGGAGGACAAAACATGGTATAATAGATACTCTAGGAGAATGTTGTCTGGAAAAGAACCAAGATAAGTTTAGCCATAAAAAATATATAACAAAATTGAAGAGAAATGATACAGTAAACATTGTGTAGGCAGTGAAATGTTGGAAGAGGAAGATTAAAGAAAATTTCTGCATGCACGCCCCATGGGGCTCTAATTTGATATATTTTTCTAGATATCAGATCTACATTATATAGAGATTTGATCAAAATATAGTTCTCTATCATTTTCACAATAACACTTGGCCAAAAATTGTTAAGTTCTAAATCTCTTCTCCCAAACCATAAATGTAAATAATTCTCTGTTAAAATTCTACTATTATCCCCAAATATATCTTCCCAATAAAGTAGTTTTATTTGTTTGCAGTCTGACTTGGAATTTTTTTATTTGCTTTTATGAATAAGTGTGGAAGCTTTTGACAAATATTTTTATATTGACAAAGGATTAAACCTGTGTGTAAGGTACTGAAAATAGATTGGAGCTATAGAAGAGTGGGTCTTTTCTTGACTTGATAGATCTTTATGAAAACAAATATCATTTTCCAAAAACTGGCACTATTATGGTCTGAATTTTGGACCCTGCAAATTTAGATATTGCATCACAAATATGCAGTGTTATTGTACCTGGATAAAGTGTTATAATGAGGCAATTAAGGAAATAAAGATGAGGCATTATTATAGTAGGAGTAATTATCATATATGTAGAGAAAAGGACAATAGAAGGCTCCCTTTCTCTTTACAAAATGAAAAAACAAAGTAAAAATCTACCAGTGACATAGCCTGCAAGGAAGAGGCTGAAGAATGACTGTGTGGCTTCGTAAGCATTACTTTACACATTAAGCCCACTGGGAAATCAAGTTTTGTTGTTTATGTCATAAAAATTGTGACATTTTGTTATTGCAGTCCAAGTAGGATAACAGAATTTCAAGAGAAATAATTCTAATAAGAAATATCATTTTCCTCCTTGGTTACAGAGCATTTATAGCAAAATGATCTATTTGAATGAAAAGTTCAGGTTTTGAGCTGTTTATCACCATAGAATTATTTACAAATCTTAGTTTTCTGTATTCAGATCTATTTAAAAATTACATCTATTGTGAGTTGGGCTTTTTGAGTAACTCATTAAGGATAAGGAAGAAGTTTATTTCTTTTGCATATGTCTGTTTTGCCAGCACCATTTACAGGAAATTTTTTTTTCTTTTTCCATTAATGTTATCTTATCAGTACCTTTGTCAAAAACAATTTGCCCTTAGATAAACAGGCCAATTTTAGGCTCTTGTTTTTGACATTATGGTATATTGGTCTTTATATCTGCATTTTTACTACTACTATGATTTGAATACTGTGGGGTTTACTATATTTGAAGTTAGACAATGTAAGTCTTGCGTTGTTCTTTTTACTCAAGATGACTTTGACTAGTCAGAAATTTTGTGTTTTTATGTAAATCCTGGGATTATATATTTCTTCAAATTTAAAAAATGGGATTGCAATTTGATAGGGACTATGTTGAATCTGTGCCTCACTTTTTGTTGAATATTTTAACCAATGAAAAAAGATATTTTTAATTTGAATATGTGTGCTCCTTAATAATTACATTCATCAACTTTTAAGTAGCTTTCACCACGGATTTTATTCCTTTTTCCTTTTCTGACTGCGCTGTCAGGGACTTCCATTAGCACATTAAGCTAAAGTAACATAAATACAATTTCTTGATACAGCATGCCAGATAAAAAATATTTTTATGTTTTCCATGTTGAATGTAATATTAGTTTATAGCCTCTTAAAATTGTTTCTATTAAGTATAAATTTATTATTAGTATTAATGTTGAGAATATCCCTATCCTGACTATGTGGTTTTAATTATTTATTCGGTTGATATATCCTATTATATTTAACGATTTGCATATGTCAAAACCTCTTTGCCTCTTTGAGATAAATGCCAATTGATATTGGTGAGCATGTTTCTTATGGGAAATTAGATACATTTACAATTTTGTTGAATATTTTTACATGCACATTTTTCAAAATTAGTAGCCAATTCCTTATTTTGTTGTTGTTCTGTTCTCTAATTTTAGTAGTAGGGTGATGTGAACCTCATAGAATGGGCTTGCACAAATTCTTTCTTATTGAATGTTTCAGAGGTATTTCTAATATTATAATTTTTAGATCTTACTAAAATGTATTTATAGCCATTTAAATAACCACAGCACAACAGTATCCAATGTATTTATATGAGAACATGAAATTAGATGTGATTTATATATATATGATTCTGATTTTGTGATTTCTTCACTAGAGGAAATTAAGCTATATATTTAATATTGTTCATGTAATTTCTCTATATGCATTTTATATGTTAACTAATTTTATATTTGAATTCATCAAAAAAGAGTAAGTTATTTTGAGCTTAGATATATACTATCAAGACATCTTTAAACCATTATAAATATTTTGAACCTGTGCTACAATGAATTTGAAAGTGAATTCTTCTTTCATTGCAAGGTAATGACTGCCCTCTAGTGGTTTCTGGATCTTTGCAAATACAAGGAAAATAATTTAATTTCCAATTTATTTTAAATTTGTAAGTAAAAAGGAAAAATGTTTTAAGGATAATATGATAATATATAAATATTAGAAAATAATACATGTACAAGTCTGAAATAGTTCTAAAATTAGCTTCACTATAAATAGCACTGACCTTTCTCTTAATAAGCCTGTTATATTTACTAATGTTTAAATTACAATAGAAAATTCTAGTGTCACTTCTTTTATCTGTTGTCAACACACTAGCAATACTGGGATTAATGACTGGGAATGGTTGATTATCTACAATGGCTTTAGCTAGGTCAAATGAACTTAAAACATGTTAACTCAATTAAACATATTTTATACATTTTGGGGGTCCTAAAACACCAGGCTTATTATTTTAAATTACCTACATAAAAGTGATAAATTGTGATGTGTAGACAATTCAATGAATGAATATCATTAACTTGAAAATGTCAGTTTAACCTGGGTGTGGTGCTTTGCTCCTCTATACCCAGCAGGATAATTGCAAGTTTGAAGTACAACTGTGTTCTGCTAGAAACAAAATACTATAAAGATCTTAAAATAAATTAATATGTAGTTTTACTCTTAGATTATTTTGCTAAACTTATGCTAATGAAAGTGACATTTGCTATGAAAGAGGTGAATTTGAACTTGAACTTGAAGTTTAGTTCTTTCTGCTTGTTTGTTTGTTTTGTTTCATGTTTTTTTAGATTAAAAAAATACCAATCCAATTCCCACTTCCTCCCCTCCTCCCATTCCCTCCACACATCTTCCCACTCCACCCCCCCTCTAATCCTAAGAGAGGGTAAGGCACTTTGCTTTGTGGAAAATCCAAAGCCCTCCCTACTACATCTAAACTGAGCAGATATACACCCAAAAGAATAGGATCCCAAACAGCCAGTATATGCAGTAGAGATAAATCCCAGCGCCACTGCCGGTGGCCCCTCAGTCTGCCCTAGCCATATAACTGTCTGCCACATTCAGAGGAACTAATTTGGTCCTATGCTTGTTCCTTCCCAGTCCAGCTGGAGTTGGTAAGCTCCTGTTAGCTCAGGTAAATGTTTCAGTGGATGAACACTTATGGTCTTGACCTCTTTGCTCATATTTTCATTCCTCCCACTCTTCAGCTGTACCTTGGGAGCTCAGTCCAGTGATCCAATGTGGGTGTCTGCCTCTGTTTCCATCTGTTGCTGAATGAAGGTTCTATGGTGATATTTAAAATAATCATCAGTCTGACTACAGGGGTAGGCCAGTTCGCCACCCTCTCCTCTATTGCTTAGGGTCCTAGCTGGGGTCATCTTTGTGGATTCCTGGAAATTTTTCTACAGCAGGGTTTCTTGCTAACCCCATAATGGTTCCCTCAATCAAGATATCTTTTTTCTTGCTCTCATATTTGTCCTTCCTCCATCTCGACTATCCCATTCCTCAAGTTCCCCTCAACCCACCCCTTCTCCCCTCCTTTCTCCCTTCTCTCCTACCTTCTACCCCTCAAAAATATTTGAGAAAAAGGGATCTCATCCACCGATTTATTACACAATGAATTTTAAAAGAGAAAATGAAAGTGTGAGAATGAACCATAAGTTGATTTCCTTCACATAGTATAGGCTCAATATAGCTGGAAAACTCTATGAATAAGAGTTTTTTAAAACACTTAAGTACTTCTCCTTAATGACATACACATAAAAATATCTTGCAAAGCATAATTTTAGAAAAATAGCCTTTGTCATTAAGTTTATATTTTCTTCAGGATCACATTCTCCAACGTCAATGACAACTCCCAAATATTGCAACTCTAGAGTTTTCTACTGTGCTTTTAGAGTCTGCCAGACATTCTGCAAGAAACAGAAAAAAGTGACTGACAAACTGACAATATAGGCAGAATTGTCTTTGAAATTTCCTGCTTTATGTAAAAGTCTGCTGGATACTATGGGCCTGTAGGCTGAAGATGGATGCCCCAATAATACAGGAGAACTTTGGGTGACTGTCCAAGCAGCGAGATATCTCTGTCAATTCTAGAGTTTTGGAAGTTGTTTATAATGAACTTCTTATATTATATCCTTCTGGAGTCTTTTATGTAGTTGAGGAATTAATAGTTATAGTTTTCCTTAGTTATAATAAAAGATAAAGTAGATATAAATATTGCAACAATAGTTCTTGCTTGATAACTCTTTTGTTATATGCAATTTTACTATGTTAAAGTTAAAACCTTCCTCTTTTTTTTGGTTGTTTTGAGACAGGGTTTCTCTGTAGCTTTGAAGCCTGTCCTGGCTCTAGCTCTTGTAGACCAGGTTGGCCTTGAAATCACAGAAATCCACCTGCCTCTGTCTCCCGAGTGCTGGGATTAAAGGCGTGTGCCACCACCACCCAACTCAAAACCTTCCTTTTTATTTAAACAATAAAGGGGAGGTGATGTGAGATTTCTCTCTGTATGCTGTGATTACCATTAATGAATAAAGAAACTGCTTTGGACCTATGGCAGGGCAGAACTTAGGTAGGGAGGGAAGACAGAATTGAATTCTGGGAGAAAGAAGAGTGGATTCACAGAGAAGACATGGAATCATTGCCAGAGACAGACACTGAGAACTTTACCTAGTAAGCCACTGCCACGTGGTGATACACAGATTAATGGAGATGGGTTAAATTAAGATATGAGTTACCCAATAAGAATTAGAGCTAATGGGCCAAGCAGTATTTTAAATAATATAATTTCTGTATCATTTCAGGTCTGAGCAATCTGGAACTAACTAGCAGCCTCTTTACAACATATTAGGAACCACAGGTGATGACTGACTACAAGTAGACTATATTTCACACAGAACAGATACACACTAGAGCCATAGAGACTATGATAGTAGGTGCAAGACCTGCAAAAATGAATACTGGAAAAAAAAAACAGCATAGAGAAAGATAAGTGGACCTAAAGTTTCTTCCCTACTAAAGAAGCTAAGTGTAATTTATACTTGATGGGAAAGAAAAAATGAAAATCCGTTTTATCCAATGCAGTGACATTGGGTATATCATTCACACTTTAGAGTAGGCTCCATGATTCCCAGAAGTAGTTGGACAATATAAAATGTACTCATTTTATGTGTGTACTTTGTCTTTTTTGTTTTGTTTGGGGATTGATTTTTATTCTATTTTGTTTGTTTTGATTTTTCATTTTTTTTTGTAGTTCTGTGCATGTATGTGTGTAAGAGAAAGACAACAAGAGAAAGGAGAGAGAACATGAAAGTGAGTAGACAGGGAGTGAGAAAGATCTGGGAAGTGTTGGGAGAAGGGAAATATGATGAATATATCATATGAAAAACCTTTTAAAAATACAAAGGTGGAAAAAGATGAGAATTTATTTTCATTCTTCTACATGTAGAAATTCACCAATGCAATGAAAAAAGGTCTGTGTTTTTCTCCCATGTTATTGAAAGCTTTCTCAAAAATTAGGTGATTATCACTGTCAGGGGTTACTTTAGGGTCTTCATTCTTTTTTGTTTGTTTTCCCACAGTTATCTCTTGCAATATCATACAGTTTTTAATATGGAATTACACTATAATTGGAGATCTGGTGTTGTTATACCATAATCATTACTTGACCTGTTAAGGATTGCTTTAGCTTTACAAAATCCTTTCGTTATTTTTGTTACATCTTTAGGATTTGTATTTATGGTTATGTGCAAAATGTCTTTTGAATTTTGATTTCTACTGCATCTTAAAATTTGTTGATCACTTTTATTGATATTCCTGTTATTTTTACAATATTTATTTTTCTTGTCTACAAGTCTGAGATACATTCTATCTTCCAGAGTCATCTTTATTTCTTCCCATAATGATGCGCTCTGGTAAGTGGTGTCATCTTTCACCTTTAGTTTGGCTAAGTTTCTTTCTGAGTAATTTCTTTCATTCATTTACTAGTTTATTTCTTTAAGCTATTGTTGTAAGTAGTAGGTGAATATAACAAAAATTTAAAGGGCAGGGGGAAATGAAAGAAAAAAGACTCAGTCGACCTCAATGATGAGAGCAGGCTTTATTGGTCAGATTGGTAGGACTCCTAAAGTCTGTGAACAGTTTTTGTATGGAGAAGGATAGGACATGACTTTGCCTCACCTAAAAACTGTTTTTCTGGAACAACAGCCCTTTGAATCTCCAGAGTAGGAATAAGTCAGATTGCCAATTTTCCAGCCTTCAGGTGCCAGGGCCTGTGGTATAGTGGAGGTCAGCTGCTTTTCCAGAACTTGATGAGTGTCAAATTTCCTGTCTTTGAGTTTACTTTATGGACCTATGTTTATTTTTGTTGTTGTTGTTTGTTTGTTTTTTGTTTTGGTATTTTTTTTGTTTTTACTTTTTTTTTTAAAAGATTCTTTTGTTTCCGATCCTTTATATATAAAAGATAGGGGTATAGTGTTTTGAATGACCACTTATTGCTGGGGGAGTGGGTGCCATTTTGAATTTCTTGTTTCCAGGAGTGCCAAGGAAAGCATTGCTTTTTACTGTATCTCATGCAGAGAAAGTCATTTCAGTGATTTGATCCAGGAAGAACTTTTGTGAAAAGTTCAAAGGACAGGGTAAAATTATAATGATAAAAATAATAAAGAGGAAGGGAGGAGGGAAGATTGGAGAGAATCGAGAGCCCACCTAGATGAGTGGACTTGTAGTGAAATTTCAGTGTCTGGTCACTAAGCTTTTGGGTCCATCTTGACCAGTTTTGATATGTTGTTGTAGAAGCAATGCTGTCCCTGAATGAGACATATATTCCTGTTAAAATAGTGAGGAGGTCTAGTTTTTTGCAAATTGAAGGAACATGAATACCAAAGAATTTAGTTGATCCCGGAAGGAAGTCAAACTGGTCTTAAGTTTCTTATGGTTTTCTGAAAATACATGTGAGAGAGTAATTGATGCAAAGAAACCCCCAGTACTGATTTTCCTGTCCCAAGTGAAAGAAATCTCATCATGGCAAGAAAATAGATGAGTTGGGTGGCCTCTTCTCAGCTAAAAGACTGGTGAAAATGATAAGGTGACTGTGTTTTTAACAGACTCTCATGTGGCTACAGAGTTAGATTAGAACACAGAGGGGGAGCTAAGTATTTGAAAGAATTTCCCTAAAGTGGGGAATTCAGGTCTTTTTCTTCATCTCTAGCAGTATTGATAATCAGAAGAGGACTCAGCTCTCTGAAAGTGGGGAGGCTAATAAGGCAGACAGTGCCAGAAAGGCCACCTGGGATGAAATGTTCAGACAGTCTTCTGGAGCAAGAGTGGTATAATGGTTTGAATGAGAATGGCCTCTTTAAGTTCAAATATGTGAGTGCTTGATCCCCTGTTGGTGGACCTGTTTTGCAACAATTAGGAGGTGTGGCATTGTTGGAGGATGTGTGTCACTGGGGTAGTTGTAAAGATTTCAAAAGCTCAATCCATTGTTGGTTAGTGTTCTCTCAACATCACAATTAATGTGTTTTTGTTCTGTTAGATGAAATTTAACCTACATCTGCCTAGTGCCTTCTACCAGAGTCTTTTTTTTTTTTAATCATTTTGAACTTTTTAGTTTGGAACATATAAAACTGATGATATTTCGCAATGTTTTGAGCATCTACTACATGTTAGATGATATATATATATAATTTATTATTATTATCAATAATTATAGACAGATCAGAGATGCTGTAGAGGGTTGATTACAGTCAAGTTCTGTCTGACTCTTTATTTTTATTGAAAAAATTTTCTCCTCCTCCCCACCTCCCTTTTCCCTCCCCCTCTCCCCACTCTTCTCCCCCTCTCCTCACTCTTTTCTCCCTCCCTCTCCAGTATGAAGAGCAGTCAGGGTTCCCTGCCTTGTGGGAAGTCCAAGGTCCTCCCACCTCCATCCAGGTCTAGGAAGGTGAGCATCCAAACTGGCTAGGCTCCCACAAAGCCAGTTCATGCAGTAGGATCAAAACCCAGTACCATTGTCCTTGGCTTCTCATCAGCCCTCATTGTCCAGCATGTTCAAAGAGTCCTGTTTTATCCCATGCTTTTTCAGTCCCAGTCTAGCTGGCCTTGGTTAGCTCCCAATAGATCAGCCCCACTGTCTCAGTGGGTGATGCACCCCTCGCAGTCCTGACTTCCTTGCTCTCAGAGTCTTATAGGAAGTTATGGTAACTGTTTAATCCTGTCTGTTGCATCAGGCTTGTGCAAGCAGCACTGTCTGGAAGTTTTGTAAGAGAAGTCAGCCAAAATCAACAATTAGATAGTATGTGCCTGCAGATAGACAATCTGAGAAACTTACCTAAATGTGTATGTGTATGAGAGTGTGTTTGTGTGTATATGTGAGAGAGAAAGAGAAGGGGGACAGGGAGGGAGGGAGAGATCTTATGAACCTGGACACACAGGTCACTCCAGCCAGGGAATCAGGCAGGCTAACAGCAGATCTTCACCACTCTGCTGTATCCCCACAATATCTAACCCCACTGTCTTATCCTTAACTCTGTAACAGACTACCTCCAGCAGCTTTCCTTCCTCTATCCCATTGTCTCCAGTGAACCTCATAGATTTTCCCCTCCAAACTTTCTAGACTCACTACTTTATCCCTAACTCCAACTCCCACAGGCATTCCCTGGGAACCTGTTGCTACTACAGGCAGAGAAGGAGGCAGGTTAATGAAAAACTTCATCAGCTTCTCCATTCCTTTAGATGCAGTCCCTCAGTTACATCCCATCCTTGTAGCAGGTTACACCTTCTGGGTTTTCTTCATTCTCTGACACCATTCCCAGGAGTGTTATTAGATCCTGGTGAAACACCTTGCCTTCCTCTATCTTGTGGAACACTTCAGCTCTTCCCTCCTAGCATATCCCCATTTATTATCTAGAAATGCATTTTTTCCCCTGGAATCCTAAGTGGTCAAATATATCAGGATGGCAGGAGAATCTTGAACCATTAAGCACTCAGCCACAACACACTTCTAAAAATCAGGAAAGGGAAAAGAAAATAAGAAAAACCACCCGTAAGACAAGACCAGATATCTGGACCAAGAATTATAGTCTTCCCAAAGTGAGATGCTTACTTTCCAGCATAAAGACACAATCAATAAAAGACAAGATGACATGTCTCCACTAGAGTCTGAAATCCCTTCCATAGTAGACCATGAGAATTATGACAAAGCCAAAGCATGAAAGAGACTTAAAACAGACTTTATGAATATAATAGAGATCCTCAAAGAGAAAATAAATAAATCCCTTAATGAAATCTATGAATACACAGACAGTGAAATGAAATGAAAAAAGTAAAACAGTTCAAGACATGAAAGTGGAAATAGAATCAATAAAGAAAACCAAACTATGAGAAAACTGGAAATAAAACAATTAGAAACTGGAAGAGAAACATCAAAAACAAGCTTGACCAACAGAATACAAGAGAAGGAAAAGAACATCTCAGATATTAAAGACCTAATAGAAGGAATAGATAGCTTGGTGTAACAAAATGTTAAATCTAAAGAAATACTCGAACAAGACATCTAGAAAATTTGCTACACTAATAAATCCAACCTGCAAAAAAGACCTAGAAGAAAAATTCCAATGTAAATATGTTAACCCAATCTATAAAAGTGTAAGGAATAAACCAAGAACAACAGAAGAACATAAAGATGTATACATACAAACACCATCATCACCACTACCACCACAGCCACAACCACAAAATAGCAGAGATTAACAAACATTGCTCATTGGTATCTCTGTGCATCAGTGGTTTCAATTCCCCAATAAAAAAAGACACAGACTAAAAAATGGATCCCAAATGGGGCCCATTCTTTTGTTGCAAGCAAGAAACACACCTTCACATAAATGATAGACATCACTTCAGGTTAAAAAGATGAGAAAAGTTATTCCAATAAAATGGACTTAACAATCAAGCTAGAATGGCCATTTTAACATCTGACAAAATGAATTTCATACCAATACTAATCAGGAGATATAGAAAAGAATAGTACATACCCACAAATGAGAAATCTACAAAGAGTATATTGATTTTTTTAGCATTTAGGCAACATATAAGAGCAAGCAATTTTGTAAAAGAAATACTACTAAATCATAAGTCACATATTGACCCTTACACAATGATAGTGGGAGACTTCAATATTTCACTCTCCTTATTAGAAAGATCATCCATATAAAAATTGAACAGAGAAATTCTGGAGCTAACTGACATTATAAACCAAATGTACCTAACAGATGTTTATAGAACATTTCATCTAAATGTACAAAAAAAAAAAAAACCATCTGACAGTACCTTTTTGAAATTTCTCCAAAACTTACCAAATACTCAAATACAAACCAAATTTCTACAAACACAAGAACATTGGAGTAACACCAAGAATTTTTTCTGACCACTTGAGATTAAAGCTTGATTACAACAACAAAAACAAGAGAAAGGTTACAAACTCATGAATGGAGAATGGACCAAGGCAGAAATTAAGAAATAAAAACTTTCTAGAATTGACTGGAAATTAGTGTACCATATACCTTAACTTTGGGGCAAAATGAAGTCTGTCTTGACAGACAAGTTCACAGAACTAAGTATCTACATTAAAAATTTGAAAGATTTTAACAGCACACCTGAAATTTCTAGAACAAAAAGAAGAAATAACATCTAATAGGAGTAGTTGGTAAGAATTAAACAAAGTCAGGATTTAAATCAATAAGATAGAAAGAAAAAAACAATACAAAGAATCAATGAAACGAATAGTTGGATCATTGACAAAATCAATAAAACTGATAAACCCTATTCAGATTAACTAAAAGGCAAAGAGAGAATTAAGACAATTAGAAATGAACAAAGTAACAAATGAAAATCCAGAGAATATTAGGACATACATTAAAAACCCGTACTCCACAAAAATGAAAACTTTAAATCAGGAGGCATAATCTTTGTAAACATACCATTTACATTAAATTATGTGCAATTTAAAGAGACCTAAAACTAGTGAAATAGAATCAGTAGTTATAAATATCCCTGGTGCAGGAGAATTGTCTGTATTCTGTCAATTATATTTTAAATAAAAGCTGATTGGCTGATAGCCAGGCAGGAAGTATAAGTGGGAAAACCAGACAGGAAGTAGAGGTGGGGCAATGAGAACAAGAGTATTCTGGGAAGAAGGAAGCTCTTTCCACAGTCCTGCCTGGATCACCAAAGAAGCAGGATGTGACCTACCCTGCTTAAAAATGTACTGAGCCATGTGGCTAACATAGATAAGAATAATGGGTTAATATAGGCTACAGGAGCTAATAAGAAGCCTGAGCTAATGGGCCAATCAGTTTATAATCTCCTGGAGACCTCTGTGTGATTTTTTTTTTTTTTTTTTGATTTTTTCGAGACAGGGTTTCTCCATAGCTTTTTGGTTCCTGTTCTGGAACTAGCTCTTCTAGACCAGGCTGGCCTCGAACTCACAGAGATCAGCCTGCCTCCCAGTGCTGAGATTAAAGGCTTGCGCCACCACCGCCCGGCCCTCTGTGTGATTTTCTTTGGGGCTAAATGGCTGTGGGAACAGGGCAAGACAGAAACCCCAACAAGCCTGGCCCTCATGTTCCATATCCCCAAACAAGTCAGAGCCAGATGGTTTTAAGGCAGAATTCTGCTATACTTCAAAAGAAGAGTTATTAGCAATACTCCTCAAATTAATCTACAAAGTAGAAACAGAAGAAATATTGTCCAATTCATTTGATGAGGTCACAATTACCCTGATGTATAAACCACACAAAGACCCAACAAAGAAAGATTATTAAAGACTAATTTCTCTTATCAGCATAGTTGTAATGTTGCTGCCAGAGGCTATGTTGATATATGTGACCCATGCTGCCAGAAAGGACCAAATTTAGGTTCATGTTCTCTGCTATTGCTGGAGGCCCTGTGGATATCTGTGTTCTGTGCTGTTTCACCAAGAAACTCTTACAGTTGATAAATACTTTCAACAAAGCTGTTGAATACAAAAGTAGCCCACAAACATCAGTATAATATCATATCAAAAGCAAATAGTAAGAATTTGACTTCTTTTCTGATTTGCACCCCTTTGATCTCCTTTTGTAGTCTTATTGACATCTAAAAGAATTCAGATGGTGATGCATTTGTAACCTTCTTTTGCTGTGTTACTAAAAGGTGAATGCAAAATCAAGGACAAAGACACTTAGGGTACCATAGGGTAGACACAAAATAGAGCTGTGTGAAGCAAAGGAATCTGGAGGGGTGGAAGGTATGAGAACACTCTATTTCAGTTAGAGCAAAATAAGTCTGAGGATGCCCAGTAGAATTATCAGGCATTATAACCCAGCAAATTCTGCGTATCCAGTTTCTTGCCCAGGTAAGCAGAACTTGCCTTAGCTATAGCTGCTGCCCACTGGCTGCACCCTGCCTATCACCTGGAAATTTATCCTTTCGGTCCCAGTGATCCATGTTTGATCAATATGCAACCTTGAGCCTCTAGAAATCTCAAAGTGTTAGCTCCCTTTGTTGGTAGGCTGATATTAGAGACGTGGCCATGAAAATTTACTAGTTTCCTTTGTAGCTAGTAAATATATCATGCAAAACTGTCAAAATTAAAACACAAACACACATAAGCAAAAAACACACACCTTGGAGGTCTGTTGTTACCTTTTTGTCTAATTTAAAAGGGAGTCTAATGATATCCTGAGGCTTCAGTGGGACCAGAAAGTTTTATGTTTGCTCCTATTTTTGTTTATGCCATGTGATTACATTAACCAGAATGGTAGTGAAGTCATATGTCATGTTTCTTTATTATATCATTATCCAATATAGCAGCAACCACATCATTGCATGCTGCTTGTGTTAGCTCCGCTCCAAGATAAAGTGAACCCATGAGCTATTATAAGAGTCCTGCATCTTGCCTATTATGTGCAGACAGTCACCTCATTTAGTTTTTAAAGTTTACTATGAGATGATGGTAAAATGACACTTCATATTCCCTTCTTTTATGAAGGAGCACCTGCATTCAACAAGGCCAGCTGCCATGGTCTTTTATAAGTAGCCACAACCAATCTTATGAAGTTGTCAGTTGTTTGGTCTAGAAGACACTGCTTTGTAATAGCACCTTAAATAAAATAAAGCTGCATCTAACCTACATACAAAGGACAATGTAATATATTAACATTGCCTGCATGCTTACTGATAAACCAAGAGATTTTGGAAATTTAAAGGTAAATTGCACAGAAAATAAAAGACACTCTCTGTACTGTACACGGAGCCCTATAATAACCCTGCTTTGGTTTTCAGAAATGTATGTAGCAGATGTATAACAAAACATCCTAAAATCCTTATTTATAAGTTTCCCTAAAACGCGTCTAAGAAAGTCACGCTAAAACTACTAGTCTAGAATTATTACCTGAGAGACTTCTAGGAAGAAAATTATCTGTCCTCTCCACGGATGAGAATTCAATTAACTGTTTTTATTATCAACATCTCTATATCATGCGATAAATAGTTATAACATATGATGGCTTACCTATTAGCTGTTCTTGGGGTCACAATAGCTTTAATGTCGACCAATTTAGTAGTTCTCCTTCACCTTGTCACAGAGTCAAGGATTGAGACTGACAAAAGATGGACTTTTAAGGATATTTTAAGATAAGCTTTCTTAAGTCTCATGTGGGAAGGCTGAACTTACACAGCAAATGATAATTTCCCTACTATAGTGGTTGAGAATGAGAATGGCTCATATATTTGAAAACCCAGCGTCCACATTATAGAAGTGTTTGGAAAGGATTAGGAAGAATGACTTTGTTGGAGGAAATGTGTAACTGGTGGCAAGCTTTGAATTTTCAAAATATTTAGTGATTCTCAGTGCTCTATCTCTGCCCTGTGACTGTAAATCAAGATGTGAACTCTCAACCACCCTTTCACTCTGCCATCATGGACTCTCAGTCCCTAAAACTGTAAACCAAATAAATGTTTTTTTTTTTATAAAGATGCCTTGGTCATGGTGTTTTTATCACAGCCTTGGAAAAGTAGTTAAGACACTACTGTAAGCATATCTAAAAGTTATGTGTTCATTTGTGAAACTTAACTCAGTGATTTAGAAGATAAGTATCTTAAAGAATTTTGAAAGGGTTGGTAAGGCTATTTAAAAGTATCAATTGTTTTGTATGACTCAACACCTTGTGTCTGCAGTCCCTAGCATCAAAAATAAGGAACGCTACCTTAATGGAAAAACTGCCTACATGTTTCATGGCCACTTTGCAGTAGGACTCTAGCTTCCACAGTTGATGAGGTTGTCTAGACTCCTGGGGCTTTGGTGGAAGTCAAGTAAGACCTTGAAAGCATGAGCATGCTCTGCTTTGCTCCTCCTGCCCCGATCTTTGCTCTGGTGGCCACTGTTGGGCACCATAGCACAGATACAATTCCATTATGTCAAACTTGAGATAACTTAAATGCACCAGTGCCCTTATGAATCAGTACCGTCTTCTTGTTCTGGGCAGGATTTACAGAGTTTCCCAGGAGACAAATGGTCTAAATTTCAGTATGTCAAACTTCTCCTATGATTCTATCGGCTTGGTAGGTTCTCTCTCCCTTCAAGGACTACTCAGATTGTATAGCTGGGGATATATGTTGGGTATGCATGTGTTTGGTTTTCAAGGTAGCTTTGGAGCATGGGAGAATCAACCATAACACCGAGACTGGAATGGATGGAGGACCATATTCATTGTTTCGAAGTGCCAAGTTTTCTTGAGTATTAAACACTTAGATGCAGGGATGCCATTGTAGGTATTGTGAGAGCCCTGGAACTTTAGAGTTTTGGATGGGCTCTATTGTAAATTGCAGCTCCAGAATTTTATATACACACACACATACACACACACCCACACATATGGATCAAAGCTCCAAAACCCCTTATTAATTTACATTTGATGAGATCTGTTAGATCTGTTCCTTTTGCCTGAAGGTGGGATTATCTGCCTTTATGTTACATTAACTACAAATGCCGGCAAAACAATATGATCCCAACTAAAGCCCTAAGCATTAGTGGAGAGGGTGCCCAACTGGCTTTTTCATGTAGTCAGATTGATGACTATCTTAAATATCACCATAGAACCTTCATCCAGAAACTAATGGAAACAGAGGCAGAGACCCACAGCAGAGCACTGGGCTGAGCTTCCAAATTCCTGTTGAAGAATGTGAGGAATGAGAATATGAGCAAAGAGGTCAAGACTGTGATGGGGATACCCACTGAAACAGTTTGCCTGAGCTAATGGTAGCTTACCAATTCCAGCTGGACAGGGAAGAAATCAGCATAGGACCAAATTAGACCCTCTGAATGGATGTGAGAGTTGCATGGCTGGGGCAGACTGTGGGGCCTCTGGCAATGGCATCAGGATTTGTCCCTACTGCTTGTATTGGCTTTTGTTTTTGTGTCCCCCCTTCCCCCCCTCAGTCCTTTGATAATGAGACTAAGAACTCTAGGAGGAAAACTTCTATTTCCCTAGAAACATGTGGCTATTTTGACAAGACTCACTCTAATTTCTAAAAACATTTATAATTTCCCAGCCAGAAGCAGCTTCATGCCATTTCCAACCTTCACCTGTTAGTATCCCATTCTTTTTTTTTGTTGTTCTCAATATTGTTTATTTATTATTTGTTATTATTATTTTTTTTTATTCTTTTTTACTTAAAATTTCCAACTGCTCCCCGTTTCCCATTTACCTCCCCCTCCTCCCACATATTGCCCCCTCCCCCCGCTCCCCTCCCCCTATCCTCACCCCCTAGTCCACTCCCCCTCCCTCTCGATACTGAAGAGCAGTCCAAATTCCCTGCTCTACATGAAGACCAAGGTCCTCCCACTTCTATCTAGGTCCAGGAAGGTGAGCATCCAAACAGGCTACGCTCCCACAAAGCCAGTTCATGTATTAGGATCGAAACCTAGTGCCATTTGCAAAATGTACAACATTTTAAATTTTATTGGGTGTGTTTGTTCACATATGCATGTATGGTTTTGTGTGTGTGAATATGTGTAAATGACGGTGTCACTGAGTATGTATGGAGTTCAGAGGAAAATTTGTGCAAGTTTGGTCCCTCCTTCCACTATATGGGTTCCAGAGATCAAACTCAAGTCCCAGACTCTGTATGGCCTGGCTTTCTAAATTGCAACGTCTCTCCAAATCAGAATACTTCCTTCAGGAGGTCAGAGAAATTTTGAGCCTCATGTTGAAACAAGAGGCAATTGAGGGTCACATGTTTGGGGTAAAAAAAGAAATTGGAAGATTGCTGAGGACCTCTGTCTAGCAGTGAAAAAAAGTAAACAGTTCTGGGGGTGGAGAATCTGGCCATGCAAACTGCAGAAAAAAAGAAAGACATTTGGACTGTGGGTTTTTTGGCAAGCTGATCAGAGATCTCCATGGTGGCAGGGTATTCAGGCATCATCACCCATATGTGGTGTGCTTTCTGGTGATGCAGCTGCCTTTGTCCCCATCCTATCCCTGTGGCAACCCCAATAAAAAAAAAAAAACCCATTGATTCACCAAGTTGGGATTAGTACATTGTTACTTTGGTCTGTTGTGGGCTCCCTATATGGGGTGAATAATCATTTCGTGTCTTCCCAGGAAAAGTCTGTCTCACAAAGAATATTTGATAATGAGTGCCTTTACCTGCTGAGCCACTTGCTGTCCCATTTGAAGAATATTTTGAAGAGTCACAATATTATTAAAGTCCATCATAGAATAAAATTTTGTGGTTCTCAGATTTGTGATTTCACCTACATACTAACCAAGGAGAAGTGCAAATAGATAGATTACATACACATGGATGCAAATGTCACAAGTTAAAGATCCTGGTCTAAGTGCAATGTAATCTGGCCCTGATTTTAGGTTAATGAGTAGCAATCACTGAATGAAACTGAATATTCTATTAGTGTAAATTTCTGTATTTTAGAAGACCTACTCTATCAATGTATACTTAGTTGTCATTTGAACTGTCTTAATCAGAAATCTGTCCTTGAGGGTGCTAAAAACCCTTCAATATTGTCTTTGCAAGTTATAAAGAATGAACTTCCAAATTGTCATTAAGGATGCTTGTAGTATGTTCTCATTTTGAGTTGACTAGATTCCAAACAAGATTTGCCTAGAAAGATTTTACAGCTTCCTTCTTAGGATTGTGACAAATCCAGGCTTCTCAAATGCAAGGAGTTTAATTTTGGATTGGTGATTTGTTTGGTTTTGGTTTCCCAACTAAGGCTCTGACAAAGGTTTTACCCTTTCATCATCAAACATTTGTTATTTCCATCTCAGAAAGGCATTCCTCAGAAATTTGCTTCTAGGAATACTGAAAAGTGGATAGTGAGATAGTCATTACTTTCATAAACAGTCTTTTTTTCTGATGTTTTATTTCCAGTCAGTGTTTGTATTGATTGAGACTAAATCTTGCCTTTATTGTGGCATCATCATACTTAGGTGGTTCTGAGGTTGTTGGAGAGAAGATGGTCAAGTCCCCCTTCCCACTGACTCTTAGAGGTTTCCGATATTTAGTAATAATTCTTAAGCAGCTAGATTGGCCCTTCGTCACAACCAGAAAGGAAGAGAATCTGGAAGGAACTTGGAAAATCACTGAAATTTGGAATCACAAGACAAATCTTCTAGTATATTTCTCTACCTGCAGAAATTGCAACTTCCTTTTAGAATAACCCCATAAGCATGACTAATGATTGATGTGGGAGTCCCCTCTGTGTGCTGTGATTACCATTATGAATAAAGAAACTGCTTTGAACCTGCAGAACTTAAGTAGACAGGGAAAGCTAGGCTGAATGCTGGGAGGAGGAGGCAGAGTCAGAGGGAAGTCGTGGAGCCACCGGCGCCAGAGATAGATGTGCTTAAACTTTGCTGATAGGCCACGACCTCATGGTGATGCAGAGATTAATGGAGATGGGTTAAATTAGGATGTAGGAGTTAGCCAATAAGAAGCTAGAGCTAATGGGCCAAGCAGTGATTTAAATAATATGGTTTCTGTGTGATTATTTCTATTCTGGGCGTCCGGGATGAACAAGCGACTTCCTTCCAACACCTGATTGTGGTTTGATGGGAGAAGAGGCAAACAGAGAGGAAACATGGAATACATAAGAGGCTTCTTTCTGAAGAATGCCTCCCTGTGTACTTCCATGAAGCTTGGACTCAACAGAGGAAAATAAAGTCAAATGTTTTTACCAGATTCTTCACTTTCTGTTGTGAGCATTCCCAATCCTACATAGGTGTGGGTGAGTACTCCCTGTCCTTCATAGGAGTGGCTGAGCTCTCTCTATTACACACAGGTGTGGGTGAGCGCTCCCAGTGACACACAGGCATGGACAGGTTGTGACTCTAGAAAGAGCTTTGCTGAGGGTATTGATTCTGGATTGTTCTTTTATGCCTTCAGTTATCAACATTGCTAACCTGAAAAATCACATCTTCTTGGTGCTAGAATTCATGCTGTTTTACCTCTTTAATTTGAGTATTCCAGAAATCTACCCTTATCTTTTAGGTATATTTTATCTAATGCTGTAAGGTTCTAGTTTCTTCACATCTGCTTTTGTTTATACAATTCTGACAGAAAGTTTTTCTTAATTCTGTTATTGTCAATCTTTTTATCAGAGCTTTTAGTAACATCTCATGCAATTGTTTATTTCTGTCTTAGAGCATATCTTTCTCTTGAGTTATAGGATGTCAGGTTGCTTTCTAAGAATTTCCTCACCTCACAAGCCTCTGGTTGTTAAAATATTTAAATAGGTTTTTAAAATGAAACAAATCTGATGCACAGCACGTCCTGCTTTGTATTTCTAAGCTCCTCCTACTGTTTTTCCAATAGGAACTGTTGCAATTTCATTTTCTAAACATTTCATGTAATCTTTTTCTCTCTCTCATATCCTATATTTAATCTTTATAGAAGCTTTTGCTAGACCCAAACTTAAAATTATATGTAGAATGTGATGGCAGTAGTAGACAGTAGTTGGGAATGAAAGCTGTTTTGCCTAGTTAACCACAAGTTTCCTGTTTTATTAAACCTATGATTTTATTTGTTTTGTTTTTCAAAGCAAGGTTTCTCTGTAGAACTTCGTATCTTTGGATTCTGTTCTGGAATTCACTCAGTAGACTAGACTGGCCACAAACTCTCAGAGATTTGCCTGCCTCTGCCTCTTAATGCTGAGTTTAAAGGTTTGCATCACCATAAACAGGTAAGTCAATGCTTTTTGGATTTTAATCAAGGAACACTTGGTAGCCATCTGTTGTAGACCTTTTGAGTTTTACAATAACTACCAAAATCTATATAACTATGTATTTTGCCGTGATTTGATCACACATTTTCCCTTCGTCAAAATCTTCTATTACAAATATAATGACTCACTCTGCCTCAGACTCAAGGCTCCTGTTAACATCAGGCTACACTGGGCTAAAGTATTCTATGTTTTTCACACTCTTTTTGTTTGGCTGGTTTGGTGTTTTGAGGCAGAGTTTCTCTGTGTAATCCCAGCAGCTCCAGAACTCACTTTGTACACCTGATTGGCCTGGAACTTACAGACATCCTCCTGCTTCTGCTTCCTCAGTGTTGGGATTAAAGGTGTGTACCACGACCACAACTGTTATTCTCTCACCTAGAATTTTTTTCCCTCATGTTTACACACATTTTAAAATTTCCTTACAACTTCTAAGTCTCTGTTCAAATATCACTATCTCTATAAGGCTTTTTAGTCTGGAAATGGATCCTTAACCTTCAGACCTATAATGGTGATTTGAATAAAAGTGTCCCCCATAGACTTATGTATTTGAATGAGGCTGTTTGGAGGCATTTAGGAGATGCTTCTTTATTGGAGGAAATATGTTCCTGAGGACCAGCTTTGAGGATTCAAAGCCAAGTCCGTTTTTAGTGCTGTCTATTTGGTACTTCCTTTCCAAGATATGAATTCTCAGATTCTGTTCCAGGTACAAACCCTGACTGTTTACAGCCTTGCGATCTTGACATGAAGAGTTGTGGTAGTTTGAATAAGAATGTTCCCCATAGAGTTATGTCTTTATCTAATGTCTAATGCTTGGCTCATAGGAAGTTGTACTACCAGGAGATGTGGTCTTGGAAGAAGTGTGTTACTGTGGAGGTAGATTTTGAGGTTTCTTATATGCTCAAGCTACTTCAATGTGGCATACTGTCCCCTTCTGCTGCCTGTGGATCAAGATGTAGAATTCTGAGCTCCTTCTCCAGCACCATATCTACCCTTATGCATCCATGTTTCCCCCCATAAGAACAATGGACTAAACCTCTGAAACCTTAAGCCAGCCCCAATTAAATGTTTTCCTCTAGAAGAGTTGTCATGATCATGGTGTTTCTTCACAACAATAGCAACCCTAACTAAGACAGAAATTGAAATCTCAATGGAGCCATAAATATAAATAAACTCTTTGTTTTATAAATTCTTTTGTTAATGGTTTCTCTTTATAGAATTTGAAAAAGAAAATACCTATCTAACTCCCTTTGAAATGCATAAGAGTTCTCACTCCAAAGGTATAGAAGATCTTTTATTTTGAGTCAGATAGGAGTAATCATGGAACAGAAACAGGAATTCAGCTTTCTCTGAACAAAATTTTGTCATAGAATTGGTTACATAAATTTATACCCTCTCTTTTCCCTTATTTTTGCCTATTAATTCAGTTATCTTTATGTAAAATATATGTACACAGCACACATGCTTTACTTTATAATGTTTTGTTTAGAAACACTATCTGGATTATCACTGATGTAATTTGTTAGGCTTTCTTGTGTCAGTAATTAGCTAATAATATTATTTTTAAAATAGCAATTATTTCTGCTCATTCCCAGTCCTTATTTTAAGCATTTATTTATTTACTGATATTGTGTGTGTGTGTGTATTTGTGTGTGTTTGCCACTACCAGAATAAAAGTGTGAAAGTCACAAGATAGCTTGAAGAAGTTTTATTTCATGTAGATCTAGGGCATTTAGCATATGTAGGCTAGGTAGCAAATGCCTTTGCTTACTGACCCATCTTTCAGGCCCTCAATTCAATTCTTATAATGGTACTCAACAAAGCATCTCTTTATGACTTGGCCTATCTTTACTTATATAAACAACTTTTAAGGAAAATCAGGGTGATTGCATCAACTCTGTTAATATTGTATGCTTGGATTTTCATGATGTATAAAACTGCCTTATATTTTTCTGTTTGAACTTCAGTGGTGTTGATATTTACATTATTGATATCTCCATACAATGAAGACAGATTTATGCTCTGCCCTCTGAGTTTGCCAGGTCTGAATGTGTGTTGCAGTACAGTGTATGTAAACTATTGAAAACATAGTATCTCTTTAGCATGAATAATTGCGTATTAAGATTCCATTAGGCAAATGCTTTAAAGATCCCTGTCTGATCATCTTCAGTTTTATATATCTAAGAATACAAGATCCAAATAGGAATTATTATATAATTCATTTGTAAAGTATAACCAAGAAGTTTTCAGAAAAAGATTTTTTAAAAAATTTAAATATGTCTGTTTATGACAATTATATTAGCTGAGTTATTTCAAAAATAAGTATAGTCTTAGAAATGTTAGATTCCTTCTTGCTGGCAATTTAGATGTTGTATTTTGTTAAACAAATTCAAAAGTTAAACTACTACTGAAGCTCCTGTGTGGAATTGTCATTCTGAGATTGTGGCAATAGAGGCCAGTAAAGCACTAGGCTTTGAGATTCCCCAAGAACTCAGCATGGCGTTGGCTAGGAAATTCCCCGCATTGCAAGCACATGTTAATTCAGCTTTAGTAATATATCAAAATAATTGATTCTCATAAAGAGGATGAAATGAAAGAGGTTTTAAGAAAAGGAAATATTTGGCACTGGAACATATATGAACTCTGAGCATATGGTTAAAATTTAAACTTTCTGTTTCTAGTGAGTTTTTTTTTTACTGTTTTATAATAGAGACATTGGGGAAATACATATTTAAAAATTTACCTCCCAATTTTTTACTGTAATCTTTCAATATCAGTAGTAATGAATCTAGTCACCTCCCATGAATCCCTTTTATAGCCACATGATGAAATGTATGCAGTTCATTTACTCTACATTTTTATGAGCCTGAATATAATCAATTAGAGGAGGAGCCTGTGCTCAGTTCACGAACACTTCTTTTACTACTCCAGAGAGCTGCCTCACAGAGAATAATTTTGACTAAATTTCTTTGGTATTTTAGGCAGGTGAAGAACAGAAAGAAATCCTGCTATGGACTTTTTTCTAACATAATTCATAACAACACAATACAGATTTATTTAATTTTGACAGGATAAATATTGCCCATAATATCAAAGACTAGTAATTAAATTATCTTTGGAAATTGTGAGTCTATTTTTATCTCAAAAGTGTAAGTCAGGTCAATGGAACACCTTTAAAGCATAATGTCACAGTTATAATGTCTCAGGTAAAAATGTAAGAGAAAAATCTGTTCAACACATGGCAGATCTCTCTGAAAGGGCATCAGGGACACAGTCTCACCTCCAAAATGAATCTCGTACATGCTGACCACACGCATTACAGGACTGATGTTTCCTATCTTTCTGCCAGATCTAACATAACATATTGAAGTTCTTCCACCTTAATTTTCTTGGATTATGTCATGCCACAATAGGAATGAGAGCAGGAGAATCATCATGCACTGTCTGACAACCTTTGGACTTGGAAATGGCATGTTGCAATGCTGGCTTACCACTTTAGTTAGTACAAGAAACCTTTGTTCCTTTCAAATTATTTGATTTTATTCACAATAAATGGGACATTACTTAGCTTATGTGACCATGTTTATGTTATAATGAGAAGTCAGAATTGGTTACAGAATTAAATAATTTGAACACATTCCCTATATCATATATTATTTAAAATGTTCTAGTTACTATCCCCTTGCCACAGTAGAGTTAAATAATAGACATAGATACTACCTTAATCACTTACCATGCAAATATCATCATGTTGTAGATTGTGCGCATTAAATTCAACTCAGGGCTCCCTACTTCTGGAAAAATTCTATTTATCTAATTCTTCATTAGGTTAAGAAGTTAGTTTTAGATCAAATTAAATTGTTTAAGGATCACATGATAGATTTTATCCAAAGCATTATATCTTCCTTCTGGGTCTTACAGTGACTCTGGACATGAAATCTCAGTGGTGAAAGACTGTAATCTGTTATAGTGGAGAATGGAAACAAACACCAGCTGAATGTAGGCATCATGATGCCCCTGGTTTACTCTATTCATGATAAATAGTGCGCATTTGCTTAGAAAGTCAGCCTGACTTCATTTTCGTCACAAGGAAAGCTCGTGGCACATTTCATAACATAAAAACATGATTTTAAACAGGTTTTCACAGAAGTTAGAATAAAATGCACTCAAGGTGACTTAATTAAGTCTGTGTTGAATCATAAGGATATTTGCTTACTTGTAAATTGAAGAAGATGTAGGGTAGTAAAATAGGATCTAAGGCTTTTATACCATAGAGTGTTCGTTCACTTGAACTGCTTCCTACCATCCTCATATTCATTCTTTTAATTTTTAGATGGTGGGTATTATAATGCGAAGTCATGTTTTTTTTAGTGTGACATTTTTATTCATATAGCATCTTCTCCAAATTAAAATAGATCATTTGTATGATCCAGAATCACCACTTCTGGATATATAACCCACTTGAAAATGGATTCAAAACCCATCTATATTTTAAAGATAAATTAATGACAAGTAGTGTATTCATAATATAGATAAAATATTAAAAATGAGACGCTCAAGTAAACACAACCTTTATCTAGCAGTTGGGTCAATTTTATTACTTTTTTTCCTTCCCACCTAGAGGTGAAGGACAAGTACTTTTGAACTGGAAATGAGCTGTGCTCCTGAGAACATCAGTAGGGTGAAGAGTTCAACAAAGCTGTAATTCAACATTTTGATGTATTTGGAACCAAGATCAATAAAAAACTTGTTAAGCGTTTCACTAGAGGCATTAATGGGGCTGTTATCATTGAGTAGTTTTTCTTGGTAACTCACAGCATGGTAATAACTTAATGATACAGAAGAAATTCCTAATAGAATCATAATTCCAGCTAGCAACTCGGAATAGAAGCTAACTTTTATAATGAGCATGGTCAGGTCATTTGTGAAAATATCTCGAAGAAGTCAAGCAGTAGTTTGTATTATTAGTATTACTAGAATTCTGGAAGGTTTTCATTAAAAAAAAAGGCAATGTGGCTGTTTATTTAAGCACAGTAGAGTCACCGTAATAGCACCATCACCTTTGTCATTGGGCAGACACTCTCACATCTCTGGAATTTGTTCAGACTTCATCTTACTCCTGAGGTCACCTGACTGTATTGCTTACCAGTGACCCTTTCCCCCTAATTTCCAAGGCCCTCTCCATTATAGTCCCATATCCCTGCTTTCTTCTCCAGAGTGCACATTTCAGGTTTTAGCAATATATAAATCCTAGAAAATATTGAAAGTTTCAGCAAAATAATTAACACGTTGATGAGCTGAATGTTTTCCAACACGAGTGTCCTTTCTCTAACAAGTGGCACCTGCAGCAATAGTCGTCTCTAACCCACTCTTCCAACATCAGCAATCATTTATTTCCCTTTCCATGATGATCAGTCACCAAAACAAGTTAGAGTTTTAGAAATCACGATAAGTTCTATGGATAAAACATAGTTAATATACGGAAAAAACATATAAAAAATTCTCTGATTCAAGTCCATGCTTGTTAAAACCTTTTTCTTCTGCCCTTTTTTTAATTATTATTTTTATTCTTTTTTAATTAAAATTTCCACCTGTCCCCGTTTCCCATTTCCCTCCCCCCCTCCCAAATATTTCCCCTCCCCCCACTCCCCTTTCCTTATCCCCACTCCTCTTCTCCTCCCCCCACTCTATTCCCCCTCCCTCTCCAAACTGAAGAGCAGTACGAATTCCCTGCCCTGCGGGAAGACCAAGGTCCTCCCACTTCTAGAAAAACAAAAAACCCAGGATAGCCAAAACAATCTTATATAATAAAGGATCGTCTGGAGGCATTACCATCCCTGACTTCAAACTCTATTACAGAGCTTCAGTATTGAAAACAGCTTGGTATTGGCATAAAAACAGAGAAGTCGATCAATGGTACCGAGTAGAAGACCCTGATTTTAACCCACAAACACATGAACACCTGATTTTTGATAAAGGAGCTAAAAGTATTCAATGGAAAAAAGAGAGCATCTTCAACAAATGGTGCTGGCAGAACTGGTTGTCAACGTGTAGAAGAATGAAAATAGATCCATATTTATCGCCATGCACAAAACTCAAGTCCAAATGGATTAAAGACCTCAATATCAGTCTGAACACACTGAACCTGATAGAAGAAAAAGTGGGAAGTACTCTACAACATATGGGTACAGAAGATCACTTCCTACGTTTATCTTCTGCCCTTTTTAATTACCATTCTAGACACAATTTGCTATGTGATTGCATTTTACATGACTTTGAACCCAAACAATTCTGAATTGTCATGAGATTTTTAGTATTCTCATTTAAAAATATTTTTGAGTAAAATGCAAAATTTCTTAATACTTATTTTAAGATACACTTCTTTTTTTTGCTTTTTGACAGGGTTTCTCTGTCACTTTGGTGCCTGTCCTGGAACTAGTTCTTGTAGACCAGGCTGGCCTTGAACTCACAGAGATCCACCTGTCTCTGTCTCCCCAGTGCTGGGATTAAAGGCGTGCACCACCACTGCTCGGCTATTTTAAGATACTTTCAACATCTAGCACTTTAAGAAAGACTATGACTATGGTATTTTTAAAAATACAATTCTTGGGTTAAACACTGTCCTTCAAGATTGCAATTTGTTAGTATCTCAGAATACACATGAATACTGCCAGTGTATGAATACAATAAGAAAAATGGCTAGGAAACTTCTAAATAACAGGGACTTGGGCCATATATGATTAAATCACTTTGTTACCATGCTTTTGATAGCATGATTCACATGTGTTTATATAACATATATATTGAAACCTAACTTAGACTGTTGGTGGTAAGGAGGTAATACTATATGACCTTTGTTACTTTAAGTGGAAATTCATTTTAATACACAGATATTTATGAGACAATTTTAGGACCTTAATGAGAATCTCTTCAGTGTGGATTAAGGTTCTGGAAGGGAAAGGAGAATGTTTACTCTCTGAAGACACCATCTAAGAAATGGGGAACCAGGCATTCTTTGGGATTAACCATTAAGATGATTTAGGATTACTATGAAAGCAACTAGCTACCTGAAAGAGTCTGTTTGAGTGAGTCTATATTATAAAACAATTCATTTGGTGTAGGGTTTAAAAACTCAAGTATTATTTCTTTGGCATCTACAATAATATTCAGAGTAGTGAAACATTTCCAATTGTGGATATTGCAGGAGAAGCTACAGAACACTAGACATGGGATGATCTACTTACTGATAAACATTACTGATATTCGGAAGACACTGGACTTGGCTTTATTGTAGGGAACTCCAAAGTCCTTTTGGGTGGGCTGACTTCTCCACTGTTTCTCTAAGTGGAGGATTTCTTCCAGACTGTGGCCCACTGGTTTTTTGTTGACACTCAAGTGCTTGACGACACCACTAAGGTCAATTATGAAGAGGTTCCTGAGTACCAGATCATCACCTTCCAATACCACTCTATAGTTTCAGGTTACTTCTGTAGTTAAATACAACAGTGTAATATATGTCACTCAAACTGACGTTCTTCCTTGGTGTACTGATCCAAGCAAGGTATCTAAAGTAACAACCCACCAAAACTGCAAATACGTCATTTTTCACTAAATGAAATTCATTCACTTTACCACAGAAAGCAACAACGTCCATAGGACACACAAACATTACATCAAAAGAATAAAAGAAAAAAACATCAAGTATTTTCTTTTATAACAATCAAGGTTTAACTCTTTGGAATCTCCCCTGACAATGGGCCCATAAAACAGGGCACATGCTTTCTGATAGTAAGGGCATGGAATGAAGAGCTGTTCCAAAGGGCAAATTTTTCTTGGCCTGAGACAGACTAGAGTATGTTTGTCTAGCAGGTTCATGTAAAAGAAATAAGTCTGATGACCATAAAGGGATAAAAAGCCCCGAGAAACAACACTCAGATGCTGAGCAATAAGGACTGGCCAACAGTTCCTATTTATTATTTATTTATTTGAGATAAGGTTTCTCTGTGTAACAGCACTGGCTGACCTGAGTCCACTTTTTAGACCAGGATGACTCATTCTAATTTTTAGTCTTTATTTTTTATTTTATTTATATGAATTCTCCCATGGATATCTTTGTAGCAGGTGCATGCCTGGTGCCTGAGGAGGTCAGAAGTGGGCACCAGATCCATTGCGACTGGAGTTAAAGATGGTTGTGATTGGCTATGTAGGTGATAGAAATTGGTTCCGGTTCCTTAGCAAAAACAGGTGCTTTTAAATACTTAGCCTTCTCCCAAGCTCCAGAATTTTTATTTTTAAGACCAAATATTACCTTGAGGTAGCGATCCCTCTCAAAATAGTATCCATATCAGATGGCTTACAACAAAATACAACTTCAAGAGAAGTTCAGAGTCCTCTTTTGAACTCTGCAGGAACCTATGATCATATACCCACTCTTTTAGGATATTAGTTTAAGGTGTATCTCATTTTTTATGCAGTGAAATATTTGTTTAATGATGCTAATATGTGTTGCATTCTTTTATGCTGCATTTGTTTAACTCTACAAAGCCATGCTACTTTGTCTTCTTAAGATACCTAATTGACCTAAAAAAGAGCTGAATGACCAATAGCTAGGCAGGAGAGAGAAACAGGCAGGGTTGCCAGACAGAGAGAATAACTAAGAGGAAAAATCCAGGCTCCAGAAAACAATGAAAAGAGAGGAGCAAGAAAAGGAGAAGTAGAGGAGAATGCCAAGGGCCAGCCCACCCAGCCACCCAGGTAGTCACAGAGTAAAAAGGAAATAAGAAACATAGAATAAGAAAGGTAAAAAAGCCCAGAAGCAAAATGTAGTTAAAGAGAAATGGGATCATTTAAGTTAGAAAAGTTGGCTAGAAACATGCCAAGCTAAGGTCAGTCACTCATAAGTAAGAATAAATCCCGATGTAATTATTTGGGGGCTGGGTAGTAGGCTTACAAAAAGTTAAAAAAATAACTACAAACCCAACCCTTTCCCCCAAGATATGCATAATTACAAAATATAAGTCCCCAAAACTTAAAAAACAATGACAACCCACACTTTCCCCTTACATATACATAATTAAAAATATAATAGATCTATACAAAGATTTTCAAAAGAAAATGTCACGATACAGGTCCATTTCTTAATAACTTATTTTTGAATATAGTTTTGCCTGGAAAGACAATTGGTCTGTAAGAATTGGTTGTTCTAGTCCACATGTAGTACCATGCTTGATGGAATTTCTATAAACTGTGGGCCACAAAGGTCAGGCATATGAAAGTAGAGAGATGATGAAAGTCTCCATCTATTGGATTGTTTACTTTGATGTAGATTGTAGTCTGTGGATTCAATTTATTTTACTGTATTTATATACATCTTTTTGACGAGTCCTTGACAAGAGTTAAGATAGGTCATACTTTATCCTATTGTGTCTAAAGACACAATACCTTTCAGGTGATATTAAGCATGTTTTATATTATTCATAATCACATTCCTTTTATCAGTAGTCAAACCATCATTGTCTCATCCCATGATTGTTGAAATGTATTCCATAATCATTATAAACCTCAGTGATCTTTCAAATTTTTTTCCACACAGCAATTTATTTACATGAAACCTTCCATTATGTTATAATTTAATGATCACTCATAATATGTTACTCACTACATCTCATTAAGTATAAGTATTCTCAAAATTCCTATGAGAGGCCTAAAGCTACTCTAGAAACTTTTTTTTTAAAAAAAAATAAGAACCAAATTAAAATTACATACCTTTTTGTTTGGCAGTGATGGTGCATGCCTTTAATCTCAGCACTTCAGAGACAGAGGCATGAGTATCTCTCTGAGGCCAAGGACAGCCTGGTCTAAAAGACATTCCAGGACAGCCAGAACTGTTACAGAACTGAACCTCTATCTTGGAAAAAAAAAAAGAGTTGCAAAAATGTACGTGTATTTACGAGAGTTGTGAAAAATGAGAATTACTTGAGATACTGAATGATATGATATATTTATGTAAAGCTACTTGGAGAACCCTTTTATGGAAGTGCTTAGCATGGCCTGGATAAGAGGGACCCATTCCATCTGTGCATGACCTGTTTGTACAACCATGTTATGTTAACAAAGCAATTACATTGGCCTGGGCGATTCACTGGACAAATTAAGGCATTGGATAAAGTGTTATTGTAGTCATTACCCTTCATTGTGAGCATTTTTACAGCTTTATGTAAGCATTATACAACATAAAGTTAATAGGGAAATAACATTAACCATATTGTGATTTGGTTGCTATTTATGCAGACAGGTTTCCTCTGGTGCTTTGAGAAGCCAAATGAGTATAAGATTTTATTGAAACCTTTACTACAGAGTAATAATTTCTTCATATTGTGTTTAGGATTCTTGCCCAATCCCCTGGGTCACTAATTTAGAATGATTATATTTGTTAGTATGTTCCAACTCCTATCTGCTTAGTCATTTTAAAATGCATGAATTTTATAAGAGTTAAAATCTTGATCATAAATATGTAAGCAGATTATTTTAATTAAAACTTATTCCTATCACACACACACACAAATAGACACACACAGACACACACAACTCAATGGAAATAAGAATAGTTTGACAGGAGTAATGGGAAATCAATTTTATTAATTTAAATATACCCACATATCAGGTTTTCTGAGCCCTGTTTAAAGCATCCCCCATCAATAACTGATGGTTATATCAAGATTTCAAAATTTTAGACATAAATATTATGTCATACAGAATTTTAAAAAGATGTTAATATGCCTCTTACCACACAAGCAATTATTTTTTTCTTATTTTTTATTTCAATTGTTCATGCTTTAGTTTTCAGCTTCCTGAATTTAGCAATGTTACTTGCATTATAGGTGAGTCTGTGATGTTCAATAATAAGCAAACAGACAGATAACAAGTCTACCTTTAAAAAATGGAAGCAGAGCCGGGCGGTGGTGGTGCACGCCTTTAATCCCAGCACTCGGGAGGCAGAGGCAGGCGGATCTCTGGGAGTTCGAGGCCAGCCTGGTCTACAAGAGCTAGTTCCAGGACGGGCACCAAAGCTACAGAGAAACCCTGTCTCAAAAAAAAAAAAAAAAAAATGGAAGCAGAAAACTGAACGAGAACAAGGTAAGAATGAAGGATTTGAGTTTTGAAAGCCATCTCAGAAAAGCTGAAAGATACAGAGATAAACTGAATAAAGGTTTGAAGCCAGTTCTAATATCTCTCTCTTCTCCTTTCCTGTAGATGATACAGATGTAGAACTCTAATTCATTCCAGTATCATGTCTGCCTGCGAGTTGTCATACCTCCTGCTATGAGGATAAAGGACTAAACCTCTGAACCTGTAAGTCAGCCTCGATTAAATGTTTTCCTTTATAGAAATTGTTGTGATAATGTTGTCTCTTTACAGCGATAGAAACCCTAACAAGACAGGAGGATTTAGAGGGAAGAAAGGTAGGGGGCAGATGGTGCAATTATAATTATAACCATAAATTGTAATTTGAAAAAACTAAATGGCACATGGAAGAATAGTGTAGATAACCCAGACATAAAAGTATACATTAACAGCTGTTCTTGTAAGAATGTTTAATATTTCCCATAGGCTCCTGTGTTTCACTACTTGGTCTCTAGCTGGTGACATTTCTTGGGAAGGTTGAAGAACATTTAGGATATATAACCTAATTGAAAGACATTGATTACTGCCTTGGAGATGGGGAAATTGTGAGGTTTTATGGTTGATGTTTACTTCTTATTCAATCTGCTTCCCAAGTATGAATGCAATAGGATAGCTTTTTCCTGTTCTTGCTACAGTGCCTTCCCCACTCTCCTGGACTGTATCCTTTTGTACTGTAAAACACAAACTCTCTCTTCACACACACACTTACACACATAGACACACACACACACAGACACACATACACCACCCGTGTCTCTTCAGTTGCTTGCTAACATATAACTCCTCACAGCAGCAAGAAAAGTAAGGGATATTAACTGGGCCTATATTTGTGATAAACCTGGTCATGCAATTTTAGACTTTTGGCACTCAATTTTGGGAGGAAAAGTAGAAGGAGCTTGGAAATTTGGAGTAGAGAAGTCACAGAGTGATGTAAGGAAATCTAAGAGAGGTGCACTCATAAAGTTTGGACAATCATAAAGCTAAGATAAACTAGGACAACAGAGGTCAAGAATATAAGATCTCAGTGGGGAAACAAACAATGTCCTAAAAGATTTGTTACTGGATATTCCTACAATATTCAGGCAAAGAATCTGTTTCTTTCTTCCCCTGTTGAGAGAACTTGAGAGAGGAAATTTAAAAGCGATAGAATGTTGTGTGTGGTGGAGGAAATGTCAAGGTTTAAGAACATTCTGGCTGTGGTGTGGTAAATGCTCACCATACATCTACATCTACAAGAAAAGAACAAGTCTGTCAAAATGGTACAAGATCACAGAATTTGCAAAGAAGAAAACATAAGTAAGTTGCATGTTGCAGATCAGGTGGCTGCTATAAGAAGGTCAAACTTATTAAAGGCAAACTCATTCTGTACTGGGACAATAAGAAAGGTGGACTTTTTTTTTTTTAATTTTTTTTTTTTTTTAGGTTTTATTTATTTATTATGTGTACAGCATTCCTTCCATGTGTGCCCGCATGCCAGAAGGGGGCACCAGGTCTCATTAGAGATGGTTGTGAGCCACCATGTGGTTGCTGGGAATTGAACTCAGGACCTATGGAAGAGCAGTCAGTGCTCTTAACCACTGAGCCATCTCTCCAGCCCCAAGAAAGGTGGACTTAATCCAAATACCTATCAAAGGCTCCTGCTAGTAAAAATGTAAATTTATTTGAACAGATGGAGTCTGGATCAATGATGCAACTGAAGAATTTCTCTGCTCAAAATCATTTCCACAGTGTAAACTTGCAGACTCGTCTTACAGGCATAGTGAATGCAGTATAGCTGTGGTATAAAGAGACCAAACTTCACCTCAAATGGTAATGGAAGGAGTCTAGAATTATCTGTAATTTACTCCTGGATCTTCTAGTTCAAGGCCACCCTGTTTTACACAAGATCAATGCATAAACAGATTTGGGTGGGGGTGACTCACACCTTTAATCCCAGTACTAGGGACTCACACATCTTTAATCCCAGCACTAAAGGGGGCTGTAAAATGGAAGGAGACAAAGTCTCATGGCTCAGTTTGCAGTCACCCAGTCTTCGTAGAGATAATACTACTCTACTGAGTTAACTGTTTTGCTCTTTTGATCTTCAGCTTGGATCTTCAGCTTCTGTCTTTGTGTTTTTATTATATGTGCTGCTGTAAAGATTGTGGCGATTTTTAAAGTTTGAATGAATATGTGCCACAATACAGCCAGAAGCCCGTGGTGGGGGTTTAGGATTATAGTTTGAATATAAAATATTCCCACAGGCTTTGAAAACTTTCTCTTTAACTGTGGCACTGCTTGAAAAAGTTGTGCAACCTTTAGGGGGTGGAGCATCAGGCGGAAGTGAATCACTGGGAATGGGCATTGAGGTTTATTTATACTGCAGTATAACTTGGGTGACAAATGGCTTCTTAGGCTCACCTCTTTGAGCTCTGCTTTCCAGTTGGTGGCACTGTCTGAGATGTTATGGAAGTTTTAAGACACGAAGTCTTGTTAGCAAGTGTATGGCTGGGACAGGAGGTGAGAGCTTATAACCCGGTCCCACTTGCTGTCTCCACATCCACACTCTACTTCCTGCACAGAGCTAAATGTGTGATTTCTCAGCTTGCCAGTCAAGCCATCTCCTTCTATGACTCATTAATGTTTTCCTTTGAGAAGTAAATATGTATGAATGTGAAGAACAATTGGAATGTACAAATATGAAAATGAAGTAATGTTTATATACAACTGCAATAGTAAAAATCATAACAAAATAATTATTGCCAGGTTTCTTAAATATTATATTCCTTGGTACAACTTTGGGTTTAAGATATAATGGAGCATGGTAACAAATATAACAAAGTAATTAGTCATTAAAATATTTAAAATTATTTGATCAAGTAATATTAGAATGTATTTGTGTTCAAATGTTTACTAGGCTGTATTACTCAGGTTTTCTAAAGAACAAAAGGGTTGTTGAAATGAGTGCATTTACTAGAGTAGTTTACATGCTGTGGTCTGGCTAATCCAACAATGGTTGTCTCCAAGAATCTTGTAGCTATTTAGTCTTTGAGGCTAAATGTCTCAGCATCCTCAATCTGGTGCTGGAGTCATGGAGGATTCCTAGGGAGCGTGTAGTGTTTGGTCAATGTTGGAATCACAAAGAAGTAGGTTCTAATATCAGAGAAGGAATGTTTCAACAACAGGGTAGATGAACTTGCTAGTGAGAATGAGTACAGGCATTCAAGAACAGAAGATTCCTTCTGTATCCTTTCATGTGGGCAGCCACTAGAAGATGTGGCCCAGTTTTGGGGTGAATTTTCTCACCTCAAATGATCCAATTAAGAAAATTCCTTATAAGTGTGCCAAGCTGCTTAGGTTTTCTTAATTATAAGTATATTTAACCTCACAGCCAAGATGAACTACTATGTCAGTCCAAAAGTAAGTGTTAAAATTAATGTGATAAATATAGACTAGAGCAGAATTTAAACCTTCTCAATGTATTTTTACCTTATTAGCACCAATTACTTTCATAAGACACCAAAAAAGTAGTTTCTAATTTTAAAATCTAGATGTATAAACAGTTTAATTATGTCATTGCAAATCTTTCTTGTATGTTGGAGGATAAGGGACAGCAGGTCATGGAATCAAGAGGAAAAACATTTACAAGAAAGAGTTAGCATAGTGAGTTGGGGTGAAGTCATCCTGTGCTACTGGATTGTGAACATTAGTTATAACTATATGGGACAAACACAGGACTTACCACTTTCCATAAATATTTTTTGATTTTTTTATTTAATATACTCCTCTGTTCTTCTGTGAATTCTTTAGTTTTGTTAGTAGCACATTTAAACAAGTTGAAGATTACCAATCAGGTAGAAAGTGACAGACCTATTAATGTTTTGCCAAGGGAATGTGGAAGCAAAAGAGAGTTATAAAGTGTACTTCGTTTCCTTAGAAAAGAGCAAGTTAACTATAAAGCTCAGAGTTCTAACCACTCAGTGGCCTCGAATATCAAAGTCTGTCAGTCATAGATGTCAGTAATTCTATAGAGGTTGTAAGGATCTAGTTTTATATCTGTACATGTTTTAATTGAAATTTGTCTTTATCTGAAAATTCTGGGAAGGACAGTAAGAAATCTGTTAACATTCTCATTTGAGATTTTATTGTCAATGCCAATTGAGTTCAGACTTTTCACAGGTGAGGCTGTTTGAATATTTATTTTATTTCATAGCTGTGAATCCTTAAGTGCAGTTTATGTGGAGCATCATCTTGTTACTCTATGAACTGAGGATGACAATAAGGTTTCCTTCACTGGAGTTCAGGAAGGGTTAAAGTTAGGTAATATACACAGAGATCTCAGACTGGTGACTAGTAGCTATAACTCATACTCAGCAAGATTGATGCTGGTGATTCTCTTAGACCAGCATTTATCCAACCATGAGTCATGATGCCTTTGGGGGTCGAATGACCCTCTCACAGGAGTCACAAATCTTGCATATCATATGTTTACAATTTGATTCATAACAGCAGTAAAATTACAGTTATGAAGTAGCAATGAAAAAATTTTTATGGCTGTGGCTCATTACAGCATACAAAACTGTATTGAAGGGTTGCAGCATTAGTAAAGTTGAGAACCACTGACTCAGAGCTTATAAATTATTCAAATTAGTCATTAACAAGATATATTTACAGGTATTTTTAAATAATGTAAGATAATACATTAAAACATGATTGAGCTTAAATGAAAACAATAAGTTTTCAAAGAATATCTTTTGTGTATATGCTAAGGGGCTGTATTGCCCTAATGCATATCAAAAATCCAAATTTTGAGTTTATTATGTATAAGTCATGATGACATATCCTCAATAATATCCCTTTTAAAATTGAGACCATTGATTGAAAGCTTTGTTCATACAAAATTATATTATTGTGTTTGGTTGTATAAAGTAAATGCTCTACAGTGTATATAATATACTGGGAAGTTCTATGAAAGAATGTAGAATTACTCCCTTAGAAACAGCAGTTCACTAACAGTCTACCAAACTCAGAGATTATTGGGAGGTTGTGATGAGGATATATTAGAATACTCATTCAGATTAATCTTTTTGAAGGCATTTATTTTGAAAATGGAGATTAAGTGTATGGGTTAATTATATTTTTTCAGTGGTGCTAGTGGTACTCTTTGGAATGTCTAAGGTAATTCCCTGGCATGGACAAGGCATGAACATCTGGAGAAAACAGAAAACCAAGCTGAGAAAAAGTAAGTATGAGAGCTTTATCTCTTTAGGATGGAGACAGCCTGAAGCTAGGAGTCTGCTAAGCAGATGTTGATTTGGGTACTTCCTAGGGCTTCTGGGACTTCTTCTTTTCCTGTTGATACTGATAGAAACTGATCTCCATGCCTGCACATGGTTTGTTCCCATGATGTGTTCTGGAATAAGATACTGCCATTACAAGGAGCCCATTTTCAATTTCTTTGTCTTTGTCCCCTGTACTCTCCTTTGCCTGAGCTTTGAAACACACACACACACACACACACACACACACACACACACACACACACACTTTATCACTCTCTTTCCTTCTCCTCTTAATACTGTATTTTCTCATACAGATTCAATTTTTTCCTTCCTTCCCTTCCAATCTCTACCTTTAAAATAAATCTTTTGTTTTGTTATTCATTCATATGCTTCTTTAATCAATGTGTCTTCTCTCACTGCCATTTCTGTATTTATTGGATATTATGACACCAAGCTCTCTCTCTCTCTCTCTCTCTCTCTCTCTCTCTCTCTCTCTCTCTCTCTGTGTGTGTGTGTGTGTGTGTGTGTGCGCGCACCTGTACTAACTGTTTACTTATTATTTGGAATCTTTTTCACATGCTTATAATCTCAAACATATATACTGGGTCACATACGTTTGTCACACAAAGATGGGGACAAACCACCAATGTATAATAAACCAGAAGCAAACTTTATTCCAGAAACAAGAATCCAGGAAAAAATAAAATAAAATTAAAAAAAAAAAAAAAACTCCGTGGGGCACAAAAAGCTTATCAGCTATCTGAGACCACAGCCAGAGATGGATTTTGTTAGACTGTGGCATAGGTCAGTTTCTGAACACACCTTTTTAGAGTAGGGACACCAAGAATTAGGTCTGAATAAAGGAATTTTTACAATCTCAAGTAAAACTCAGGTACAGATTGCTTTGCTTTACAATCCCATTAATAGTTTTTCAGTTAAACTAGTGTTTATACTTAATCTATTGTCTTCCTTGGTACTTCCAGGTACCAAGTTTAGGTGTTTACTGAAGCTCTGTGATCTCCCCTTTGATTCTATCTGTTGTGGGGAGGACCCTTGTGATTTCCAGCCACCCAGCTGGCTTAGACCCAAAATAATCATACAGAAACTGTATTAATTGAACTACTGCTTGGACCATTAGCTTTAGGTTCTTATTGGCTAACTCTTATATAAATTTAATCCATTTCTATTAATCTGTATATCACCATGTGACTGTGGCTTACCGGGTACAGTTCTCAGCATCTATCTCCAGTGGCTCCATGGCTTCTCTCTGACTCTGCCTTTCTTTTCCCATGCTACAGGCCAAGCCAGTTTCTTTATTCATTAACCAATAAATGCAATACATAGACAGAAAGACCTCCCACACCAGCTGCCAGTTTCACATATCAGGGATAATGCATAACCCAGAGGTCATATATCTATGTCCTAAAAGTTGACTCAGCTCATATCTGTAGGCTAGTTCTCAGTTTGAAGAAAGATGCTTTGGCCTTGTAAATAGAGCTATGGGTTGTAAAGTGGAATAACCCACTGTTAATAGTTAATCCTCAAACTACTAAAAAAGCTGCTGACAGTCTGTTCTCATTCTCCTAGACTTAAAACTTTATAATTTTTTTATTTCTATATTTTTATTTTTAAAATCTACATTTTTATATTCTTATGCTTGGACCCTTCATGTACAATACATTTTGGTTTTAGCCAATTCAGATTTTACGTCACATTCCTCTGGCCCCACTTCCAATACCTCTCTTCCCTGCTTTATGTACATTTTTCTCTATTTTTATTAGTTCTTTGGAAATTTCATACAATGTAGTTTGATCATATTTATCTCCCATAAATTTTCCCCAGATCCATTTGTCTTCCCTACCCACCCAATTCTGTGTTGTTTAAGAACAGACAAACAACCCCTCAAGCAAAAATTATCAAGTGATGTTTGTGTTGCTCATATATGCATGTATGTGTGGCTTTTATTTAAGTGTGGTCAATCTATCAGGGGCTAAACTTTAAAGAATATTAACTCTCTCCCTCTCCCAGCAGCTCTCAGTTGTCAAAAGCTCTTTAACTAGTGGTGGAGTTCCATGCTCAAATTCCCTCTCCATGCAAGGATTTTGTCTGGCTTGACTTTGCATGGTTCTTTTGCATTCTTCTCAAATGGAGTGAGTTCTTATTTGTAACCTCCATACAATGCCCAGAAAACACCCTTTCCTTGTATTTATTACTGCCTCTTACCCTTAAAGTCTTTTTGCTTTTCTTTTCTGCAATGGCCCTGTGAGAAGAAGGCATGATAAAGATGTCCCACTTAGCATCAAGCACTCAATAGTTTCTCCTTTTCTGAACACTGACTCGTTGTGGATCTCTATGTCAATTGCCATCTATTGTAAATAGAAGTTTCTCTTATTATGGTTGAAATGTTTGCAAATCTATGAGTTTAAATCAGATCAGTAGGAGTTAGCTTGAAAGATATACCTTTTTAGGAAAGTAAAAGTGATAGATTTGCCCCAGGGGGCTATGATTTTCCTAACTACATGCCCTTGACCCTGATCATGGTTCCAGGTATGACATTCATATTTGAACCATATCTTAAAACCAAGCATAGAGTGTCTGGTTACTCCAATGATGGTCATACCACTGTAATAACAGTGGACATAGTTTACTATGCAGTTGTTATTTTATCTTACAGTGTGCACAGCTGGCTGATACTGGAAATTACTTTTCTCATATGATTCCATGCAAAGTACTTTCCAGCACCATGAAAGCTGGCCAGTAGGATTGACACTTTCAGGTCATTACCAACTTGATTTCTCCATGCTCTATGAGTCAAATGTATGATATCTTTAGCGTGGGATATTAATGTCACATACTAGAGGATAACTTACAGCATTTGAAACTCCACATGTGCTTGTGAATCTCTGTGGCATCACTGACTAATCATTCCCGATGGTAACTCATTATTGGCACTGAAATTTTCATGTTAATCTGTGGCTTTGTAGGTGTATTGTCACTTGGTTATATGTTAGCTCTATTTAAACTCTTTTTATATTTTTGAATATGTCTATTGTATGGCATTTCTACAGTAGTTTGTTTGCATGTTACTAATTAGAAATGTGTTTAGTGTCAGTTGTCCTGCCCAGTCTTCTCTCATCTACCCCTCCCTTTCAGTCCTTATCCCATTTAAGTTTTTCCTGTCCCATTATGCTTTAATACAATCTCTCCTTTCATTAGTTGCTAATATCCCTGAGATTTCCTATTAAGTCAGTGCTGCTTCTCAGTACATTTTGACCATGCTCTAGTTACTCAGATAATTCAGATTCCTTAATGAGTAATGTTCTCTCACACTAGTTTTATTTTTTTATTATTATATTTTAGAATCCACCTGTCCTTCCATTTACTAGGGGTTTCCTTCTTCTTGTCTCTTCCTCCTTGTTATTTAGTTTGTATGTGAGTGTGTGTGTGTGTGTGTGTGTGTGTGTGTGTATGCAAGAATTGTCAGCCATGGTGTGCTGTAAATTTTCTATAACTTGGTAGCTTACATAAATGATATACAAGTGCAAGATGCTAATAACTTTCAGACCTCCTAGTGTTTACTACCTCTCCTTTAACTTCTGTCTTTGCTACTCTCATCTTTTATGTATTCATCCTGCTTTGTAAGATCTTCTCTTTTAAAATTAATGTTAAGTTTTGCCAATGACCTTTTTATTCTTTCTTTCCCTACGTAAGCAGCTAACAGATGATGTGGTCTCTGTCTCTGAGTCTTGAGAACAGGTTGAATATATGAATTTCATTGCCACTAAATTTTGATTCTCTAAATTTTCACTATTTAAATACTAAAGACATATTTATGGATATACTCTCAGGATGCATGATCCAAAAGCAGTTATATAAATTAACAGAATAGAAAAGATTCAAATGTAAGCCCAGGAAGCTATGGCCATTTGATTCTTGGCAAAAGTTACATAAAAGCAAACATTAAGAACAGCATCTTTCAAAGTGAAGCTGAGTAATTTGGTATCCATTTATAGAAGATTTAAATTAGATTCCTATTTTTACCTTTTACAAAAATTAACTAAAAATCAAGATCTCTGTGCAAAATGTAAAATTTTGGATATACTATCAGGAAGCATAGGGAAAATACTTTAATATGTAGGTTATGAACTTTCAAGAGCAAGAATTGACAAATGTTATTATTTCAACCTTTAAAAATGTGGAACAAAAGAAACAAAAATAGGGACAGTATACCGAGTGAAATGAAATCTTTGTCAGACACTCATTTGATAGGAAAATAGAACCTAAAATAGAGAACTATTTCAAACTTTGAAAAACTAAAGACCAAATAATCCAACTAAGAATTGGGAATTGGAATTTAACTGAAGAAATATAAGTGGGCACAAAAGCTTATCATTCAGAGCTGTTAAGGAAATGCAAGTTAAACTTACATTGAGAAGCAACCTGATTGCAGTCAGAACAGCAATTTTGTTTTAAAGAAATGAGGAACAAAACATGCTGAAGAGGATCTGGAGAAAGGAGTTTTTAATAATTACTGGTGGGAATGCAAATAAGTCCAACCATGATTTTTTGGAAGTTTCTAAAAATATTAAGGCAAGATTCTCCATATAATCCAGCTATAGCACTTCTGTAAATGTACTTGAAAAATCAAATCAGATTACCCATATATACATGTACAGCCATGGTTTTTAGAGCAGTCTCTTAGTAACCAAGTAGCAAAATTGCTTAGGTGTCCATTAATGAGAGAATGGATAAAGAAAAGGCAGCATGATACATGAGGGATTTTACAGAATCATAAAGATGAATTGCTTCATTGTTATGAAGTTGCTAAACATATTTGTGAAGTAAGTCTCTCTTACAAAGAAAGCCATCACATTTTCAGGTATGAAATCTAAGGGTAAAAGACAGTGCAAAGATTTCTGGGATTTGGTAAGGGAAGGAGAAAGCAGGGGATAGGTTTTAAAAATACCAACGAAGGAAGACAACATGAATTTTCTTTTTGTATAGGATTACTGTAATGAAACAGTTATTTCTCTAAAAGAATGACTAAATACCTGGGTTTATTTTGAACAAACTTTGATGTCTTACAAAACATTGCTAATTTATGTTTTCACCATCATCAAAATTGTCTTCACTTTCAGGAGTAAAAGAATCCCAGCTCATATTGCTGTAGTACAAGCTCAAGGTCCCAGAACAGAGAAAGACTGACCTGTCCTTTGCTTTCATGGAATGGTAATTTTGATGAAGCAGCATTCACCAAGTCCTCTAGTTTACATGGTGTGACAGAAGAGATATTTTCAAACCAAATCAGTCTAAGAGATCACGTCTTGGAGTGAGCAATGTTCTTACTTAGAGGAGGGAAGAAAGAATTTGATTTATCAACTGAAAGATGCCTATGACAGCTCTGAGCGTGAACTTGGCCATATCTTCTGTTTGCTCATGCAGTCTCCCAGTCGTGTCCACATTCTTAGATACTAGCTCTGTTTCAGTGATGAACTTTCATAACACTTCTGTTACTGTTATCAGTTATACACCCATGCTGCCTTGTGGTGTTTTACCTTGATGAAATAATTTTAATATTTGATAATAAATGTGAATTGCTTTAGTCATGTACCCAAAATATTGACTTTACATTCCAAGTTACTATGAGGCAAAAAACATTTTAGTTGGTAAAATTTTGGGTTTTCTATTTTTCAAATCTGAGTCTTGTTTTGTATTTTAAGTTGCTTGCATGTTTCCGACTCAAGTGATCTCCTATCTCAACTTCCTGAGCGCTGAGGTTCTAGGCATTCGACACTGAATTCAACATAAGAATTACATTTTAATGTTCAGTTCCCCTACTACATGCTGCATATCTGTGGGGCAATGTATTAAATACTACTTTATTAGATGAGATCATTATTTTATTTGAATGTTTGAGAATAATTGTAACATTAATAATGAGATATTTGCAGTGGGTCGTAGTTCAGACATTAGCATGTGACATAAAGGATTTATTTTTAAAAAATTCTATTTTACTTAATTGGAAATCATATATATATATGACTTAGAAAACAGTATTATGACTCATAAATTTTTAAATTCAATACTGGGGCTGTGGATAAAGATCAGTTGGTAAAAGACTTGCCATGCAAGCATGAGAACATGTGTCAAATAGCTAAAAGCAGAAAAAGAACAACATGATGGTAGATTCTTGTAGCTCAAACTCTGGGGAGGTGAGGACAGGGTGACCCCTGAAGCTTAGTGGCCACACAGTGGAGCCTACTTAGAGAGTTCCAGGATGTGAGAAATTTCATTCAATGAAAGAAAAGGAAGGAGGACTGCTTTTTTTTTTTTTTTTTTTTTTTGGTTTTTCAAGACAGGGTTTCTCTGTGGCTTTGGAGCCTGTTCTGGAACTAGCTCTTGTAGACCAGGCTGGTCTTGAACTTACAGAGATCCGCCTGCATCTGCCTCCCGAGTGCTGGGATTAAAGGCGTGCACCACCACTTGAGAAATGACAGGAAACTGACCTCTGCTAAACCACACATACACAGGCACAAGCAAGCATTTCCACATGCTCTTACAGATACACTTGCACCCCATACACATATACAAATTCATACTGACAATACATAAAAAGAAAAAAGAATCAGCTATTTTTATCAGAGCAAAATTTTTATTTAGTTTTTTTTTTATACAGTATATTTTGAACATGTTTTCCCCCCCTCCCAGTTCCTCTCAAGTCCTCTCCACCTCCCTACTCATCCAACTTCTGATTGCTTTCCTTCCTTCCTTCATCCTTCCCTCCCTGCCTTCCTCCATCCTTCCTGTCCTCCTTTCCTCTCTCTCTCTCTCTCTCTCTCTCTCTCTCTCTCTCTCTCTCTCTCTCTCTCTCTCTCTCTCTCTCTCAGAAAACCAACAAAGGAACAAATACAAACAGGGCAAAATCCTACCAACCACTACCCTTCTCCTCTAAAAATGTTGAAAAAGTGCACAAATCCCATGGAGTTCATTTTATGTTGGACTGCCTGGACCGTGGTTGATATACTTTGTGACAATCCTTTGGAGAAAATAAAATGCAAGTAGCCTCTAGATTAGCAGTGGGATCTTTTGTCCACTCCTCCTCTTGGACTCCTCCCAAATGGACTGACTTTAAATTGTGCATGTCCTGTGCATGTTGCCAGAATGTCTGTGAATTTGCAGGTTCAGATACTATTTAAGTGTTAATTTCAAAGTCAATCAGACACTGCGAAATCTATTACATTTGATTCTTATTTTCTATTCATTTTTCCTTTTATTGAAAATAGATTTATTTTTCATATCATGTATCTTAAATACTGTTTCCCCTTCTTCTAGTCCTCTCAGTTCCTCATCTCCCATCCAGATCTTCTCACTTTCTGTCTTTCATTAGAAAAGTTAGGCATCTAAGAGGTAACAACAAAATATACCAAAATAAAATATGAAAAGATAAAACAAAAACCTTACATCAAAATTGGGCAAGGCAAACCAACAGAAGGAAAAGAGCCTAAGGCATCAGAATTAGAGACCAACTCATTCACACACCTAGGACTCTAAATATATAAGCTATAATATAAACAAAGATGAGCTGCTAGACTCGTGTCAGCCTTGGTCTAGCTGCTTCAGTTTCGGTCACATGAGTATTGCTCAGTTGCTTTAGAGGGACTTGTCTTCCTGATGTGCTTTATCATCTCTAGCTCTTAGATGCTTTCCACCTCTTCTGCAGGGTCCCCTGAGCTATGAGCAGAGGGATTTGAGTCATCATTGCCTGATTATGATTTCCTCCTTTTTAAATTCTGAGGAATTATCTTTATATTTCACAGATTATTTATGTGTTTATTCATTCACTTCCTTTTTTATTTTATGTCTGTGCACACATGTGTGTGAGTGCCATTGTATGTCTCAGAAGGTCAATGGACAATGCTCTGTGGTAGGTTCTCTCTTACCACCAGTGAGTGCCAGAGATCAAAGGCAGGTGGCCAGTGTGAGCACCAGCACCTCTAGCTGCCTAGTCATCTCACCAACAAAAATCGCAGTCTTAAGAAAGTACTTATTTCAGTTGCTTTTGATGGAACCAGAAACCATCAAATATAAGAGAAAAATAAAATGAAAGCCATGGTTACTGGTGGGTTTCCAGTCAAGAAAAGAAGCAGACATTCCCATATTTTCTGAAGCTGTCTGATTCCCTGTGAGCACATTGGTTTTCTACTTTGAATTATTATGATTTTGAATATGTATATATGTGTGTGCCTTTGTGAGCTACATCCCAGCCTTCACATTGACTTTCTACTCCCAGCTGAACTTATTAAAAGGAAGTGACCATCAAAAACATGATTTTAATGAGTTGGTTTTTTTTTTTTTTTTTAGGTTTTCGAGACAGGGTTTCTCTGTGGTTTTGGAGCCTGTCCTGGAACTAGCTCTTGTAGACCAGGCTGGTCTCGAACTCACAGAGATCCGCCTGCCTCTGCCTCCCAAGTACTGGGATTAAAGGCGTGCGCCACCACCGCCCGGCTTAATGAGTTGGTTTACATGTTATATAGGTGAAGCACAGATGAACGTGTCAAAGGACTTTCCACTGTATATACAATAGACATTGAGGTTTAGCTGTGTGGATAACAAGTTTTTAGGGAAGCTTTCGGAATTTGATTTGTTAAGGTAAAGTGAAATTTACACCAATTTAAATAAGCATATTTGTTTATTGTTTGGGAAATTGAGTACAACTTTTTTTTTTCTGAAAAAAAGAGCATCTTTCTTCATAGTCTCCTATTATTCATGTACATGATCAATTGTTTCCCACTGAATAAGGCCTGACCCATGACCTGGTTTAATTAACAGTATGTAGGAGAATGAAGGTGTGTGTGTGTGTCTGTGTGTAGCTTTCAAGGGGTGAAACAAATGGCATTTGGCTTTTTTATCACGCTGTGAGATTTATCACTGACCACAGCTCTAAGTGTGTGGAGTAAGTTATGGTTCTTTGAATAAGACACTGAAGTAGGAGTCTGCTTCTTTAATTATTAGATTGATATACAGCATAATTAACTAAGTGGTAGTAATAAAGTTACAAAGCCATGCAATAATTCATTTTGTGTTCATGCACCATGTCCAATTTTTCCATGCTAACCTTTAACCTGCACATCATCTTTCACATTATTAATGTGTACCAACAAATGCAAATTTTTCTTTTTTTTAATTACCTAAGGGATTGAGCATGACTATTTATGCAACAATATTAATAACATTTATGTTCGGAACACTCTTGTTGATAAGAATTAAATATCCACACAAAAAATGTAAAAATAACAATAATGAATATTTCAAAATGGATGCATGAAAGACGATTGCTCATTTGTACCAGCTTATAAAAGTGAGTCATATGATTTGCATGCATGAAAGTCTATAGGATTGAAAAGAATATTAAAAAGGAAATAACCATGTGTGATGCTTATGCAACCGATTTGGAGGCATTTATGTGTGGGGTGCTCTAGGAAATGTTGCAATCACCAACTGTTTCCTGATGACTGATCTGCCTATCTGTGACTATGGATGTACTGTTCAGTAGATGATCTGATAGTGCCAATTATATGCTCACTTTATTATTCAATGGACAGAACTCACAAGGTAGCACTTAGTGAACAGACAGCTTGATAGCTTTTATCTGTAATGTGACATTTTTATTTATATCTATTCACATAATAACTAAGTGGAACACATATAACTGAAGTGAAAACATTTAAAATAGAAGCGTATAGTGACTTTATTATCAATATTACATTAAGATAACTAGGAAGATCTGATCCAATTCCTGTGGCCATATGCATCCTTTTCTCTCGATCTAACAGAGCAATAGGTGAGGAATCGTTATGCTCCAATTTTTCTGAATAATGGTCCAACTTCTTTGTGTAAAATAATAATGAAACTTAGATTGTCAAGCACTGGCGTTTAAACCCATAACCTTACACACGCTAAATAGGGCATTCTACTATTGGTCTCTATCAGTTTTGGCTTCTTAAGACAAAGTCTTACTATATACCCCAGACTGGTCCCAAATTCACCATTCCCTTCTTTCTGTTTTTCATGTACTGGAATTTCAGGCCTGCATCAAGACACCTAATGCTAACTCAGAAGTTTATGCCAGTGGTGCTACTTAAATAATTATGTTCATGCAAACATTTCATCTGCCTCATTTTACTTGTACATAATTAAAATTATCAAAATAGTCAACAGAGCTACTAAAAATTACAAAGTGTTTTTATGATATTCCATATATACATTCACCTGTTCTTCTATTCTCACGTTTTCCTTGCTATGTGTGATCAAGATTTCAAGATATTCCTGAACCTAAATGAGATGCATATATCAGAGGCTGAAAAATTAGCCGCAAGAATGACCAGGGAAAATAGATCTGTGTATTTTTTGCTTTATAAATGTTACCTTATATTCCCCCAAAGTAACCAAGCATTTGCTTTATTAATTTTGTCTGTTTTCTTTACAGTTCTTCAGTCTGAAGTCCTTGGTACACTTTGTAAGGAACTGAAACTTAATCATAATTTTGATTCATAGTACAAATATATTTCTAGTGATCATAATTAAGAAACTACCCCAATTCACACTTGACATAGCTCTAGAGAGATGCTGTTGATTGTGACAAAAATAACTTCTTTTTTTAATTTCCTTAATTTCTGGTGGTTTCTATTTGGAGATGGATAGTGTTAAAATCTGCCGCCAAGACTCTATTACAGTTCTGCTGGGGCTTTCACTTATTAGATTTGGACCTAACCTTATCAAATGAGCTTCTAACTAATGATTATACTCTAAAGACCACTTTTACACTAATTGCCTTTCCCTGTTTAATTGTTTTACAAAATTGATAATTTAGTAGAAATATAATAAGCCTCTAATATTTTAGATAATTTGGCCCCTTTGTGGTCTTTAGAGGGTTCTCACTCTGTAGAAAATTAGAATGCACATTGTAAAATTTAGCTCTTGCTTTCAGCATGATTTGTAAAGGCTGGAGAACTACACAAGAAGATTTGCACAATACTAAGAAAAAAAAAACAACACACTGACTGGGAGAAGATCCTCACCAACCCTGCAACAGACAAAGGTCTGATCTCCAAAATATATAAAGAACTCAAGAAAGTAGACTTTAAAATGCTAATTAATCCAATAAAAAAATGGGGCACTGAACTGAACAGAGAATTCTCAACAGAAGAAATTCAAATGGCCAAAAGACACTTAAGGTCATGCTCAACCTCCTTAGCAATAAGGGAAATGCAAATTAAAACAACTTTGAGATACCATCTTACACCTGTCAGAATGGCTAAAATCAAAAACACCAATGATAGCCTTTGCTGGAGAGGTTGTGGAGAAAGGGGCACACACATTCATTGCTGGGGGGGAATGCAAACTTGTGCAACCACTTTGGAAATCAGTGTGGCGATTTCTCAGGAAATTTGGGATCAACTTACCCCAAGATCCAGTAATACCACTCTTGGGAATATACCCAAGAGATGCCACATCAAATGACAAAAGTATCTGTTCAACTATGTTCATAGCAGCATTGTTTGTAATAGCCAGAACCTGGAAACAACCTAGATGCCCTTCAATGGAGGAATGGATGAAGAAAGTGTGGAATATATACATATTAGAGTACTACTCAGCGGTAAAAAACAATGACTTCTCGAATTTTGCGTGCAAATGGATGGAAATAGAAAACACTATCCTGAGTGAGGTATCCCAGACCCAAAAAGAGGAACATGGGATGTAATCACTCATAATCGGTTTCTAGCCATAAATAAAGGACATTGAGCATATAATTTGTGATCCTAGAGAAGCAAAATAAGAAAGTGAACCCAAAGAAAATCGTATAGTCATCCGCTTGGAGAGGGGAAGTAGACAAGATTGCAGGGCAAAAACTGGGATCTTGCGGGTGAGGTGGCATGGGGCAAAGGGGAAATGGGATGAGAAACGTGAGAAGGGGAGGATGGGAGGAGCTTGGGGGATTGGGATGGTTGGGATATAGGAAGGGTGGATACGGGAGCAGTGAAGTATATATCCTAACTAAGGGAGCCATCTTAGGGTTGGCAAAAGACTTGACTCTAGAGGGGTTCGCAGGTGTCCAGGGAGATGTCCCCAGCTGGTACCTTGGGCAACTGAGGAGAGGGAACCTGAAATGACCCTATCCTATACTGATGAATATCTTGCATATCACCTTAGATCCTTCATCTGGCGATGGATCGAGGTAGAGACAGAGACTCAATTTGGAGCAACGGTCTGAGCTCTTAAGGTCCAAATGAAGAGCAGAAGGAGGGAGAACATGAGCAAGGAAATCAGGACCACGAGGGATGCACACACCCACTGTGACAGTGGAACTGATTTATTGGGAGCCCTCCAAGGCCAGCTGGTCTGGGACTGAATAAGCATGGGTTGAAACTGGACTCTCTGAGCATGGCGGACAATGAAAGCTGATGAGAAGCCAAGGACAATGGCACTAGGTTTCGATCCTAATACATGAACTGGCTTTGTGGGAGCTTAGCCTGTTTAGACGCTCACCTTCCTGGACGTAGATAGAAGACCTTCGTCTTCCCGCAGGGCAGAGAATTTGGACTGCTCTTCAGTATCGAGAGGGAGGGGGAATGGTGTGGGGGGAGGAGAAGAGGAGTGAGGATAGGGGGAGGGGAGGGGGGGGGAGGGGGCAATATTTGGGAGGAGGGGAGGGAAATGGGAAATGGGGAGCAGGTGGAAATTTTAATTAAAAAAGAATAAAAATAAAAATTAAAAAAAAGAACACTAAGTCCAAAATATTTTTCAGAGGTATCAAACACAAGTATAATTTTTTGAAAGACTTAAAACCAAAATCATTTCTTTTCTCAATGAGGCCAAATACCTACTAAAATGTTTTACTTTATTAGAATAAATTTTAATGTCACAATACTCCTGTTTTATTTGGGATACTGCAATAAGAATCAAGTGCTGTGGTAGACCACAGACAAACACTTTAGGGAAGCTTAAGTTAAAATATTTATGCATCCCTCTCCCTTTCCACGTCCAATGAAAGTTGTTTTCCAAGAATCCCGAGGCAACTATTCTGCGTGCCAAAAACTACTCGCTGCATAGACATAGTCATTTCCTTAACTTTACCCATTACTATACATGCCCCATAAGGAAAAGGCTCCCTTCCCTTTTGTAGGGGATGTCTGCAGGGCTGCCCTCTGTCTTGGTAAAATGTGCTTTCCTGGAATGTCTGGGAATAGAGAATTATTGCAGATAAACTTGGCAACAGAAACTGTGACAAATATTTCAAAACTATTGTGCTTTGGAAATACAGAGTGGTTTTATTGGGATAGAAAATAAAAACAGAAATGAGCAACCCACCACTTTGGAGAGTGGCCAACATCGAGATGTTTTATGTTATTTTTATGAAATAAGGACTTTTTAGTGAATAATATGCTAAAAAATGTTCGGTGTGCTCAGCATTTTCTATTCTCTTCACTGAAATTTTGAAAGCTTTCCCTGTTGTTGGAGACAGAATAGTGGCTGCTGAGCTGAAAATGTATGCTTGAAGTCAGAACTTAAGACTTAATGACAAATTTCGGTAGTTCTTAAAGCCTTATTTTCCTTTGTTTAATCATAGATGACATTGAATACTACACAATACTTCCAAAAGAATAACAGCAATTCACAAGAATAACTCAGATATTAAAAATCCTGATTGATTTTCATGCAACAAGAAATTATTGTTCTGTATTATTTCAATCAATATTTGTTCTGTGCAAATTTCCCTGAAAATTTAGATATAAATTTTCTTTCTTTAGTCATTAATCCTTTCTAAATGTTCAATTCTGAGTAATAAGCACAGTTCCCAAATAATTTAAAATAGTCCCAAATTATCAAAAAGCTACATCGAGTGTTGTGAACACATCTATAGACATGATTTTGATGTGAATTTGAATATTGCACAGTGTGTTCCTCAGAGCACATCCCCCAAGATGCACCATCTAATCACAGAGTTCAACATATGCCATCAATAACAGAGAAAGCGAAGTTAATTACAGGTTCCTATACAGCGTCTCTCTGCCACTAGTGGCCCATTATAATGTATCATTCTTCAAATTGAGAGGAGATTGACAGAAATTTTATCAACTTTTCAGTCCCCATGTCTTTTCTGTGCAATAAGTGCCTGCCGTACACTGGGAAAGTGATTAAATATCAATTTCACGGAAACCTGGGAATAATCTTTAAACGACTAATGAGACACTATTTTTACTGCTGAGGTACTGTGACTGCCCCATGAGTCAGAAGAATGCCTGTCATTCTAATTAGTCATCATTTGGCCAGGTTTTCATTTTTTTTCTCTCTCTCTTTAGGTCCCTAATTGGATATTTAGGAACTTTAAACTTAGTATCTCAGTGGGAGGAATGTTCTTACAAAATCAGTAGAATTTTCATGTCATAATTCTTTTGAGTTTTCCTATCAGAGGCAGCAACAATTTTATTTGAAAAACATCATTTATAATCCATCTGCAACTTATATTAACAATATGCAACTTGCTTCATTAAAATTAATTTCAAAATATCAAAACATATCTTTGTTATAAAATTATGCTTATTCCTTTATATTATAGATGAAGAAATGTGTATATAATGTATATATAATACATATTGTATTATATGTATAATTATATAATGTAATTATTGCTTCTGGTGTTTTCTCTATTACAGGAACAATATAGAACCTATGAAAGAGTTTCAAGTAAAAGCAAGTTCCATGAAAATCATTATTTCCTCCATAAAAACGTTATTCTACTAATTAGTAAAATATTATAACAGTAGGAGAATTTTGATAAAAGATTCTCAAGGTTAGCATTTTCATGACTACTATGAAAACAGAAGCTGTGGAGTGATTTCACAGAGAGGAGGTCTACAATAAATTTCACCCATAAACTCTTCATAAACATAAACTTAAATTTCTGTTGTATGTAATCAATTTATTTACTATAAGAGTCAGGCAGAAGAGCTCTGGCAAGTGATTTACTCTATTTTCTAAAGCTTCTGGCTTCTCATGTCTGATACTGGCTTATTTCTTCAACCTTGAGCCTGCCTGAGTACAGAAAATGTCAATAGTGGCACAGGCCTTGATAAAATCTTGAAGAATATAGTTTAAGGTTTTTAATACAGAAATGTTCTGGCTCATTCATGGGCCTCATTGCTGAATCACATATTAATTTATGTACAAGAATGTTCTTCCATTCTCCATTTTCTGTTCTGTTCATGGGGGGTTTTGAAAATGCATTGGATAAAAGAAAACATTAGAAAGTCTAGGACTAGGATTGTGCATTTCCAGAAAAAAATGTCTATAAGAAGGCAAAGGACGCTTGACATTAGTGAAATACGGTGAGATGTCTAATTGGGATATTTCTTTGTTCCCACCTTTCTGGTCTGTTTTCCATTCTTCATTTCTTCACAACATAAGCACAGTCATGGGACAATACAATTATTTATTCTTTCCTCTGCTCTGATATGTGTGTCTCCCAGAAAGAGCAGTTGTGAGTTATTTCACAAAACTAAGTTCTTTCAGCATCATTTTTATACTAAAGATTGCTTTATTTTAATTCTGTTCAAAGATAAATCTAAAACTAAAAATACCCACTCAGAAAACATGTGAATCAAGTTTACTTTATACAGCATAAAAGTAAATGCTTATTGAAGATAATATAAAAAAGAAATTTTGAATATGCCAATCTATACTAAAAATAGAAATAAGTTTACCTGTTGCTATCTATTTAAACTTTCATAGAAAGTTATTAATAATTTTACAAGTTGAACTTCAATTATCATTAAAAGACTGTTCTTTAATTTCACTTTTTGGAATGATCATAAAAACTTAAGTTTAGAAACATAGATAAAATTTTCTGGTCAAAGGGCAACATCTATGAATTAAACAATAATAATGAGAAAATTTTACAGTGATATTTAAATAGAAGAAATATACATGTAAATAAATTTGACTCTATACTTGCATTATATCATGATAAAAGTCAGCTGAGTTTCATGTCATAGGACATACTAATCCTATAACAGGACATGTTGGTGAAGGTTATTATATTAATATCAGTTTTAATATCCAGTTTTTTCTCTTGGTTTCTGCTCATTTTCCTGGTTTGTGAAATATGAGAAAATGATATCAAATGCAAATCTACCTGTGCACATGCACACACACATACAAACATACACTCTCTCTCACATACACATGTACATAAAAAATTTATTAACGTGTATAAACTTTGTATGCTGTTACATTTTCTTCATGTAATCATAATAAATAGATTACATATGGTGTACAAAATGAATATTTTAATATTGGACTTCTTCCTGATGGTTTTCATGTCACACATGGGTCAGTGGAATAATCTACTGAACTCTGTTGAATGTTCAAGCGTAGAGTTGCAGTTTATTACAAAATCACATTAAGGACACACACTCTCATCTGAGAAGGTAAAGTTTAACTTCAATATCATTTTGTCAAATATATTCCATAGATTTCCACAACATTGATTTCGATGCCTATACCTAATATAACCATTATGAAAAAATTCTTGACAATTTAAATCTATCACTTAGTGTTTGACGTTTCATGTTTTTTTGAATGAACTGAATTAAAAATAAACATCCATACTCAAATGTTGCATAAACGTGCAAAAATGGTGCAATTGTTCTTATTATTTCTTCTATGCATATGCTAATCATCTCTCCTTAAAATTTGGAGGGATGTTATAAGCTTTACAGACTGTTCAGGATTTTAGAATTTCCCAGTATATAGGCTTGGCTAAGTGAATCAAATCTACATCATGAAGAACTGCTTGAGGCAGGAATTGCACCCTTACTGTTCTGAGTCTGTGGTGATTGACTTATCAATTGAGTTGATAAGGAGATATTTTAGAAGTTAATTTAATTTCAATTTACAAATAACATATGTGGACTTGGTTATTTTCATATTAATAGTAACTGTATATCCTCTATAGTATATAAGAATTTTCATGCACTATTTTAGAAACACAAGTTTATTGTTTCCTAAAAAATGAAAATTTGGTAAATCATCAGACATATACTGATATAAAAGAAGAATGTTTAACCTAAATATCAATTTTAAAAACTGTCAATTCCATGTGTTGTATAAGTTATTTCTATACATATTCATTATTTCACAATTTGTGTGATACAGAGAAAAATAAAGAAAAAAATAGATGAGGGAATTAGAAATGTTTAAAGATTATGATATGTTTTGAACACGGAAAATAATTCTTTCTCTCTACCTTTTAATTCGATATTCATTTTGGACATAAAATCTCAGTGTTTTCATGAAGCAATAATTATTTTATGAAATTAACAACTGACAAGTAAAAATAGGAGTTAAATAAGGAGGTACATGTGTGGATTCTGGTTGAGTGCTGATCACTGCACAGTGTTCCAATTCAGCATCTCCCTTTGTCTGCACACTATTTGAAAATGCAATCAAGATGCTTTAATAGCTTTAGCATCCTTATGCTTACTAGCAAATGTACAATATATTATAAACAGATGTTCAGCTTAGCGGGAAGTCTCATTAAAGACCTGGAATCCTGACCCATTCCAGAAAATGTATAGCATCTGGCATGTTCAAAATGGAACTGCTCCCATCGATTCATCCATGGAATGGTACTCTTGTGTGCTCAGACACTGTGACTCACTTTTCTGGGGATGACTTAACTCGTTTTTTTCTCATGAGAACTATCTTGGAAGAAATGTCAGTGAAAATACCTAAAGTGAAGAAAATAGCATCACATGATAAACCCAGGGCTGGCAACAGTTTTTCCTTTATTTCGATTTTAGGATCATGACTGACATTATGAGAACACTTTTTTTCAGCCCTGTATCCTTTAAAATCAGAGAAATTTCACATAACTACTTATGCTGTTTTTTCCTGTTTTTCTCAAATCTACAATTTTCTTCAGAGTACAATTTGAAATTATTTAACTTAGATTTTCAAAATATCACTTAAGTATTCATTTATAAAACCCTATGTTGTTTTTTACCTGCAATGTCTTTTAACCAGTCTCTCACATTTGAAAATATTTTACATTTCTCCATCTTTTTTTTCTCTTTATAATCTCCTATTCTCTTGGCATATGACTGTGTTGTATATAGAGTATAACTTTTTTATTTGAAGATACTATATGTCTTGTTCTAGTAAGCTTATTTCTCTTCAACTTAGATAAAGAGAGTAACAGCAGATTCCAATCAAAATTACTTGGTACACCATGGAGTTTACAGGGGTTACTTTCAAAAGCATACGTGGTTCCAGGAGCTCCTGACTGAAGAGTTCCATCCCTCACGCCTCACAGGTGCTGCGCAGAACACATAGTGAAAGCTACATTGCTGAAATCTCCTAAACCATCTTCAGGCAACTGCAACACTCAGGTATTTTCTCCTCAACTAACAATTGAGTTGTTTACTGCTATATGGCCTTGTGTAGAGACCTCAGGAGTCTGTGAGATTTCCTAGTCCTCTGAACTTCTCTCACTCTGAGAGAATGTTAATGGGGGAAACATTTCTTTGGTTTCCTTTGGTGTCCATAATGGCAAATGACACTGATTTGATTCAAGACAGTAATGATCATATCCTACTTCAAGGAAATAGAAGTCAGTATTACATGATGACTTTTAGTCATCTTCAACCTCTGCTATAAAATTATAAACTAAAATTATATGATTGGAAAAGGTGACATGGGGGTGTTATTATGTTTTAAAATATTTCCAATTAATTTTAGAACTTCTCAAAATAATTTAGTCACATAAATTTTTCTTTTCAAAGTTCAACATGATTGATTGAGTTTTTAAGCAAATGTATACAGATGTGAAGAAGAAAAAGGTTTTAACAGTTATTTTGGAACATAACATATAGGAGCAAAATGGAGTTAAAAGTTTGAAGAAATTAATAAAAAGATTATTTCATTAAGTGATATTTAAAAGCCTCTAGCTACAGAAGAATAATGTTACGACAGAAATGTGATATAAGTAAGCCCATCACAATAGAAAGCCAAAAGGAAATGCAATAAGTGTAAAGAGATAAAAAAAAAAATCTATAGCATAAAACATGGACCAGCTTGATTTGGAATAGAAGAGGGAGGAAGTGAAAAGTGTGCTATAGAAATAAAGGGCAAAAATGAATTGAGAAATATTCAGTCAAAATTGAGGGAAAAAACATGAACAATATCAAAACTCACAAAACATAAAAGTTCATTTGAGTACAATTCATAATATAAGGAATGACTACATATCAAGTTTGTTGATCCTGGATTTCTGCGGCTAATTTTGTTTTTTTTGTTGTTGTTGTTATCGCTATTTTTGCTTTTATTTTGATCGTTTTAAGATTAAAATATAATTACATCATTGCCCCCTTCTTCTCTACAAGCTCTCCATACCCCTATTTCTATCTCTATCTAATTCATGGCTTCTTTTATGTGTTATTATTACACACACACACACACACACACACACAAATACAACCTTCTGTGTCCATTGTTCATTTAATATTGCTGCATGTCTATAATTTCATGACTGAACACATTTTGTTTTGTGATGGAGGAGTTACTTTCATTTAATAAAGAAACTGCCTAGGCCCATTTGATAGGCCAACCCTTAGGTGGGTGGAGTAAACAAAACAGAATGCTGGGAGAAAGAACCCGAGTCAGTGAGTCGCCATGATTCTCCCACTCCAGACAGTCGCAGGTTAAGATCTTTCCTGGTAAGCCAGCTCGTGAATATTAAAAATGGGTTAGATCAATATGTAAGAGCTAGCCAGTAAGAGGCTAAAACTAATGGGCCAAGCGTGTTTAAAAGAATACAGTTTCCATGTAATTATTTTAGGGCATATGCTAGCCATGAGGGCGGCTGGGTGCTGGGGACGCAGCCCTGCCATTCCTATTACAACAATTTTGATAATCAATTAGTGAGACAATCCCTGTGGAAGACTAATATTCTTACTCTGAGCATCCAAAAGTCCAATACTTCCAATAGTCCTTTGTTTAGGGGTTAAGACCCATGAGATTTTCCCATTACACATTCATATCTCTACTGATGCTTTTCTTGTTCAGGTGCCGTTTATGCATCCATTTTTTTTTTTTTTTTTTTTTTTGGTTTTTTGAGACAGGGTTTCTCTGTGGCTTTGGAGCCTGTCCTGGAACTAGCTCTTGTAGACCAGGCTGGTCTCGAACTCACAGAGATTCACCTGCCTCTGCCTCCCAAGTGCTGGGATTAAAGGCGTGCGCCACCACCGCCCGGTGCATCTATATTTTGAGGTAACATGGGTGAAGCTTTCCTAGCTCTTGCAATATGCACCCTTGATTTAGTCAGGTACTCTAAAGGAAAACAACCATATGTTAATATATCTTAAATTAGTAACAAGGGAAGAATTCATAATTTAGACACTTGGAACATGGTTACTCAGTCTTTGAAGCTGAGTGCCAAGATCTGGATTGACAATCCCTCCAGCACTGTTCTTCATTTTCAGGATTTAAAGTTTTCATTATAGAAGCTTTGTTTCCTAAGTTAGCTTTATTTGTAGATATTTATTCTTTAATGCTAATGTGAATATAGATGAAATTGTGTTTCTCAGTGTGTTTTATAAATTGATATTGCATTGTTTAAATTGTTGATCACTTCTAAAATTTAATGGCAGAATTTTGAGGATCTTCAATTCCATATCTTCGAAAAAAATTGAGTTATTTTTACTACTTTATTGTCTTTCATTTGCCTTGGTGCTCCAGCTAGTGATTCCAACATTATATTGGAAAGGATGGAGTTTGATGCACAGTTCAGTATTGCTCCTGATTTAAACGGGATTGTTTTAGGTTTTGAGTGTGATATTGGATGTGAGGTTTTCATGCATTACATTTTATATTTAGAGGTATGATTCCTCTAGTCCTTTCATCTTGATGTTATGTTGGAATTTTATTAAGATTATTTATGTGTATGTATTGAAATGTTTATGTAATTTTGTCTTTAAGTCCACTTACACAATTTATTGCATTCATTGTCTTGGGTGTGTTAAAACATCCCTGCATCCCTGGGATAAAGCCTTCTTGGACATGACACAGGATTTTTAGACATAGGCAATGACATTGCAAAATTTTTATTGAGGAAGTTTGAATGAATGTTTTCAGATATATTGGTGCACATGCATGTGCATGTGCACACATTCACACATGCATACTCATGCATACTTAGTACAGATTAAATGTAATAAGACTACTAGAATTGTTTAAAATGTATTTACTTTTCACATAGATGTTCACATTGTCATTTTAAGATAGGTAAGGCACTGCATTGTGAGCAGGAAGATAAGCATTATCAATGACCTGATTCATCAAACTCTGAAATCTCCAGTTTACTCAGAATATATGATTGCAAATATGAAGGAATAAGAAAGCTGAAAGAATTATAAACACCATCTTCACTGGTTTTTGAAATGTCATGCATTCTATTAATTTCAAAACCCATTGGTTCAGTCTTACTAAATATATATCCCTTCACTGCAAAGAAACTGTCAGAACAGATTTTCCAAGTGACCATTCCCTCAGCTAGCAATTGGGAGGCAAACATAAAGAGAATAGAGCTTATGAAACAGATAACAAGTTATAACATATATGTATTTCACCAGTGTCTGTTAATATTGGCTTTAAAAAGAACCTGAAAAATCATATACTGTTAGATAGTAATGTTTAGATAAATATATATTGTTTAAAATTAATGAAAAATAATGATGTGGGATGTCCTTATGTATGCCTGTTGCTTTATTGGTTGATGAATAAAGCTGTTTTGGCCAATGACTTAGCAGAGCAAAGCCAGGCAGAAATCCAAACAGAGATATAGAGAGAAAGTAGGAGGAGTCAACGAGACTGCATATAGCTGCCAAAGGAGAAAGATGCCCACCAGAACCTTACCTTACTGGTAGGCCACAACCTCATGGTGATATACAGATTGATAGAAATGGATTAATTTAAGATATAAGAGCTAGATAGAAATAAGCTTAAGCCATTGACTAAACCGTGCTGTTATTAATATAGTTTCTGTATGATTATTAGGGTCTGAGAAGCCAGGAAATGAAAGAGCAGTTTCTGCCTACAATAAATAAAACTGTCAAAAATTAAAAGTAGCGTAATTTCCATAACCTTGAAATTTGTAATATAAAGGCCAGAGAAATGACTTGGAGGATAAGACCACTGCTCTTATGGAACATCCAGGTTTGAGTCTCAGCACCCATATGGAGGTTCACAACTGACTCTGACTTCAATTTCAGGGAATCCAATTGCCTCTTCTGGCCTCTAGTTTAAATAGGTATTTACATGGAAACAAAACAACAACAACAGTAACAGAAACAACAGTAATAGCAAACTTGTAGAAATTTATGTTTGACAAAACTCTGAAATAACAGAAATACACGTGACTATTATTTTCTATGTATAATTGACTTGGAACATCTTCATGAGACTCATGGTCGGAAGGAGAAAGAAAATTTCCTATTTCTATCCCATTTTAATTGGAATTTCCCCATGTTTTTATGAGCAAATGGAAGTGAATAAGCCATGATTTTTCCGAGCACACATTTGTCACTTTAAATACAGAAAACATTAGAAAGCCACTGTAGTCTATCAGAAAGAATGAATAAATCATGAAGCTGCAGGATAATTTTGTGCCCTTTTCAGAAAACTCATTTCTGAATGCAATCTAGACCTCGAAAAGTGCTACAGTGCCAGAGAGATTGTTCTGTTTAGAATACTTACGCTATCCTAACTGAGCATTTCCCTATGAATTGTCTTCCCCGGTTTTGAAAGAATAAGTTCAATTGGTCTCCTCTACATGCAATCTTCCATCAGACAAAATTTTGAGTTTTGCAAATGTAAATAGAACAGCAATTCTTGGTGATGAAACCAAAAGCACAAATTCATGGAACAACTTGATGAGTCTATTTAGACTGCATATATTTATTCCTGCCTGCCTAGATTCACACACCATATATTCCCACTGGAGTGAATGAATGAGTGTGTGTGTGTGTGTGTGTGTGTGTGTGTGGTGATGTGGGAAATGTTAAGAGGATAATGTAAGGTTTTCTTAACCATTCACTCACTTAAATATATGTATTTTGCTTAATGTTTACTTGATTTAGCTAATTGAAAATGCTTTTATATAAGATCAGCATACTTTTTAGTTATTCATTAAATCATACATAGGTATTTAAAATCCTATCTATCTGTCTATCTATCTATCTATCTATCTATCTATCTATCTATCTATCTATATCTCCATCAATCTACCTACTTACCTAGATATCATCTGTAATCTCTGTCTACATTCTCATTCAATAGATCATCCCCCTCAAACTTTCTATCATTTATACCAAAATACTCATCTTTTCAAATGGCCACCTCTAATTTTTTCACAAATTTGTCTACTAATGCTTAAAATATTCCTTGTTCTTCTTTACCCTCACTCTTGTTCAAGTAGCATATAATTTTGACAATCAGTTAAATGTCTCCTTACTTACCTCGCTTGCATCTTCGATGTTTCTAGGACTCTAATCTGGCAGACCAAAGTAACTATAATTTAGTTTAATTTTGCATTTGTTGCTTCTCTGCGCGGCTCAAATCTGGGGGTCACATTTTCTTTAGTGGGTTCTCAGCCTCTTTTATAATAATAAATTATGTGCTACATTGAGATCTACTTCAAGAAATGTGGCGTAATGGAGACATAATTAAGATAAGGCTAATGGCAGAACAGATAAAAAAGTAAATCCAAATTTTTAGGAACAAAAGAGACTATATGATTAATATAAGAGAAACACATGACAGAGGATGAAAAGGTTATAATTCAAGCTAAATTTAAAAAGTGTGTATAAATTTGAAAGTATGAAGATTAGTTTTGTAATAATAAAATGTTCTATTACACTAGATAGCAAAGGAGGGTAGAAACCAACTTCCTACCCAGCTTTGACACCACAACAGTGATCAGTATGCCAGGAGAGCCTTAAGGGTTCAGAAGTGGTAAAACTGAGAGGTAACCAAAAGCTCTCTAATTGTACGTAAGACCTGGTCAAAAAGAATGAAATCATGTGTGGTACTGGAAACCTAGTTAAATATACAGTGCTTCTGCAGCCATATACCTTGGAAAAGAACCAATAACCACTACTGTGCTAAAATCAGCATAACCCCTAATTGTATTCTAAATATATGTTCTTAATCCTACAGATGAGTGCAGTCCTTATGCTCTTCAAGTAAAACTGCTTGGCAACATGTTGTGACCATTAATAAAAGTGACAATCAATAAAAAGCATGGTTGTTTTTACTGATTCCCAGCAGATAGAGCTGCAGTATAACTACTCTACATAAGGTTTGCATTTGCTATGAAAAAAAAGGACATAAAGATTGTAAGAATCAGAGGAAGAGGGAATTTGCTTTAAGATTATGTCTTGTAATAAAGTCAGTAGTTATACTAAAAAATTTTTACCAACATGACTGCCCAAACATGAGCTGGAGAAGGACAATAGCAGCTGGCATGCTAAAGTGGATGACGAAGCCAAGGAAGCTTCAACCTTGCACAAAGCACAATAATAAAATAAGAAATTCTGGCTTACCTCACTCAGGATAGTGTTTTCTATTTCCGTTCTGGATCTTATTGTACAGAGAAAAATCTTATTTATTTATTTATTTATTTATTTATTTATTTATTTATTCTTTATTTATTTATTAAAGATTTCTGCCTTCTCCCCGCCACCACCTCTCCCCCTCCCCCGATCAAGTCTCCCTCCCTCCTCATCCCTAAGAGCAATCAGGGTTCCCTGCCCTGTGGGAAGTCCAAGGACCACCCACCTCCATCCAGGTCTAGTAAGGTGAGCATCCAAACTGCCTAGGCTCCCACAGAGCCAGTACGTGAAGTAGGATCAAAAACCCATTGCCATTGTTCTTGAGTTCTCAGTAGTCCTCATTGTCCATTATGCTCAGCGAGTCCGGTTTTATCCCATGCTTTTTCAGACCCAGTCCAGCTGGCCTTGGTGAGTTCCCCAAAAAGAGGAACATGGGATGTACTCACTCATAATTGGTTTCTAGCCATAAATAAAGGACATTGAGCCTATAATTCGTGATCCTAGAGAAGCTAAATAAGAAGGTGAACCCAAAGAAAAACATATAGTCATCCTCCTGGATATTAACCTTCATCAGGCGATGAAAGGAGACAGAGACAGAGACCCACATTGGAGCAACGGACTGAAATCTCAAGGTCCAAATCAGGAGCAGAAGGAGAGAGAACACGAGCAAGGAACTCAGGACCGCAAGGGGTGCACCCACATACTGAGACAATGGGGATGATCTTTCGGGAACTCACCAAGGCCAGCTGGACTGGGTCTGAAAAAGCATGGGATAAAACCGGACTCTCTGAACATAGTGGACAGTGAGGACTACTGAGAACTCAAGAACAATGGCAATGGGTTTTTGATCCTACTGCACGTACTGGCTTTGTGGGAGCCTAGGCTGTTTGGATGCTCACCTTACTAGACCTGGAAGGAGGTGGGAGGTCCTTGGACTTCCCACAGGGCAGGGAACCCTGACTGCTCTTCGGGCTGATGAGGGAGGGGGACTTGATTGGGGGAGGGGGAGGGAAATGGGAGGCGGTGGCGGGGAGGAGGCGGAAATCTTAAATAAATAAATAAATAAAAAAGATCTTTCAAAAAAAAAAAAAGAGAGAGATTCTGAGACTGAGAGCAATGGTTGCCTCCATGGAAGAGCACATCGATTGGTTGTCCAGTATTATTTGATCAGCCCTGAAAACATACATACATACATACATTCATACATACATACATACATACATACATACATACATAACAATATTATATAGATTGAGAAGGTTGCACATATGAATTGGGAATATATATGTATATATACACATACACACATGTATACATATATGCAATAATGTATACAAGTATATGAATACATTATATGCATATATATCTAAATATCCTTTACATTGCACTTATATCATTGAGAAAGTAGTGAAAAGACTGATGAAGCTAATCAGGACATCTGTTGTGAGGTAATGCATATACACACACACAGACACACACATAAATAATACACACATCAGAGAAACTACACAAATGAAATCTCAAAAAAATTAGATTTACTTATTACAGGATGTTGAGTTTATTAGAACTGTCTAAAGATTGAGACAACTGGATTATTATGAAACATCTAGAAAATAAAAGAGTAAAATTTTCAAAATGTGATGTTAAATCATCTACAAGTATGAAAATGCTATAATGAAAACTTTTATTCTTCATATTAATTTAAAATTTATGAATGAAAATATTTTTAAAATATGAGGTGCATAACATGCATGTACATCAGTTTTGATTACAGTTTTACAAGCAGAGCCGAATTGTATGGCATGAAACAGGAGAATATCCCTTAGAAAGTCAAAGAGCTTGTGCACAATGGCTGATCCTATCAGAGATTCACACATATAGAAGAGTGGCCAGCACAGAAAAATAAAAATCAGAAAGATCTGAAGTTCTCCCATTCCTGCAGATAGTCTCCTTAATCATCCTACTATGTGACATTCAGAAAATCTGAATTCACATCATTACTCTGATTATGATATTTATGAATTGTATTGTGTTTCTGATGTATAAAGTGTCAATAGGTTCTGTTTTTCATAGATATAGTTTCTCTAGTCAATTTGTAGTCTGGTACCAGTATCCTGTAGTCCTTACCTATACTACAGACTAAAGTTTCTATCTTCAGATAATCACCCCATTTGTTCCCACTATACAGCTCAGGTTCATGGCTGCTTCCATCCTGGACATGTGACACTCTGATCCTTCAACTCTGACTGACCCTGCCACTGGGCTCCTCAGAAGGCATTTCCTTCATTCATGTTAAGTATGTGCTAGGGATGCAAAAATAATAGATAACGTTGTAAATACTGCTGACAAGGCAAAGGACATTGGTAATGAAAATAAAGAAGTTAACTTTCTAAATAGCAAGAAAATTAACTTTGTAAGGAAGCTGAATCAGCATTTGGTTCACTAATTAATTTTGGAAGACAGAAGTGTCACCAAGTCCAAGAGGTCAGGGGACTAAATATTCTTCATTCTATTTCAATAAAAAATAAATGAAGGCAAACACTTCAGAGCAGAGACCATCTCGGTAAAGTATACCTCACCGATCTTCTGGCTAGTATTGAGAAGTATTTAGTAAGTTCACAAGAGCTCCAGAAAACTAAAACAGATTCTTGGCCTGCAACACTTGGCATAAGCATGTGGTTTTATTAAGAACTTTATAAAGTACCTTTGTATGGGTTTCTTTGCCAGAGAAATGTTTTTATGTGAACATTGCTCAAAGGTACTGTATTTCCAATTCTTTCTCATGATACACATCCTCAAAACTCTGAAAATTGTTAGAAAATATTTAGAAGTGCTTCACTCACAGAAAAATTTAAGTTTTAGAAGCCAAAATCATTGCATTGGTAAAAGCACCTATTGAAGAAATAAAATTAAATTATTTAGCTGCAACCTTGGTGGAACTCTGAAACACAGCTTGCGTCAATACTGAGGGGACTTAAGAGGTGAGTTAACAGTCACAGGGAGTGACACTCCAATCTCTAGGACCTCCATAGTGAGACAAAACCCCAGGCTCCTCCCCCAGCTCCCTCAGCTTTTCTAACCATCCATCAGGGAGTTTCCTGAAGCTAGGCTCCCCCAAAACTGATACCCATCCAGTGGATCCCCAAGCTACTAGCCACAACCTGCCTAAGAGCTGAGAGCTATACTTGCTATAGTACTGAGGGACCAAGAACTTGCTAATACACTGAGGGAATTAAGAGGGAGCACCAAGAAAGCAAACCAGGAAAGAAGACCAAGAGAGCAGGTGAATTGAGACTTCAGAGGCTTTCTGAAACAGACATTGATAGTACAATGAGCAGATCAAGAAAAATTCTTATAGTCTCAGACAGCAACTGCAAGGATTGGAACAAGACACAAACACATTGCCTTCCTTATGTAGACCTTGCTCAGCCTAGATATCTTAGGGAGGTCCTTAGACCTTCCACAAAGCAATCTGCTTTACCTTCTCTGAGGATTAGATGGGTGTGGGGCGCAAGGGTGTGTGGAGAGAATGGGAGGAGAAGAGGGAGTGGGAACTTGGATTGGTATATTTTTTTAAAAAAATCTAAGAAATTAAGAAAAAATACGCTTAAGTAAAAAACTTTTGCAAAATATTTTGGCATTTTGAGTTATTAATTTAATTGAAACCTACATAAATTATGTTAATTATCGCCATATATATTAGAAATTCAAAATAATAATCTGAAGAATCAAGTTTACACTTAAAATTTACAAATTCCAATGTAAACAATGTCTTAAACACAAGTTCAAACTCATTTTGTGTTTTATTTTTTTGGTTACACAATATGTTTACTAAATATTTTATAAAGTAATTAGGGGTTCAATTTTCTACATAGATGATTTGTTAATTCTTTCTGGATGTTTTGAATTTATTTTGTAGTATGATTAAGAAAATTGATTTCTTTTTGTTATTTTTATCAGTTGTTCTCATAGTTTTAGAATTTAATATTATTTAAAATTTTATTCTAAAATGTTATCTAAACCATCATTTAAAATGTTAAAGTAATGGTCTTGTCCTACTTATTTATTAAAAATAAAGAAAATAATTTTAATTAATGTTTTTAATTCCTCATAGTCCTTTAAGAGTCTTCCACAATGTATTCAATTATATACCTCTCTTTCCCCAATTCTTCTCAGATTCTGCCATCTTCTCTACTCAGCAAGCTTTGTTAACTTAAAATAAACAGACAAACAACAATCAGAACAAATTTATGCTGCTCCAAAGACGACAAACTTGGAGAAAACTGTTTTTCCTTTCCCAGTTTCCAAGAGTTGCCAATAGTTCCATGGTTAGCAGTGGGATTTCATGTCCACCTCCAATCTCCACACCAGTGTTTTACAAAAGTCTTGTGTATGCTGGAGTAACTACTCTGATTTCATATATCCAGCTGCTCCGCTGTGTTCAGGAGACATTGTTTGCCTATAGTCATCCAGCACCACTCTTAAATTTATTTCATCCTCTCTTCTGAAATTATCTCTCAGCTTTGAAAAAAGGATGCACAGTAGATATCTTAATTTATGGTTGAACATTATGCTCTTATTCTTTGAATCTATGCCAATAATGCGTATCAGTGTCACTATTTATTATGAATAGAAGCTCCTATTGTTGTTCAGCTGTTTCCTCTATAACATGCCCTCCTTAAGGGAGGAAGTTGGTTTATGGACTCAGTAAGCTAATGAAATATACCATTAAGGAAATTTTAAAAGCTACAAAATTTACAAAATGCCTTCCCAAATTAGTAAAAGCAAAAAACAATTGAGGGGAAAGAGGACACCCTTCAGAGTTGATTGTGAAGTTGGGCAGGGTTCTACAACGACACAATTTTCTGAGTCTTCAAAAATTTTAGGGTGATCATTTTGCAATGCAGCAGCCATTGAGTCCCTTATCTCTTCTTTTAAACCCTTTAATCATGCTGCTGTATCTCAAATAAACTTGCTGATTTATAGACTAGGATGTCATTATTTCTTTTTTCTGCCATCTGTATCTGATCTAGTTTGAATAGATATTTTAAACTCATTGTCAACTTGATATTTTGAATCCATGGGATCAAAATAACTATAGATATGTCTTCGATAGTTTCTGAATTGGCTAATTGAAATGAGAAGACTCACTCTAAATATGGGAGCACCATTGCATGGGCTGGCATCCAAGACTGCACATCATAAGAGAGGAATCTACATACCAGAGATCTACTCTGCTTCCTATGAACACATGCATTGACAGCAGCTGCCTCAAGCCCCTGACAATGTTTCTTCCTTGACATTATTCAAGCTATGCTCAAATCACAAGCCAAAATAAACCTTTTCTTTATGAGGTATTCTCCTGAGGTGGTTTTCACGGCAGCAAGAAAAGTAAGTACAGCATTTCTCTAGGAAAATTCATGAGACACCATTATCCAGTAACTAGAACATTTCTCTAGGAAACTTCATGAAACAACATTATCCAGGGAAAGCTATGAAAAGTAAAGGTCAAAAGGCAAAAGATACAGGAATTGCAAGGAAGACAAACTGAAGAACAGAACCCAAAGACTCGTTACGAGACCCCAAACCTTGCTATATATAAATAATACTTGTAATACAAGTTTTTCTCAGAGAACTTTGAAAGGGGGAGAAAGAAGCCCACAATACTTACATGTCAATTGATAATGGCTAAAAAATCTTGTTTTCAGAAATTGCAAAGAGTAATTGAGAATACATAACATCAATAAATACAAGTAGAGATTAAGATTCAGCTAATATATTTCTGTCGTGGTCAGGAGATCAATCAAATCTGAAAAAGGACAAATTTAATATGTATTTGTATAGTTACAAAGTATTGAGCATGTAGTAAATGTCTCTCCTTATAGACACTTAGCGATTGCTAATATTACAATGAATTTTCTATGAGGAAACTGAATATAAACAATAGGTTTGCTGCTGAGTTTGCCTGTGATAGATGCCTTGTCTCTAGGGCATGATGTAAGAAATGATAGAATTTAAAATGTGAGTTCCAAACAGGTTCATAGAATACTTGGAAAGGATGATTGGAGCTCCCATGGGATCCCCAAAATCCTGTGAGAACAAATGTTATCTGAGTGAATGTGACCTGTGGTAATTTTCTGGGTTTACGGTTTTCAACACTTACACTACCCCCATTTGCTATGCTTTCATTTATGATGCCATTTGATATGTAATCATGTGAACTTCATCAGAGGTGAATTACCAAAACTTAGCCTTTCAGAAACTAAATGAACATTTTTTTTTTTTTTTACAATCTTAGCAAGTATCAAAGATCTTTTTGCAATAACAAGAAGCAGACTAGGACAAAAAGAGCCTTAATCATGGAACACATTGAATATTGACAATTCCTGAATATATATGTTATGCTCCCTCCTTCCTCCCTCCCTGCCTCCCCCCCCTCCTCTTTCCTTTTTTTCTCTTCTCTTTTCTTTCTATTTCTTAGACAGGGTTTCATTCTATCCCTGAGTGGTCTGGTTCTCTTTTTTTTTCCTTTTTATTAAAAATTTACACCTCCTCCCCTCCTAACATTTCCCTCCCCCTCCCCCCTCCCCTTCCTCCTCCCTCTCCAGTCCAAAGAGCAGTCAGGGTTCCCTGCCCAGTGGGTAGTCCAAGTCCTCCCCCCTCCATCCAGGTCTAGGAAGGTGAGCATCCAAACAGATTAGGCTCCCACAAAGCCAGTACATGCAGTGGAATTAAAACCCAGTGCCATTGTCTTTGGCTTCTCAGTCAGCCCTCATTGTCAGCCACATTCAGAGAGTCCAGTTTGATCACATGCTCGTTCAGTCCCAGTCCAGCTGGCCTCTTTTATGTAGACCTGACCTTGAAATCATGATGATCACTTGAAGCATGGACAACTCTAACAACCCAGTTTCTAGTCTTTTTCTATTTATAGCCTTTGTTCCTACCATGAAAAAACAAACAAACAAAAAAAAAAAAACGCCTGCTTTGCTACATTGATTTTCTATCATAAAGACTCATAATTATTCAGGAATTAGTAAAGTAGGTATATTTTGTTGGCTATAACTATAACTGAATTATCTATTATAAATATGAATAGTTTTTATTTCATAAGGTTAGCCCAATCATTCTTAAATGGCGTTTTTGTTATCTTTATGAACATTCAAATTGGAAAACCTTTCCAGGTATTAATTACTATGTATGAAAATAGAAACTGATAGAAAAAGACAAATTATAGTGCATGGGAAGGGAAGTTTCATCTCAAGACCCCTTAGTCTGTCCTGATGGGAAGATGAAAACATAGGCACCATTAACCTTGCTGAAGAATAAAGTACATGTTTTATTAAAACCAACTCAGAGATGAAACTGTCTTTACTTAGGGCATAATTCATGTACAACCTTGCGATTTTAGAATTCCTCTCCTATTACTTAAGTCTAATGAATGAAGTCCCTCACAAGGCTACTTTACAACTATGTTTATAAAAGAAAACTCTTTAAATTTTATTCACTGGTGGATAAACTATGCTCTTTGAGCAATATTTTAAAAAATGGGGTTGGGGGTCTCAGCAAACTTGATAGGTGTAACGTAAGAGGCATCTAAATTTCATATTTGAACATTATAAAGCCACTTTTTTGTGATTCTCCCTGGAAGATCCTATATTCACACTTGGGTAACTCTTTCTTCCCCTGATTACCTCTCTTTCCATTAACCCCCATGCCACAACTCTATGTTAAGATGACTCTTAATGAATCTGGAACTCTGCTTCATATAGTCTCATCCTGAAATTTTTACCTGAACGGAAGTCTTGAAGTGGAAAGGGAGTTTTTCAGGCTACTCTGGATAGATGGTAGTAGCAGGAGTGGAACAATGTCCCTGAACTACTTACAAACATAAGAGTAGATCTTTCTTGTGTTTGTACTGTATGGAAATCAATATTCTGTTTTCATGATGAGACTTGGAAAATGTAATCATAACAAAAACATTACCTAAGTAAGATCTGGAAATTATTTTAGGCTAAATTTAGCCAATTACACCCAATTCAGTGATGTGGTGATTATGTTTAAAAGTAAACCATTTAAAAAACAAAATTTAAATATGATGTTAGAAACAAAGAGAGAAAATTAAAACGTATAGTCAACCCTAGAAAAGGTGCAGATTGTGACTTCCCAAGCCTACTGGAAGTTTGTCATGATATCTCATTGATAGAGGAAAATTGAGGTGTTTCTAAAACTGGGCAGTCAGGAACAACAGTGAAAACAGTTACCAGTCTCCAAATATCATTCTTGATGTTTACAGCATGAGATGATTAATGAGAAGAAAAAGTAAAATTTAGAATTTTGGAATGATTATTTTTTCTTGTTATAACTAATAGAAAATTTAAGAAACCCCATTAGAATTAATCATATCATATTTAAAACCTTGGTTTCAGAAGAGGAATATTTATACAAGAAATTTATCTTTTATTTAGTACTTGCAAGCTTAAGTATTCCCTTTACAGATTTGATATTTATATGTAAGATTCATTTATTCATAACATTTATATTCATCATTCACTAACAATTTCAAGCTTATAAATGTATTTATAATAATTGCATTTGCTTTTATAATGTCTTATGCAAATGTAGGAGAGTATGTAAGAAGCATTTTCTGCTCTGGCAACTGTGGAGACACACTCTCTGATGAATGTCTACTCTGAAGTCCATACCACCCTTTGTACTAATACTGGCCAATATTAGCTGTCGTTGGCATTATGTTTGCTACAGTTAGGTTGGAGTCAGCAATAATGGAATTCTCCAATTTAAGTTGATATTTTGAATATCAGCTAAAAAATTCACTATCTTAATGTAAAATCTTTTGTTGCTTATTTTACTGGAGTAATTAAGTTAAACTAGTACTGATTTATAGGCCAGGACAAGCAGCCTGAATCCAAAGTTGGCCTGTTGTTTCTTAAGGTTTGACTAAAATTATTAACATGCAACCCCTAACTCCAACTAACAAGCCCATCCCATGGACAAACGGTTTATGTATACTGCCTCAAAAATTGCTCACTACACCAGTCAAGTCACTAATTATAATTTTAGGTTATAGGTGTAGAAATTGAGGCTTGGAGATGTAACAGTAATTTGTGTATTTCTAATAAACAAAATATTAAATGTGATTATATGCCACCAATGTGGTGGCACAAAGACTTGGGACCCTCAAATAAATTTATTCATTTTGTTATAAACACAAAGCAAAGATTATATAGTACATTGCAAGGGGCAATCAGAGAGGCTCAACAGATAAAGTAACATAGACATTGGAATTCAGAGATCGCAATTCTGGAAGAGTGGTTTGATCAGGATGAGTTACTCCACCTGCAGGTTCTGGGCTAGTCATTCTTGCCACGTGACTAAAAGGCAGTAAAGATTGTCAGGTGTTCAGGTAAGAATGTGTGGCTCATGTAACTTTTATCAATGCACTCTCTTCTGTACAAATGGCACACACATCCTCACACCCACTTAAGGGCAGTCCTGGTTGCTCAGTGTTGGAACTGAACATGTAAATCTGTTTTGTTATTATTGATTTGAACAGATAATGAACAAATGGTGTAAAAATTTAATCTGGTGGGAAGAGATAACGAAAAAATGGAGTAAAAATTCTCACCTTAATCAATTTAATAATTTTGTACTTTATTTGCAGTGAAATCTTTGAAAATACTTATGTATCTGGTAGCAATATTATCATAAGGAGAAAAGTGTGCTAGTAACAAGCTCACTTTACACCATTGGTTTATCATGATATCAATCATAACTCAACAAGCTATCTCATTAACTGAGTGACTTTATACAACTTGTCTATTGTCTCTGTGCATGCTTCCTTACTTGAAAAGTGGTGATTGTAATAATAATAATGTCAAAGGAGTTTATAAGAATGGATTTAACCAATTTGTGATTATGACTTTATAAACCACAAAAAGAATTTTGCTAGGTCCTGACTCCATTAATTTATAAGTACACAAGTTTCTTTCTTTCTTTTTTTTTTTGGAGCCTGTCCTGGAACTAGCTCTTGTAGACCAGCTGGTCTCGAACTCACAGAGATCCGCCTGCCTCTGCCTCCCATGTGCTGGGATTAAAGGTGTGTGCCACCACTGCCTGGCTCAAGTACACAAGTTTCTAAACACGCCTTGGTATAAAAATGGATGGATTCACTCCTGACAGGCTAATTGCGCATCTTTGCCTCTCTACACATCCAAATCTCATCCCTAGATATTTAGCAGACTACCTGCTTCAGCCTCCCCTTCCTCCCCTCTCCTATCTTCAGTAGATCACACACTTTTTCTCTTCACTTGCTTCTCCTCACTCACGGATTTAGCTCATTTCCCAGCTCCAGCAGACATCCCCTAGGAAGCCAAAGCCTACTCCAGCAAGGGAAAGTAGAGGTAGGTTAACTACAGATCTTCACACCTCGTTCTTAGCTCCTCTGAAACCAATGTCCCAGTCTCATAACCAGGTCTGCAAGAGACCACCTGCTGTGGCTTCCTGTCTTTCCTAACTCCCATCTGCAAAGGGTCACAAAGATCTCCCTGTCCAAACCTCTCTCTTTCCACTCCTTGCTATATCCCAACCCACAACCTCAGCAGGCAATTTCTGGGAACCTGTAGACTACTCTAGCCCAGGAGCAAGTAGGATCAGTGAATGTTTTCCCCTCTCCCTCAGCTCTTCCAAATTCAATTTTTGAGTTTCATTCCCAGCCCTTTAGCAGACCACTCCTCACTCTGTGCTCCAAATTTTCAGAGTAGGAAGCAAATCCTGGGTCCAGGAAAATTCTCTCCAAATGATTCTTTCTAAGATGATACTGTAGATGTATCATCTAGTTAGGAAACAAAAGGAGAGGTTCGGCTCAACCATAGATCCTGTGTCCAGGATCAATGTGAGATATCACTGGATACCCATGATCTGTTTAGGTGTACCATTGTGGGGTTGCCACCCTTATTTTGTCTTTACATGTGTTTCTCTAGATGATTGTGTTTCCATTTGTGTCTGCCTCTGTGTGTTTCTATCACTTTTATTGGTTGGAGAAACAGAACTAAAATTGAAAGGATGTAAGCTGCCCAAAGACCATAGTCATGGCTTACCTCCAGGCAATACACATTTTGACAAACGCTCATAGGCCACACCAAGCCACTCACCTGTATTGTGACACTGCCTCTTACTGTGGCAACTATGACCCTGAAAGGAGCATGCTACTTTTGTTTCTATGGTGATAATTGGGAGTCCCAAGTGGCAATGGTAGCCATGGCTTTCCCTGTTATAATCAATAATTTTTTCTGATGAGAGATACAATCTCTGTTCCACCACCCCGGTTTGAATTGAGATGTATATCTCATTTTGAATACCTGAATTGTTTTTGCCTGGCCAGCTTGGACAAAGAAACCCAAAACATTGATCTGTTTTCTCAGCGTTGTGTGAGGAAATTGACCTGCTCACCTCTGGATCATTTTCTTTCAGCTTTTTAGCTTGATTTCTGCTTGCTGTCCCCAGATCCTATAGCTAGTTTTTTTTTTTTTTTGTGTGTGTGTGTGTGTGTGTGTGTGTGTGTAAGTGGGTGAGCCTCACTGTAGTTCAGGGTGGGAAACAGATCTTCAAGCCTCTTGTGATCTCTGATTCTTTGACAGTCTTCTGAAAGCAGCTGGTTGTTTCCAGATAAGGGAAAACTTATTCCCCCAGCTGTTTCAGGATGGGGAGAAAGGTTAACTCCTTTCCCATTCATGGTTTGAATTCCCTTCACTACCAGAGATTTGTAAAATTGCAACTACCAAAACCTCCATTGTGGAGAAGTCATAGGTTGTCACCAGCCTGATGAGAACTGTCTTAAAGTTAGAGGGTGACAGACATTTATTTACTGGAGTAATTTCTTTTCTTAGTAACTACTGGTGCAATCTCTGTTTTGCTGGGGTAGTGTAGGGTAAAAAGAATCAAGGAAAGAATACCCTGACCCTCCTTTAATCCCAAGATCAGGACCAAGGATAAACACCCTGACCTGAACGTGACCAGGGCTTGAAATTCCAACAATCACCCAACATAAAATACCATCATTCCCTGAGCTGACCCCAGAATCAGGCCACAAACCTCGCAAATCTCAAACTACTCCAGGAGTCTCTGCTCCCAGGAAACCCTATAAAATCTCTTGAATGAGTTTTGTTTTGTGGTGTTATGACAATTTCGCCAGAGTGGAACTCAGCTATAACAGTTTTTTGCCTGGGTCAGAGAAAGGCAGAGCTGCTACATTTTTCCCTGGGAAAACCTATCCCTAGAGGATGAGAGTTGATACACTCTGGAGGCCTGAAAAAGCTGTAATACATTCACTGGGGAAACTTTCCCCTGGAGGAGCAGAGCTCTAACACTTTCCCTGGAGAAACATTCTGCTAGAGTAGCAGAGCTGTAACACTATCCCTGGGGAAACTTTCTGCTAGAGGAGCAGAGTTGTACCATTTTCCTTAGGGAAACCTGTCTCAGGAACAGAACTTTAACCTTTTATGCTCACAATAATTTTGTGGTATTGATTGGCTCCCAACCGCCAAGATCTCTTTTCATCTGAGCTGCAATGCTTACAGATAGGCAACAACCAATCTTAAGAAGGTATCTGTAAACACTGGAAAATATTTATAGCCTGTCATTGTTACAGCTCTGGTCAAAGGTATCTTGGCAATAGTCAAAGATAAGGATTATCACAAAGTTAGAGGACACAACAACCCTCACACGAAAGATTTATTGGGAGGGAAAAAATCCAGGAGGGTGACTGTCTCTGCTCATGTGAGAAACAGTAAAGAACTGATCAGAAGACAGGGTTTATACAGATTTTCTTTGGGTATGGGGTGAAGAAGAGCTTTCCAGGGCAAAGCTTTCAGGGATGGGGATTGGGACAATTTCAAATATAGAACTTTGCTTTTTGCTATGTAGAAGGGAGGCAGAGTCCAGCTGTTAGGGCAGTAAGTCTATAGAGCCTGACTGCTGGAGCTCCTCGAAGCGAGGGGCCTGGCCATTTGTGTGGTTTGAGAGGCTTTCTTAACCCAAACAGGAGGCCTGATTTCACTAAAGTTGAACTCCCAATGGTCCTTAGAGCCATTTTCTTGAGCCTGGATCATTTGTATGATCTTTGCTAGGCCATTGAGATTGGTTTACCTGAGCACAGATAACACATCTAAAAATGTTATCTTCAGTCATGCTGTCAAAGTTTAGAACATAATAGCTGGGTCTGAGGAGTTTAGCAGTTTTCGAGACTCCTAGGTGGGTAGCTTGGTAGAAATCCTTAACTTGTTTTCCCAGAGAAGAATGAGTCTGCCATCCAGTAGCATTCACCATCCTTTATCCTATGTGTCCAGTTTTCATTTTCCCCTGTCAACTGTTGTAAGAAGGCCACTTGTTTGTTTCCTGGCCTCCTGGCAGCTCAGGCCCCAAATAACCAAACAGAAAAAAAAAAAGCAGTGATTTAAAAAATATGGTTTCTGTATGATTACTTTGGGTCTGAGCTGCTGAGCAGCCGGGATGTAACTATTGGCCTTACTACAACATGTCAAAGCATTGCCCTGTCTTTTGATACTGATGTATTTTGGTTCACAGTTACAATGGGTATTTACACAACAATTAACGTAATAAAGATAATCATTTATGAACATGCTCAGAGGCCAATAACCCTCACACATGTGACTGTAGGCTGCTCTCCTATATGAATTCGGATCCTCTGAAAGTTCACAGTTGATACTAATCTTACACTCCATTTTCTTTCTTTCTTTCTTTCTTTCTTTTTTTTTTTTTTTTTTTTTTTTTTTTTTTTTTTGGTTTTTCGAGACAGGGTTTCTCTGTGGTTTTGGAGCCTGTCCTGGAACTAGCTCTTGTAGACCAGGCTGGTCTCGAACTCACAGAGATCCGCCTGCCTCTGCCTCCCAAGTGCTGGGATTAAAGGCATGCGCCACCACCGCCCGGCCACTCCATTTTCTTAAATGACTATGATACATATATACAAACGTTAGGGGCATATTTGGTACAAAATTACACTAAAATTTTATATAGTAGAAAATAGCTCTTGGTAGTGATTCTCTACAAAAATAGAAAACTTCAATTATACTTAGGTATATTTAAATCTTCAGTGTTCATAAACTCATTCTGTCCAAGGTCATTGCCAAGGATCTGAATTGAGGAGTGGGATATCTAACTAGTTCTGTAGCCAACATCTGTAGTTCAACATATTACCAGAAAAACAGCATGTCTATCTTTTTTTGTGATAATTATAGTTTTCATCGAGTTTCCTGAGATGTATTTCAAAATCATATTCTTTATAACTACATAATTTGATTCTTTTTTCCAAGAGACTCTTTGTTACTTTTATGTTAAATTTTGTCCATTTCACCACTAATTTTCTCTTCCTATTTTTCAGGTTCTTTTGATGAATTTTTGAGGTATTTCATCATCTAAATGTTTACCTAAGAAGAATCAGCACACCATTGTCTCAGTGACAAAAGAACGTGAATGTGGGGCTTCACATGCAATTTGAATGTATGTGCTATTTATTGTTTATAAAATTAACTGAATGTAGTTGATTTTCAGCAGGAAATCCTGAAGGAAGCATCACTTGACCCATATCTACCCTTCTTTCCAGGGGAATACAGACCATTCAATTCTTGCACCGTACTTCATAGTTTCAAACTGCATATAAAATTCAATGAGTCTGGTAAATAGATATTCTTTGCATAAAACTTCTAATTCAAACTTGGCCTATAACTTATTATGTATCTTATTTTAATTTCAAATGTTACTTAAAGTTTATATTTCCTCATATGATTGTGAATTATAATAGACTTTCAGTATTATTATTGAATATTAAACAATGCAAAATGACACATAATTTATAAAATACCCATGCATCATATATTTGTATATGTATACCAACATATGTAGGTAGAAAAGATTCTTTGCATTTCCTCTGTTTTTCTCTATATTAAGTCACCACCTGTTGACTACATTTCAATGACACAGCACACTTTGTCAGTTGTTCCCTGAATCTATCTTTGAATGACATTTAAAATAATATTGCTTTATCTGAAAAGAACATCTCAGTTTAGTCATCCCTATTTTTGAAAAACATTTAAAGTATTTTCTAAGAAGAAAATTAATTTGGATATCTTGAGACTATTGAACTATTTTGGTTTTGATATTATTAGATTTTTTTATTGGCTGAATCTCACCTGAATTCTGAATATTCATATGTCAAACAGAAATATATTGATAATGAATAAACAACTCTAAGAGAAATTATTGAAAATAATTTGGATTTATTAGGGAAGACACATGTTTAAAGTCATTTATAGATTGCTAATAAAGGTGTACTTATGCTATGATAGTCTTTGTCATTAGTTCTGCAAAGCAGAATGATAATCTCAATTATGTTTTTTTCTCTAAAACTATACAAACCAAAGAATAGCCATTTATATAGTTACATGGGAGGCATGTCTGCTTTTTTTCCTTTAAGACTTTGTCTTCTGAAAAAGATTTAATTAGTGAAACTAGATTTTGTAAATATGTGTCTTAAGTATCTGGACAAGTATCTTAGAGTGCTGTTTCAAAGTAGCCTCATTCACCCATTGGTTAAAAGAAGCCAGACAAGCTTTTATTTAGGTTACTTTTCATCCCTACATCTATTAAGTTACAAGAATAATGTTTAAATGAAAGAGACTTGACTCCTCAAGGGCAATAGAGAGTCTTTCTGGGAAATGCTCAAATTAAGGTCATACTTAGTGCAAAGCCTTTTAACTGAGACTTCCCATAAACTTTCCTCCTTCGCGAAAGTAAATAACTCACAAATAAATTATTTATTTATTCCATATAAAATGAGACTAAGACCTAATCTAGTAATGATCATTAATTTTTACCAGGAGTGTTAAAGTTTTAATTTGCATAATAATGACACCTCTTTACCTTATAAGACATAAATTCCAAAATTAGATTCATCAATAAATCTTCTTACAATATGAAAACTAAAGGCAAAGGTATAGTTACTCATGTGTTCCTCATTTTTCTGGTTCTACACACACTCAGTTACTATGTAGTTCTCTTTTTGAGGACAACTAAGCCTTAATCAATAATCATGTATTATTAACACTTAATCCATCACCAGACTGTTCATGCAGATAGAATATGTCTTGGTTACTGCTCTTGTGTTGAAGAAGGTATCCATATGAGCAAATTTTTGCATATAAATTAGCTTTGATGCAGATAAATAGAATCCTGTTGGCACTAGGGCATCATTAAGGGCTGGAAGAACTCCCTAATGTTAATAGAAATAGCCTAGCATGAAACACTGAAATTCATATATTTGCCTGAGGTCTTGCAAGTTGACTAACTAGTAAAAACACCAGTCACCCAAACTGTTTGAATTTGATACCTGGGACCCACAAGGTGAAAAGAAACAAGCAACTCCCACAAGCTACAGCACAACATTTGCACTCATTAGTACATGTGTGTGCTCAAAAGTGGATCTCAGCATTCAAGCTGTAGATTAGTTTCTTTAATTTAAAGTACCAGTAGAACCTAAGGAACTAGAAAGAAAAAACTAGTGTGAAAATTATAGAACGGTCTTACAAACTTGAAGATAATAGAAGACAATGCTATTAAAGGAAAGAGGGGAAATAATGGTGACAGAAGTTTAAGAGATCAATGGGAGGGTGGGGCATACCAGGGGATTCAGAAAGGGATAACAAACAGCAAAGATGTTTGAAAAAGATCATTTAAAAATACATTTTTATCAATTTCATATTTATTTTTATATAAATAGCTCAAGTAGAGTTACCCTATACAAAACCTTATGCTTATCCCTGATGGAGTAGGTTTTCATTCTTGTGTGACATCTCCATTCAAGGTTTTGTTCCTGGAGGTATCCAAACAATTTTTCTTGGTTGTCCAAGAAATTAATTAATTAATTATATTTGCTGGTGAGATTTTTGCTGAAGAAACTGACACATCTGTTACAGAACATGAAGAAATCAATCTGGTACTGCCAAACAATTTGCCTCTTGCTGGCTAAATTTCATAGCATTGGAAGTTCCTGAGGGAAAATTCATCAACAGTCTCATTCATCTGTGAACTCTAGGAACTACAAAAATGAAAAGCATGGCAAGATATGTCCATGGGTTTAGTACTGACAGAAAAGTTGTAGAGAGATAGCCAACTGCTCTCTGATTTCATTTAAGACCTTTTCCAAATGAGGGAACACATGACTAGTATGATAAATCTGTCAAAGACCCCATGGTTAGGAGTTCATGGTTGGCAGGGGTAAGCTTATTACTATTATTCTGGTAAAAGGACATAGCATCAAACTGCACTCTAAAGTAGTGTCTCTATAAGAATGGATAAGTCCAACTTTCAGACCTCTTGCAAGATTTTTTTTTTTGTGCAGTAAAGGTTAACAAAGAAGTTCAAAACTAATCCAAGTGCAGAGAAACAAATGTCAAAGAGTTCTTTGCCACGAGTGCCACATCTATATCACACTTCTCTCCCCAACGTTGAAATATCATCATGGAAGAAAGGCCAGAGAAATTGCAAAATCCAGAAGTTGGGCAGTAAAATAGTGAAACAATGTCTTCTGGAAATGATTAGACACCTGTACCCATGAACTCATAGCATCTGTAATGGACTCCACAAGATTTGCACAAAGTTAAGCTAGTAAACATTCTAGCACGAAGTGGGAAGGAATTAATGAACCCCACCCCTAACTTAGGAGCTATAGACACATGGGAGATTTGGGGGGAGAGAAGGGTATTTTTCTCTAAGGGTAGCTCTGAATAAATTGGCAATACTCCAGTGTATGTTCCACACAGAGGTGTACATAAACAATTCGAGACAACACATTATTTAAGAAAAAAAAATAACTGAAATTTGGGTTGGTAATGTGAAGGAATATAGAATATTTAGTGGAAGAATTGGGTCTTCAACATGATCAAAATATGTAGCATGAGATTATCAAAGTATTAATAAAAATAAAATATGTGGTTGTAGTGGAACAGCTTCTATAATAACTTACATGATAAGTCACTGATTTACAGTAATATTTAAATTGTTTTAATTTTTATTTCTGTTTCTGTTCATTGAATTGTATTTTTAAAATACCTATTGTAAATTTTATAAATTAATTTGATGAACCCAAGTAAAATTTAATCATTATTAACTACTATTGTCTACAATGTTTTCTATTTTCTACTAAATATTATTTAGCAGAAATTCTACTAAACTAATCATCTATTTTCTACTAAACATTACATTAAATAATAGATTGCAAAGAAATGTAGGACAGATATCTGTAACTTAAAAGAACTCAATTAACCTAACTTTTAATATAAATGTACTATATTCATAGAAAAAAAACTAATAAAATAGAGATGTGAAATGATGTATGGAGACTTTCAGTAAATTTTGAGGTACAAATCTTATTTGAGAATATCCATGATTGTTACCAGATTCCGGACATTGAACCACAATTCATATTTGCTGGTTATGCTGCTAAAATTTGGCACTGTTTAATCTATCAGCCACCACATCAGAAGCAAGGCATTTCTCAATTCATACTCAGAAAATAATATTCCACCTTTTAACTTATTAAATATTAATTTGTTTTTAAATTCATACTTTAGAAACTTAAAGTAATGTTGGTTATAGGTTTTTATTAAATCCTCTATATTTTTAAGTGTATTTCCTTTAGTCCTACTTACTTCAGGACTTTTATCATAAAAACATACAACAATCCCATTTAAATCAGAGATGAGAGAGACATGTCTACTACCCCACTCATTTTTGGCATAATACTTGAGGTACTAGCCAGAGAAATAAAATAACACATGGCAATTAAAGGAACATAAGAAGAAAAAGAAGTCAAATTTGTTTCTCTGTGTGACTTTGGCTGTCCTGGAAGTTTCTGTAGACCAGGCTGTCCTCAAACTCACAGAGATCTGCCCACCTCTGTCTCCTAAGTGCTGGGATTACAAGCATGTGCCACCACCACCTGGCAAGAATTTCCATCTTAAAATCTTCTAGAAATTTTGACAAATAGTCAACATTTTGACAAAAGTGGAAGGATACTGACAGTTTTAAAATTCAGTGGGTTTTCTGCATAACAATAGAAGTTTGCAAAGAAGCAGGTCATGGAAATATTCCTATTCACAGTAGTCTAGAATAAAGAACTGTCTAGAAATAAACCTAACCAAAGAACTGAAAGACCTCTACAATGAAGACTAAATACCCCCAAAACATTAAGGAAGACTCAGAAGATGGGAAAACTTCCCATGTGAATATATATAATGAAAAATCAGTCTTTCCAAAGGAAGGATATGTCAAGCTATATATGTTACCAAGTGGAACAGTTTAACCTTGCTGTATCTCCAGAATGGTGCCAATGCTGTTAGGACTCAGGACCTTGTTAGGGACACTAAGCTAATGTCAAGTAGTTCAGCAAAGGAGTTGTAGGGAGTGACTAGAAAATGCAAAGATGACAAATTTGATTAGACTATAGACTTCTCAAAGTATTTCTTCTAATTTTTGATAACTGAAAAATTCATATTCACTTTAGATGTTTTTTTTTTCAAAATACACAATACAATAATTAGAACACAATACCCTATATATCAATCAAAATTCCACTGTTGCTACAACTAATTCTTCACTCCTATCTATAGCTTATAACTTCTTCACCAAACAAAGTTGCTTCCAACCTTGAACTTCTCTGAGTTTCTCTTCCCAGTTCATGACTTCACCAAACACTGCACCATTTATCTTTGCCACCTCCTGAAAGTCTGAAGGAACCAGAAAACAATGGGTTGTGCAAAACACTTTTCTTAACATTTTAGCTATTGAGGAATAAATTCAAGCTCCTTTGATGAAAAAAAAAAAAAGAAAAGAAAAGAACAAAACCGTTTCTAGCACCTACTGGATAAGTCCCAAGAGGAGCTTTGAGTTGTACACCTCAAATTCATGGAAACCTGGGAATATATGGTTATTCCTGAAACATCAAGTAAATAAGAATCAAATTTGAGAAGAACTGGAGTAAGAATTCAAGAAAAGAGACAAAAATAAAATTATGTACTTAAGCTGTGTTATTTGAAAGATGAATTATATAATTTTGTCTATTCATTATTATGTCTATTAGAGACACTCAATTTAAAATTCATTAGAGAAAAACTTATAGGCTATACTCTCCTTTTATTTATAATCTTTGCCTTTCCCTCCTGAAAATAAAAAAATCAGACATAAGAATGTATCAGGAACCATTTTCATCATAAAAGCACTTGTGTTTACTGTCCATTAAACTGTCTATACTAAGTACCTTGATCTCAGTGGACGGAATTTGTTATCTTCTTTCAGTACTTACAATATAGACATCAATAACCAGAAACAGGGCACCTGTTTATACTTCAACAAGTATCTCCCAGCGTTGATCATTGCATTAGGTAATTTAATTCAAGGTCTTCTGCTACAACTGAGGATACACCTTCACCAAAGATCTCTCCCATGTCTTCTTCAGAGATTCTAACCCTGCCAAGTCTCAGCAGTCTTCCATGATCACCTCATTCTGTCAAAACCAGTACAACCTAGTAATTCTTACACTAATGTATATACTGTAATCATGAGATACAGCTGTGGTTCACTCTGGAATACAAGATGTGTTTGCTGACCTTGGGAAACATGTCAAGAATTATGATCCTTAATGTTGATGATCATCTTTCTCATCACCAATTTCCCAGCTCCAACTAACCAGCATAAATTGTCTCAATAAAGAAAAAAAAATCCTTTAATGTTACTGGTCTCTTCTTAATCACAGCTAGCTCTTCAGCTTCAGCACACCAATAACCACAGATTCTTAGTTCAAAATATTGAATGGACTAAAGAGTCTTTCAGAGACTCTGAGATCCCCTGTGAAACTTGACACCCCAGGCCTTCACTATCTGCACTGCTCAATAGTTGGCTTCTTATTTTCCACACAATTCACTTATCTCGAACTCTCAGTGTTAGAAAACATGATCAGATACATTACACTAATTCAGTACCAATTTCTGTCTTAGTTAGATTTCTATTCCCCTGATAAAGCACAATGATCTAAGCATCTCTGGCAGAAAGATTTATTTCAGTTTACAGTGCTCCGCATAGTCCCTCATTGATGGGAGTCATGGAAAGAGCAGGTTCCTGGATGCAGGAACAGATGCAAAGTTCACAGAAAAGTACTGCTTTCTGGCTTGCTCCTAATGGTACAGCCTGCCTTCTTAAAGCACCCAGAACCATCAGTATAGGGATAACATCTCCCACAGTGCAATAGGACTGTCCATCTCAATAATCAATTGGAAAGTGCAACACAGGCTATCCCATAGCCAAATCTGGATGGAGCATCAATAGAGGCTCCATCTTCCAAAAATGACTCTATCTGAGTCAAGTTGAATAAAACTAGCCAGCATGAAGCTGAAGCAGAAGAATCTCAGGATTAAGACCATCCTTGGTTGTAATGAACATACTGCTAATTATTACTTTTTAAAGTAGTATTTTAGGACAAGAGAAAAGTAAATAACATTTTAAGAGGCAAATGGAAAGATGGATGCCTGTATACAGTGTGCTATTGCTCTGAAGAGACACAATGACCACAGCAGCTCTTATAAAGGATAGCATTAAATTGAGGTTTTCTTACATTGTCCGTATTTTAGTCAATATTCATCATGACGGGGAGTATGTCAGCATGCAGGCAGACGGTGCTGGAGAAGTAACTGAGAGTTCTTCATCCAGATCCACTGGCAGCAAGAAGAGAGAGACACTGGGGCTGCATGGGCCTTTGGATCATGAAAGCCCACTCCCAGTGACACATCTACTCTAAAATTATCGTACCTTCTAATCTTTCAAATAATGCCATTTCCTAAGAATTAAATAAATGAAACTATCTGGGCCATTCTTATTCAAACCACCGCAAGGAAGAAATTATTGCAGTTTATTTTTCTAGTTTCAAAGCTACAAACTACAATAATCTGTGAATAGACAAAAATATCTATGAAAATATGTTGATGAATTTCAATCATCTGCTGGACACACATCTAAATGAACCACAGTTCCAGCTTTACAAACTGAGAAGCCCTTTTTTTGTTCCTGTCTTCTCCTCTTTGTTCTCTGAAGTCTCTTGACAATGTGAAAAATCTTTGCTTATCTTTTAGGTTTTTGCCTACAACGTTTTTTTCAAATTTTATTACACTCTTTAGCTCACTCTAGTAACCTTTAGCATTACTGCTTTCTTTAAATATGCTATTCATTTAATTATGAGCTGATTATATTTCATTTGATTGTCACTTATCTAGATTATGATCCTTTTGAGCAATACAAAGCCGCATCAATGCTTGTCAGAGGAGTATGTCAAAATAGCCAAACACAATTATGATAGGAGTATGTTTACTCAGAATTCTTAGATTAAGTCCTTATGGCAGGACAGTAAAGTCATATAATCTGATGATTCTTAAAGCTTGCTGTAGCAAATTGATGGCAATATTTGTCCCAAGATAAGAAACAATTATTTACTCCTAGATGATAAAATACTTTAAAAATTTCCCTTCTAAATATTGAATTGTAACTTATACGTTATAAAGTATTGTCTTTGGTTGAATATAATTCCTGGGTATGTTTTTTTGCATCATACTTACTGAATCAGACATATTCTATTAAATTTGTGACCTACTCTGTGCTTTCTGTCACAAAACAGGGAATGTAGACATAAATCAAAATATGACATCATGATTTTATTTAAATGAGACATTATACATGCATTTCACAGTGTGTCTCGACAAAATTACATTCTTACATGAACTGCTTTCTTCCATTTATCATAATGTTGTTCATTAATAATGACAACAAAATGAAGGCCCATTACAAGAATGTACATCAGATAAAACAATCATTACAGCATAGTCATAGTGTTGTTCTGTGTTATTTAAGTTACAAGCCAAAATAAAAAACAACTTAAAACTTTACATTTGAAGTTATAATGTTTATGCCTTAGGCTTCTCTTCCAATATAACTTTATTTAATAAAACTTTTTCTTTACACAGTGATGCTAAGTACAATTTGTTTGGGGGGCTGAATTTAATTACGAAATTTCATTTTATAAGATGAGATGAAATCGTAGAAATTTAATACTTTTCAAGTGTACATTTAAAATTATATAGTACAAGAACTGTTTCATAAGTGATTCTGTTCTGCTCTATTAGGTTCAGATATTTTTTAATGAGAAAGTAATTTTGGTTAGATTTATCTTCCTCTATTTTTCTTTTTTGATCCACTAACATTTTATACTAATCAACTTTTTTAAAACTGATACATAATTTTGGATAGATAATGTTAACCTATGTGACTTTATATATACTACTGTATAATAGTCTGCAGACACCAAAAGGGGTGTGAGAATATCTCAAACTGAGATTGCAAGTGTTTGCAGCTGACACTTGACGGGTTGGTATCCATCTAAGGTACAGGATCTACAACATGAATATTAAATGCTCTTCAATATAGATCCCAAATCACAGGCCCTCAGGGTATTTTTGTCCCATTTTATTTTTTGAGATTACAGTCTACGGACCACATCTCACACTTCTCATTCAAAGCCCTCTTATCTACCTGTCTATGTGCTCCTTCAAAGATATAGTCTCCTAAAAAAACTGGTGGATTCTACATCTTACTTGAATTAGGTTTTCAAGGATGATCGTTTGGAACCAGAAAACCAATTGCCATCCTCTTTTCTGAAGAGGACCATCTCTCTCATTTCCAGCTTTTCTCATTTGCCTCCTGTTCTTCGCATAGAGTTGAGGTCTCTTGGGCTTCTATCTAGTTTGGCATTTTCATTGCTGTCGTCCTTGTTCAGTTTGTGTTTATGTGGCCATGCCCATGAGACTTTATGGGTGCAGCTTTTGAAATTACTAGGAGACACAGTCTTATAGTAAACTCTCTGATCCTCTAACTCAGGCACATTCTGAACTATCTTTCACATTCCTGAGCTTTAAATAAAGAAGTTTTGTTGTAGATCTGTTACTTGGCACTGGAAATCAAACTCTGCATTTTGATTGGCTGTACTTTTCTGTGAGGGTCTGCATCTGCTGCAAAGAGAAGTTGTCTTAATGAGGTGTGATTAGTATACATATCTTTAGTCATAACAATAAAGGTACATATTTAGAAGATAGAGATTATGTTAGTGTGGTGAAGTGGTAGTTTTAGGTGCGCCTATAGGATTCAGGACTCACTGGTCCTGAGTAGGTGTGAATGTTTCCAGTTCCAGGCATGAATTTCCTTTGGTAGACTGGGTCTTACATTCAGTTAGACTTGGTTAGCTCTGAGGTATCTGTGCCACTATTGGACCTTTGCCTTATTGTGCCTATTTGCTCTGGATAGGCATTATAGAAGAATAAAATAAATGGTTGCCTCCCAGTCCTTTGAAATGATGTTAAAGTTTGCATTACATCAAGGGGTAGGATCTTGTGAGATTCCTCCTATCTATGTTGGTTTCTAGTGTATCTTCACATTTTAAATCTCCAAGTTACACCTTGATGTACTCAATCAGTGGCCTCTGAGATAGGGAAAGAAACAGTTTCTCTAAGGATAAACCCCTGACAGGTTATTAATTCCAAATGGTCAGCCTTAAACAAATTCATATGTGAGCAAAATTAAACTGATATGCTTACTTATTAGTAGGTAAGTACATTGAAGATATGGGCTCAAAACTGGAAACTTGTTAAAGGATATTTCTTTTATATGCTAATGCCTCTAGTTTTGAAGAATAGATCCACAAACTGAACACCTGATTGCAAATATTCTTTAGCTTTTTCAGGCTTGGGTGCTAGTCGTAAATGATCTCTATGGTTGATGAAATGATTTCTACAAGCGTACTAGCTTTTACTTTTAGACTTTTATATAGTAGGGAAATGTGTTTGTATTGTTTCTTTCATTTCCCATTTTTCTCAGTTAATTCAGAGTCCGGCGTTTCTACAGTTATTTGGCACACAAAATAAAAACTTGCCAGTTTCTATGTATAAATGTGCACATACATTGGACAACTCTATGGTAACATTTGCTTTCATACAGTGATTGTTTTTAAGAAACCTCTTCAGTGGCTTTGTAACACTGAACTAAGGTCTTTGTGTTTTAATGAATTACATATGATAGGGTACGTGCAGTGAAAGCATTGGCAATGAGAGAATATGAGAATATGCTGGGTGAAAAACCCCAAAATAGCCTCATGATGTTGAGTGACATATGGAACATCATTTGATGTAGGATATCAGCAGAAAATGCATAAATATTATGACATATGTGAAGGAGTTTTGACTGACAGTGAAAACTTGTTAGATGGTGACATAGAAGCAGAACTATATACAAGTTTCAGCCTGAAGGAAGAGACTAAGTAAGTGTTTAGAAGTAAAAACAAGAAGATGTAGATAAGAAAGAGCCAGCAATCTAACTCACTGCAGGGTAGAAGTTTTAGGTGGTAGACATAGCAGAGTTTTAGCCATATAACTATGCTGGGGGGAAGTATAATAAACCTAGAATTGACACAGTTAATCTGTACCCTCAAAATATTAGTCTATTGTTAAAACAAATAATATTTAGTTTTATTAGACAATCACAGAAATAAATACGTTTCTATACAATTCACAAACATATACCTAGCACATGAAAGCACATTATTGTTACACTTAATAAGGTTTGTTTTACCTAAGTTGTTATTTGATTTTCCATTTTATTAGAACTAATTTTTAGTGATGATTGTGATAATAAATGGCATAATGATCATCAGTGTGAAAACCATGTGTATGAAGTTTATGTAAGAATATAAGCATATTATTGTAAGTAATAGAGAAAAATGCTTCAGACACACAGGCTATTGAAATGCAAGGATATTACCCACAAAATTGAAACTGATGAGGCCTGAGTGATGGTTTTAAAAATGATCCATATGGAAGAAGTTCAGACAATAGGATGTGTATGAGTTTTGACTTAAAAATATTTTATTGTGATAAAATAAGAGGGGAATAAATAAATAATCCCAAAGCTTTCAAATAATGTTTCTTATTAGCAATTCATAGAGATAATCATATTGCATGAGACAATAAATATAGGTGCTACTATACCATGTAGGCAGATCCATATCTTGGCATTTGAATCCTCCAATTTCTAACTTTTAAAATTTACTGAGAATTCAAAGATTTCCAAAAGAGAAAGTAAATTGTGTTGAATAAAAAAATGAGCCCTGAGTATCCTAAATGGCATTTCTAAGTTTTACTTGGCGCCTATAGTAATGATTCTTTAATACTTATGCCAGTATCCAAGCGACATCCTAGTAAGGTTGATTGTCTCCTAAGGTGAGATTTATAAACCAAGACTCTTTGCTATTCTAGGCAGACCCATCTCCTATATGTTAATGTTCTTCTGGATGGGATGTTCACGAGTGCATTGATATGTCACCCAGTATCATTTTATTTTCCAGGTCTGGAACTGACACCTAGATCTTAGTATGTATGTGAATTTCATAAACTTAGTGACAATCTATTCCTATCTTTTTGCTGAGTTAGTTTTCTAGTCATTCTCTAACAACATACTTTTGACATGGTAGCTAACACAATATGAATTTATTGTCTAATAGGGATGCAATTTAGAATTCTAATAGCAAGGTCTCAGTAGCTTTTTTTGTCTCTCTTTAAGGTCTGTAGAGATTCTTTCTATACCACATTTCTGGCTTCTGATGGTTAACTGTCAGTCTTTGGCATTCTTTGTCTTAGTTTAATCACTGCATTCTTTTTTATATTGCCTTCTCCCTATGTCTGTGCCCCAATTTTCTCCTTTTCTAGAAGCTGTTTCTTTCAGTTTCTTTGGATTTGAGCTACAACCTCTTCCTGTGTGACCCTTTCTTAACTAATTATATATGCCATATATATTCCATATTCCATAATAATTCACACTACAAGCTAAGCCAGAGGTAGGACTTCAATATTTTAATACTTAACACATAAGAAGAAAAAGTGTGGAGTACTAAATCCATAGATTTGAAATTACCATAATTAGCTTGATGGATTTATGTTATCAAAGAAACAATTAAGTGGAAAAAAGGAGAACACTTTTGCCATAGTAATTGTGTTGCTTGCAATGAGTTGGAAAAACAAAAGTGAACAGATTTCTCAGGGACACCAGAGGTGAGGGTTGTGAGGAGAATCCTATGAGAAGGAAGTGTAGCAAAGCCAAGGGCAGGGAGGAATGTGCTTGAAGAATGTTTGCTAAACAATTGTCTCTAGTGCCAACTGCTGAAGCTATTGTGCAAATCTTAACAGGTTTGTGTTCACTACTTTCTTTGTATAATGAGAACATTCTCATACAGAAAACAATAGCTTGCCCAATATCTTTTAATATGCTACTGTCAGAACTGAAATTGGCAGCAAGAACTCACAAGTCAGAAATAAGCCAAGTTCCAGGCTTTCTTGTCTATATATACCACCTGTCTGTTTTTGCTGGAAGAAAGAGTGAGAGAACACACATTTGTCTCTATAAGATTTTTAACTTGTGAAATGTTTTGGATTGCTTATTCAATCTTTCTGTTATTTTTTTAGAGCCAAAAGTTTTTCCAGATACATTGCATGACAATTCAGCATCTATAAATTAAAGGAACTGGATCCTGACATGGTGTTTATGTCTAAAACGTAGCATGATATAAAACTTAAAACAGAGCCAGACTGGACATTTAACCATTCTAGGCTCCAAATATTTCCCAACTATGTAAGTTAAGCTGTCCTCTAAAAATTATGGGTTTCCATCCCATAATGAATTTAGCAGAGTGGAGGAATAGAGAATGTACATGACCATTCTTGGTGTTATCTCCATTGCTTAGATTTCATATCTATAGTATATAACATGGACTGAAGACCAGGATGATCAGGGTGATGTTATTGTAGGAAAACTTACAGGGTATAACAATTTAATATACTTTTACATTTGATTGATTTAAAATCAAAATTTTATTCTCTACGATGTGTATATATGTACTATAAATTCCAATTGATTGACCTGCATGAAATTAAACATATTTGTGTATTATTTCCCCATGTGCAATGAAAGCAGTGGTTCTGTAAGTAGCCAGAAAAATCATCCTTATTATCCAAGTATTTACTTGCAGACAAATGTATTCTTTGTTTTCTCTCCATCAATACTGGGTTATGTTTCCTCAATTTTGCAATACCTAAGAATTACATGTGCTGAATTTTAAGTAAATATCCAAATATTTTCTGATATTTGCTGAAATTGCTCTCATATGAGAAGCACACATATTTTACTTTTATTAATTGAAGATATAAAACACATATATACACATGTTTTGTTGATATGCATGGATGCCATATATTTTAGTATTTTTAATATATTGATGGCATATATTAATAGTACATGACACTTAATTAATTATGATATTATCATAATTTTTTATATTGTATTTTAATCACATTTAGTTGTTGTTGGAGACTGCTTGTTCATTTCCTGGCCTCTCAGACCCAAAATAATTATATAGAAACTGTTTTAATTAAAACACTGCTTGGCCTGTTAGTTTAGGCTTAATATTAACTAACTCTTACATCTTAAACTAACTTGTACATCTCTACAAGGCTGTGGCTTACCATGGAAAGTACTGGCATCTGTCTCCTTCGGCAGTTACATTGTCCATCTTTTTTTTTTTCTTTATACCTCTGTTTAGATATCCCACCTGTTCATTCTGCCTGCCATAGGTCCAAAACAGCTTCTTTATTAACCAACGGCGATAAAACATATTCACAGCATACAGAGGGAAATCTCACATCATTTAGTCCCTTCCTATATCTTTCTAATTATTCCTTAACCTCTCTTCTCTTTTTCCTTTCCTAATGAGTCTTTTTTCCTTTGTCTATTTTCTATGACATACTGTGTATATTATATAAACATTTACATATAATTTGAACAATCAATTTTTTTATAATATTTTAATTTTAGGGATTAAAATATAATTATATTGGCCTCTTCAACTTCCTCCTTCAGCTTTTCCTATGCACTAAAAAAATCCTACTCTTTTTCAAATTTATGATCACTTTTTCTTTAATTGCACATGTATATATGTATATATACCATACAACCTGCTCAATCCTTATAATGTTATTTCTATGTATATGTTTTTTGGGGATTATTTTCATGAAATTTCAGATGATTCTCATAAACTTGGTTTATGAAAAAAAAGTGGTGTGCTCTTCCCTGGAAATATTATTTCAATATTTCTCAGCAGTTTTTAGTTGACTTTTGCTGTTTATTTATGGAGGAGGTCTCCTGGACTTTACTTCTTCCACTTCAGCATGTATATTCGTGTCTTTAAAGTTTGAGTCATGTTTATGCAGCCATGTTGGTAAGATGACACAGGGATCACTTCTCCATTTGTAGTAAATACATTCTCATAGGAAACTTCCGGTTCCTGTCACTCTTGCACTCTTCCCACCCCCTTTTCTAAAATGATATCTAAGACTTGGTATGCGTTGTATTGTCAGTGTATTCATTAGGACTTATTGTCTACCCTAGGGGGTGCAACAAAGGACACCATCATTAGCTTTTCATGTTTGTGGGGGTATCTTAGATAACCTTGCTCAATATTCCAAAAGAAGACCTCCCTTCTTGGTTTTGGTTTGTGTTAGATGGTCTATGGCTATTTGTGGAACATTGTAAATATACATGGAAAAATTTTTACAAATTCTATATGTGTGTGTATACAAAAACTTATCTATATTAAATTAAAGGTTATTTTAAGTAGTCCGCTAATAGATTTTTTTAAGGTTTTAAAGATATCATTACTGTTATTTTACCCTTCTCCCAAATTCTATTGTATTCATCCACTTTCCCCTTTCTAATTAAAGTTCCCTTTACTTTTATCCCTTTTCCCTTGAGACATATAAATCTTTTATTTTCATCTTTATTGCTCTCCACACACACACACACACACAATCCTTCCTTTATTCTTACTGGTTCATTTATTCATATCTATATATTTATACATACATATGTATATATATTCATATATATATATATATGTACATACATACACACCCACATCTGAAGAGTTGAAGCCAGAATTAGATGAGTGAGAACATATGTTGTTTTATTTCTGGATCTGATTTAGGTTATCTCACTGATTAAAGTATTTTTGAGTTCCATCAATTTACTTGAAAATTTTGTGATTTCATTTTTCTTTATAGACTAGCAATATACCATAGTGTATCTATACCACGTTTTTATTGCATGTTAATGTTAATCAGCTGAAAAGCATTCAAGTTGCTTCATTTTTTTTACTACTGTAAATAGATTGGCAATAAACATGACCCAACACAGTATCCATGGAGTATGTGAAGTTCTGTAGCCAAATGTCAATAAGTGATATATCTGGGTCATATGCAGATTTATTTTAGTTATTGAGGGTTCTCCACACTAATTTCCAGTGAGTATTTATAATACTACATATGTCCATAGTAAACTAGAAGTATATTTCTTTATATGCACCAGGACACAATATAAATAAATACAGGAAATACATAAACTTGCTTGTGAATGGAAAGAAAGAGCTAAGTCTGAATCCCAGAAACTAATCTGATATTTCTTAGGACAAATTATTCAAATTATTTCTTCTACCATTAATAGTTCTTTTCTTTTATCTGATATTGTTATTGTTTTATCATTTGTCTATAAATATGACTTTATTTTGGGGAGCTCATTACTACTACTGTTGAAAGATACTTGGTTATCACATTTATAGATTCTCATAATTTGCTTATTGAATGTGGAGCACCTATCAACTATTAGCCTAAACCCTGAATTCATCAGTCCTTTCTGTGAACAGAGATTTCTCTCTTGGGGTTAACATTACTGCAGAGAATTATTAGTTAACTAGTTCAGTAAGAATTTCTACAAATTGAGTACACAGTCAAAATTACTCCAATTCATTGCTAACATCCATGAAAAAATGATTCTGACTGATCCATCCTTCTCTACCTGTGTTTTCAGCCTTAGTTTAAATAGAACAAAAAGTAAACTTAATCTTAGACCTTCATCGTAATTAGTTTTGGGTATTTAAGCAAAATCTTTTGTTTGACTTTATTGAGGAAGTCCAATTTGGTGCTCTCAAGTGTGTTGTCCCGTGAAAGATTTCTCACATGGAAATATGCCAAGTGTTTAAAATGTCTAAGGAGAATTTGTTGAAGACTACTGTATTAGGTATCAAGTCCATTGAGATCAAACCCAATAGCTCAGAAGCAAAGGTTGGAGGATATTTTCAGGTATGACTGGGGTGTGCTATAGCACACTAGAGTATGGACATAAGGAGGGGTTAATCAGTGTCACAAGGCCATCTGAATTTCCTAGAAGATTCTTATGAAAGAAAAGAAACTTCCACACTGAGCTTAAGAGACGGACTAAGAGTCCACATCTCATTTGAACACTCACCAGGGAACCTATTAGTAAATTTGATATTAAATATTTTCACACTATGTTCTTTCAAATTCTTCTCAAAGTAACATAGCATTGTATAAGGATATTTTTTAAGTTCGTAAATATTTGAATTATTGACTAATATATTAACAGGGTAAAATGGTATAAATCATTCAATTTATTTGCCTACCATTTACAGAATTTATAACTTTACAAAATCCTGCACTAAGAGGGACACCAATATTCAGATAAATTATGTCATCTTCTCATAGTTTGTGAAACAGTGTGAGCCAAATTCAGATTGCAAATTCTGTTCTTGATTTAATAACAGTAACAAAAGAAGATAACACTATTGACCACATGCTATGTCAAGAACAGCTTGAAACCACATTCTTTCTTAGTCTGATAGGAGCAGAAAGTAAACTTTAAAGTTTCAAATGACTTTCTCAGTGAATGCCAATAAATAAATATGGAGCTCTGGTTTTGATTGTTGAACCAAGATTCTTATCTTTATAATCACCCTCTGCTGAATTATCTTTGCCATTATAAAAGACAAAGTCTGGTACTTTTTTCATCTAGCTCTTTTGGTTATTGCCATTGCAAATGTAGAGGATGCACAAATTGAAAGGTACAGAGTTGTTTCACATATGTGATTCAATTTAAATCCTGCCATGTAGATTATACTCAAAACTAAAGTTTATAATTCATATCCATATGTGATCCCACAGTAGAGAGTTACTGAGCTTGAGGTGCTTTGAAATATTTTGTTGTTCATAGTGACTAACATTTTCAAAGAAAATTTTTATCTCTGAAAAATGATTAAAATCTAAAATACTTTCCCATATATTACTCAAACTCCTCTAGAACATTTATATTTATTGGGAAAAGTAATTTATCACATATATTTGAAAACATTTAGAAATAATATATTTTATTTATGATATGATATTTTCCAAAACATACTGAAATATCTAATTAAAATATAGAGAAGATTATTTCCATTGTTAATTTATATTCATCTGAAGACACATGCAATTAAATTTTATTTCCATGACATGTTGCACAACTGAAAATATATTTTTGATCCTGTCTGTGTGCCAGTCAAGGACATGGAGAAATAATTATAATGAATCAGGAAATTAATTATAAGGTCTTGGAAAGGCAGTTCAGTATGTAGAATGCTTTGTTAACTTTTAGAAAGTCTTTGAACTGAGTCCAAGCCCCACAGAAACTAGGCTGGGTATCACAGTCCTGTAAGTAGGAGAGTTGGTAAAAGAAGGCAATAGTCATGTTCCGTGATGTAGTGAGCTGAAGGCAATCTAAGGAAACATAAGGCGCCATATTAAAAATATATCAGTAGTTACAATAGCTAAAGTGCTAAAAACATATTAATAAAGAATGGACATTTACAGTGATAACAAATGTAATGAAATAATATGGTCTTTCATTTTTATTGAAAACGAAAGCAAGATCTAATAATGAACATTTGACTTGTATTTATCTGTGGTTGTTTGAATAGGAATGGCCCCTGTAGGCACATATATTTGAATGTTTAATCATCAGGTAGTGGTACTACTTGTGAAAGATAAGGTGGTGTGGGCTAGTCAGAGTAAGCAAAGGCCTACACAGAGGCCCTTTGTGAAGGAAGTGCGTCAGTAAGGGTGGGCTTTGAGATTTTAAAAGCCCAAGCAATATTCAGTTAAAACAGGGAGATGTATAAATCCTGTAAAATCACTGGATATATATATATATCATGTTTTACAAAGTTTTGTGTGAATCTTCTCATTTAAACTCTTAACTCTATTAATAGTTGGAAAATTTTCCAGTAAAAAGAAAACAGACAGATTTTTCTTGGGAATTTTTCTATAATGTCATTTAACAGCAATCTCTTATAGTCAAACTTCAAAAGTATAAATAATTGTAACTTTATTCTGATAGTTACATGGGGGCATGTTCCTAAAGTCCTAGGACTTGGAAGACTAGGAGCAAGGTGCTAGGGCTTGAGGCAAGCCTGTCTTATATATAGTGATACCACATTTTCCCTTAACATTTTCAGGAAAGAGCAAAGAAATATTTTTGAGAGTTTTTATTGTGTGTATTTAAAGAAATTAATTTATAATGTGTTCAATCCTACATTTTAATTATTTAGAAACAGAAAATAAATTTAAAACTTTTAGTGCTGAATGTGGAGAGAAGGCTAAGAGGCTAAGATCCCATACTGTTCTTGTAATAAGTTACAGTAAATAAGTTCTATTAGTCTAGTATTAAATTACCAACTTACTTTATATTTAAGGTGTCCTTAGTAGTATTATTTCATTAAAAGTAGCTAACAGTGTTCTATATTAATTTTAATTAATTTTATCAGGAATTTGTATCTATTTGTATCTTCATGACTTTTATTAAAGGAAAATAGAATCAAATTTTGTAAAATCGGTATCTCGAATCACACATTTCATAGGAGACAATAGAGGGGCGGTTTGCATTCTTGCTGATTTTTTTCATGAAACCTCTGAAAGCTGAATTTTTGGTGATGCTTTGATAATTGCACATATGAGGTTAATTCAAGAAGTTAAACATGTCACCTCTGCAGTCAACCTCAACTCTCACTATTGTATAACATTTTGTACTGTGGTGAACCCACACTGGGTTAGCCTGATGCCTAGAATGTTGTGAATGATGCTAAATTCGAGATTGATTCCAGGAAGTCAGAAGTTATTAGGAGGTAGATTCTCTTCTCAGAATCCTGTAAGTCTATTTTCTAGCACATATGTTTTATATGCTAGGATTTTTGGATAATGATGAAGAAGTTTAAGGATTTGCAGAAATCTTTCTGCTATCACTCTACAAAATACAGCACTTCAGTGTGAAAAGGCTGATAACAATTATCCTAACCTTAATAAACTGTAACAGTTGGGAAACATAGGCCCAGATTTATTCTTAGTCTGTACTCATAACCTTTGAACCTATTTTAAAACAAATAAACAGAACTAGTTCTTTATGAAAAGTGAATTTTTCCATCGTCAGTTTGTTAAAAATATATAAATCAACTGTAGGAAAAATTGTGAAGGAAGAATTAAAACTTCTAATGTTTTGTTTGTTTTTAATTTCGCAAGGCTTTTTTTAAGATGGTGAGTCTGTTTTCTTTTGTTTACCTAGCTGTACAAATTTCCTTCCCTTGTCAGATCACAGGAGAATGACTCTTACATCCATGGGAGCAGGAACACGTTAATAGCAAGGCAATGATGGATTCTTTCTAGAGATGAGGCAAATAGTAAACACATTGCAGAGGAGTCAGGTTACTTAAGGATACGTCAGCCACCCCTGCATTTTGTAAGACCTTGATGAAATTTAACAAGATTATTCTGTTTTGCACCATTTAACCATCTCAATATTTCACATGATAAATAATGAAAGCTTTCATAAAGCAAAAACGTGGTCTATATTTTATACCAATAACTCAGCATTCCTCGGATCACAGGAATACTATAGACCTTATGTTTTGTCTATGAAAAGGGTTATAAATGTTGTTTCTGTCATGTAATCATTGAATTTTAGAAATAAGGTATACTTACAAAATATTTTCTACATAAGAAACTATGATATCCATGAATAAAACACCAAGAAAAAAATAACAAAGTGATCCTGATGGAGACAAGCAAGAACTGCAAGTGAGAAGCAATGCAGAGAAGAGCCTGCATGTGTCGTGTGATAGAAAAAAATATGAATAACAAGAAAGGAAGAAGATTAACGCTGGTAGGAGGGTGGTTGGCAAAGAAAAGTTGCAGTGAGTTTTGAATACCTGTATCTCCATTAGTTATTTGGGAGACATCATGGGCTTTTGGTATTCATGATAGCACAAGGAGGCATTTCTTTTTTAACAGCAACAATAATGACTGGTGGTAGATTTTGATTTGAAAGAATAAAATGTTCTTGATTAAAGTTGATGAGTGAGTCAAATAGGGCAGCTACAATTTTCAAAAGTAAAGAATGACCAACTTTGGGTGTTAGATGACAACTAGGGGAAGGGACTTTGAGTAAGAGTTAGGATAGGCAAATTCTTCAGCTTGCTTCAAAAGACAGATGAGTTATGAGGAGGAAGAACAATGCATTGTTGACAATATTTAGTTAAGTTTGATTTTGGAAATGGTAACATCTAACAGTGAGAAACAAGCTTTCTAACTTTGTCTAGATGGCAAAGATTAGTGTTGCTGTCAATTCCTGTGTTACTAAGACTAGGATATTATGCAAATCACAAAATATCATTTTACTAAGTATTATTACATATTGGATTTGAGTTGAAATTTATGATTATCTAGATATATAATTTGAAAAGGAGAACAATATTTCAGAAGTAAAAGAATGAAGAAAAGAATGAAGAGGAAAGAAAGAAATAGAAGAGAAAAAAGATATTTTCATGTTCTTAAATTTTCAGTTATTACTATGTAGCTTTGGCTGTCCTGTAACTCATTATGTAGACCAGAGTGACTGCAATCTCACAGAGATTTGCCTACCTTTCCTACCAATTCCTGGTATTAAAGGCATGAACCACTATGCTTGGTATGTTCTGTAAATGGAAATTTCTGTTTGCCTACTCTAGCAACCATTCAGTCCCAAAGAAACACACAGAGCCTTATATTAATTACAACCTGTCTGGCCTATTAGCTCAGGATTGTTAATAACTAGCTCTTACCACTTTAATTAACCCATAATTCTCATCTATGGTGAGCCATGTAGCTTGGTACATTTTATCAGTTAGGCATTCTCATCTTGCTATCTCTGCATCTCTCTGGTGACTGTCTCTGCTTTTCTCTTCTTAGCATTCTAGTCTGCTTGCCCCACTTATACTTTCTTCCTGGTTACTGGCAAATCAGCATTTTATTAAGTACAAGTGACAAATTTTTACAGTGTACAAAAGCATTATCTCACAGCCTTGTTCTTGATATTTTAATAAGGTATTCGAAGAACTTTTTCCCCAAAAGGTTAGAGCTTACTGAAAAATATACAAATAATTTCCCTTTCCTTGGGAAAATCATTTAAAAAGACAAACAAGGAAAGAAATTGAAGACAGTAAAAATTTGTAATAGTCAATGGGTAATAGAAGAAAGTAGGGGATGGAGAGGGAAGATAAGTTTGGGGTTCCAGGGATGGGAAACAGGTAACCACAGAAGTGCCTTCAACCATTTATCTTAGGACATGAAGTACCCACAGAGTGTTGAACGTCTTCTATAATAATAACTCAAAGAAAGTACAGAAACTCAGTTCTGAGACTCAGTGACTTGGCCAACATATTTTACATGTAATGAGGTACTTACTGCAATAGTTTGCATGCATCATATTTAAAATGAAGGTGGGTAATCCAAGCAATAACTATTTTAGTCTGTAATATCAGTGAAGATAACAAACAGAGTAAAACAGGGTTATGGCTTGTGAGCTTTGAAAGTCATTTCAGTGCTTTGGAGGAGCAATAATTATGCGATAACTATGTGAGATACTTTGATTTTCTTAGAGTCCTTTAGAATGACTTGTCTGTAATTCTCAGATAAGGTAGGCAAGGTTCTGTTTAGTCTAGCATCTGCTGCATTCCTGCCTGCAGCAAAATTTAGCTGCTAAGTGAAAATAAACACCTTTTAACTAGGAAAGGCATGCCTCAATGTATAACTGTGTTTATTCCCACATTTGCCATTAGAAGTAAATTATGAAAGTGGCCCCTAATGAACTCATTGCCATTGTAATGGAGTAAAAAAAAAATCTACCTATGATACATGACTATGTCTATTTCAATTTGCTTAAGTATAATGGAATGTGAGATTTCTGTAGTCACTGGTCCAACCAGTATAGTTCTCGTGAGATGTTCATAACTGAGATAAATGTTAGTTTAGTGGTTTAAAATGATAATACTCTTAAAAATATTAAAATATGTATTTATTATTTTATGTATATTACTTTGCCTGTGTGAATAATTGTGTACAAGGCACATAGAGGTCAAAAGAAGATGGCAGATTTCCCTAAAGCTGGAGCTATATGTGCTTGTCAGCCTAATGTAGGTGATAGAAACTGAAGCCAGGACCACTACAACTGTTTTAAATCAGTCATTCATTGGTACAGCCCCTGGTGATGCTTGAAATTTTAAAATTCACCATCACCCTGTGAACTTGTGGCTCAGTCACTGTTCTATTACTGTGAAGAGAATTCCAAGACCAAGGCATCCCTCATCAAATCGTGCATGTATTTGGGGTCTTCCCAAACAGTGTTAGAGGATTAGTTCATTATCAACATGACAAGGAGCATGACTGCATACTGGCAGGTATGGCCCTGGAGCAGTAACTGAGAGCATTACATCCTGATCCTCAGACAGTGAGCAGAGACAGTAAACTCTTGGTGTTTTATTTGTATTTTTCCCACTTAGATTCTTGCCTTAGTGACATCATTTCATCCCTTCATGTTTGAAAAGAATTCTTGATTGTGGTGGGACGATGGGCACTAAGACATGGGCTCTTGTTTCAATGCATTTTTGTGCCATTTGTTTTCCTTTTAGGAAAATAAAATTAACATCTCTGTTGGAGAAAAAGTAACATAACTTTAAGATTTATGTTTAAAAATGCTTGACGAGAGAGAGAGAGAGAGAGAGAGAGAGAGAGAGAGAGAGAGAACACCTGATGTGGGTTTATTAAACTTTAAAGGTCTCCCCAGCAACATAGCTAATCCAGTAAGGACCACACCACCTAATTCCTCTAAATAGCTCACCATCTGAAGACCAAACATTCAAATATATAATCCTAAATTGGGCATTGTCATTGAACACCACAACCTGATAGACTCATTAAAGTACTCCTTTAAACATTATTTGAGTATATACTAAATTACAAATATTTATAAAATGAGACTGCATATAACATGTAAATGAATGTACTGTTAGTTTAAAACAAACCGTTGAAATGCAGCTATATTATCATTATCCTATATTATTCTTGAGACGTGTATCAAGATGAACAAGAAGATAAAGATCTTCATTCTATGTAGCTCATATTGGACTCTTAGTATAACATACCACTTCAATCATATCTGGATAAAAAGGTAATGGTGATGGAAGTTGTGGTTTAGTGATGACGTATGAGTAATAGAAAACTAATATTATTCATTTCATATCATCTTTTTCTAGACGCCAAGATGGATCACCTGGAATATTTCAATTTTTTAACTATATGCGTTCCATAATATTAAGGGAACTTAACGTTTTTATTGCATATTTTATATGGGCTCTTAATGCACCAGAAAATTTGGCTCTCCATTTGCTTCTTTATTCTTAAGCCAGCTGTATGAGGTTCCATTTTTGTGCATTCATCTGCTTTTAGCACAGTAGGCTGCCAAACTTCACTGTTTTTTTTTTCATGTTGCCTGTTCTATATTTATTATTCTCCTCAGAGTTTTCAAATTTAACAAATCCACAGATGCTTTCTTCGTCTAGGCTCTTTTATGTAGATTTGTATAACAGTAAATATGTCTACTGACCTACTCAACACTTCGCTCTGGTAAACTCTTGGTGTTTTATTTGCATTTTTCCCACTTAGATACTTGCCTTAGTGGATTCATTTTATTCCTTGATGTTTGAAAATAATTTGGACTGTGGTAGAACCATGGGCACTAAGACATGGGTTCTTGTTTCAATGCATTTTTGTGTCATTTGTTTTCTTTTAGGAAAAAAAAATAGTCAACATCTCTGTTGGAGAAGAAATGACATACCTTTAATGTTTATGTTTAACAGTTCTTGACTAGACAGAATATTAATTTTAAAGACACAATTGGGCATATTTTTAATTATGCTGGCAACTAATATCTTTACAGTGAAATTGTTTTTTTGGACTTTGGCCAACAACATACTTAGAAAATTGAAGTATTATTCAACAAGAAAAATAGAAGTTAAATTTATGATTTCTTATTCTAAGTTTCATATTTTCCTTCCTGACATACCCCAAGAATTCAAATTTTAATTTAAAATATAGCTATGGCCTGTCAGCTGTTGCTTTGAAAATAAAGGTAAAAGAATGTTAATTATACAAGTCACTGTAGGTAGTTGTCTTTTATCTTTGTCTCAATTTCTTCCTGTGCAAAATTATTGATTTGATTTACTGTTATGCTTAAGGGCACTATTTCAGTATACACCTACAAATGAAATACTGCCATTTTGTGTGGCACCAAAATTGAAGGTTTTATTTTGAGGATCAATGAGTCAAATGGAAAATTCCATTTCCGTTGTTGATGATGCTGCCATTTCTTTTGATAGTAAATCTTACGTGTCCATGTATGATGATTTCTGAATTGTAGTGCAACTAAACACTTATCATATGTGGTGCCAGCCTGTAACTCAGCAAAATTAATTCTCACCAAGAGTTTGCTTTAATAAATTGTGTGATAATTCAACACAGCATTACTAGAACATATTTTTTATCTGTCAAACAATAATAGGTAATGAGGATTCAGATGACTGTAAGGACATTAATTTTCCTTGGTTTGAGTAGATATGATTTCTTTATTCTTTTGGGGACTCATACTATTGGATCCCTTGTATTACAGTTGAAGTTTTAAAAAATGATTTTCTACCTAGTCACTTGCCAAATAAATATTTTTCTTTTAAAATGCATAGTGTGCTAATATTTCATAAAATTTTATAGAATCTTTGCTCACATTACCTATTTCATCATTATCTTTCCTTCCTTCCCTCGTTCCTTCTTTTTTCTTTCCTTCCTTCCTGCCCCCTCTTTCTTTTTTCCTTTCTTTTTTTTGTAGTATTTGGTCTTTTTCCATTCAGAAAATGATCCCATAGTAATACAAAGCACTGAGATATCAGCATTCAAATTAATAATAAAAGAATTACAAAACTAATTACAATTTTAAGAAAAATTATTAGAATGATTTGAAACATCTTTCTGGTTCACTTATTTAAAATTTCAACATGACTTCTTGTCTATTTAATTTTAAATTTATTTTGAACAGCAGATACATTAATTAAACAAGATCTTTTGTCTTTCAGAGCAATAACTTTTAGTTGCACTGCCAATAGTTGTCAAATATTGTTAAAGTTTTGTTGATACAGAGTGAACCTTTCTTATATCATCTGATTATTTTTTGAGTCTACCATACCCTAAAATATTGTTCTCAATTTCCTATTTAATTTTATATCTAGAAATGGTTTTAATACCTGTAGGGGTCATTATGTTCACAGAAATCTATTGTTTATAATGTTTAAAATATGAGTGCTAACTATAATGGTGGACAAGTTACCAAGAATTGCAGTTTTTTTTAGGAATACAAATTTCAAACACTTAAAATGATATTATACTGAATTTTCATATTTACTGTTTAGGTGAGACTTGACAATGAGAAATATTAAAGTCATTTTATTTTAAATTCACATATTAATGAATTATAAATGTGTGGAAACTATTGCTTTAAGTGTTATTAAATAATAGTGCAAACACAGTATGTGGTGTCAATCTTATTATTTTGAAAACGCCAGTCAAGATGAACTTAGTTCCTTACATGGAACTCATGTGATGAAGGAGAATATTGACTTTCCCAAGTTGCTCTCTGGACATTATATTTATGATGTTGTATGCCTTCCCCTCAAATAAATATAAAATGTAAATGAAGAAAAGAATTGAAATGGTGAAATGTTCTTTCAATATCCTTTTTTTATTGATATTAATTCTTGCATTCCATGAATAGAAAGGCCCATTCTAGTTAGCAAGGAATTGGGATCATAACAGTAATTTGATTTTCAGACTCACAGAGCAAGAATTATATGTGAAAATAACAACACAGAAAGAAAAAATGGTTGAGAAACAGCAGGAGTTAGTAGCACACACACACTCACACACACACACAGAGGGAGAGAGAGAGAGAGAGAAAGAGAGAGAGAGAGAGAGAGAAAGAGAGAGAGAGAGAAAACGTTCTTTCTTCCACATATAAAAATGAATACATACAGAGAAACCCTGTCTCGAAAAACCAAAAAAAAAAAAATGAATACATACACTCTGCAATGTTGAAATTTAAGTTAAAATATTATACAATATTTAAATCAGGTTACATGCATCTATAGCCTCAAATATTTAACCTTAAATTACATTGTAATCCTCCAAAACTCCTTTGTCTGATTTTCTGAAAATTTAATAGTTTTAGTTACACTGTTAGTGTAAATGTTATTATTGCATTATAACTACTGTTTTTTATCCTATGGTGAACACTAGATTTTCTTGCTAACTGTAAGTTAATATTCATTGCTAAATGTTCTCTGTGGTAAATGCTATTTAGGAAGGAAAGTTTGTCTCTGTTCCACACTCAAGGGCTATGTTTTGGGTCTGCTCTAACCTTCCTCTGCCTTCCACAAAAGGTTCTATGCCTTTTAGTGTACAGGATTGACTCTCCTACCCAAAGGACACTAAGAAGAAGAGTAAATGTCTTCTAGTTTGCTGGGTGATAAGAATACCAGCAATGAATGATTGGGAAAGATGAGCAGTTTCACAATGTTGGTTGTGAGCAATCCATCCACAACACTCATGTGTTCTTTATACCAGGATTCAGAGTTCTCCCCATTAAAGCCGTTCTGTCTTCTGAGTTGCATAAAATATCATCAAAACATCCTTGGGAATCAGCAGTTGCATTGGCACATCCTGTTTGTCATCAGCATTAGTCATCTATGAACTGTCCTCAGTCACTGGTGGCAATTAGGAAGCGAGTGTCAGAAAACTGCTGTTTCATTTTTAGGGGCATATGGACCCTGGCACAGTCACATGGGCTGGAACATTTAGAACCATTATGCTCTTTAAACTCATGAAATATCACAGACTTCAGGTTCTATATTTCACTATCTCTTAAATAGGAGCTTATTTTCATCAAGCCTATAACATAAAAGCCTAATGAATACATTAAGTAGTAGTAGCATGAACTAATAACCTCCATTCATTTTAGTAATGTTTCTATTTACATATGAAATCATTTTGTGTGTATTTTAACTTTATTAATTTTTGGGAGACCTTTATTCTTCACTTTTTATAGTAGGAATTTATTGTGTGAAATGAGGTCTGTGGTACATGTATGTTTGTATATATGTATATAGCTATGTACATATATGTATTCATGGTATTTTTTTTGTCTGACTGAACTTACATATGTATGATCACATGGGAACTGAAGCAATAGCAACACTAATTGATTTCGCCAGAGTAGTTGAATGAGTCCTTTTCAAATGAGACCCCTATACAAAGTAACTCCATTAAAATTCTCGTACAGCTTACTTACGGTAATTGTGAAGAACTAGGTTAAACAATCAACTAATGATTGAGTTTCAAGCTTGCTGTAAATTTTGAAAATATGCCCAGGGATGATGCTTCACTATGCTACTGTTCCTTAATCCAAACTGGCTGAACATCACAGATTTTCTATCACACTTACTGTTGACTCTGTTACTACTCTATATTGGTGTTGTGTACCTTTTTGGTGCCTGATTCTCTGCATGCGCATGCTGTACACAACTATGTGTGTGCACACATGTGTACATGCATGTATGCACGTGAATGCTTGCAAATGTGTGCATGCATATGTGTTGCATTGTGTACGTGAATGTGTATGCACATGTGTATGTCTGTATGTGTCTGCATGTTTGTATGTGTGTGTACATTTTTATGTGCAATTTTGTGTGTATGTGTGTGTATTTGTGTGTGCTGTGTTTTCTATTTCTTGTGTTCAGAAAGTATGCAAAAATAATTCTACTACTTTTAGTTATAATATTGGCTCATTTACAAGTGGAAATAGAAATTTTCCCTAAAGAAAAGTGGGGACACAAAGTCTTAAGTAATCTTTTGATCTATGAATTGCATCTTTTGCAGCCATGTCCTGGTTGCTTAATATTTGTTTTTCACTAAACAGCCACTATTGAGTTTATATGACATCCAGTGCATCTTTCTGTGTGCACACACTTGGATCACTCTGACACATCTTTATCAGCTGGTAAGATTTATGTCTGTGGACCTTTGCAAGTTAATGGTAAAACTTGCATTCTGATGCGTTGCTGACAACATTTGAACACAGGTAATATGACCCTGCATCATTGTGAATAATTTTTGTTCTTCTCATAGTATTTTATCTCACAGTTTCCATGAGCAGACTGTGCTTTTATTCCAACAATGTTGTTGCTCTGCCTATTAAATTTGAACTCCAAAAGTACTGTCCTAGAATCTTTCATTTGCTATCTATCCTTAATGCTTTTGCATTTCTCTTCATTTCCATCAATTATTTTGACACGATTTAAAGCCAAATTAGAATTATTTCTGTCAATACTAAATGGCTCATGTTCACTACAACACTTCAATGCTTATTGTCCACTTCCATTTGGATTATAAGTGGAAGCTTATGTGATTGGTTAAATTTAATCATTTAAATTATTATTTAAGCATATAATGTACTGCTATTCCATGAAAAGCTGAAATCTTGATTTACAATAATATCATTACCTACATACTATGCTTATACATTTTCAGGAGTTTGCTTTGTTGTTCACTGTGGGAGGAATATGCCTATATTTGCAAGTTTGCTATATCTACACTATTCTCAGTAAGTGCTTATGTTTTGTTGCTAAAACAAAACTTTTCTTTGTCACTTCTCAGTGATGTCAACACTTCCTACTGCTTCCTAAATAAGAAAGTTATGACACCACCACTTTCCACCTCACTTTGTAAAGGCATAAAGATTAATTCCCACTTAAAACTGACCTAATAGAAAGCTTGGGGGTCAGTATGAGCTTAGCATGATTTACCTTATGGCCATTGTGTCAGTTTGTTTTCATAACTGGTATTATATCTAGCCACACTAAAGCCTGGTGCAATGGTAAGCACCAGAAATATCAGTGGACATTTCAAAATGGTACACATAGCCAAAAGTTTTGCACTTTCTTACTCTGAAGGTGGGGCATATCTGAGCATATCTGTTCATACATCATGAGAGAATAAGCCCAATTCATTGTCTAGTGTAGAAGTGTGTCTCTCCATAGGCAGGGGAAATGATGATTGGAAAGATGCTTGCAGTACCCTGGAAAAGTCTAAAAAATCATGTGAGCAGACATGTTTAGAGATGTTTTTAGCATACTAGGAACTAGTGTGGGTCACTTTTCCACCCATGACCACAGCAGTGTGCTATTCAAAACACAGACTTGGTGGTTAAAGTTAAATTATGTGGCAAAATACACAACACTAAATGGGCAGCAATAATGTCTAGAACAATTTAGAAACCCTGTTGTTTAATGAAATCTCTGGCTAGTGTGTTGATTGTAAATCATTTCAGTTTCTTCTTTTGCTGAGTCTCTGGTCATCTGCAATGACCTGGTCAACACAGAGCATTTTCTCTGTCTTGTCCTAATACAGGGATAATGATATACCTTATTTGTCTGACCTCCAGACAAGCTCAGCTGGTGGGTAGTATGTAGCTGACTGAATGTAGAAAAACAAAGTTGCTGATGTCTAATACAAACTTTCAAACTTGCTTCAAAGATTATGAATGCTTTTGCTTGTAATTATTTCCTTTGCTATAATTTGATTCCATAGTCCTTAAGCATGTACTCTGTAAGTGACAATTTTTGGTTGGGCACAGCTAAAGGTTAATATTTTTAAAAAGATCTTTTTTTAATGGATATGACAAATCAACGTATTTGTCTACCATTTTAGATGTTGGAAGAGTAAAAGGTAAAATACCATTTTGTAGAATGAGCATAAAAGAAATACCTGTAATGTAGTAATGATTTCAATGCAATGAAATACAATGCACATAGTTTTACTCAGTTGATCATGCACTACTCCTTGCATTGAGTAGTAATTGATATGATCTGTATGACTTTGGAATTTGCCTAATTAGTGTATAAGGGATGAAGACATGACAGACACATGTGCAGAAAGCTGGCATCAGGTTGCTTATGCTTTCTATTGGAAACAACATCCAGCAGCCCAGAAAACTCAGGGTTCTAATTTCAATAGAGGCCTCTGTAGGGAAGCAGTCTGTGGTTACAGTCATCCAGAGAGGGGAAGTGGTTGACATTTTCATAATACGTTATCAACCTCTGTATTCCAACTAGGAAAATGACCAAGGGAAGGCTTGCTGTTCACTTCAGTCTGAGGCATTCAGGTCCTTGACATAGCTATGACGATGTCAGCAATATTCATTCACTGAGAACTTCAGCTGTTCCCTGCAGCTTATACTGATCCTCAATATCTAAAGAAACATAGAACTATACAATGATCATAGAATGAAAGGTTTGCCTAAATAAAATAACAGATCTTTCCAACGTGATATAGACTTATCACAATTCTGTCCATAATAAACACAGAGATTTAAAGTAGTAAGAAAAGTTGCACATCTGAAAATATTTACATGCTAGGATCAATTATTTAGTAAATCTGTTTTCTTTGCAAATATCTCTATTACTTTTTATAATATATAAAATATCAATAAACAAAAACTTAGGGTTGTGATATATTATATGAATAAACATTCATGAAATACAACTTTAAGACCAAATTTGAAATTTCTGGGCATGTTTAATATAGGCTCATGCATAGAAAAATACGAAATGAAGCTGCTTTTCAGTGAATGCAGAAAAATTTGCTTACTAGTTGTCTATGTTTTGTTTCTTATTTTATTTTGTTTTTTTTTTTGTTTCCACTACTATTTAACTACATAAAAGTTAATGCTCTTTCTTTTTTTCATCTTTACCATCCGGTGTTGACCGTTGCAGTGAAATGCCCTGAAAGAAGTAGAAGGATCATCCTGAACACCTAGGAAGTATGGAAGAAGATGATATGGGTAAGCAGAGGAATCCTGAATGACTAAAGTGCTGAGTGAATGTGTATTTTGGCATGACAAAGGTCTGTTGAAGATTCTGAGACTAATTGGTCTATAGTAAGCTGAAACAACAGTTACCCATTTGGGCCATACTGAACAGGGATGGCAAAGCCTTCCTTGGGTGTCTGAGTCAGATTTTAAGTGTTTATGAACAACTGAACAATGGGTACAAACACTAGAAACTACAGCTTCTTCCTTCTGGACTTTTGCAATTTTAGACTGATGGCCTACTGAGACCTCCTACTGAGATTAGCCTTCCCCCTATCCCAGTCCTGTACCTAGTAGATCTTACTCCCATAATACATTTAAGTTTTTTTTTTCTGAAAACAAACTTCAGGGTCCTTTAATTCACTTATTTTATTTTATTGTTGTTGATACAAGGTCTTACTCTATAGTCTATGGTAACTACTACTTGCATATAGGTAAGACTTGCCCTTGATTAGGTGATAGTCTCCTACGTACTGCAATTATTGCTGCTAAGCCTCAGTCCTGGCAGTCCATTCGGTCCTATTACATCCGGTTCTGAATCTCTCACTGACATCGTGTTCAGTCTCTGGCACCAATACAGTGTCCTAGTAATATTACTTTTTTGAGTTATTGATTTTAATAAACTTTCAACTTCAGGCACTGACACATGATAAGAGTTCTCTAGAATGTTCTTTTTGCTTCTAATTAAATTTCTAGATTTCAGCTTTAGTTTATTCTTCCAACACAGATTCAAATTATTTTAATTAAACCCACAAAACCTGCTTATTTTGTATAGGTTATTTCAAAAAAGATTTTCCATGTGCTCTTGCAACATTGCATTTATGGATTACTTCCCTTGTGAACATTAAAGTCTTCTTTCCTGCTAAAATAAAAGCTTCATTAACTCAGAAGTTGTGTTCATAGTTTGAACATTGTATACCTAGCACTTGTCACAGAACCTGGTAAATATTAAGTGTTTAATAATTATTTGTTGAGCCAATAATTACATCAAGTGTATGAGCAACAGAAATAAACTTTTTCTTCTTTTGGTGTCTCAAAAATAGCAAATTATGATGCATCTGTGACATGTGTTGCATGATATAAAGCCAAAAAAATACAACATTTAAGAGTTCTCAATTTGTTGTAGCAAATTAGTGTAACCTCATTATAAATTGCTTGGAGCTATTCATTTACAAAATAATGTTACCAATGTGAAACGAAAGCACTGGAAAACGATTCCAATTTTAGAAAAGAACATTTCAAATGAGAACATTAACATTTACAAAGACATTTATTTTCAATTTTAGCAAGATGACTAAATGGCAATATGTGCAATACTTTGTGTATGAAGGTGTAGTCAGTTGGCTCTACTTATGTGCTGAAGTGAGTATCTGATTTGCTAAAAAAAATGTTGAATCCATTTGTTCTCATTTCTCTAAGCCTCGGATATGTTGAAACAGAAGTGGAATCCACTTAATGACATTCTGACTTCTGCTAAATATGTTACAAAGTTTTATTGGAATATCTATATTAGGTGGCACAACTTGCTTGGGAAGTGAAGTTTCTTTGAGTCCCAAATAATTAAAAATATTTATTCAGGTAGTAAATTCAAGGCTGGCTCCTTGGTAATCTGATTCCAAATCCTATACTTGAAAGTACTTAGCCATGATGCCCTTTTTTATGAGAATCACTGAAACCACAATTTGAAGTCCTCAGCTGAAGTTAAACATCATGAGGAACCCCCGAAGGACCATCTCATTTTTAGGCATGTTCAGCAGTCAACTTTCCATGGGTCCTGCATGTCCAACTCATAGAGTATAACATCAGACAGTCCAGGCAAGAGCAATTTCTTGTCCAAAGGGCTAACAAACTCCATAAGTAGCCTCTGTGATGCCCATCTTCTTCTTGAAGTAATTGGTGCGGCCAGGAACAGATGTGTCTCATTGTCATGAAAAATCTAAGTTATTAAAACATTTTAAATGCCACATTCTAAATGTCTTTAAAAGATCTGAGGATTATCTAACTAAAATATATCTCTATATAACTAGAAAACCTAACTAATATGAATACAAGTTTGACTATTATGGATTACTCTCTATTAACCTATATTTCCTAATTATACAAAACATTTTTAAGTGAGCTGTACAAACACAATACCATAATCAAGATCAGAAATACATATACACAGTATAACAAAATTGACCTTAAATTTGTATCAATAAACCAAGACCCATACCAATGCAAAGTTTCTGTTTCTATAAATATAAATATAAATAAACATTTATAAACAATATTTGGGAATATAGTCATAGTTCTCTTTCAGCTACTTCCTGCTGTTTATTGGGCAAAGTATTTTTTTTTTTTTTTGGTTTTTCGAGACAGGGTTTCTCTGTGGTTTTGGAGCCTATCCTGGAACTAGCTCTGTAGACCAGGCTGGTCTCGAACTCACAGAGATCCACCTGCCTCTGCCTCCCAAGTCCTGGGATTAAAGGCGTGCGCCACCACCGCCCGGCAGGCAAAGTATTTTTTTAAGGGTTGTTGAAGGTGACCTTTCAGGGGTTATTGGTCCATCAAACCACATTAGTTTGGAAGGATTCCACAGGTTCTCATCTTCTGTGGAAACAAAAGTAAAACCTCTTTTCCAAACCAACATATCTTTAGATTCAAATTTTGAAGACAAGAAGTATATATGTTGTTTACTTATCTCCTTCACAGTAAAAAAAAATTCAAGGAAAACACAATAATATACATAATCCAGACTTTCTGTGTATAGTTCATCTTTACATGGATTATTTATTTTTACTCTATAACTTTTTAATATGTATTTTATTATCTTTACTCCTTTAATCCATGACTGTCTGTACTCGGTCTCTTTAAAGAATATGCTTTTTTATAATCCATTTACTTGTTTTTATAACTCTTTATACTCGTTTTTTTCAGCTTATGTACATATTTTAAACACAGTGTGACCTATTTAGAGGTCTCTTCCATATGGAATTGTCTTTATTGTATATCTGTAATCCTTTACTGACCAGAAGTGCTTCTTAAAATCTTAAGCCTTGATTAAGAACTTAAGCGGTGACATTGCTAGGCAAAATACAGCTCTGCCTGTTTTCTCCACCCAGTCCAACATGGTGGTGGAAGTCTTCCAGGTGTAGCTGTCCTCACTACCTCAACTCTGATAACCGGTTGGCTCAGGCTGCCAGCAAGTAACTTGCAGCACACTACCCACAATCCCCATTTAAATGCTTAACCTCCTGAAAAAGTGACAGTTTGTGCTGGCAGCATGGCCCAGAAAGCCACTATTTTAAAACCATGTGGCTTTTATTCTGCTACCACTGAATCAGGAAAACCTCTCTTAAAGAAGCCATGGCATTAAGCCGTGCTTAACTCTTTTTTTTTTTTTTTTCTGTTGGGTTTTCTTTTTTCTTTTTGGCCTAGAATTTATTCCCAAACTCTCCCAGGTTTTAAATGGATTTAACTGGCACACATTGGAGTGCCAATTTGGTATAATGGAGAACATGAGTTATTTCCTGGCTGCTCAGCCCTGAAATAACCACACAGATACTTTATTAATTAAATCACTGCTTGGCCAATTACTTAAGCCTATTGCTAGCTAGCTCTTACATCTAGAATTAACCCATATCCATTATTTTATATTTTATCATGAGACTCATGGCCTACCAGCAAGGTTTCAGCATGTCTGTCTCTGGTGGTGGTTCCATGGCTCCCCCTGACTCTGCCTTCTTTCTCCCAGTATTCTTTTAGTTTTCCCTACCTAGCTCTGTTTTACCCTATCATGTCAAGCCAGTTTCTTTATTAACCAATGATATTCACAGCATACAGAGGGAAATCCCACATCAGGAAAACTTAGTTCCTCTTACTTTTTTCTAACATTCAACTATATTTGCTGTATTTTAACTAATTTAAAGCCACTTGAAAGACTTGGAAGATGGCTTAGTTAACAAAACACTTGGTTTGCAAGCACGAGAAAAAAGAGTTTGATTGCTTACACCCATGTGGAAAAGTAAGCATTTTTGACATCCAATTATATTATATCAGTGTTGGGAAGGATGGGTTAAGAGGTACCCTGGAATTTGCTGCCCGGATCTCATAGCCTAATGAAAAAAGTCTCAGGACCAAGTAAGAGATCCTGCTTAAACAATGTAAACTGTTTACTAAATAACTAACCAAGTGCTCTCAGTGAAATGGGTCATCAACTCAAAGCTGACTACTTGAGTTCCACCTTCTGGAACAATGTGGTGGAAAAGGAGACCTACATGCATTTTCTGTCACTCACATACACATGTAAAATAGAAAAAATAATGTTAAAATAATCACATCATTAGCAACAGCAGAAGCCAACTGGTAAAACAACAATAACCATGGTTAAATTCTGAGCACCAGGTAGATAATTGCACATGTACATGTACATTTCCACTAACACATGTACTCAGATACGTGTGAACACACACACATACAGGAAGTGTGGGAAATTGCATAAACAGATTCATTTTGATATATGTGCATATCATGTATGTATATGATATATAGCTTATTAACTAATTATGAATTGACTTAATTGAGAAAATGCCTCAGTTCAAAGTAGTTTCTCCTAATGCTGACTACTTGAGGCCCATTTCTGAAAAAGTATGTTGCAGAAAGAGAAACCCACATATATTTTCTAGAATTAATATTTATTAAGTACAGGTTTTTAATCATGAATCTGTGATTGAACTTAAAACTCTCTTGTTTTTAGTGAAAACATAATCAATATATTTACAAGCAATGCATTGTAGTTAACCAGTTATTCTCCTGTACATAGTACATCAGAACCTCATGTTCTAACTGTACTTAATAGCCAATAATATGTCTATCATACCTCTTCCTCTTCTCTCCCTGAACGACAAAATCCACTAACCAGCACTCTGTTCTCAACTTCTTTGAGATTGGTTTTTTAGGATAATATGTTCAATGTCACATGGTACTCATATTTCTGTGCTCAATTTCTATCATTTATCACTTTAACTTCATGTTCCACCTGTTCTGCCAAAAAGATCAGGATCTCCTCCTGCTTTTATGAAGGAACAGTGTTCCACTATCTGTATTTCCTTTGTGTTTTCATCAGAAGATGAAAACAGAACTTTCTGTTTCTTGGACATTCACCTACCAGTTGGACCGTTGAATTAAAATATAATTTTATTTTCTGAAATATTACTATCATATATTCTATGATGGATGCCCACCAACAATGTTCAAATGAAACAAAGGGATTTTTAGCCGCTTTGCCAAGAAGTTTTTTTTATCAATATTCTTCTTGATAATCACACTTACTGGATCTTGGAGATACTTCATTGAATTGTATTTCCTTGATGATGCTGAGAATTTTGTTTTCATATGCTCACTGACTGTGTGTTTCTGTAGGTGTTTGTCATAGTTGCTGTCTTTTATTATTTGGTACTATCAGTAGTACATGTTGCAATTAAGTTGTTTGTTCATTCTTACTTTATTCATATTTTTCAATTTTTGTTATTATTGTTGGTTTTGATTTCTTGAATTCATTATACATCTCTATTAGTACATACCTGACAGATACAGAATTAGTTTCCTTTGTTGTTATTTTGATGCTTTAATTAAATCGGTCTTTTCCCATTTGACTGTCTGTGCTCTTTAAGAACTTTATATAGTCCTAATATTTTATAGTGTTCAAGTGCATATCATTTCATTCCAGAAAAATTCTATAACAAGAAATGACTGTTCGAGTTATTTTAAAGAGAGAATACAACCAGAGAAAATAAAGCTTAAGTTAGGAAACATTTGGCAATTTAGAATTAGGCCAGTTTAAAAGTCTCTGGAATTAGTTATTTTATTTCAAAAAATAAGTTTCAGAGGGTAATTTGCTATTTTTTTTTATCCCTGTTTGTAGCACTGAACACAGTGAAGAATGATCACCTCTGTATGGTTTTGGGAATGTGTTTTCAGTTTCTATACACTAGTGCAGCAGCATTCAATCTTCTCCTCTATAGCGATTCCCTTGGCTATTAATAACTCTGCTTTTGGTTGTTGATTGGTTTTTCTTTGTTGATTCAGTGGTCCAGTTTGCGCTGCAGTTCACTGTGTGGCCCAGTATGGCTGGCCTCCACCTCTAGTTGGTCCTCCAGTCTCAGTCTCCTGACTAAGTCACAACAGCAAACACTGCTACTCTAAAGATAGTTTGGAATTGAAATTAACTTTTAACTCTCCTATGAATTTTTTTTTCTGAGATTCTAATGAATCAAAGTAGTGTAGAGAGTGAAATATTGACTTTGGATTAAATGCATAATGATGACAGATATCTGATTTTATTAAGAAGTTTATGTGTTTATTCCTTAGAATTTCAAATCCATATTAATGGAACTTGGCAAAGACAACCTAGGCAGGTTGTCTTTCCCATGGTTATATTTTTCTCAAAGGAGTATTTTAGCAACTAAGAAAACTTCCCTGATTTCTTCAAACACAATATAAAACAAAAACTTTGTGAATTAGAATGTTTTTTTGTAAATGTTACAATATTGATTGCTAAAGCATAGTCATTTCATCAAAGATCAATGCTGAGATTTATGTGCATAGACAAGTTGTGATTATATAAGGAACTAAGTTGATCTTTGCAGAATGTGTACAAGTTATTGTATTAAGTTTTAAAAGATACTGTTCTAACTCAATCATTGTTTCTTTAATTAGATGGAATTTTTTTTATCAAGAGAAAAGTCTTTCATCTAGTCACCCAGTATTTGGTTTAGGCATGGACTGATTAGTGGGGTGATGTAGAAAACACTTTATTATTTTTTCCTGTTTGTGTTTTGCATTTTCAGTATGCCTGATTTTTTTTTTTTTGTTAATATGGTGTTCAATCTTTCCTGCATTTTGGCCTTGGGAATCTGAAAAGGTTCTCTTGAAAAAGGATATTTTAGTTGATTTGAGATGGAATTTAGCACTTTTTGGAGCTCCTATGTTTTGTTTATAATGTGTCAATTCATTTTCAATTTTCCTGACTATGTATTTCCTGCATAACACCCTGCTTCCCCTTTCAGCCTCATATTTGAATATATTTTATGATGTATGCATTATTAATAATTATATAAACAAATATTCATTTGATTAATTTGAAACTTACTCTTTGTTATTGATAAATTTTAAAACTGTAGATAATTATACTTTTCTGCTACTGACTGTGATGATGATTTTTGGTGATTATGGTTGAGAAAAGAACTTTTGTACATAAGTTGTCCTTTAACTTACTTGTAGCCTAAGCTAATACTAAATCTCTGATCTGCTTCTACCTTCCAATTACAAGCATGTGACATAGTGGTTGGTCAGCTTTCCATCCAATGTGAGGTTGGTAAAAATCTTTTCCCATTCTGCAGGCTGCCGTTTTGTCTTGTTTCCCATGACTTTTGCTTTACAAAAGCTTCTCAGTTTCAGTTGGTCCAATTTATTAACTGGTTCTCTCAGTGTGGGTTTCTGGGGTTATATTTAGGAAGTGGTCTCCTATGCCAGTATATTCAAGTGTACTTCCCATTTTCTCTTCTATGAGATTCAGTGTGGTTGGATTTATGTTGAGGTCTTTGATTCATTTTTTCCTTCAGTTCTGTGCATGATGATAGATGTGGATCAATTTGTATTGTTCTACATATTGATATCTAGTTACACCAGCAAAGTTCATTCAGTATGTTTCTTTTTTTCCATTTTATATTTTTTGTTTCTTTGTCAAAAATCAGGTGTTTGTAGGCATGTGGATTGATATCTGGGTCTTCAATCTAGTTCCATTGGTTCTTCTGTCTGTTTTTATGCCAATACCAATAAGTTTTCAGTACTGTAGCTCTGTAGTTGAGGTTGAACTTAGGGATTGTGATGCCTCCGGAAGTTCTTTTGTTGTACATGATTGTTTTGGCTATTTTGAGTTTCTTGCTTTTCTGTATGAAGTTGAGTATTATTCAAGGTCTGTGAAGAAGTTTGTTGTGATTTTAATGGGCATTGCATTGAATCTGTAGATTGCCTTGGTAAGACTGACATTTTATTATGTTAATACTACCTACTCAAGAGCATGGAAGATCTTTCAATTTTCTTGTGTCTTCTTTAATTCTTTTCTGCAAAGATTTTAAGTTCTTGTCATACAGGTCTTCTACTTGTTTGGTTAGAGTTACTCCAAGATATTTTATGTTATTTGTTGCTATTGTGAAGGGTGATGTTTCTCTGATTTCTTTCTCAGCCCATTTATTATATGTGTAAATGGGCTATCCTGCTACATTACTTAAGGTGTTTATGAGTTTTAGAAGTTTCATGGTAGAATTTTTGGGGTCACTTATGTAACTATCATATCATCAGCAAATAGTCAGAGTTTCACTTCTTATTTTCTGATTTGTATCCACTTGACCGTCTTTTGATGTCTCATTGCTCTAGCTAGAACCTTAAGTATTATATTGAATAGATATGGAAAGAGTGGACAATCTTGTCTTGTTCCTAATTTCGGTGTGATCATTTTCAGTTTCTCTCTATTTACTTTGATGTTGGCTGTTGACTTGCTGCATATTGCCTTTATTATGTTTAGGTTTGTTCCTTGTATCTGCACTCTCTCCAAGACGTTTATAATGAAGAGGTGTTGTATTTGTCAAAGGCTTTTTCAGCATCTAAATGAGATGATCATGTGGTTTTTATTTTCAGTTTGTTTATATGGATTATATTTACAATTTTTTTTGTATGTTGAACCATCCCTGAAACTCTGGGATGAAGCCTACTTCATCATGGTGGATGATTTTTCTGATGTGTTTTTGGATTCAGTTTGCCAATATTTTATTGAGTATTTTTGCATCAATGTTTATGAGTAAGATTGGTCTGTAATTCTCTTTCTTAGTAATACCTTTGTGTGTTTTGGGTATCAGAGTAATTATAGTCTCATAAAAAAGTTTTGCAATATTCCTTCTGTTTTTATTGTGTGGAACAATTTGAGGAGTATTGTTATAAGTAATTCTTTGAAAATATTGTAGAATTCTGCACTGAAACAACCTGATCCTGAGTTTTTTTTTTTTTTTTTGATTAGGAGACTTTTGATGACTGTTTCTATTTTATTAGCAGTTATAGGTCAATTTAATCTCTTTATCTGGTTTTGATTTAATTTTGGTAATATATTTCCTAAAAATTTTTTATTTCCTTTAAGTTTTCCAATTTTGTGGAGTACAGGTTTTCAAAGTATGACTTGATAATTCTCTGTATTTCCTCCATGTCTGTTGTTATGTCCCCATTTTCATTCTGATCTTCTTAATTTGGATATTCTCTCTCTGACCTTTTATTGTTTTGGGTCTACTCCTGTGGATGCTGCTTTCTCAGACCTGCTCTGGTGGGGATCACTGGCTCCGGCCTGTACCAGTGGAGGTAGCTGGCTGGAAAGGTTGCTTACTGGGGCCTGTTCACGTTGATGTCCCCGGCTATGGCCGCTCCCCAGGAGATCCCTGGCTTGGGTGTGGTCCTGCCGAGTTCTCTGGCTTGGGCTGCTCCCTCAGCTCCTTGTGCCTGCTCCTCTAGAGGATGCTGCCTTGGCTCTGCTCTGGTGGAGGTTGCTGACTCAGGCCTGCTCCCATGGAGGTCACTCGCTTGAGCCTTTTCCTGCGGACCTCCTTGCCTCGTGCCCGTTCCCACAGAGGCTCCTGGATTGGGCCCAGTACATCAGAAGTCTCTGTCTTTGGCTTGCTCCCTTGGCAATCACGTTCTTGGCAGCTGCTTCCTCCTACTTGCTCCAGTGGAGGTTGCTTGCTCGGGCCTGCTCTGCAATTTTATTTCTTAAATAAATATTGTAGTACATTATCTAGCACAATACATTCTTAATGCTATAACCAACTCAAATTCAGGGCCTTAGAATATTTATTTAGTATTTTTTCCATTAAACACACTTTCTTATATCTGTACTAAGAATTTCCATTCTGATAATGTTGGAGACTGGCAGGATTAAAATACAAAAGAATTACTCATTTGTTGATCTTACTTTGCATGTTTAAGTATTACACCTAACACAAGTCAAATAAATGACAGCTCTGAGCTTTCATTTAGGGCTCAAACCTTCCTTCTGCACACCCTTGTACTTCCTTCTGCACACTGTTGATCCTCAGTACCGCAAAAAAACAAACAAACAAAAAAAATAAATAGAAATAAACAACTGAGTAATTCAAGCTCACCCCAACCCATGTCCCCATCACGAATGATGTTGTTGCTTAAACATTTACATTTTGTTTCATTTTTTAAATCTGAATAACTTAAGAATAATTGTCATTCACACCTGAACAACCTTTTTTTGTGCTCTTTGTTGTAGCTGGATATATGCAAACATCTGCATTGCCATTAACACAATCAAGGTAATAGCCTTTGTTTTTAGTATATGATCCTCGGGAATATATAATTAGACAACATGCTTTAACGTCAGCTTAAATATTTCCTTGCTTTGTACTGCCAATTGTGAACACAGTTGCACTTGTTTCTTGTCTCAAATTCACAAATCTCTGTTAATGGATGTAATTATAAATGTCAATATAAACTATCAGTTTTCAGTTTCATAACTACAGAACTGAATATATTTAAAGATCTGTGGTTTTTCATCTTAACTTCCTATTATTTCCTTTTGTCTTCAGGGGAAGCTGTTTATGTCTTTTCCTTTACTAGTTGATGTATCCCTCTATTGTGTGTTTATTCATTCTTTTGTTCCTAATATAAGTAACATTGCCTTTTGTTGGTACTAAGGCAACTTCATAGTTTTTTGTTCCTATGTTTGCCTTCCCACTAAATCTCTTTCTATAGTCCCCCTAATTACCCTCTTTTGGTTATGGGTTGTTAGATCCCAATATAAGAAACAATGAAAGTAGTTGCTAATTGTGTCTTGTTTGTGCCTTTTTTCTTCCCCAGAATCTGACTAGAAGCAATTCAGTTTAATTCACAGTTAATAGCTACTGGGTGTCAGCAAGCAGATTTCATTTCTTATTCCATTTAATTTGGTAATGTTATTTAGAACCACTTTTGAATTAAGCACATTCCCAACATATTCGTTGATTGTTTTTTATTCATTTCCTCGAAATTATGGGTTTAGAATATTTAATATTTTTATTTTCTGAATATGCCATATAATCATCTTTGAATCATATTTATTAAATACAGTTTCTAATTTTGATTCAAACTTTAATAAAATGATTAGATGGATTTGTAATAATTTAATATTTCTTTCCATGCAATGATTCAACTTGTAGGAGCTTTATTAATTGGTTGTAGAGTGTAGAGTTTGCTAATTTCTATCAAAATGCTGAGGCAGGAGACGCAAAGTAATGTTGAAATAAGCTTATTTGAGGTAAGAGAACAATTGTCTAGCTTTATGGGGGTATAAATATGCTGGGAAATTGACCATATGGTAGACTCATATATTTACCTCTTTATAAACTCTTTCCCAGCCCACAACATTTTTCTTTGGTACTCCTATAGGCACAAGTCTGGATGAAATCTCTTCTTCATGTTCTAATGTTACCTTTTGTAAGCAGTCAAAAACTCTTGTGAAGTTCTACTATATTTGCATACTCAGAACATAATCTTCATCTCCCAGTGTGTTTAAGGGTTTATATGTACACATGATTTAATTTTGCTGTAGTTGATACACAGAACTCAATATGAGGAACTAGGCTTTAAATTAAACTAATTCAGAAGATGAAAACCAAACCACAAAATTAGTACATCCCTTGGATCTGAATCAAAATATTTAACACCTCTGAGTTATCCCCTTGCTGTGGAATGTAGTATTTTCTGTGACAGAAACTTTGTTGGATATCCATTCCCCATTCTTCCAGACATATCATTTAATTAAGGTAGTTAGTCTTTAGCAGAAGTTTGGCTCAGACTTTGACCTTTTTGAAATTTTCCTCTCATTAACTTCCCACTATGTCTGGGACAAGAGAAAATATACTTAAATAAATATTAAATCCTTTGGGCATTTGTTTTTCAACAATAAGCTCAATACTTTTGATACCTTCCAGTTAAAAAGATGAGTCCTGTATTCACACGTTAAAAATACAGAAAAGAAAATTTATCTCATAAAAGAGCAATTTTGAAAGCAATCAAGGGTATAAGATGTAAAATTCGAGACACCTGCCTACATTTAGATATCACTATAAAATTTGATTTTAGGATAATAATCTACTCCTAAAATGCAGAATATAACATCACTCTCACTTGCCAATTGTGCATCTGTGAGAATAATATTGTGTTGACAAGAAAAAAAGCAAGATCTTTTTATGCTTTTAACAGCATTGTATTCTTGCCCAAGAATTCAGAAATTTTATGAAATCTTTGATCTTAAAATCATAATGCAAGCATTACTCTGCTAATCCCAAATTTATATACATATTTTTAAAAGTGAAATTATGGGTGAATACATATCTAATATTCTTCATATTTCTGATAAACTGTGCATTACTCTTACTTGAAATGTCTTGTTGTTTAGCTAGGATGAAATATGATTTTTAAAAATACACAACATAAATACACTCCTAAAGAAATTCATTTAGATATATACTCAGTGTCAGAGAATATGTCACTGTTTTATGAAGTGACAAATATGGGGTATACTTGTGTGTCACCAGTGTAAGGAGCTTCCTGAGTGACTAATCACCACCCTTGCTAAGAGTTGTGTATCTATTTCTATCTTCACTGAAACTCATGTTATTGGTCTATCAAATCCGTTGAAAGGAGGCTAAAGATGTGTCACAGATTTCTCCTGTAGATGAAGCCTGAATAATTGTAATTATTAGTAATATATATGTGTATATATATGTATATATATATATATCAAATTATTTGCCTGTGCAATTCTGTGAGATTAGCAGTAACCTTTCTAGTGTATGTTTTAGGAATTGTATCTGTTTTTGTGAATATTAAAGGTCAATTAAATAATAAAATGGCTATTTTAGAAAAGAATCTCATATTCAATACTGTTTCTGAGGTAGTCAAATCAATGGGCATGACACAAATATATAGCATTCTTTCAAGTTGTTTGTATCAGAGTAAAAAAAGAAATGTGAGTTTTATGATTTAATAATATTTCAGTGGAAGTTATTACTGAGTAGGGGAATAATTGATTTCAACTTCTTCATAACATGTTCAATGTCCATCTAATCAAAACGGTCTTCAGGATGTTCTGAGATTTTAGTGAGGCTGTAGCTATAATTCAGGATACAAGGTGGTGCTGTTTCATTTAGAATCAACACTGCTGGAAAAAAATAATAGGTACTGCTAGAACACGGACATCATATCTTATGAAGAAAACAGAAATACAGTCAATCCCATACCTTGACATTCCAGTTATGATTTTGTTCAAGGGAAAAGTAGCTAAGTTATATCTGTATACACTGCACAATGTAAATTTAAAGGCAATAAAAGTATTCAGCGAAGGATAAAATATTCATTCTTTATAGTTTGTAGGGCTCTGTGACCTCAGTGTTGAGAAAGTCTGCAAAAGCCCTGCTCTTAAAGGAACAAAATTAGGTGACTTTGAAAAATAAAGAGTGAAAGCAAAGAATTATTTCTAGTTCTTTTTACTTTCTTTAAATTTTTTAATTCATTTTGCATAGCAACCACAGTCCCCCCCTCTATCCTCCTCTTCTTCTCTGCACCTTCTCCCTATGCCCCATGAACTCCTCAGAGAGTGTCAGGTCTCCCATGGGGGCTCAACAAAGCCTGGCATATCAAGTTGAGACAAGACCAAGCCCTTCCCGACTATACCAAGGTTAAGCAAGCTATTACGTCATGCGGAATGGGCTCCAAAAAGTCAATTCATGTACCAGAGATAAATCCTAATTCTCCTGCCAGGGAAACAGACCAAATCCATGGGCTAGCTTGTGTCAGATGTCTCTGTGGGTTTTCTATCGTGACTTTGACCCCTTTTGCTCATATAATCCCTCCTCCCTCTTTTCAAATAAACTCCAGGAGTTCATCCCAGTGTATGGCTGTGTATTTCTGAATCAGCTTTAATCAGTCACTGGATGAAGGTTATATGATACAGGGAACCATTATGGCATTAGGCAGAAACCTGGGGATAGGGAGATACCGAAGAATCCACAGGGATGATCCCAGCTGAGTCTCCTGGCAATAGTGGACAGGGTGTAAATAGTTTCTGCAAACTTATAAGGGTCTTTTGATGCAATATTCCAAATCAGACCAAATCGAACTGAACTAGAACAAGCCCAAGTTTAACGGACGCAAAGCTCTATGATGGCTTTTCAGCCCCTCAGAGCGGAGACAGGAAAGGAAGACCTGAAAACCAACTGTTTGTTTTCTGGCGCCAGTTTAAATACTCTGTGGAAGTGGTCTTGAGCATCTCTGGGGAAGGGGTCATCATTTGGTGGGCTTGCTGAGATGCAGCAGTGCAGTCTGAGGCCACTTATTCATTTTCCTGCCACCCAGACCCGAAATAATCACACAGGAACTGATTATTTCAAAGACTGTTTGGCCTATTAGCTCATGCATATTTCTAGCTAGCTCTTATGTCTTAAATTAACAGATTTCTATTAATCTTTATCGCCATATGGTTTTGTCCCACCAGTAAGCTTCCGTTTCAGCATTCAGCATCTGTCTCCTTCATTGGCTATATGGCGTCTCCTTGAGTTTGCCTATTTTCTCCTCTAGCTTCTTGGAATTTCCACCTTACCATATTCTGCACTGCAATAGGTTCAAAGCAGCTTCTTTATTAACCAATGATATGCACAGCGTACAGAGGGGAATCCTTCATCACAGCTGGATTTGTAGAGAGATGGGGAGGGGACTTGAAATGGAGCATCCATGAGAATAGGGTGTCTGAACTGGCCTTCTCCTGTAATGAGACTGGTGACCACCCTAACTGTCATCATAGAAGCTTCCTCCAGTAATTTTCGATTTCTTTTACTGACAACATTTCACTGGCTTTGAAATGAAAATCTAGCTTCTCTTTTCACTATTTTTCCAATGACCCATATCAAATGTGCCACTCCCTTCCTATCTCTACAAAAAACCCATCACAATTATCATTAGAATGTCTATTAACCTGCTGTAAGTCAGGAGGTTGATTCTCATCTTACCTTATTTGGTGCTTATTGTGTTAGAGAATAGGGATAAAATTTTAGGCTCTACTTCCTAAAGCACCAATTTAGGCCAAATTTAATCACCTTTCTGCTTCGTTTTGAGTTCAGCTTAAACAGATACTCAATGTTAATATTTTTGCAGTAGTTTTTGAAATGTGTGTGCTATCTCTGTAAAAAATGACAATGTAATTTTAAAAAATAATAAATATGTTTATTGAAAATAGTTCATGTAGAGAAGTTGAATTTTTTTAAGTAATTTGATCTGGCAGATCTTTTGTAATACTTATATTTTATCATACTTTTAGATATTATTTTATATCTTATACATTGTTTATAAAACATATTTTGCTGTATTAGATGTATTTCAAAAATGAAGATTACTGATAACACACTTTTCTTCTTTGGGACAGCTTCTCACATAGCTCAGATTACAGCTGAGGATGACCTGAAACTTCTGATCTTCTTCTTTCTACTTCCCACATTCTGAGGGACAAGTGTGAACTTTGTGCCCAGACTAACTTACGTTTTTTGAGCATCTTGTAATTCTTGTTTTAAAACTGTTGGATGGAAGTAATTTGATTTTTTTCATGAGTTAGGCATAAACAAATTTATTTTGATAATTCTTTGTTGTTAACTTTATGGACAGAATAAATACTTAGAGTTGCTCATTGATGATAGCATATTATTTGATTCTGTGGAACATAAAAATATCATAAATATAATCTAGAAGTTGAGTTTGTGTCTGTAATAGTTAAATTAATGTGGGATATGAATGCAAGGTAATTTTTGTAGCAAAAAAGTGAAATCAAGAAAACATTTAACATATTTAATGTGTATAATCCTCCTGAAAAAGATCACATGTCCTTTGATATCTCCTTTTCCCTGAGGTCCGATGTCTATATACTAAGACACATACAGTTGTTATCTCTTCTTTGTGAAATTTACATCTTTTCTTAGAAAGTCTGTTTGTTTTTATATAGAAAAGTTGCCTTTGAATTACATAAATGTCTGACTTGAAAATGAAGACAAAGAATGTTGCTATTCTATAGTATGGAAAGAATAAACCTTCATTATATATTTATAGTATAGGGACAATATTTATTTTTTATGGTGAAATGCTTGGGTAGATGATATATATCTAATGTCTAATAATAGTAAATACTCCAAATTTTGGTAATTATAGCTTCATACGAAGACCTTTGGCAGATATCTCCGAATGCCATTGAAACACAAAGAATAAAACTAAATAAGCTCAATCAGTAAACATTAAATTTTATTTTGATTGAAATGAAGAAAAATTAAGAAAACTCAGTAGATCCCATAAACTTTAGGTAAATGCCTCTTCATCTTGTGGCATATTATGTGATGAATAATTGAGTTTGTGGAGCTCAAAGTGAGGCTAGGTATTTCCAGTTTTGTTTTTAGATCTATCTATCTATCATCTATCTATCTATCTATCTATCTATCTATCTATCTATCTATCTATTCATCCTCCATCTATCTATCTATTCATCATCCATCCATCCATCCATCCACCCATCCATCCATCCATCCATCCATCCATGTGTCTATCTATTCTATGTATCTCTGTATGTATCCTCCTGTCTGTCTGTCTTTCTGTCTGTCACTCTCTCTCTCTAGAAAATAAATTCTAAGGGCTGGAGAGATGGCTCAGAGGTTAAGAGCATTGCCTGCTCTTCCAAAGGTCCTGAGTTCAATTCCCAGCAACCACATGGTGGCTCACAACCATCTGTAATGGGGTCTGGTGCCCTCTTCTGGCCTACAGGCACACACACAGACAGAATATTGTATGCATAATAAATAAAAATAAATAAATATATAAAAAAATAAATTCTAAAAATATAAATGTGTGTGTGTGTGTGTGTGTGAGAGAGAGAGAGAGAGAGAGAGAGAGAGAGAGAGAGAGGGAGAGACTCGGTGTGACAGCTCTAGCTGTCCTAGAACTCACTTTGTAGACTATGCTGGCCTCAAACTCAGAGATACATCTGTCTCTGCCTCACAAATGCTGTGATTAGAGTGTGTGACCACACTCGCACACTCGACCTTTAGGTTTACTTGTATTTTACATGTATGAGTGTTTACTTTCATGTATGTAATTATACCATGGCTTTGCTTGGTGCCTGTGGTGGCCAGAAGAGAGTTAGATCCCTTGTAATTGGACTTACATATTAGCCATCTGCAGATTCTGGGAATAGAATAAGTGAGAGCCTTGAATTATAATGTCCTTAGTACAAGATACACCAGGACAATGCAGCATAATCATTGTAGTTGAAGTCAACAAATGTCTTATTTGACTTAATGCCCACTCCATTAGATGAACCCCTACACAACACTGCATAGGTAACCAAGAACCAGAGATTAGAAATCCCAGAGAAAAAAATTAAGCACCACTAAAAAATAAATTCTAAAAATAAATGTATCAATAAAATGACTAACAGTGATATTCTGCTCTTCTCCCGGATCAGTGCTTTTCAGTCATCTTCAGGGAAGTTTTCTATGCCAGAAAATGGGAATGATTGCAGAGATCCAAAGCAGCTATTACATGAACAGAGGTTCTAGGAGATGTCTCTATGAAATTCCTCCTCTTGGGACTATGAGAATTATCCCAGGAGAGGAGAACAAAATAGGGAAATAGTCATAGGCTATGAAAAACACCAAGAAAACAAGACCCCTTGAACCAGCTAATCAAGGGCACATATATGCTCACAGTGACTGAAGCCACAAGCACAGGGCCTACATAGGTTTATGTTAACACCTCTGCAAGCATATTAAAACATTTAGTGTAGTGTTTTTATGGAACTCCTTAGTGTGTGAACAAATGGGTCTCTGATTATTGCGCCTATACTTAGGACTCTTTTCCTTCTGTTGGGTTTCCTTGTCTAGCTTTGGTATAGTTGTTTTTGCTTCATCTTATTATGTTTTATTTTGTCATATTTGGTTGTTATCTCTTAAACACCTGCTCTAGTCTAATGAGAGGCATAAAGGAGAGGGATAGCTAGAGACGGATAGGTATAGAGGAAGTGGGAGTGGTAAAAGGAGCAGAAATATAACTTGAATTATTTTCTGAGAAAAATTATTTTAAAGAAAAAGAAAACAGATGAAAAAGAAATATAATATATACTCCAGTCATAGAAGCCTGGGGAAGCTGATAAATGGGATCTTTGTTGAGGTTGGATGTATGGGAACTCATTCTTATACTGTCTGTTGTCCAGATACGAAAGATTGATTGGGAGCCCTTGGCCAGAGGAGATGCTCTACTGCATATGTCAAATGATCAGTTGTTTAGACGCACAATTCTAGGAAAGTAGCTCAGGGCTGAGAGAATGCCAGGAAGTCTAACACAAGCAATATGTGGTCAGAAATGACCACTAGTCACTTATCTTTTCAACTATGTGAGGTCTGGATTTTTATCTTTTCCTTGGCACCAGAACACATTTTCCTTTGAGTATTTTAAGTTGACATTAATCTGTATCTTTGGATAACCAATTGTGATGGGTCAAAGTTGACTCTATATTTAATAATTCTGCCCATTTTCTCTTAAATTTGACACAGGATTACAGACTAATACATTCTAATTTTGACATTTATCAGAACTGTATAAAATAGACACCTGTATGTATTGCTTTATTCTTTTATTATTTTTATGGTTATAGGCATTCATTCTTGATGTGTAAGCATTATTAACATATATACAAATCTATATTAGGTAAAAAAATATAAGACTGACTTTATAATATTTTACTACTAATTTAAAGACTATAGTGTAATAAATTTACATTTGTATATAGCATATTATAATCAAATAATAGACTTTTCTATATCTAAAAATTTTAAATTATTAATAGGTAATAACTATAAATTCTTGGGAATATTTAGAATATGCATATATACACAAAATATGTACTGATAAAATCAAGGTAACTAAACATACCATTACTTTTTGAACCTTCAACTTCAATTTTTTCTTGTTAAGTTTTTAGTCACTTTTTGTTTATATTAATTCATGGCTGACTATATATTTTTGGTTCATTTTTTGTTTGACTTGGTTTAACACTGAAAATTTTCCTACAAAGGTAATATACAAGGTTTATTACCTAGAAGCTTTCAAATTTAAGGACATTGTTGTTAGACTTTGCTACTTCATATCTTGTCCTGGGTACATGGATTCTTTGGTTCCTCTTGTTCCTTTCAGAACTTTGTTCACATGGATTTTTTATCTTGTGGTATATTACTGTTACGCTGTTAAGTTAGATTTATTTTTTCTTATAAGTGCCCTTTTAAAATAAAATAATTTAAAATTCTTTATTTCACTTTGATTTTTAGTATATTACAATATGAATAATAGTGACTCTCTTTAGCCACACCTTTTCTGGAAAATCAGGCGTTAGTACATCCATACATACTTTCTTCCTTCACATTACTAATGCATACTTTGTAATTTTGAATTATTAACAAATGTCCTATTCTATTTACAGAGCTCTCCAACTTAATTATTGCCCTAGTATGCTTTTTTTACTTTTATAAAACTGTGATAATATGAGGGGAAAATGTTTTTTTACATCTTTTTTTTTATTAAAACTCATTTTTTTAAATTTTTTTTATTCTTTTTTAATTAAAATTTCCACCTGGTCCCCGTTTCCCATGTCCCTCCCCTCCTCCCAAATATTGCCCCCTCCCCCCAGTCCCCTCCCCCTATCCCCACTCCTCTTCTCCTCCCCCCACACCTTGAAGATTAGAGTTTCCTGTCGATAAAAGACAGAGAAAGAACTAAAGCAGGAATCTGGAGGAAAGAACTGAAGCAAAAATCTCAGGAAATGTCTGCTTACTGACTTATCCTGTTTTTTTATACAACCTATGAACAACTAATTGCAAGGGAATAGCACCCTTCACAGTTGGCTGGGCTCTCCTTTGTCAGTCATTAACCAAGAAAATGCACATCAGTCTGTACCCCAGGTTAAACCTTGGAGGCAATTATTAAATTGAGGTCCTCTCTTCTAAAGTAACTCTAGTTTGTGTCAAGTTGATAAAAGTTAACAGCACAATTGTCACCTTGTCAAAATGACACACAAAAACATTGCATTTAAACCAAACCTATCTTTTCTTGTCTATACAAAAGAGCTCAAGTTAATATACCAACATAAAGTCCAACTTTGAAACTACTGGATTTTAAAATCGAAAAAGTGCTAAAAATTTTTAAACAATTCAAAAGTCTATATTCTCTCTCTCTTTTTAAAAAAGAACAGTCTCTTTAGAAGTCTAAAGCGTCAAATGTCATCTTGTATTATATATATTATTATTAAGTAATTGGGAAGAACCAAGGCAAAAAAAAATTCCAACATTGTAAATAAGTGTCCAGCATCCTGAACTCCCTCATAATCTGTTCTCCAAACACTTGGGTATTTGGGTAGTGCCACTTCTCTGCCTCTGCTATTCACAGGACATATATTTGGCCTCATAATTTTGTTTGGCTCCACTTCACTCCCGCTACTGTCTTTGATAGCTATTCTATAGTCCTGGAATTTCCTATATACTGAAGTCTTGACTGTAACTAAGGCTTCAGATGAAGCAATGCCATTACTTGACCTCTCATATTGCCAAACTGCAGCTCCTCTCTAAGAACTTTCCACGCTGTGGCTTTCATGATGCCAATACCAACAAGATCCTTTTTCAAGGATTTTACACATTATCAAGATCACTGCCAGCTTCATGTGTGGATTTACCCTCCTCTGGAGTAGACTTTCTGTGGACTGATGCTGAGGAAATACTTCCCAGAAGATTTTACCTCAATCATGATAGCCTCTTATTAATTATAGGTGATTTCTCAAACTCAGCTCCCAGCATTGTCCCGATAAAGCAAAGTTTCCAATCAACTGATGTTGATCTTTTGTTAGTCATAGCTGATTCTTCAACACAGCTGACCAGAAACAATACAGATTCTTAATTAAAATCGTTGAATGGCACTGATAGAATCTTCAAGAGTCTCTCAAACTTCCCTCCGAAGCTTCACATGCCAAGCCACCATATTCGGACTTTTCTCCAGCATCTTACCTTGTGCTGCTATAGAACAGTCCATTGAGATTTGGAAACTCCATGGCCACTGCAGCCCCAAATTCCAAAACAACAATAAACTGAAAGAAAGATAGAAAGAAAGAGAGAGAAAAAGTCAGACAAACAAAGAGAGAAAGAGAGAGAGAGGGCTATTTTTTTTTATAAAATAGATAATTTATCCTATTCATTTCAGCTTTCTCAAATACATACATATATACCAAAATTCCATTTCCATTACCTCATCCTGAAAATTTCTGTAGTCGCCTTTTATTTTGACACTTAATTGTTTGCATTGTTCTTTTATTATTTACACATTTATTATTTACATTGTATCTCCCTTTGCATTTTATTTTTAATGCTTCAAACGTTGCTTTTAGTTGTGTAATATTTTTATGTATTCTACCTGACATAATCAGAATTTTACTCATTTCAATAAAAACTCTTTATATCCAAGTATTCAAATCATATATGATTTTATTTAATTTTTTATATGGCTCAATGTTAATATCTGAATTGATGGGTGATTATTCATATAGATATTTATTGGCAGTGCTAATTATAACACTTGAAATTAAAACAATTACTTAGTTTTATTTTACTTATTTCTTTGTACCTCCAAATACTTTGGGATTGATAACAATGTCTATTTATGCAGGGTCAAAAACCAATTAAATCATGAAATCCAATATTTTACTGCTATTTCAATTGTCTGTCTGCCTATCTGTCTATCTTCCTAAATATATGATGATTGATTAAGCAAACAATGTAGTTCCTAGTTAGATTTTCACTAATAGAAAGAAATGGGAACAATAATAGTTTCAAAAACATTTTCTGCTTTTTGACTTGTATTTTATTAAACTGAAATTGGTATTTAATTTTTAAGTCAGCACTACAAATTCGTATTTCATATGCCATTTTATTAACTTTATTAACATTTATAGAGATTTTTTCATAGACTTTCTCTTTGCAGTGATAAATTTTCTTTAGTTTTTCCTTGATTTTCTCCTCTTGCTTATTTCTTTTCTACGTCAGTTTTTTCAAACCACATATTAATAATACAGTCAGAATTATAAATGTTCAGGTGTTTAGGTAAGAGAATGTCAGAGACGCTTAGAACTAGTGACAAAGATGTCAAAACACTGCTCTTTATATTTTATAGCTACCTTTTGAGGTTAATGATATTGAATATTCTAATTTTGTTTCTTGCGTTGTGTTTGCAACTTCAAACATATTATTATGTTTCTTTAATTTGTGGTTTATTAATTAAGGTGAAGTGGCAATGCTTAAAAGAATCGTGATCTAACCACCTAATGAAAATGCTTCTCTGTATCGGAATATTGGTAGAATTGATTTAAGCCCAATTATTTTAAGACCAATGATTGGGTCAACTTGTTTGCTCTACATTACTCTGCAGCATGTCTCCTGCTACTATGTTCCTCTAGTGTAAGCAACATCCAGACTGGTGTCAGGTACTAAGTAGAGATAACTGTTGTGTGTCTTAGACAATGAGTTAGAAGCAGCCATAAACTTGAAGATGCACATATTTATTTGATGTTGAAGAGAATTTAAATTTTCTGCCTTAAGCCAAATTTATCGGAGATTCTAATGTCAAGAGGTAGTGTATCTATGTTCTCTACTTAATACTACGCCTTATAGTAAAAGAAAAACAACAAAAAACCTAATAAACAAAAAGTATCTTCTAGCTGAGATGCATGTGCAGTGTTGGAAGAACAGTTGCAATCATTTATAACTTTGTCACAATTATTATTTGTATTGAAATATAAACCAGAAATAGAGAAAATTCGATGCTTTTTGTGACTTTGTTCTCTTACTTGTCAAACCATTGAAAGTCCTTGATTGTTTCAGTAATGAATGAATCATTCTTAATTAAAAATATAATGGTTCATAAAGTGGAAAAAACTCACCTGGTTTTCTTTATAATTTTGAGGCCATGTGCTTTTAACTATAAAATTGTCATCAAATTTCAAATACTAGAACAGATTTTAAAATATTACTACCACAAAATCTCATAAGGTATTAAATGAAATGAGTCAACTTTTAAAAATAGGTTCCTTAGGCTCATAGAAACATGAAATCTTCAGTTGATTTAGAAGCCAAGTCTCTAAAAGTACCAATAAGAATATCGCCGCCTCAGCTCTGTAGAGCAGCAGTTGTGTGTGTCTGGAATCTGAGCTTTGAGCTTTAATTTATGATTGCCATGTGCAATGTATTCCATGTACACTTTTATTCTTTTTGCTCCAGTTTAATTTTTATAGACTGTCATGTACTATATATGAACTCATTTTTACGCTCAACCCTTTGGCAAGCTCACTTTAATACTTAAGGAATTGCCTGTCTATTTAAGAACTTGGCTTAAAATAACAAAAGGGCAAATGGTAGAAGATGGCAAAAATCTGCTTTTGGATTACCAGCCAACAAGCAAAATATAGACATGCACACACACACTATAGACTAAGTAGCTAAAATAAGTTATGCTTAATTATAAACTATGTGGATCATTAATTTACACTAAATCATAGGTCTTATGGAATGTTCTAATCTGTGGGGCAAAGGCATCTTGTATCTGTTCAATGCAGCGGAAAAGTGCTGATTCAAGACAAGATTTTACTTTAGAAGCCTTCTTACTAACATTACACAACTTATGAAAGACTCTTAACATTTGTACATTTCTTGAACATGAATTTCTCAAATGACACTATTTTTATAAAAATGGAGTACTACAATACTACTGTATTCTTTTGAATTCCTTAGGTTATAATCATATGTATGGGTGCCACAGTTAATTCACCAGAAAGGTAAGTGTTCATGGTGACATAATATAAGTGACAAAAATATAGCTTGTTTGTGAAAAATTCCACAGGTACTGCACCTGCACACTTCCAGACCAGTATTATTGTAGATGTGCCTGACAATTATATTCAGTAGCATTTATTACATGTTTTAGCAAAAACACATAAATCTAATGAATAATTAGGTAAGAGTTGAAAATGTAATTAATTCAGGACAACTCTCTGGTTGTATGACAGGTATCTTCCCATTTTATTACATATGAAGCATTTTAGAAATAATTAAACAAAACCTAAAAATCCTTGACAGAGCAGCTGTGGGAGCTCAGGAGCATCTTCCTTTGTCTGACAAGTGGTAGGGACTGGCTTCAGTTGCCAGCACTACTCAAAAATGTAATAAATATGAGCCTTACTTTTCACTTTTACTTGTTTCGGGGCACTCCATTTTGCTATCAGCTTGCAAATGAACTTTTTTAATCCCCTGTGTAAGACTGAGGCAATAATAGAACACCATTGCTGACTTAATTTTAGGGGTGAATTCACATCTATCTCCTTCTGCACTGCAGAGAGATTCTGACAAGACTGTCATTCTCTATTTAACATAACCTGAAAGCCTTTCTCATTAACAACTTTAAATTTTTCAAGTAAAAAATATTTTAATTATAATGTAATTACATTATTCTCTCCTCCTCTCTCTCCAGTCCTCACATGCCTCACATCCACACCCTTTTAAATTCATGTCTTTATTCCTCAAATATTTTTAAGTGTATATACATTAGCCATATATGCATATATTATAGTTATATTGTTTAATATATTTAAAATTTTAGAAAATCATGTGTAATATAACATATTATATTACATATAATATATACAAGACATGTGTGAATGATTACATAATTTTTTGGTTTATATGCCTATGCTTTTAGGACTGACCAGGTAGATTAGCAAGTAGGGTAGGATTTGTCTTTGAAGAATACTAATTTTTCTTCTCATAGTGGTCAGTTGTGCTTTTGGAATAGTCTCTGTCTAAAATAGTTTTTGCAAAAGAAAATCACTTATGGTGAGGAGTGAGAGCCAAATTTATCAACTCCATAGATATAGACTCAGCCATGGCCATCACTCTTCTATTCAGAAGACCCAGGAAATGAACAAACTAAGTGTGCTTCCATTGTTACAAAGAGCAGGGCTCCTTGTTTATCCCTGCCGCCTGGCTAGCTTAGCCCCTGAAATAACCACACAGAAACTGTATTCATTAAAATACTGCTTGGCCATTAGCTCTAACTTCTTATTAGCTAACTCTTCATATTAGTTTAACCCATTTCTATTAATCTGTGTATCACCACATGACTGTGGCTTACCCAGAAAGATTCTAACCAGTGTCTGTCTCAGGAAGAAGATCTGTGGCGTCTCTCACTCTGCACTTCTTCCCATCATTCAGTTCTGTCTTCCCCACCTACCTAATTTCTACCTTATCAGGCCCAAAGCAATTTCTTTATTCATTAGCCAATGAAAGCAACACATGAACAGAAGAACCTCCTACACCACTTCAATTGATGAATTGAGAAGAAAAATGTGGCGCACATATGCAATGGAAATTATTTGGGCATAAAACAACAAATTTATTAAATTTGCAGGTAAATGAATAAACTTGAAAAGTTCATGTTCAATGAGGTAACAAGTTCCAGGAAGAAAAACATCACATACACTTGCTCATTAGTTCTTCCTGGTCCATATCTTTTTGTGTGAGTGTAAGACCTAGAGTACCCACAGATATCAGGGGATTCTTAAGGGATTGTGGAGGAGTGGGGCTTACAAAAGGGCATACAAGAGGTGTGGGAGATTAAATGGAAAAAATTGGGTAGGCTTTAATTGGTAAGGTATATGGAGGAAATAGAAAACAGTGACATAAATAGCACTAGGAAATTTTGAAAAATACATAAATATTTTATATTTACCAAAATATATAAATATATACAGATAAGTTAACTAGAGTGACATTGCTCCTACCAAGAACCATAGATCTTCTAACAGAAACCTCAGTGCAAGGCATAAGAACCAATCATTGAAGGCTGGTCAGGAAAGTCCAAGGGACTCCCAGAACAACAGGTTATTGCTAATACCCTTTGGTTGTCTCCTATAAATTGAAGCTAGTCTTCCACTAAGGAAGCCAAGCACTTCATCTTGGGGACTGGAGGTTGGAGCTGGATCGACCCCAAAAGCCTCCTCCTTGAGGACTATTTTGCATAGCTCCAGAGTTAATGTTCAAGCTGCCTTGGAGAAGAGCAATCAAAAGTCTTATAGAGTTAATTAGTCTATGAAACACAGTATTTCAAACTCAACAAAGTATCCCCCAATGTACAATAGTTGCATTTATATCTGGGAGGTCAATAACAGCTTTCTAATTGGGTTTAGCATACAATGAACAAGATCCCTGCTATGCCTGATATTGTAAGCCAAACAGGTGACTAGTGAAGTCATGTGTCTTAGAAAAGTGACTTCTACTGCCATTTTCCTAAACCAGTATAATTCCTAACTACATTCTGAATACTTATCCTTGTTTTTTATTCTTGAAAAACATAAAAGCAACATTTAAATATCTCAGCCTCTCATATTTTCTGAACAAGAACTCAAAATTCTGTGAAGTCTGAGAAAAAAAAGTGAACAACTTGAAACCTTTAGGGAAGTTTCATCATTTTTAATTTTTTTATGCTCCGTTTTGAGTCTATGATATGTACTGAATCTTATTAAAAAGCTCAAATGATTATCTTAAAGTTATTGTATTTTGCAGATTTAAGTGAACTTTAGTCTACTTATAGTTAATATTTGATGAAAGTTACTTAATATTTCAACAGTTTGCCTTGTATGTCCATTCCTTCTAAAAGTCTCTGTACACCCTGTTATTACCTCAGAATAAATAAAAGACATCTTTTTAATTTGGTGGATGAAATCAGCTCATTTTAGAATTTTAGAAACTTCGTTTGAAAATGTGATTTTTATGAGGAAAAAAAAGTCATATTTTTAAGGATAAGGGCAGAAAACAGTGACCCAGGGGATAAAAGTATTTTTCACGTAAAAGATGTTCACATCCTCACAAGTCACCTTGTTTAATAATTCCTAGTAAAATGTTTTTAGCATCAAAAGCAGAATATCATCAAACTTTGGCTTATTCATGTTGATGTTGGTACAAATTATGCTCCAACATCTTTAAAATAGTTGAGATTTTCTTAGAATCAAATACAAAAATTTCTTCCTTAACTAGTATAAAATCTGTAGGGAAATAGATGGCACATGTCTTTTAATTTTATTCATGGAGTTATCTTCAAGTTCTAGATGGCCACCGAAACAATGAAAATAGCTCATATTGGTTATAGCAGTTTCTTGTAGTCTTCCAACCAAACAGTGAAGAAGGCTGTCACACCTGGTATTGTCTGGCACATTTTTTTTTTTTTGAAAATCCATTTCTTTAGAAAAATCCATTTCTTTTTTCGGGTGCATACTCATCCTATGTGTCATATTTTCTTTAAAAGTATACCGCGATTGGAGAGATGATTCACTGGGTAAAAATGTTTGCAACTCTTCCAGATGAATCAAGTTGAAATCTCAATACCTAAATGAAGGTATCCAATTAACATTAATTCCAGATCCAAAAAATCCAATATACACTCTGGCTTTTGTGGGAACCTGTGGACATTTGGTAGACACATGTATGCACATCCATGTAAATAAGAAGACTATATTTTGAATATATTATATATATTCTTTTCTGTAAGTTTATATTGTTTTCCTATGGCTTTTGCCGATAACCTTTATGTTATTTTCCCTTTTTCCCTTCCCTGTTAATGTATCTCTCATTTTTCCCATCATCTGCTTCATAACACTCATGTCCACAATTTTAAGGGACATGATCAAGCTATAGCATCAAAAAATGACCATTGTATTGGAAAAGCTTTCCTGTGTATCAACTGAACAAAGGAGAAGACACAAGCATGAGTTCACAAAATTTTAGCCATCTAATATTTGAAAAAGATCTCCCAAAATGTAAGTAAAACAGCATCTTCAACAAATGTTCCTGGGAAAACTAGGCATTCACTTGTAGAAGAATGAAATTAGACCCATAACTGTCACCTGGCACAAAATTTAATACCAAGTGGTTCAGAGATTCTAATATGAATATTGAACCTGCAAGAAAAAAAAAACATATACAATACCTTACACAATTGAGTGTAGGAAAGCATTTTCTAGATGCAGTTCCATTTGCTCAGAAACAGAGACCATCATTTTGCAAATGGGACCTCACAAAACAAAAACAACAACAACAAAGAAATAAACGAAAAGAAAAAAACAAAAGAAACAATAAAGTGAGGAAGAATCCTACCAAGGAGGAGAAAACTTGGCAACTATACACCTAGGAGAGAGTTAATATTCAAAATATATTATAAAGATCTCAAACAACAAAGAATCAAGAAAATAAATGACAAAGTTAATCTGGATAGAGAGGTCTTATGAGACACAAATGGCTAAGAAATATCTTTACAAATGTGCCATGTGGTTTTTACTCAATATCAGAGAAGCTTCTTCCTGCAGTAGATGAAAACCAATACAGAAAACTGTAACAGAACAATGGGCAGAGGGTGGAAACCTTGGAATACTCAGTCATAAATGGGATGTCTCCTTCACATCCCTTTTCTCATGACTCAGGCAACTCTGTGGAAGAGAAGATGGAAAGATTGTAAGAGTCAGAGGAGATGAAGGACAACAAAGAAACAAGACTGATTCTCAGATGAACTCAGAGAGACTGGCAGCATGTGCAGGCCTGCATAGGTCCAAGCTGGATGGAGTCTGAGCCCTGAGACAGAAGTGAACATGTCGCCATTCCTAATCAACAAATATCTATCTCCAATGGAAAACTGCTCACAGAGGAAAAAATAAGTTTCTCTAATAAGTCTCACTGGGTCAACAAACCACAGTTTTTTGGAGGCCTCATGCCCAGGAGTAGATGGTCAACTCAAAATAATCTCAATGCTAGTTTTGGAGATTCCTTTTTTTGTCTCACAGTGCTTTGTTTGGGCATTTTTAAAATTTTATTCATATTTGCTTATTTGTTATATTTTTTGTTTTGATTTTGTTTTTCTTGTGCTTTTTAAAATGTGCACATATCTCCATATATTATGCACTTATGTACTTATGTAATTCTACTTTTTTCCTTTTGGTATTTTGAGACAGGATTTCTCTGTGGAACAGCCTTGGATGTGCTGGAGCTTGCTTTATAGAAGCAGGTTCACCTCAAACTCATAAAAATCCTCCTCCCTCTGCCCCTCCTGACGATTAAAAAGATGTGTGCAACCACAGGCTGGCATTTTTTGCTTTGTTTTGTGTTGTAACTTCCTTGTTTGTTTCGTAAAGAGGAAAGAAATAATGTGTGAAGATTGGTGGTTAAGGAGATGGGAAGAATCTGGTATGAAATGTGGCCAGCACACTGATCAGAATTCATTGTATGGAAAAATATATTTTCAGTTTTTTTTTTGATTTTTTGAGACAGGGTTTCACCTTAGCTTTTTTGGTTCCTGTCCAGGAACTAGCTCTTCTAGACCAGGCTGGCCTCGAACTCAAAGAGATCCGCCTGCCTCTGCCTCCCGAGTGCTGGGATTAAAGGCATGTGCCACCACTGCCTGGTTATATTTTCAATTTTTAAAAGTGTTCAACATCCATAGTAATTAGGGTAATGTAAGTAAAAACTACTTTGAGAATTCTTGTTACCCAAGTTAGAATGCCCAACATCGAGAAAACAACTGACAAGTGTTAGGGAAGATGGGGGAAAAGGGGAACCGTCAGTTATTTTTGGAGTGTTTTCAAATGAATGCAACCATCTTAGAAATCAGTATGCAGATACTAGCCAGCTATACACTTCTTGGCTTTTCTCAAGAGACTGGATATACTCTTACAGAGACACTTGTTCGGCTATTAATAGTAGCTGGAAATGAAAACAGCAGGTGGATAATGACATTATGAGACACATACACAATAACATACTATTTGGCTATAAACACACTTGTCTTATAAGTCCTTTTTTTCCCTTGGCCTCTTGTCTATCTCCCTGTTTCTTTCTATCAACTTGGTACTTATGAACAAAATAATGGTCTAAGTGGCAATACAATCAGGACTAAATGAAATTCAAGGTAAACAATTCAGACTTTTCCCCTGAAATTTCTGTCTGTTTAGAATTAGTCTGTTTTTTTTTTGTTGTTGTTGTTGTTGTTTTTGTTTTTGTTTTTCCAGACAGGGTTTCTCTGTGGTTTTGGAGCCTGTCCTGGAACTAGCTCTATTAGACCAGGCTGGTCTCGAACTCACAGAGATCCGCCTGCCTCTGCCTTCCAAGTGCTGGGATTAAAGGTGTGCGCCACCACCGCCCGGCCTAGTGTGGTTTTCTTAAAATAGGTAGTTGTATGTTAATAATTAATAGTTTATGCTTAACAAGCAGTGTGTTCAAAGTCAATATTGGCATCTAGCATGCCTATAAAGAGTTTTACTAGAATATTTTGAATAATAATATGCAGTTTGTTTCATTAATGACTTCAACATATATAATTTCTTGTGAGTATGTGCTATGTGTTACAGAGGAAAAATTGAAAACTCAGAAAGTGTTTCAAAATATATTTCTGCTGTTCGAAATCTCTGTGGCTTAGGTTTCACACTGAAGACGCTGTGCCAGCAACTGCACAGGACATGATTCCCATGAACCTAGTACAAACATTACTATCAGCTTTAGGGATTATTTCCTTACAGAATACATTTGTCTCCTATGGAAATGTCACTTTTCCCATGGAGAATCATGACTGGAAAACGGGTCTGTTCTTGTTTCTCAATTTTTTCAGTATGGGAACTTTTTACTTCTTTTCCAGAACTTAATTATTTATTCTTACATCTTCTCCATGCTTCAAATTCAAAGGCAGGGATTTATTTATTACTTGATTTCTGCAGCATCTAATTCTTTCTTATTATATAGCTTAATATTTATTATTTTAGTAAAAGTACCTTACTCTGATTTGCTAGTTGAAAGAAGCAACTTCACGTAAAAATGCTTAAGTGCTAAAAGGTCAGCGAGGCACTACAAAACACCCAGAAACACCAAAGGATGGATCACTAACCTCTAATCATTTCAACAACTGAGTCAAGATATGAAAATGAAGCTTGGGGAGCTTGGGAAGATGTATAGGAAACAACAAAAGAGTCCAGATTTCTAAGGACAGATGGAGCATTTACATCTAACTTATACAGTAGGTAATATGAGGCAAGGACTGTGAGAAAGTTGGACCGCTTGAACTGAGCAAACTTCTGAGAATAGATGTAATGTTTCAATGCATTGCTTCTACTGAAAGTTTGGACTGACTGGAAGATGACTCTGTTCAATGCCGAGAGCTCTGAGGGCAACGCCATATGCTATCCCTCATACAACATCCTCCCAGATAAAGCACACTAGAGATTGAGGCTTGGAGTAAGGAAGTGTAGTGCTACATTTATGTTTGTAAGCCATATGAAAATTGAGTCTCTGAAAGGAGAAATCTTTTCTTTCTTGGAAAAAAAAAAGGCAACAGGCACTCTTCCATCCTCCGAGGCATTCCTGTCGACGGCAAGAGGACAAAGAGGCCAATACTACTACTGCCACACTCATGCATATTCCTCCGATTGCTTAATCAAAACCTTATGTTTTATACAAATTACATATGTGAAAATGTTTCGGAGTGCTTTGCTTCCCCCCTGGACGACTGAATGATGATTGAGTTTGAGCCTTATGTAGTGATCTTGTCTCATTTAAATCAAGTAAATCAGAAAAATTGCCCATGTTTTAAGCAAATTCAAACACAATGCTATAAGTCTAAAATCATTTCCACTTTAGAATCGTGGCTATTCCAAGAGCATCAATTCACTTTCAAATGCCAAGGCTTTCATATAGACTCCTTTGTTTCCTTTGTTCTCAGAATAATTAGTACACTTGTTTCTGTTATTAGCATCAAGTTCTTAGGATTTCAAAATATTTAGTGCAGTTAGAAAAATATATTTTCATAGTTACTTTCAAATATGTTGCAGTTGTGGAAATCAAACCCGACTATTCTTCTGATGTTACCAGCATCTATGCGTGCAGAAGCTCGGGTGCTCATTGGAATCATAGGTGGTTATTATCTTCTTTTCTCATCTGTGAATATTAGTTCTTCTGTTCCATTTCTACAGCGTCAAGGTGCCTAATTCACATTCTTATCCACTTGCTGTTGTTGCAATAGTCTAATATATTCCAAAGATGACATCTAGAGCATTTGGCCATAAGGGGGTGTATATTGGCCACTTATTTCACATGCTGGGAGTTCTGAGAGAAAACTAATATGTGGTTCATTTATAACAGCTTTCATAAATGGATGGGCAAATTTGACATAAGATTGCCTTCACATTAAAGATTCATTTACTATTTATAGCATTATAGTTAACAGTCTATTTAAAAAGCATGAGAGAACAAAAGAATTTAAATTGCATTAGTTTTTCATAACTGGCAGTATCAACTGAAGATATTCTTTTTAGTCATTTGATATTCAAGCCTGCTGGTCATTTCAAAAATATTTATTTTATTATTTATGCATGCATAATTTAAATTAAATGGCTTGAATCTATTGTCATTTACTACCATTAGACAAAATGCTGTATAATCTTTAAATATATATTAGTCATATATATTTGTATCCATTATGTTTTAAAATAGTTGAAAATTAATTATTTGAGAAGGCAAATTTGGAAATTGAATTTATCAATTTGAAAACTAATTTTTGCTATCTTTTAAAATCAGCACGTTGAACTTTTAGTGTTTCAGTTATTCTCTCCAAAGAATGCAGAAACCTGTCACACACATGAGGCTGAAAACCACAAAAAAGTCTTTTCTGGAAAATCATCTAATTACAGAGACCTCATTACCTCATAGGGCTTTCACCTCACCAATCGATAGTGCAAACACTGGTAATTGATACATTGTGTTCAACTTTACTTGGAAAGTATTTTGCATGCAAAGGCCATGAGGACATAAAAATTATGGCCACAATGCTTCCTCTTGGTATCATTACATTTATCGCCAGACATGAGGTCAAACAATTACAAAACAGGGTGAAGAGATGGAGCATTGAGAATTCTAAGATTTGTTGACTGTAGGACGGAATGTCTACCCAGCAGGAAGAATTTCCCTAACAGTGAAATGATAGGCTATGTGAATTAGACTTTGGGTGACCCAAGGACACTGTCCATAGATCTTCCTCCACAGACCAACAGCTTGTAAACTGTCAGGTAACTGTTCAATCTTGGGATCTCTTTGTCCTTGCTTTTATATTCTACATAGACAGAAAATAACACGAGGGGCCCTCAGCTAGGATCTTTGTGGGTTGCTGATGCCCCTTCTCATTTCCTGCTTTAAGAGGGGTTTCCTGTGATTCCCTGGACCTCCACTGCACAGACTTGTTATGATCATCCCAGGTGTTTTAACTCTAATATGGACAACAAAGCATATGAAGCTTGCATTGAGGGAAGGAAAAAGTTTTAATGACTTTTGTCCTTTTAATCTTGCCACTGTCAGAGACAAATTCGCAGCTCTTTGGTTTGATAAAGAAGAGGGAAAGCTCGCCTTAGAGTCGACTTTATTAGTTGGAACAATTGTTGAGTCAAAACAAAACATAATTACAACTGATATGCAAATAATGCCATGAATTTTATTCTTTTCAGTGTGATATAACATTTCTAGGAAGGGAATTGGAAGTTAATAAGTTTTGCTGAATAATTTAGAAGGAGATGTACTCAATAACCACTGTGATTACTTTCAATATTAACTCGCTAAGGACAGTGTCTTAACGTCTTCTACAATAAAATGTTTATTTCATTTTACAGCATAGACTTCTACAAGATGATTATTCATGAAAGTTCATAAAAATGAGCTGACCCCAAAGTGGCTTATTTGGGGACGGTGCGTTTGTAATTGTTTGGTCTAAAAAGTTCACTCTGGTAAGCAAAGTGGAGGAGTTAATGGCTCCCATTTGTAAATCGATGGCATTATTTATTGTAATGCTCAATTATCCCTGGTCTATGGATTGTTCAATTATGCAAGCCCTCATCTACAGAAATAAATACTCATTAAGGTGGGCATCTATGCCAAAAATATAAAGTTTCTGTGATTTAGTTTTCATGTGCATAGTAAATCCTGGAGAATTGGGTGAACAGAATCAATAAAATCCTAGATTACGGACATAATTTGACAAATTAGATGCCCATTTAAAAGCAATGAAATGATTTGTTTAGAGAAATGTATAAAATTACTTTGTAGAGACATTCCTCAAGTTGTGAGCATAGTTAAAGAAATATTACTTTGACTCCAAAATTCTAATTTTATAGAAAGTCAGGAATGGTCAAAGGTGAAAAACTTGAGGGTCACGGCAGTCCCAAATTACAATGATAAATGGCGCACATGCAGCTCGAACTTTTTCAGACTCATTGCAGAGAAGCAAGTTCGTGCATCTCATTCGAACTTCAAAGCTGCTTTCTCCTTTTTATGTTTAAACCAAAGCTTTCAAGAATGGAGGCCAGGCTTTCTTGACAATTTAAAATTCAAAGAGCACAACTTTGAAATTTAATAGAGCAGTGTTTGCTAAAGTAAACATTTTAGTCACAGTGAGGGCAGATGCCTCGGCATCCGCAGCTTTTCTGTAGATATTAAAGCAGTGCTTCAAAAATATGGGCATGGCTTTTTTCCAACGGACGTCCGAAAAGATAACAGATTTCACGGTATGCACACTCTTACTTCTCCAAATGACATACACCTTTAGTGTCAAAGCAATTTCAACATTTTAAAAGTTCTCCCAACACTTTAAAGGGACGCTGAACATTGAGAATGCACTCTGATTTATATGAAGGGGATGTAGTTCCACCATCTACAGACACAGGGCTAGAGAAAAGGCCGGGGCGGTAGGGAAAGAATTGGCTAGGACAAGCATTCATGGTGTCAATTTGTGGTGTGAGAAACCTTTTGTATTATTTAAAAATGGGCCTACAAACTCTGCTCAGTGAAAGGCCTGTTTCTTTTACAATGCATACCAAATCCAATTATGGAAGAAGAACACAGAAAATTCTTTTCTTATTGAAAGCTAAACCAGTGTACTAAACCGTGTAATTTTCTCCGTAATCCTAGAACAGAGACAAATACATGTATTAAAGGATTTTTTTCTTCATGCAACAATGGCTATGTACTGATGAACATCTTTTTTAGCCTTGTGAAATATTACATCTTATTTTATTTCATTATTGCTATTATTTTCCATTCAGAATTCATTTAAAAAGATAAATTGCCAAATGGATGATAGAACTTGAAATTTTAATCTTTTAGAAAAATAAAAATTTAAAATAAATTATTTTCTTATGTAAGTAAGTTTACAATTCTGACTATATTCATATTGTAATATTTACAACATATTCTCAGTATTATATACTTATAAATGAACTTATAAATGTTTAGAAATTACATGTATGAATTATATATATATATAAACATGAATTGAAACCTCAAATTTTATGTTAAAGACTATATTTTCCCATTACACAATTAAAATTAAATTCCCTTGTTTTAATTATGCTAAAATAAATATATGTTTTAATTTATGTTATACTAGTCTTTAAAACATATGATTGATATGAGACATAATTTACTTGATTATTTTTACCTGAATGAACATTTTGCATTATTAAATTCAGCTTCAATAAAAGAAATAAAAACAAGTTTCAGATTAACTATGTATTTCTAAGTTTTTAATTACACATGTACATTGACCACTCTTTTTGTCTCCTTTCAGATGAAGGCTTGTTAAACATTCTTTACTTCCTGGATGAGAACTTTTCTTCAAATGACATAAGAGTAAACAAAGACAAAATCTGAAACCAAAGAAACAGTCATTTTCATAAAGTTGCAAGAGGCACACACCACGAATTCTTCTGTTTGTTGTGCTATCCAGTTGACTATGTTTCCCCCCTGGCACAGTAATTATAGCGTTGCAGTTTTCTGGCAACGAATGGCTTCTGGGGGTCACCAAATGTCTCAGATTCACTGCAGCGTTTAATCTTCCATAAAAACTGTTGACTGCTTCATGTAAGCTGAATGCCAGGAACATTATCCTTTAAATCATGCCTAGCTGCTAATTAATGGATGTATAAATGTTGAACAGCCAAGCCTACATAGAGCCATCACAGACACTCTGCCCATAAGTAAAAGAGAGTTCTGATGAGTCATAAACTATTGCAATACTGTGGATCTATCCTGATTGATGTGCACTTGAGAAATATAAAGCTATCTGAAACTTAAAATATATTATGTACCCTAGAGCTGCTCAACAATGGCTTATTATCTTTCAGGATACCCCTCCCATTCATTTTAAGAGACTCTAACATGTCTCCATTTTGGAAACAAAACACCGTACCAAGATTTGATATTTAGTACCAAGATTTGATATTAATACCAAGATTTGACATGATGTCACTGTGAGACAACTGGCACCATGGTTTTTCAGCTTTCTCTTATAAAACAAGTAGAAATTGCTTTCAGTTTCTAGGTTTTCTCTAGCTGGTCCAATGTGATGCGATACACACATTCTAATTAGAAACCTAAAGAGGATTTTCTGTCATGTAGGCACCAGGTAGGGCTCTAGGTTGGCACTGAAAGAAACCTGCCACATATATCAACTCCTTCGCTACTAATAGCAGTGATACATTCTGAACTAAAGATATTTATCTGATATCTATGGTTTCTAGATGAGAGTGAATGCAGAATGAGAATGTGAGAATGTGTTCAGGCGTTCATGGATGGGTAAAAGCAGAGTTCATACTGAAAATCAAACTGAAAACTGTCTGACACAAAATCCCAATGCTGTGACGTACCAGCATGCATTAGTCTCCCATTAATCTTGTCTTTAATGGAAATAGAAATAAACCTTCAAGTTTTCAAGTCACAGAGGGAAAATAATTAAAATACAAAAGTAAAAAAGTCAATAATGTCAAACCAAGGAGTGACACATAAGAAAGCAAACAATACAGAGATTTGCAGGGAACACACAAAGAAGGGAATGCTCAAACTTTACACATTGGGACAGAAATTTAGAGTTTTCCTTTTAATTTGGAAAGTGATAGAAAGGTAGAATAAATCATGTGAAGGGTGTCTTTCTGCCTGCTGAAGTGTGAAGAACTAATTCAGATCATTAAATGGACACGAGAACTTTACCCCCAACATTTTATTATTTGTAGTTTGAGAAAGTTCACTTATTTCAGAGAAGCTTAGTTTAATTCACCTTCAGAGAGAGCATTTTAATTATTGCAGAAATAGTACAAGTTCATAATTCTGAATAAACAGTAATGAAAGAATAACTTGAAATTGAAAGTTGTTTTGTCAAAGTAGTTGTGCTTAGAGAGATGGCTCTTCAAGTAAGTTACTTGATTGATTCTAGGGTTTTCTGCTGAAAACAAAAAATTTTCCCGATACTTACTCACCAAGGCACCGTTAGCATTCAATGATGAGGTATTTGGAAAAATTTCAATATCATATATATAGCATTAAGGTTGATTATTCTCTTCTCATTCTCTGTACCCTAACATTTTGAGTTTCTTTTTTTCTTTGGAAAAGAAAGAGACATCCAAAAGTGACATCTCTCAGCACTTTGTTAGGAAGTTATTTCTTCCAACCAGATGAATAACCATTATCAGCTCACACTAAGTTGTAGTTTATGTTTCAAACCCTTTTTGTTCTCACTTCAAATTTATTTTAATCGTGGAAAACTTCAGCCAAGGTTTCAAAATAAAATGGCAGAAAAAGAAGGAACCCAGGAAAACAGCATAAAATTGGTACAATAAAAACAATTTTTTTAAAAAAAATTCTGACACTAAACTTCTAAATGTCATCAATTCATGGCGCATAAAAAGCTCCTAGTGGTGTAGCTACTGTCCACAGGTTGAAATGTCCTCTCCTGGAGGGAAGCTGAATTTTCATAAAATTCCAAAAGCTAACGAAATGTACAAGACTCAGGAAACTTCTGAAATTACAAAGTTTGCAGAGCTTAGAATATTACAGGAATCACAAGGTCATTGGCCAATTTTTTTTTTAACATAGTCTACAATCATTGAAGGAAAAGAATATGGGAAGGGGCTGAAAGATATAGTGATACAGTTTTCAAGGTTCATTCCTGTTCAGAACTGGGCATGTCAGTTATGCAGTAGCATGTAAGTCACCAATATTCCTGGAAATTGCACATCACTCAATCTCATGTAATTAAGACCAACAAACTTATTGATTCTCCAGGCTGGATTTATGGGCTTGTTTCTTTGTTGCCAGTGCTCTAACTGGAGTGAATATACATCAGTTCATGTTTTTCCACGGAAACTCCATAATTCTCGTATCTCTAGAATTTCTATGGAGTACACATAACTCACCATGTTATAAAGAGAATCTAACAAATGATTGTGGAAAAGAATCTTACTATGTGGTAGCATACTATGCATGATCATTGACTGTGTTTGGTTAATCACATCCATAATATATATATATATAAATATATATATATTTATATATATATATATATATTTATGTAAGTGATGTAAGTGTGCATCTTTTGCAATAGGACATTGCAAAGGTTATCTTCTGTATGATAGACTAGCTAGACAACATCCTTTACCATTGATATGGGAAGTTGAAACCGCATGTGGTTAGTAACAATTCGATATGATCTTAACAGTGTTTGAAATGTATAAACAAATAAACAAAAGAAACTCACAGTAAAATCAATTTATAGGAATTTTAGACTGGGATATATGTTACTGATCATCCAATAAAAGTTGAACTTCATGAAAAGTCTGCTTAAATATTTAAAGATGGGAAGTTATTACTAGTATGGGCTTTATTCTGATGAGTAAACCAAATGCAAAATTAATTCTTCTGAAGTAATATTTTCATTTGCATAACATGATTTTGTTCCTGCTTCATTTCCATTGCAAAAGCATTCACCTTTTCTCTGCTTCTTTAAGCTAGTGGCTCACAGGTGGGACAGCTGCTGCGCCATTCTCCTGCCTTCACTCTTCCAAACAGTCGCTTCAACAACAAATCAAATGATCACACCCAGGCTACTTTCAACTCTCCTGTTAACTTTGTATGGCTGTGTTAGTTTGCACACTAATGTTGGCAGAGAATCAACACATTGTTTAGTACTTGGACTCATAAGTGCAGCTTATAGATAGATAATCATTCCTGTGCTAGTGACACTTAGCTTTCATGAATGTCTAATAAAAATGCTTTAGCTTTACTTCCGGTTGAATAACACTCTGGAGTCATATTGGTTTTGTCATTAAAAATAAAGCTAGTTAAATTTTCACACAAATTGCAGTTCACTAGCTCCTTGCAGAATTTTAGGTTTTATGCATCTAAATTTTTAAAACACAAATATAATTCTCTGTTCTTTCACTGACACCTTATTCCAGTCCTTTAGTCAGCTGAGAGATATTGAATCTTTCCTCCTGTTCAGTGAGATATTGCCGAAGTGTGATGAAATGTCTTACTTGTATGTAACACAGAACAATTAATTGGTTGTTCCAGCATTTATCTTCTTTGGTAATTTCTCTTTAAAAATTATGGCCACATAGAGCTAGAATATATTCTTTTTGAATTAAACTGTCAGTGAATAGCTACCTTGTAACTAAAATCAATTTGCCATTGAAAATCGCCATTGTAGTTCAAACATCAAATATAAACAGTATCTAAGACACTATCACTTCTAAAATTTTTTTAAATGCAGTATAAGCAAAAAAAGGAAAAGTTATGTCATCTTCCATATGTTTAGAAAACATAATAGAAGAGGAATGAAAAAGACTGTAGAAGCCAGAGAGTGGGGAAGAACAATGGAAGTTTCTATATTCTGAGTGAGAAATGGATATAACAATCAATGACACAGAGCAGATGCACCCATCTACCCAGGTCATATGCACACACCCAAAGATGATAGAGAGGGACTAATGAGATAAGTAAGCAAGAGTGGAGAAGTATGGGTGAGACGGTAGAGGTGAGTGTGATCACAGTGCTTTCTGTACACCCGTACGACTGCCACAGAAGAAGTGTGGGTATCATTATGCATCATTGATATATGCTAACTTACAGACTTAAAATGGGAACTGTGTTTTCACAGAAATGATGCCGGGGAATGAGTGGTGACTACATGAGACCAAAAGGAGAGAAAACAATTTCAATGCAAAACTAAAATATGATGAAAAGAGCTTTTGGCCAGAATATTCAAATTTCTTTTCATAGACCACCTGCAATGTGTTACCTTGTCATAACAGGAAATCTGCAGACTCCTCTGTTTATCTCCAGACATCCAAAAGAGTATTTCTAGATGAGGCTGTGCAACCGATACTTGTTTCCTTGGTGATGATTATACATGGAAATGTTCGGAAACTAATATTTCATGTTATGTGAAGTTGGTGAATACTGTTTCCACATTGTGGCCATGCTGTTCTAATGATGAGGCTGACTATCAAGTACAGGGCTGGCAACAGAGTCTCATGCTCTCTTGGGTATGGGTGTTGGGAACAGAAGCTTCTAAAATTGTTCTGCAAGACATTGCAAGGAAAGATCATGATATTATCTTAGAAAATACATATGCTGATAATAGGAACAGCATAGTGGGTGCAGTGGTTCACAGGGTTTTAGCGGCCTTTTGTAAGAATCTGGTAATTCAACCCATCGACATCCATGATACCGATGAGGAAGATAGGTAAAGGAACAGAGGGCTTTTTAATTTCATCTCGGGAGAGACAAGCTGGCAAAGCAAGGGAGGTAGATTTGAGGGAAAACTGATGACCAATTTCACCTTATAGTGCAAAGAGGTGATACATATTTTGAAGTAATTTGAAACATAACTGTTGACTAAGTGGAGAATATTAATGCAATGTTTGAATTGTGTAGTGTTAAGTTCTTCTGATTCATTTTGAGAAAGTTATGCAACAATTAGTTTAGAATATTGATCCACAGTAGAGGAGTTGTCTGAAAACTAGGAGACTGGGTTTGGAGCCTGTCACGTGATGTTGTTTAAATCAATTAGACTACAATCTTTGATGTTTAAAATAATTTTTAAGTCAGGTACAGAGGAAGAGAAATATGCCCATGCATGTTTGATACAGAGGCTAGGGAAATGGCAGAGAGGTCTCCTGGAGAGACAATTGTGGAGAAACAGCATAGGACCTAAAGAGAATCAAAAGTAATCATTACAATGAAATCCAAAATGGGATAAAAGTAAATGAATAAAGTTAAGAAAACAGGAAACGGAATAAAAATTGAAAAGACAGAATAGTATTATCGAAAGAATAGGCTATACAGTAAAAAATACAGGACTGTTTTTATTTTTATTTTACCTGTAGGACTTTTTGTTTATTTATTAAGTGGTTATATTTTTGATTTACTTTTCTACATTGGAAAAAAATATTTTCCTACCATATATTTGGATCACATTCTTTCCTCTTCCACCTCCTCCAATTTTCATAGGCAATATTAATTTTCTATATGTAAGTCTCACTGTGTATATTAACCACAGTTTAGAGTAGGCTCATGTTCAGAAGCCCATACAAAGCAAACACTATATTTTTATAGATTTTTTTTGTCTCATATTGATTTGTTTGGGCATTTTACTTTTTTGTTTTGTTTTACTACTCTGTTGCTTGTTTATCTTGGTTTTTGATTTTATTGCTCTTGTGTGTTAGTGTCTGTTTGTTTAGAGGGGGAAGGAGAGAGAGAGAAACAGAGAAAGACAGAGAGAGAGAGATTAATGGTTTTGAATGGGTAAGGAAGTGAGGAAGATCTGGGAGGAGCTGGGAAAAGGACAATTTTTTTTTTATCACAGGATTAATTCTGAATTACTTTCCATTCAACAAGTTGTCTCAAAATAAAAGATGATATTTAAACATGAATGCAACTAATTCTTTTTTAATATCTCTCTGGTATTAAGTTAATGTTTTAATGGCTGTAATAGTTTTCCAATGCTTGTCTTTAAGAAATTTAAGTTTTTCTTCCTGAAATGAATTAGTAACATCACTGTTTATTGACTATGTCACCAGGCTGGTTTGCTTTGACATTAGGTGAGTTTTAGGAGTTTGCTCAATGAAGGGAATGAGGAAAATACTGTCACTGCTAATCTCTCATAAACAATTCAGTTACTTTCAGTTATCTTAAATACAAGGTAGAACATATAATATGGAGTTCATAATCATGAACATTTACCATTATGTACTTAGTTCAAATATATTTTATTCCTCCCACTGAAGTACAATGCTGTCTTATAATGGAGTTTCGATTAAGAATGCTAATGAAAATAACATGACCTTTAAAAGAAATCTGTCTGTCCTCTTCCCTCTCTTTTCTTGACTGGTGCTAGGTATGGAATCCAGGACCTCCCACATTCTTTACAGGTGCAATATCAGTAAGCTGAACCCCACCCCTATACAGAAGTCTTTTGAAGTTGACATGCAATTCACCATATACATTGTTTTGGAACAGTATTCAAAAACATTCAGATGTTGAAGTCATCATCAGCCCTGGATAAGTTAGAAAAATCCATGTTGAATGTCATAGAAGTAAAAGCTTATTACTTTGAGTAATACTCATTTTGCAGTTAATCATTGCCTCCATATAACTTAACATATTTGAACTGGGAAAGCATTATACGATATCAAATATTCCTAGTGATAAAGGCACAAACATCAGTTTACACAGATGTGGCATCAATAACAGACCAAACTAATCACTTCACTATCAATGTTCATCTTGGTAAGCAAAGGATATTTTGGGCAAGGAATATGAATGTGACATTAGTTTTAGTAGGGTGAGAAACCCTAAAACACCTGCAATGTTGCAAAATCCCACCCTATCATGAATAAGAAATTTCTGGAAGCTACAACATGGACCCGCACTGTAATTTAACTATCCACTTCCTGGTGAAAAACAAAGACATTTCCATTTCCTATTGAAATAGCAGGCTCCACCATGGGAAACATGGCTCTTACAGACTTTTCCCTGCCCAATTCTTCTGCCTTGCTAAGCTGTTAAATTATATCCTGAAGCCAGCCACCATGTCTATTCCCTTATTTGGCCACTTCCTCCTCCTGAGGCATACTAAAAGGCACCAATAATTCGACTTCAAGCAATGTATTGAAGTCCAGTAATCAAAAGTTCCTTTTTGGCTGCCCTAATTAACATGCTCAATCAAAATTAAATACCTCAACCTAACAGAGTTTCCCACTTTATTTTTACTAACTTTCATTGCCCATGTCCCATGTCTGTGCCCTCTCTATCCTGAGACAATCCTGTGTCCCTCCAGGATAAATATCCTTTCCCCATCCCCCTTAATCCTTTCTTCTTTCCCTTGTCCTTTATTTCTTGTCTTTGTTATTATTCCCTGCCTTTAGTACCTCTGGCACAAAGAAATTTTTGTGCTGAGAACTTGTTCTTGAGGTGTCTTTTGTGGATACCATTCCTTTCACCCATGTTTCCATCTATCTAAATCATTTGTAGCTGGAGAAAAGCAGGGCAGACTAACGGTGAAAGCCACAGATGAAAGTCCTATGGCAGTGTTGTGCACATTCAAATAGAGTTAGTTACCAGTGTATCAGTACAAATAGTGTAAAAGGAGGAAGGAGTTACCTTATTACAGATAGGAAAGAAAAAAAGCTGTTCTATAATACAAGGAGATCTGTTGAGTAAAATGGTTTCTTGCTGCTTTCTGTGTAGACACTTCTTTATGTTCTGATTATTTTTACCCCCTCACTTCATTATCTCACAATAAGAATATGAAGGCAAACAATGTGCAAAGATAACAAATATATTGTTATATATATGTTATATATATAGAGGAACACATGCATAACATAAGTGGAAATTATATTTGCAGATTGTAGAGCAGTTGTAAGATGAATTGAGATTTCAGAGAAAGGATTATAGTCTTGATTCTATTTAGAATAGATTAAACCAAAAAGGTTCAATTCAAATAAATTTCTGACTATTTCCAGAGTTTCTGTGCCATCAGAATCTGGGCCCGAAATATCTGGACTATTATCTGGCTATTTGTCTTCTGTGGAATTATTCTCATTTCCCGGCAATGCTATCAAACATCTTCCTCATGCAGGTCAGACTGTAATATCTCTGATTGTGCTCTGGAGAGAATATTGGGGTGTTCCCCTTTTCACGGTAACACTCAAGTCACAATGTGCATAGCACACTTCTAGTTGATTCATTTATTATCATGATTTAGTTCCATTTGTTAAGAAGGCTGAACTGTGTAGTTACTCTTAATCGAGTATAAACTTGCTGAAACAATATTTTCTAAGTCAAGAGTTATTGCACAGAAATGACCTGTGATCTCTATTCCCTTAAGATTTGGTCTATGAACTCTCTTTTCAGCAGAAAGAATATTAAAATTCTCCATTCCCCGTTCATTAAATCTGCTTCTTCTGTGATTTCAGAGCACGAGCATTTTATAACGCTGTCTACTGTCTGGGTATGCATCCTTCGGGACTTTTGTTGTTTGAAACACACATTCCGTTGAGTTTATATACATCCTGTACTCCCTAGTTCAAATATGTTTTCCCTATATATTTTATTTCTGATCTCAGACCTCCTCAAGGATGCAGTCCATATTTGAGCTCAGTTATTCATTCAAAAACTGATAGATAACCTATTTTAGTTCAGGCTCTGAAATCTTGAGACTGGTATCATGTATTTGCTAGTGAGGCAAAACACCACAATAATTTTTCCTTTGGAATTGTGTTACAGATGACATGTTCTGTTATAACATGAAGAAGCATGGTGCTGTCTAAGACCAAGGCTGGCATCTGGCCTCCATTTGTGGCCTCTCTCGTACACTACATATTTGGTTTATTTTTAAAAGTATTTGCTTTATAAACTATGTGAAAATACATACATACAGATATGGATAAATGAATTCTTGAAATATGTTATTTGTAATAAATGTAGTCAAAACTCCATTCAATATTTCCTTAATATATGTAATAATTGCCATTAACTATCAGTAATACAGAAAAGAAAATATAAAATGTGATTCTGAGTAAAAATGTTTACTTTTGAGAGACAATTCAGCTTTCTAATGCATTTCTATCTCTTTTTCTCCATTCATTGCCCAGAATAATATTAGTTAGCAATCACAAAACTAATTTTGTTTTTTTTCTCTTACTTATTCTTTAATATAATTATTTCTTTAATTTTCAGATTATATTAATCTATCTTGTCTTCCTTCCCTTTCCTCATTCCCAAACTTCTGATTGAATTCTCCCTTTTTTTCTTTCAAATCCGTTGCCAGCAATTTTTATTTATTGCTACTACATGCATATTTAAATATGCAAATACACATACATTCAAAATTATGACTTTCTCAGTCTTTATAATATTTCATGTATGTATATTATTTTTGTTACATCATGTGCATTTATAGTGTAAAAATATTTATTAAATAAAATTCTGAGTGGAAAAACAAAGTTTTCAGTGCATCTTACCATCTTAAATTTGTAAACAAGTACAAAACTAAGAGTAATTATGTATTCCAACAATGGCTTTTTATGAAAATATGTGGGTCGGCAAGATGGTGCAACAAGTGAATCTTGAAGAACAGAGTTCTATCCACAAAATTACATGGTGAAGGAGAGTGCCGATTCTTAGAAGTTATCCTTTGTCCTCCTTTGTGTGTGCCATGGCATACACACATAAAGGTATACACTCATATTCATATAGCCAATTTAAAGTTATAAAAATGCAGTGCATATAGACCAAAACAGTATTTTAACTAGAAACATAATTTGATATAAAAATCTCAAACTCTGACTTCAGTAGTCAATTAACATATTGGATAGAGAAGAAGTCAATGACAAATTCTTATGCATATTCAGTTTCCTTATCAGACAAATAATTATATCCAAGTTTAATTTTTCAGTACACACTAAGGACAGCATGGGAATAAATTCTCTAGAGTAATAAATCTTCACAAATAGATGACTTCAATTTACTGAATTTGATAATATTTGCAGACTAACTCAAAGTCTTGCCAATTTTTTTCATTATTTTATGTTCTGTTTTAAGATGTTAGAAACCCTCAACAACTCTACCCACCTCCCTTCCCCAAGACATGGTTTGTCTCTGTACACTGTCCTAGAATTTTCTTTGTAGATTGATCTGGACTCAAACTCAAAGATTCACCCATCCATCCACCTCTATCTCCTGAGTGCTAGGATTAAAGACATTCACTGACAAACCCAACTATATTTAATTGAGTTGTTGGTCAAAGGAGCTCCAAGGGAATTTCCAAACAACCCAGGCTGTTGCAAAAACAACAGGTTGCTGTCTACAACCTAACAGCAAAGCATCCTTGCTGAAGGCAACACCCACAGAAATCACTGAACATAGACATATGGTGATGGTGCCTACATAGAAACTTCATTCAGATTTTTCTAGTCTCTTTGGTACAGAAAAGTAAGAGGAAGATACACTGCAGGGGACGAAAAGAAAATGAAAGCACCATGCAAGTCACCAACCCTTGTATCTAGACTGGTGTATAGACTCCATGATACCCTACAGCAATGATGGCACAACACTTGTAGGAGTAAGCAAGGATTATCTGATTTGACCTAAGGCCCACTCTATGAGATGAAATCCATATCCAGAACAGGTTAGGTGACCACGCTCCAGAGACTAGATAGTTCAGAAATCTTTGGAAAGGATACTGTAGACCCATTACATATTGATCAACTACTACTGAGCACTGAGCCTAAAATGGAAGGGTTGATATGAGGGCTTTGTTTTCTCAGTGTCTTCCATCTCCTCTGGCTCTTACACTCTCTATGCCTCCAATTCTGTTGGGTTCTATGAGCTAGGAGGGGAAAGATTTAATGGAGACCTTCTTTTTAGGGATTAATGTTCCAAGGTCTCTCATTTTCTGCTTAATGTCTGGTTGTGGGTCTTTGTGTCTGTTCCCATCTGCTGCAGAAGGAAGCTTCTCTGATAATGTCTGAACAAGGTACTGATATATGAGTATAGCAGAATATCATTAGAAGTCATTATATCACTATCTTCTATTTTTCTAGTATCTGTAAAACAAAACTACAAAAACACATGTTAACCTTTTAAATCAATCTGCGTCTTTGATCTGAGTATAGTTTATTTGATACAATTGTTATAGATAATTTATTATTGAAAAAAGGCAGTTTGTTGCTTATTTCACGCTCTGATTTGTACCCTACTATTTCCTATCTTTAGAAATATTGATTTTTTAGATTCCTCTCTTTTTTCCTTGCTCTACCTCATTTCTAAAACTCTTACTGTGTTTAAAGTCCCATTAAGTATACTTTTTGCATAACCAAAATGCTTAGGATTCTTCACAGAAATTAACACGTTTGTAAAAACATAAAGATTGTTCTTTCTTAAAGATGGTCTCAGATAATGATAGAACATATCTAAATATTAGTCACTATCTATTTTTTCTTTAAATATTACTTTTGTATGTATATTAAATCAGATTTCCATTTCTCAAAACACTTCCAGATTCACAGAGTAGATACACATTGCTCCTAGGTAAATAAACAGACTATGTATGCCATTCCTTATTATCAGGTACCAGTACAGGTGAGCTTTTGTGTTCATCCTGTCATCTCACATCTACTCTCCCTTTATTTCCCTTGCTTGGAATATCTTTAAGTTAAAAACTATATTTTTTATCACCTATCTGCTCACTGCTTTTTGTATCCTCTGAAAGATATTCCAAGACTATAAATATGCCCAAAGCATAATTAGAAATCTGCAGAAAATAAATAGCTGTTAAGAAAACAAATGCTATTATCTCTTGCCCAATTTTTAAATATTTTTATTTATTAAATACTATTTCTGTTTACTGTACTTTGTTCCCTATTTTATACATAATCATTTAAAAATGTATTCATAATGACTCTTTTATAGCATGTTAATTTGAAAGAACTAAGATTTTCCTATGTAGTTTTAGCCATTAATTCCCCAACTAATTGGGACTTTTTAAAAAGTTTGCCTTTCCTTAAAATTACATGTTTCAGAAAATCCTATAAGAAAGGTGGATGCGTATCTTAATGCTGATAAGCAGCAGCTTTGTGGTTGAATTTATTTGAATGATTTTTTAAAGTTACATTGTTGCAAAGCTGGAAATAATTTGTGCTGAATATCCCAGTCTCACACTGAATATACTAATACTATAACTATAACTAGCAATTCTTCAACTCCATCAAACACTCCAGAAAGATATATTACCTAAGTAAACAGGAAGTGCATTGTAAGGAACTTGTAAAATTCTAGATTTGACAGAGACATTTCGCTTCCTGGACAGTCACCCAACATTCTTCTATACTGTTGGGATATTCATCTTCGGCATACAGGCCCATAGTATCCAGCAGACTTTTACATGAAGCAGAAAATTTCAAAGACAGTTCTGCCTATATTGGCAGCTTGTCAGTAACTTTTATCTGTGTCCTACAGAATTTCTAGCAGACTCTTTCATGAAGCAGATACCCTAAAGGATAGTCTCATCTTTAAGCAAATTCAGCAGTCATTTTCTGTGAGTCCTGATTGTCCAGTTCATCAAGCAGTCCAGGCAAGAATAGATTCTTGCCCAAATACTAATTGAATCCATGAAGAACTTCTTCAATGCCCATCTTCCTCTTGAAGTAATTGGTGCTACCAAGAACAGATGTGTCTCATTGTCATGAAAAGTCCTAAGTTCTTAAAACATTTTAAATGCCATATTCTCTAGTCTTTGAAAGATATGAAGAATATCTATCCATCTGAAATGCATGTCTGTATATCTAGAAACATAACTGACATGACTACAAGCTTGACTATTATAGATGATTATCTATTAACCTATATTTTAATTACACATTATATTTTTATTTTTTTATTAATTAATTAATTAATTAAATTATTAAAGATTTCTGCCTCTTCCCCGCCACCACCTCCCATCCCGCCCCCCCTCAATCAAGTCTTCCTCCCTCCTCAGCCCAAAGAGCAAGCAGGTTTCCCTTCCCTGTGGGAGGTCCAAGGACCACCCACCTCCATCCAGTCTACTAAGGTGAGCATCCAAACTACCTGGGCTCCAACAAAGCCATTACGTGCAATAGGATCAAGAACCCATTGCCATTGTTCTTCAGTTCTCAGTAGTCCTCATTGTCCGTTATGTTCAGCGAGACCGGTTTTGTCCCATGCTTTTTCAGACCCGGGCCAGCTGGCCTTGGTGAGTTCCCGATAGAACATCCCCATTGCCTCAGTGTGTGGGTACACCCCTCGCGGTCCTGAGTTCCTTGCTCGTGCTCTCTCTCCTTCTGCTCCTCCTTTGGATCGTGAGACTTCAGTCCAGTGCTCCAATGTTGGTCTCTGTCTCTGTCTTCTTTCATTGCCTGATGAAGGTTAATATTCAGGAGGATCCATATATGTTTTTCTTTAGGTTCACCTTCTTATTTAGCTTCTCTAGAATCACGAATTATAGTCTCAATGTCCTTTATTTATGGCTAGAAACCAAATCACATTACATTTTTAAATGAATTGTACAGACACGATATTTTAATCAAGATCAGAAATACATATAATATAACAAAATTGACCTTAAATTTGTATCAATAAACCTATATCCATAACAATGCAAATCTTTATAGCATATCTCTCTTTAAGTGTAAACAAACATTTACAAACAATCACTTGGGAATATGGGCATAGTTCTTTCCAAACTGCTTCTTGCTTATTGTTGGGAGAAGTAATTTTTTGAGGAGTGTTCAAGGTGACCTTTCAGGGGCTCTTTGTCCATCAAACCACATTAGTCTGGAAGAATTCTACAGGTTCTCATTCTCTGTGGAAACAAAAGAAGAACCGCTTTTCCAAAGTAACATATCCTTAGACTCAAATTTTTAATGACAAGTTATCTTTAAAGTATATACATTGATTGTTTAACTCCTTCACAGAAAAAAAAAATATAAAAGCTTAAACAGTTCATCAAATAAGTTTTTTGAGGTCTAAATATATAGTTTAGGGATAGTAATACAAGTTAGGATAGAAAGTAAATTAGGAACATATTTTGGACTCACCAATATGGGATAGATAATGGAATACTATCTCTGACTTTGCCAAATACAATTAAACTTGGTATTATAAATGTAATTTTAACTTAATAATTGTTCTTATTATATAGAGTCTTACTATGTTAAAACTAAAACCTTTCTTTTAATTTGGACAAAAGGAAGAAATGTTTGGAAATATTTGTTTAAGTATTCAAACGTGTTCTATTTGTTTTTGTTGTAGAATATTTAAGTATGTAAAGATATGTTGCATGTATTTAATTATATAAGGATATATTGCTGTTTTACCTTTCATGCGTAAGGTGCTTGATTAGTCTAACAAAAAAACTGAATAACCTGTAGTGGGAGAGGAGGTTTAGACAAGACTTCTGGGCGGGAATAAAAAATAGGAGGAGAAATTTAGGCTGAGGGGGGAAAATAAGGAGAGACACTAGGTAGATGCCAGGGGACAGGCAGGCAGGTATGGAGGAAGTAGGAAAGTGGGATAAACAAAATAAAAGAATAATAAAAAAGCTTTGAGCCAAACATAGATAAATAGAAACAGATGAAATTAAGTTAAATAATTAGTTGGACAATAAGCTAAAATTGAGCATTCATAATTAATAATTCTCTGTATCTTTATTTGGGAGCTGGTTGGTGGACCAAAAAAAATTGAACTAAAACTTCATGTGAGTTTTAACCAAAAGTTTAAACAATTGAATGCTTAGTGGATAGTTTTTAAAGATGGCATTAGAACACTAGTATAATTTACTTTATTTTGGTAGTTTGTGGTCACAAAGATAGAAGGATTATTCTGTCACATATGTGCTTTTCATAAGGATAATCCACACCTTACAATATCATGTTCAGTTAATACTTAATTGTCTAGGAAAAATTAATAAGCACAAATATCTCACTACTATATAAATCTATCAAATTTGTTTAAAATAAATGTACATAAATATATGTATATATCAGAGATACAGATATTGAGATAAAGATTTCAAAGTATTGTCTTATCCCTTTTTATTTAAAATAGAGGGTATTTTTCACAAATAATATATCCTGGGTAAAGTACTCTTAGTTCCTCCTCATCTCTTCTCCAATCATAATCTTCTCTCGTTCTTTTTCTAATTATAGATAAATAGGCTTCTAGGGGATGATAATAAAATATAATGTAGTATAATAGAATATAACTAAGATAAAACAAAAATTAATATATCAAAATTGGACAAGCAATCAAAGAAAAGATCTCAAGAGAAGGCACAAGATTGGAGGAACATTCATTCACACATTAGGAATCTCATAAAACTCTCAACTTGAGGCTATAATGTATATGCACAGAATCTGGTGCAAATCCATGCAGGTCCTCTATATACTGTCTTAGTCTACATGAGTTCATATAATATTTGATCACATTGATCCAAATAGCCTTGTTTTCTTGGTGTTCCCAATTTTTTCTGGCTCTTAGACTATTTCTGTATTCTCTTCAGCAGGATTACTTAAACACTGAGGAGAAGGATTTGTTGGAGATATCACATTTAGGGCTGAGCATTCCACAGTCCCTCACTCTGCATGTATGTCTGTGTTTTTCTGTACTTTTTTATCTGCTGCAGGAGGGAGCTTCTATGATGATTACTGAGCAGTAAATGATTATTGGAGACCTATGAGTATAGAAGCATGTCTGTATCAGGCATTTCATTCTGGTAATTCTTTAGAACAATACCATTTGTTTTTATCCTAGGTTACTGAGCTACCTTGTCTCAGGTTCTAGGTCTCCTAAGCAGTGTTAGGTATGTGTTCCATCTCATGTCAAGTCAAGTCAGATATTGATTGTTTACTTTTTTGGGTTTTGTACCATGATTACCATAATCTATCTCAAAGAACTCTTTTAGAGTCATGTTTCTTCACAGTTTGTTGCATGTCATTACTTTATTTGTATGAGGAATATTCATTTCTTTGTAGACTCTGGGTCATGTGCTTCCATTGTTTAATGGGAGGAGAACTGAGGCCATTTACCTTGTCTTCCTAAGCTGTTACTGACGCTTTAGCAGCAAATGCTATGTAGGTTGCTAAGCCCATTTTGGAATATCAAGCATTGTAGTGCTCCAGGCATCAATCAAAATAAAACTCCAAAGATTACATCAGAAAATGGTTTTAGAAAATAAAAATAGTTGATATTTAATCCAATTTTTTACTCTGGGAGTGCTTTTATATGTAGCAAAAGTACTTAAAACATGAGCAAATGCAGAAGAGTAGGAAGGCAATTTCTGATAGAAGATAAGAAGAATAAACATGGATGATTAATGAAGGCATTAATATTGGACAAAGATAAACAGCAGTGAGATAGCAGCTGTTACATGAAGGGAGATATACAAATCAGCAACACTGATTTCATTATGTTATGAATCAAGGGAATTTAGTAAATCTACTGTAGTACACTATAGTTTATACTTCTTAAAAGTAATACACACACATACACATGGTTACTCAGAATAGCATATCATCTTGGAATAAATACTACAAGAACATTTTCACTAAAGCCTAGTATCCTCTTTTAACTAGAGAGAAGTTCAGAGATGAATTTATGGTATCAAAGTAATTCTTCTTAATCAAATATATGACTACTTTTAACTTATGTTAAATATGATTATATAGGAGTTCAAATAAATACCAGTAATATATCATTGCTATATGATATATATGAAGTGAAAAGTATATCAAAGATTTCAATGTTTATAGAAAGGCATGGAACATATTATTTTAAATATTTTTAATGATTGGTGGTAGATTATTTAAGATTACTTCATTCTATTCTAAATCTTTCCCTCTTTCAAGACCTCATGAATATTTGAAGCTTCATAATAGTTTAAAATTTTTCCATCTCTTTCTTTATCACAATCATGGATTCAGTTGTTCTATGATGCTTGCATTAGTCTTCCAAAAGGATGGATGTGAAATGTCTTCAGTAGAGAATTGAGTCTCAATTTAAAGATTTGAATTTAAATATCATATTTTTTTTTTACCTCTTACAAACATTCCAAACCTGCTACAGACACAGGGACTACTAACAAATTTAGGTGTCAACTTTACCAAAGACCCAATGGTTTGGTAGTCAAAGGTCTCTGTTTTATTAACATTTTTTTGTTGTTGTTTTTCGAGACAGGGTTTCTCTGTGGTTTTGGAGCCTGTCCTGGAACTAGCACTTGTAGACCAGGCTGGTCTCGAACTCACAGAGATCTGCCTGCCTCTGCCTCCCAAGTGCTGGTATTAAAGGCATGCGCCACCACTGCCCTACGTGTTCTTTTTTTTTTTATTTCAAACATGATTATAATGACTTTAGATCCTTTCTACCCATGTTCCTCTCCTCCAATCTCTTCACCACTAAGTTTGATCAATATATCTCGACAAGTTTTTCTCATGCATCAGTGGTAGATCCTTCACTTTGAAATTTTGAATGAAATGGGCAACATTCTTTCTTTCCAAGAATACCATTTCCTCATACAGTCCATATTTACCTGTTGATTTTACTAATACTATCAGTATTTCTATACTCTGTGTGTATTAATAGCATATCGATATCCTTCCATATTCATTATATGTTTTACCCTCATTCTGTTTATTTTATCCATCTTAAAGTTATTGCATTTAGTAAATTTTCAAAGATTTCTTTTTCAACTCAATTAGCTTTTGTTAAACCAAACTTTGTCTTACTTCAAATATTTTCACTGATATCTATAACTTACAAAGGGTAATATCCAGATGAAATGGTCCTACAAGCATAGTTGCTGATTGGACTGACTATAACTGTTTTCTTCCCACATGTACCCCTGACTATTCATTATTTACCTATTTTCCAAATAATTAGTAGTTACTACACAGCTGTACTTCTCTCAAGGTACATGCTTTAATAGAGAAACTGATTCGCCTGAGATTCACTATATACATCATATGGATATCATAATATACCAGGAATAAAATAACCCATTTTAAAGATTTAAATTTTTATTTTTAAATTTTCATTCTTATGTATGTTTGTCTCTGAGTGGGTATGTGACCATAAATAAATAGTTCAATGAAGAACATAGGTGCTTGTTAATAGGGACAAGCTAATAAGAACCACCTGATGTCTGGGAACCATACTTGCACTCTATGAAAGAAGAATATATTCTCTTGGTTGATGAAACATATTTCCAGCATCCAAATATTCAATTTCAAGATCATATACACACTGTTTAAGCATTTTTGAGAATGATATCAAAGCCATAACAATTCCTCTTTCCTTAGACTGGTGTTGTTCATTCCAAGGGGTGAAACAAGATACAGTGAGTATATTAGTTAAGTGGTTATTTGCCTGAATTGATATAATTCATTGATATTTTCTGGTAATTTAGAGTAAGATAGCAATAGTTTACGTGGATACTAGAATTATTAAAGTGAATTCAAAAGATATAGTGAAGTTTTAATCTGTCATGCAAACTAGAGAACAGAGAAAGCTGATATCTAGACTTGTGCAGAGAGAAAAAATGAGATAAACAAGAAAATGAAGGTATTACTTGGCTCTAAAACCTTTCAGTGTGTATATAAACATTTGGTGAGCTTAGATTGTACTCTGCCAACGGAGTGCTAGAGGCTCTGCTTACACACATTCCCCTTCACCAAGGAGGCAAAATTGGTTTTCAGCCTCTGAAAACATCTTAATTTTCTATGTAAAAAAAACATGATTTGTAAAAAAAAAAAATGTGTTCATGGGGACATTGATGAGGCTTACAGCAGGTATTTATTTAGGTTATTTTTCATATTCACATGTACTAATGATGTTTTCTCACCTCGAATTTTGGTTGATAGTTGGATTACATTCTTTTCAAAATTTCATTTTAATCAATACTCTCAAAGTAATTCTCTAAGTGATATTCCATTGTGCCCACATTTAAGTATAATGAGTAAGGCAAAGAGAAAGTTGTTTTCAAGAATTGGGGTAAATATATATCCTTTTCATTATATTCTCTTACGTATATTATGTCCAACCTTATATGCATTAGAAAGCATCAATAATGGAAAGTGTTTTCCTTTATCTGGTTTCTAAGAATTGATCATAAATTTAAATGAATGTGTTTGTTATACATTTTTATAAAGGTATTGATTACGTCTTTGGATTTTTTCTTTTGAGTCCATGCAACTTCATAGAATTTTATTGTATAGTTAATAATTTCAGAATTTTTCTTCCTATAAAAGATTTTATAGATTTGTGATTTTTGTAGTTTGGAAATATTCCTCCATTTAAATTGATTGCAAAATTATTATTCATTAGTTATTTTAGACATATACACCTACCACTTTTATAGCTTAATACAGTTTATAAACATATACATAGTTTATAACTACATGTATGCATATATATAACCATATATATTTATCTAGATGTAGTAGTTGAAAATAAATTATATTAAAAATTTGAGATTTTTATACTTAATTTTAATATTCTCACAGACTTGATGTAATGTTACTACCATGAATTTAAAGCAAGACTTTTGTTACTATTTTTCCCTTCTCATCTTGAGTTAGTAAAGAATTATGTTCATTATTAGAAAATCTTGTATACTTTCTGTCAGTATCAACTACACAACTGGCAACTGTCTTAATCTTTAATGAATGTTTTTTTTTTAAGAAATAGCATAAATTTAAATTCACACTGTCCTAACTAATAGTCCACTCTTTGTGTATATTTTGGAATTATGCTATGGTATTTTGTGAATATTTCTATAAATTGATTTATTTTTTACTTTACCTATAACTATGCACTATTTTAATAATATCAACAAAATCTCACGTAAGTTTATTTTGCATAGGTAAAAGTGATCTTATAATTGCTTTTCTGTCTTTTTTTAACATATTTATCTTAATATTGCCTAAATTTTCTCCCCTGTTATTATATGGGATGCCTACAGATATTGCTTCACTAACTTAAAATATTTTATGCATTTTTCTAATCTGCTTTTTTATTATCATTGCTATTATACTAGTTTCAACCACAACATTGCAAGTAAATTTGTTTCCAAATTTGATTTTGATAAATAGTCTATTAATTTTCTGGCCTTAAGATAGTTTTGATATTTTAAAAAATATTTGAACTAAACATTTTATATTCAAAAGTTTAAAAGGTAAAACCAATCCTCAAAGATTTATCTTCTGCTCTGTCACCAGCCTCACTGTCATCACATATGACATCATTCATTTTTATTATTGATACTTACAAGAAAGCTATGCTGTATTCACCTCTCCTGCAATATTAAAGTCCTGTTATGCTACGGCAATATGTATGAATTTACAGTTTCATCTCCAGCACCCATTTAAAAAAGACTTTGCTTCATTTATCTCTATAAGAAATGCATCTATTTTCCCTCAGATCATAAAAGCACACTGTTATATCCAAGCAGGTATGAATTGTCAATGTTTTTACTATGACATTATGATTTTCTCTTCAGTGAGTTTAGCTATGCTTATTAGTGCTGAAGGAAAGGGGATTTAAATCACCACGGTTTACCATTACTGCAATCATAGGACTTTAGTTTTATTTTTGAAGAATTTAAAGATAAAAAGTAATAACTAAATTGTCTTTTGAATGAAAGAAGCTACCCATACTTAGTTTCATATCTGACATAAATATACGGGTTTCATTTAATAATGAACTATAATTCTATAGCACACGTTATATGAAATTGCACAAAATCCATTTGCATGGGAGTACACTATTTAAAGTGCTACATAACTCCCAACTAAAGAGCTATGAAGTTAACAACAGACATTTAGTAAATGATAGGAAAAGATCACCTTTGCTCTCCCATTAGAGTTACAGCATTCTGCCCCACAGAAACTTCAATTTTGCTGCTGACATAGAATATTCATAAAAACAAAAATGTTTCAATTCCACTGAAGATCCAATGGCATCCTCAGTAAAACAATGACTAGTGTACTCTCTTTCTTAGTCATGTTGAGACAGGATTTATCACTATCTACATTGTCAAATTGAGATGCAAAGAATAGAAACTTTAATTCTCTTTTAATCTTTTAAAACTTCTCCCTAGCAAAGGGAAAAAAAATGTATAACTAGGTTGTGATGATTTTCACTCACAGCCCAGCAGTGGGAACAGAAAAGAAATTAGACATTAAAAAAATCCCTTTCAACTTTGAGCACTATTTTGAAGTGGAAGTTTTATTCTGAATTTGAAATTTGCCAAGGTCTGTGGCAGAGTTTCAGACACCACTTCCCTTGTTGGCAGGAGATGATTTGGAAATCAGAAGTCTGCACACTTGTGATATTTCCAGGCTTAGAGTGTCAAAAAGACAAGATGGCATATGGTGAAGAAAAAGGGATTTCTCACATTCGGGAACACATTTCAACTTCCAAAACATAAAAATAAACAAGTGCTTTTTCAAATTCATAAGAGAAATAATGAGAATTTTTCCAAAATATTATAGACATACCAAAGTTAAGCAGCAAGATGCCTGAGTCTGTCACTTCCTGAAGCTTTTTACTAAGTGGATAAGTTCAGATTTCAGGATTGTCATGTTAACTTTGGCATAAAAATGACTTATTCTTTGGCAAGGATGACAGTAATCCCCCTCAAGGAAAAAATATAGTCTAATTAAAATATACAATTTGATGTTTTCATATGAGCATTTTCGTGGGAAGTTTCTTCAATATTCTCTAGCTAACTTGTTCATGTGTAGTTATATTGATAGAACTGGCCCAGTTGAGTTAAGATTTGGCAGCAAGGGTCAGTCTATTGTCCATTTACAAAAGTTCTTTATTGTGACTGTGTAGTCATAAAAAGACAGAAGCTAGAGCATTCTGGAGTAGACTATGTTAGTTCATGTGTTTGTCTTTGAGCAGTACTGTGACAATACTGCACATGTCAGAGAAGCAGTAAGTCATTACAAATGAAATTAATGAATTTTCTAATTTCTTCCTCATAAAATTTAGCAAAGGAAAAAAATTAAAGGACTATCTCTAAAAGTTGAGGAGGAATCTCAGCCAATAAAGGGTTTGCTGTGCAGGCAGGAGAAACTGAGGTAGGATATCAACACACACAAACACACACACTCTTGTGTGGTAGCATATGTTGGATTGTAATCCTAGTCCCAGTTCTGGGGTAGCAGAAAAAAAGAATGCCTGGAGCATGCTAGCCAGGCTTCTTGTTCAGCTGGTGAACCCCATGCTCATGTTCAGTGAGAAGCTATGTTTCAAAAACTGAGGAGGAGCATTAAAAGAAAGGAGTCTCGAACATTGACCTATAGCCCTCACAAACATGTATACATAGAGAGATATACATATGTACACATGCACATGTTTATGTGTATAAATATATATGTAAATATATGTATGTGTATATTATATAGAGGCAAATTCACAATAGACTCAATCAAACAAAGAAATTGAGCATGTTAGTAGATTTCTATTATTGAAGTAAATACTAATTATTGCTTCAATTATGAAAAGTTGATATTTTCTTCTTAAGTCTAAATTAAAATAACTAGCAGAAGAACTGTCTTAATTCTAAGATATCGAAGAGTGTAAGTTAAGAAGTTTTGAAGATACCCATATATATGTTTTTCATCATTTAGGTTTAGACATTGGAATCTTTCTGTAATAGTTTCTTTACAATATAAGTGCAAGTCCAAACATGTTTGAAAATGACAAGAGTTACCCAAGAAATCAAAATATCACAAAATTCAACTTATAAAGGCGAGACAGACTTTCAGACAATCAGCAACATTTGTTTGTGAGTGCACCAGGATACTTTTCTATGACATTTATTTTTATGTAATGAGAAAGGAACACTAAAATACACTAAACTTAAAAGTCTCGCTTTTCTATCTCATAAAATATCAGATTCCAGTCCGCAAATAGTGCTTACATTTTAGTCAATAACATTCTAGAAGTTGTGGGTCTTTTTGTAGATTTTATTAAAAATGAAGTCTATCTTTACCACCTACATACAGCATTGTATTTCCAGAAAAACATTAGAATGAAATGTTGACTTGAACAATAATCCTATAATTTGTGCTGTGTGAATTTCAGCAGTATCCCCCACCCCCACTTTTCCTATTCCCCTTTCCACCTCTGCTCTACACCCCTTGTCTGCCCCTCCTCTGTTTCTATTCAGAAAGGGGCAGGCCTCCCATTGGCGTCAGCAAAGCACGCCATTTCAAGTTGCAGTAAGATTAAGCACCTCTCCTTATACTTAGGGCTGGTCAAGGTAACCCAGTATTGAGGAATAGGTTCCCAAGAGGTAGCCAAAGCATTAGGTACAGACCCTGCTTCCACTATTATGAGTTCCACAAGCATACCAAGCTAAGCAACTGTCATATATACATAGAGGATCTAGGCTGGTCCCATGCAGGCTTCCCAGTTGTAGGTTCAGACACTGAGAGCTCTTTTTTTTTTTTTTTTATTGAAAAAAAATTTTCTGCCTCCTCCCAGCCTTCCATTTCCCTCCCCCTCCTCCCGACCCTCTCCCCCTACCCCCACTCCTCTTCTCCTCCCTCTCCAGTCCCAGGAGCAGTCAGGGTTCCCTGCCCTGTGGAAAGTCCAAGGTCCTCCCCTCTCCATCCAGGTCTAGGAAGGTGAACATCCAAACTGTCTAGGCTCCCACAAAGCCAGAACATGTAGTAGGATCAAAACCCAGTGCCATTGTCCTTGGCCTCTCGTCAGTTCTCATTGTCCGCCATGTTCAGAGAGTCCGGTTTTATCCCATGCTTTTTCAGTCACAGTCCAGCTGGCCTTGGTGAGCTCCCAATAGATCGGCCCCACTGTCTCAGTGGGTGGGTGCACCCCTCGTGGTCCTGACTTCCTTGTTCATGTTCTCCTTCCTTCTGCTCCTCATTAGGACCTTGGGAGCTCAGTCCAGTGCTCCAGTGTGGGTCTCTGTCTCTATCTCCATCCATAGCTAGATGAAGGTTCAGCTTTTGTTGAGATGAACAAACTGATTCTGTCATTCATGTGTAAATGTCAGATCAGAGTGATGCTTGACAGGGCTTACACAGCAGTGCCATGTAGAATCAACAGCTCCTTTACTTGGAGACATTGAGGTATCTGTGACATCTAGAGATAGGAATTGGTTTTCAGACACTGAGAGCTCTTATGAGCCTAGCTTAGTAGTTTCTGTGGGTTTTCTGGGGATATCCTTGATCTCTCTGACTCCTACAATTCCTCCTCCCACACTTCAGCAGGATTCCCCAAGCTTGGCCTGATGTTAGCTGTGATCTCTGCATCAGTAATAACATGAAGGCTCTCTGATGACAATTGGAGTTGTCACCAATCTATGAGTATAACAGAATATAATTTGGCATCGTTACACTGGCATTTGTTTTTTCTCAGGACCTGTTTGGTTCTGTCTTACATCTCGGGGCCATCCAGATTCTGAGTCCCAGAACTCCAGACAGTCTCAGTGGTGGGCTCACTTTTCTGGCATTGGTCTCAGGCTGGATGGTCATTTGCTGGCCACTCCTACAATCTTTGTGCCACCCCAGCACTGAGAGGACAGACTTTGAGTCAAAGTTTATTTATGTAGCTTGGCTAGTGTCCAAGTCCCTCCACTGGAAGACTTTCTTGGTAACAGGAAATGGCCAGTTCAGGCTATGTATCTAGTATTACTATGAGTCTTAGCTGGGGTCACCCATGTAGATTCCTGGGAACTTCCTTTGCACCAGGCTTTAAGCTGACCCCTAAATGTCCCCCCTTCCTTTCATCTCTTTCAGCACTCCCCAACTCCATCCAACCTGTAAACCAATCCCTCACGTTCCCACCCCCACCCGTCTCCAGTGCACCCATGGTATCGTTTGTATTCTCACTTTTCAGAGAGATTCATGCATTCCCCTTGGGCAATCATTGTTTCTTAGCTTCTTTGGGTATGTGAATTGTCGTAAGGTTTTCCTTTGCCTTACATCTAATATCCACTTACGATGAGTACATAACATGTTTGTCTTTCTGGGTCTCATGATGCTTTTTCTAATTCTATCCATTTGCCTTCAAGTTTCATTATGTCATTAGTTTTAGCAGCTGAGTAATACCCATCTGTGTAAATGTTCTACATTTTATTTATCCATCCTTGAGGCATTTAGGTTCTTTTCAGGTTCTTGTTATTATGTATAAAGAAGCTATGAACATATTTGAGAAAGTGCTCTTGTGGTATGACTGAACATCCTTTGGATATATGCTTATGAGTGGTGTAACGGGATGTTTAGGTAGATCAATTTCCCTGAGTTCTATTGAATAAGATGTGCATATTTCAGTAAAAATAGTATTGTATATAAAACTAAATTTAAGTATGTCGTGAGTAATGTGAAATCCAGAATATTTTCAATGACAAATATAAAAGTTGAAATAAATATTATAAATGCATGGTGTTTTCCTACCCAACTGTAAGGTCTATGAATCTCAGCAATTTTGAGCATAGCAAGATATTTCCAAAGTTTCAATAGTGGTACTTATTTTTTTGAGTAACCAACAGTCATTAATTTGGTCTTAGAGCCCACTTAATAAGAGGTAATTAGTACCTGTTACTGTCAATCTAACAAATTACCCCTAGCTAATGATGCCGTGGAATTTACAGGAGAACCAACAACTGTCATTTCCCTACACCAGTATAATTGCTGTTTTGTAAAAACATATCCTGAAACGCACAGATTATTTTAGTTCAGTCCTTATCAAAGAAGCTTTTTCTTCTGTATCAGATGAAGACCGTTACAGAAAGCCACAACTAGCCAAAATACAGAGAGTAATTGATTGTGAAGAGTTTATTTGACATATCTACTCTCCAACTTCCAAACCTAAGGCTCAAGGATCACCATATAAGAGGGCTGTGCAGATTGTGAGAGCCAGAGTACCTTAGATTCTGCTATGAGATAGTATCTTCTGCTTACGACAGGGAGGCTGTTTCCACAAGAATCTCAACAAAATTGTCTCCTCGACAAGACTTGAACAACACAAACTTCATTTGTCAATGTTGGTGGGAAAACATCACACCAGGCCTCCTCCTTAGACAGAACACCATAAGCAATCAATGACTACAGAGAGAAGGAAACTTATTCTTTCCCAGAGTAAATCCTAGCTGGTTATCCAATACAAAAAACAAGCCATAAACACTAATAAAAAATTACAAATTGCCTAAGTATGTTTTATATATATATGAAACAAAAAATAATTAAAGACCAGTGAGGAGGTTATATTAAGAGTTAGAGGGGTAGAAATGATGTAAAAAATGTAGCCATGTGTGAAATTATCAAAAATATAAATACATGAATGCATGTTATTTAAAATCTAAAAATTTGTATGCATACATTTTAAAACATAATACTTCAATAATTTACTTTTACAGATATAGAGACATTATTTCTAATATATCTCTGAATATTCATGAATTTATATGCATACATCCATTTCCACACATAGATTATATGATTCATATAGTTAAATATATTTTATGTATACTTATAAGCAGAGTCAATTTAATTTCACAACTTTCAATGATCATTTTCTAATGTTAAATTTAAGACATGTTAGATGGCTAAGTCTGAAACCTTGACTTTGGGTCAATGTAAATGTGCGGTATGGTCACACACATCTGCAATCTTACAGCTGGGGCACAGGTGGTGAATACAGGAGAATCTCTGGAACAGGTACACACTCTTCACACTCACACATACACTCAGACACTACTCATGCACTTAATTTTAAAATGATGTTCAATTTATTTTAATCTTTAAGTAAAACATTCATAGTGTGTCAATAACTATATACTATTGTCTCATTTAAAATCATGGTTGCTAGCAAGAGGATTAGCTTATTGAAATTAGAATTCTGGTTAAAACAATGCAAAAAATTGGGGAATTTATTGTTCTCATTACTTAAGTTATCTCACTCTCTAATGCCATGTGGTTTCAAGTACTACTTATATCTTGGTTACTTGACTGTGAAGCTTCAAATATGATCATTCTCCTACACTCTGAAGTTACGAGTCTATCTACATGGCAACTCCACTAGCAAAACAGTAAGCACAAAACCCACAAAAATATACAAAAAAGAACACAAAAATTCAAACAATGCTCTCATCCACATTTACATTATTAATGAAAATTTACATAAACATTTTGATAGTAGAAGATGTTTGTGGAAGTTGCCTGGGTTCTTGACATGATTCTCAGACTCTATGCCCTGATTTTATAAGCAGAAGGATAGTATTAGAGTAAAATCATATTTTTTTAATTCAAAATACATGAACCCCTGTAAATCTGACAGTGGAAGACATTGTCCACTTGCTGTGTTATATGAATCTTTAGATAAGCTTATTTCTCTCTTTTTAACCCTTTTTTCTTTCAACCCAGTCGGTGTATATTCTAATCGTGGGTCTGCTAACAGTACTAGAGCTATTGAAGGATGCAAAAGGAGAAAACCATGAAGGATATGCAGACGTATGCAAAAATAAGAGTAGATGATACAGAACAACCCCAAACTGATTTGAGAGAACAGACATTAGTTTGTCACATATTGACCAACAACATTATTTTCTGACAGTTTCTCTCAGTACTGGCCTTTGAAAAGGAAACTCAGCTTTCATTACATGTGCTGGCATGTGATAAAGAAACTAGGCAGTCACAAGTAATTCAACATAGTTTCAGTGGCAAGATCATAGAATATGCTTTTAAGTGAATGTCCTCATTCAGTTCTCAAAATAACTCTGTGAACGCACATCTAACATTAGTATATAAGTATCTAGTCATGTTTCTCAAAGTCGTAATATTTCTAAAATATTTTTCTAAGTTGACGAAACATTTATTTTTGAAAAAAGTATTTCTTCCTCCTAACATTTCCATGTTACTACATGTATGTCATACCTAGGTATCTACTGGACCACTGATGAAAATGTTCAATAAAAAGGATTTATGATTATTCTGAAGCGGATTGCATGTGATTCATTCAAATAAACAATTTCTACTCGTCGATACTATGGTTGACAGCTGCTATTCATTCCCCATTTGATGATTAGCATAAGTCATTATAGAATTAGTTTTTTCATCTTCATCAGTGATGCTCCAAAGATTACTAGGCTTTATAACATTTGTGACAACAGGCAGGGGGAAAACAATGTCCTTTGAAGAGAGACTTAGTTCTCAATTCTCTTGCAAGCAAACAATAAAAATGAGATCAAACAAGCAAAAAAAAAAGTAAGTGGAGGAAAGGGACAAGGAAGGGAGGAAGAGAAAGGAATACAGAAACCCTCATGAATTATATAGATGCTAGTCTCTCCGCTTATATCATTAGGGTGTTAGTGAAAGGTTTTTTTTTTTTTTTTAAAAAAAAAAGGTAAAGACATCATTCAGAGTTTTCTAAATGATGGTCGAGTTAAATCGTGATGTAACTTTTGCTATAACAATGTTGATAACATACACAAAGATGACTGTGCTCAACCCAAAACAGGGTATTTATAATGTAAGCTTAGGGTCATCTCAGAAGATGGGTAAGAAATATTGCAATAGCCAGAGGTGCTGAGTTCTGCTGGGAAATAGTATATTCTGGACCACACAGGGCTATTGTCCTTATGAACCTCAATTGCCATAGCTGACCAGTACATGGTTAATCCAGTAACAACCCAGCATAAATGGAGAGGAACTCACGGGGGCCAAGCTCAAGCTGAAGAGGTCTGGGCAGTTCATGCCTACTAAGGAAGAGAATCAAATTTTTTCAAGTGTATGGACCATGATTTCAAGGAGGACTGTACACCATTCACATAGACAATCACAAACTGAACTAACTAGAATATAAAAATAATGAAGAGGCCCTGAAACTGGGATGTAACATGGTAGAATGAGTGAGTGCCCAGAAAAGGATGTAGTAAAAGTACTATTGGTTCTTCAGTTAATATTTCCAAAGAATTTTTGCAAGTCATTAATGTTTGACTGCTTTTTAAATCAAAGAAGAACATCATTTATTGAAGAATATAACAGGAAAATAGCTTTAGGTTATTTTTAAATAATTTAGTTCAATGTAAGAATTCTTTCATTATTCATCAGCATGTGAAGCATAAAGTGAAGTTTGGCTTTTCATACAAGCAGGTTTAGTTAGTGGCAATGGGAGTCTGCCTACCATATGCTCTAACATGTCTTGTAAAACATTGTTACAGAGAAACTCAAATTTCCCATATTTTTTCTTTATATTATTTAATCTTTTAAATCATTTTTATTTTTATTTCTCATTATTCCTTCTTATGACTTCTCCATTTCTTTTTATGAAGATATTTTTATGTCAATATCTTCTTTCAAAGTTTGTATCATACTTTAAAATATACTACTGTAGAAATAAAGGTTCTACAATAAAATAATTATGTAATTTATTTAATTCTCAAGTGAATTCTTAATTGCTTATATCTAACATATTGCACACTAATACATAAAAGAAATCTGGCAAATATTGTTAAAGCAATATGTAAATAAATCTTTAAAATTACTGGATCATCAACTAATTCTCCATATCTTAGTGAAAAGAAATTAAAACACATTTTCAATTATTTCCATATGATGGCTTTATAATAACCGATGTTCAAAAATTTATCCTCACCAGAAGCTTGAAGAAAGTAACTGTAGATATTAAAATTTGAATTTGTTGGCTGGGTGGTAGCAGCACATGCTGGGTGGTGACAGCATGGAGTCAGAAGCAGGTGAATCTCTGTGAGTTCAAGGCCAGCCTGGTCTACAAAGCAAGTTCCAGGACAGCCAAGGCTGTTCCACAGAGAAACCTTATCTCTAAATCCAGAAATAAAATAGAATTAAAATTATGTACGCAATCTTTCTGAGACAATCAAGAAGATGTTGAATGATTGAGCCCAACTTAAAAAAAAAAGATAAAGTGTGGCACATCTACACATTAGAGTACTATTTAGTGGTAAAAAAATGACGTCTTGAACTTTGCATGCAAATGGATGGAAATAGAAAACACTATCCTGAGTGAGATAACTCAGACCCAAAAATATGAATATGGTATGTACTCACTCATTATTGGATTCTAGCCATAAACACAGGATGTTGAGCCTATAGTTTGCGATCCTAGAGAAGCTAAGTTAAGGTGAACTTAAAGAAAAACATATATAGATCCTCCTGGAAATTGGAAGCAGACAAGATTGCCAGGCAAAAGTTGGGAGCATGGGGGTAGGGAGAAGGGGAGAGAGGGAGAGATAAGTGAGAAAGGGAGGGTTGGGGAGAGCTTGAGGGAGTGAGATGGTTGAGATGGAGGAAGAACGGATATGAGAGCAGGGAGGAAGATATCTTAATTAAGGGAGCCATTTTGGGGTTGGAAGAGGCTTGACTCTACAGGGGTTTTTCCAGGAGTTCACGGGGATGTTCCCAGCTAGGACCCTGGGCAGTGGAGGAATGGAACTGGACTTGTCCTGTAGTCAGACTGATGACTATCTTGAATATCTCCATAAAACCTTCGTCCAGCGATAGATTGAGATAGAGACAAAGACCCACATTGGAGCACTGGACTGAGCTCCCGAGGTCGAGTTGAAGAGCAGAAGGAGGGAGAATATGAGCAAGGAAGTCAGAACACGAGGGGTTGCTCCACTCACTGAGACAGTGTGCCTGAGCTAACGGGAGCTCACCAAAGCCAGATGAACTGGGACTGGACGAGTATGGGATCAAACTGGACCCTTTGAATGTGGCTGACAATCGAGGCAGACTGAGAAGCCAATGATAATGGTACTAGGATTTGTCTCTACTGCATGTACTGGTTTTTTGGATGCAAACTTTCCTAAGCCTGGATGGAGGGGGGGTTGGCTGGACTTCCCACAGGGCAAGGTACCCTGCCCTCTCTTAGGACTGGAGGGTGAGGGTGAGTGGGTATCTCTGTCATGTAGTTTCCTGATTGCTGATTGATTTTGAGGAGCACAGCCCACAAAGAGTGGTGCCTTTTTGGGCAGGTGGGCCTGATTTGTATAAGAAAGGTAGCTTGGCAAGCCTTTGGAAGTAAACCAATAAGAATAATTTCTGCAGGTTGGTCTCTTCCTCAATTCTTGTCTCAAGGATTTTTCTTGAATCTTCCCCCTAACTGTTCTCAGTTTTTGATTATGGCTTGGGAGTATAAGCCTGAACCATTTTTTTTTCTACCAGCAATGATACACAACCTATGATAAAGTTACAGAATGCCAGAAAGAAAATCAGGGTCCATTAAAAAAAGAAAATTGCTAAACATTTTTATTGAAATTCTCCCAAATGTATGTAAATCAAGGATTTATTTTTTTCAGTAGCAAAAGAAGAATTAATGAGTTTAGACTGAAATAAAATTAAGTTAACCGTTACATTTCAAGATTGAAAACGATTCTTAACAAATATTTGAATATTAGAAAATAAGTATTATGTAACTTTCTGTTGTAGAAGCCTACCAGAATAATTATCCAAATAAGAATTGAATTCTATAAAGATGAATTTAATATTTACAGAGATTTGTTAAAAGATTGCAAGGTTTAGAAATGTAAAGGAAGGACTACTGAGATAGATAATAATCAACTTCTGGATTGGCTGCTGGAGGAAAAGAGATTATGCGAGGACTCAGGCCGTAGAGAGTGCAGCAACTTACTGTACTACACACTTGTGTAAAGGAAAAGCAACATGGTATGAGTAAAATCAGATGTCCAAAAGGCTGAAGCAGATGTGGGGCTGAGGAGATGTCTGAGTTAGAGTTCATTGCTTAACGAACAAGGGAGAACTTTTCGTATCATGTATCCTTCCTCAGGCGCCGCTAAGAGAAAGATTTGTAAACTTCAGTTTACTAGCAAGCATAGAGAAGAATGAGAGCTGAAGCTTAAATTGATCTTCAAGAACATCTGAACTAGCAAAAATTTCACATATTGTCATGTTAATTTATCATACACTATGTCATCCCTCATTTTATTGGAATTTCTATAAGACACCATTAGTTATGTGCTACTTGGTACAATGCCAATAGTATATGTACAAGTCCATTGAAGTTTATATAAATTCAGTTTTTGTTTGAATGGGCAAGTTGTTCAGACAACTTAAAACATTTTTTAACTATATAGAGGTTTCATAATAAATCTATGCTTATTTGCTGCAGTAGATGAAGCTAACACTATATATTTTGTTCCAATTTTTAATCTTCTATTAAAGATGAGAATAATATCTATAATCCCGCTATGCCAGTTATGACTCATTAGTCACAGGAAAAAAATAGACAGCCGTATGGGGAATGGTTCTAACAAAATTCATCATGGTCTCTGAAAAAAACAACACAGACCTATATCCTATTAGCGTTGTGCCAGGCGCTTGATCATTAGAAGTGAAGGATGGTGTGTTAATGAATTTATATAAAGATAGTTCTCAGATTCACATATTTCAAATTAACAACAATCAGTCAATTATACACACGATATTGACTTACTTCACACACTGCCCTTGAGCAGGCTGGAAACATACACATGAAAAAGGGTCAGAGTTATGATGGATGTGCAGATTCCTAATTTACATTCTAGTGAATGCTTTGTCTTCAAGGCAGAAAAACACAATTTTAATTAAAATAATAAACTCTAAAGGAGTATGATTGATATCTAAGCAGTTATACGGCAAAGAAAAACCAACAAAAATAATCCTAAAGGTAGCAAAATGTGAAGGCACTGGCAAGAGCCTATGACACATCATTAAACACCGAATCTCCGTAAAGTAAATGGACAGATTTTCAGAAATTAGGGAACAAAATGATTCCAAAAATGCATGGGACAATGGTATCTTGTTTTAAGTGGATCATTACTACTATGGTTTTTATAGAGATGGCTGATTTCTATGTATTTTGTATTTTATATCTATATGTTTCATTTCAAGGTAAAGTATTTGAAAGAACTTCATTTTAGAATGTCTTAAACATAAGTGTTTAAAAGCTAAGAGTAGTAGTTGGGTATTGTTGTGTTTATCTCATGTATGTTTTGATAATAAGATAATCAACTGATGCCACTTTTTGCAGTTTTTGTTAAGGAACAACCTCAGTTAAAACTAAGAAGGGATGCATTTTAACATTTTACCGTAACCAAGGGAAGTGTGTATCAAAGTGGTACAATCACTAAATTTGATATGATTTAAATATGAAATTTAAAAAGTGGCAAACACTCAAATAGCACATCCATTTGAATATTTGTTAATTTCATTAAGGGGTAGATAATATGTCATCTTGAGTTTTCTTTCCACTCAGATATTATGAGCTCCTGCAAATGAAAAGAAAGAGATTTCATGAGTCACAGGAACTGGTCATAAGATTTTTAATTGTAATTTCTATAGTCTGTGAATTTTAGCACTAACTCTGGCTGTGCCGAGCAAAGATTGACCCCGGATTGACAGAAATCTTCCCAATAGATTGGGGGATGGAAAAGGGAGATTTTCTGAAAACTTTTCAATTTACTGAGCAATTAATTAATCACCTGCTTTTACATTCATTGTTTCGTTGTTTGTTTACGACAATTGAAACAGCTGTTCTAATGTGAATCATAAGCATGATGACATCATTAGGCGTTAGCTTTATAGTGTGTCTGTATATGTTAAGAGTATGGACCAACTCACGTCTTGATTTGACAACTTCCCCACCACCCAGTAGCTTCTCAAGTTGCATTCTGACCTATTTTACTTACTTCTCATGCTTTTTATTTATTTATTTTCAACAAGGCTTAAAAATGATTTTTAAAAACTGCTGTTTGTTTGGTAATGCAAGTGGCAAGTGTTGAATGTACCAAAATGTTGGCAGCTTCTTTTACTATTATGACTTAAGATGATTGATGCTCTTAGGCACCTATAAAGTTACAGTTACCATTCCTAACAAAATAGAAGCTCACAAGGATAAGATAAATCCCTATTTGCTCTAAAATTTCAGAACTACAACCAACACTGTTTGCTAGTATTTTTGTGTACAACTAGATCGTATTCGATGTGGCATAAAAGGGAAGTAAATCTAAATAAAAGCAGTACTTACTAATTTGATATTTAGGAAATAATTATTTGTATATTTTCTTTTGAAAATTTAATGTATACATTATTTTGTGTGCCAAAAATTCTGTCAAGAGTTTTACTGCACTTGAGTATATTTAAAAACATAACATATGTACATTGATTTCTTGACATTTAAACCACGTCATGGAAATAGATCTTACGCCATTAGCTAGGCTGGTTGCCACAAAATGAAAGAATCTATAAAATAGAAAGTTGAAGCTCTGATTCTTACTGGAGAGTGGTCAGAAATTCTTTGGGAATAAGGCAATAGTTGTCAATTGTCTAATGAAATTTCTAAGCCTTTTAGTGACCCTAGGAGTTTTATATTTCTTTAGGTCTCCCCTGAGTTGCAATCATAGAAAATGAGAAAAATAAAAGAGAAATCTCTCTAATGTAATTCCTTAGAAAATTCTTTGATTTGGCGTGTGGTTAGAGAAAGAGGTAGACAGACATACTCAAAATAGCTAGCGTTATGGAATTCTACTCTATGACAGGCAGTTCCCTGAAAATTATGTATTAGAATTACAAGCACACTTTACATTTCTCATTCTTTTCCTAAGCTATACTGTACAATAATAGTATTTCCCCACACATTAGTATATCTTTCATTTTATTTCAATTCAAATATGTTTATTATGTTCTGCAAGCAAACAGTCCCACTGTTTTGAGCAGAGAAATGAATCAGAATCCTCATGAGCATCTGGAAATGACATAATTTTCTTTTAACTTGAATGCTGCTAAAAGCAATTAAGAGTTTCTATTGTGAAGTACAAGTTTATGCAATTAATATTGAGAGGAAAATAAGATATGGAAATTCATAAGTCACATAAAGCCTCAATCTAATTTGAACATAGTCTCTGAAATATAATGTAGTTATATATATATTAAATTACAAATTTGACCGATTGCCTTTAAAGAATTTAATGTTACACTATTGTTATTGCTCATATACTCTAATAAAAAGAAACAAAACAGTGTTCAAACTATGTATACGCTTATTTAAGTTACCTTGTAAGATTTATTTATTTTTTTAAATTTGCACTGTGTTGGTTTTAATGAAAGTTGAAGATTTTCAATCCCTCAAAAAGGAAAGGAAAAAAATTAAACTTAATAATCTGGTTATTGTTTTCCTGTATAAATTTGCTTAGTTCAAGGCAATTGAATAAGCTGTGTAGATTTCCTTATTAGCATAATGGGAAGGGAAAATTTCCATAGAACTGAGGAGCTTTCTGATCAAATGTTACATTGTAATTAATTATAAAATAAATGATATAAGCAGGAAATATTTTATTCTTTGTGTTAACAAAGTCAGTCACAGTGATAATGGGAAAAATTCAGTCAGGAGAGAGAAAATATTCACACTAGGGCTTATACTCTAGCTAATTACCAATGATCTTTGCTTTTCATGTATCTCTCTATGCTGCGGGAAATCACAAGACCTTTGTTATTCTATGTTGCTTATAGAAATATATCATTTGAAGAATATAAGAATTATTTTTGAAATAAAGGTATTTTATTTATATGGATCTTGCTGTTATTCTTGTTTATTTATGTGTTTTGTTAATTAATTTTTGTGAGTTGGCAGATTTAGAAAAAAAAGTGCTATGAAAGACTAAATGTAAATAGTTCAAATCTTATTGAACAATCATTTATAAACCTTACATTTTTATTTAAATTATTATATATAATTTTGATTTTTCTTAGGCAGTCACTACAGTTCACTTCTAAAATTTTTTAGAACAAAAGAATTTAATGAAATGAATCTATCCACTTATCTGATACTAGGTTGAAAGGTAAGATAACTGACACTGACACACGTTAGGATAGACGAACATTCCTCTTTTTGATAAAAATAATTCTTTTTCATGCAGTATATATTCTAATGATGATTTGGCTTTACTCTTCTCCTCCCATGTCTTTTCCATCTTCTCCCCATTGAATTTAAGTTTCACACCTTTTTATCTCACTCTAGAAAACAAACAGGCAACACAGCAACCACCACCAACAAACCAAGGAAACATAAATTCCCACCATCCTGAAAAGAAAAAAAAAAGGAAAAAAAGTGTGTGTGTGTGTGTGTGTGGTGTGTGTGTGTGTGTGTGTGTGTGTGTGTGTGTGAGAGAGAGAGAGAGAGAGAGAGAGAGAGAGAGAGAGAGAGAGAGAGAGAGAGAGAGAAGGGGGGTGGATGTGAGATAAAAAAGCTTGCTTGGCCTGTGATAGGACTGAGTGTAGCTAGATGGGGAAATCTAAACTGAATGGTGTGAGAAAGAAGGTGGAGCCAGAAACACCATGTAGCTGCCAGATGGGAAAGATATGAGCTGCCAGCCTGGACCTTGCTGGTATGCCAGGAATGGAAATGGGTTAATTCTAGTTGTAAGAGCTAGCTAACAATATGCTTAAGCTATTGGCCAAACAGTATTGCAAATACTATACTTGCTTTGTGATTATTTTAGGAGTCTGGGCTACCCGGAAATGAACAAGCAGCACAACAGATCGGCACAACGATGTAGCTGACTACACCCACATCAAACCTGAGAAAGCTTGGAAAGGAATTATGGTCACACACACACACATAAAATTAGCCTTTTTTTTTTTTTTTTTGGCTGGTGGCATGCCCCAGCTTCCTTAAGAAAGGTCTTCCTGATTCAGTGGTAGCAGAAAAAAATGTATAAATAAGCCCACAAGGTTTCAAAATGTTCAAAATGGCAGCATCCTGGTTTGCCAGCACAAACTGCTCTGAATCCTTCAGCAAGTCCGGCTATAGAGCATTTAAATGGGTTTGTGAGCAGAGTGCTACAACTTGCTTAATGGCAGCATAGGCACATAGACCCGTTGTGTGCCTAAAAATGGGGCAACGTGCATGGCAATATGAACATGTTTCTGCCATGTTGGACTGGGCAAAAGCCCAAACACCTAAATATCCATTTTTTAACATTACTCTAATTATTTCCAACCTATGACATTAGGTGATCTCCCTTTTATAACTATACTAGAATATATTAATATCTCTCCCCCTACCTCCATGGGCCATTTGTTCGTTCAAAGTAAATAATGATTATAAAGCTACTCTCAGTTCACTTCTTTGCCTTTTATCCTCAAAATTCTATAGCCCTAGACTTGGACCATTGTGTAGCTGCAGACAGCCCAATATCTGGGGAAAGTTGAAAGTATGCAATTATATTTAGCAGAGGAAAATGTGTAACCTTCATTTCCTTTGCCTCAGTCCTATTGCTGATGGGATTTGTGATGCTTGTGAGTGATTTCAATGTCAGTTGAAGAAAAGTTAGAACCCATTGTCCTGTAACAGTGATTCTCATAGCTTTAAGGATACAGAAAATAGGACACAGAACTTCTCAAATCACAGCTCTTCATTCAACTTTAATAAAATGGTGATAAAGAGCCACAGACTTAAATTTGGTGTTCAGGCCGCTTTTTCGAAGACAGTGAACATAAATATCACATGGAAATTAAAATCAGTGTATTCTTAGTTTGTTTTGATGTTTCAAATATAGAGAAAATTTATTCACCAAGTGCTACATTGTACTATGTGAGTTTTGCTTTAAAAATCTCACATTGTTGATGAGAAATATTATAAGTACATTATTACTTCTGAATAGGATATGATTTTTATGCAACTCATTTTACTAAATAATTAATCATTGATATTTTAAACATTGATTTCAGTAATCTAACTTGCTTAGAATTAAAGCAAAATTAGTTCCTTTTAGGTAAATTTCATGCATGTGATGATCATTGTAAACTTTAAAATGGTAAGTTAGCACAAAATAGAAACACATATTGAATAGAAACACTGTCATGGAGATGGTATTCAACACTAACAATTGTAATTATATGATTCATTATATCAGAAATGCAAGCTTCTCCGTTGCTCTTTATAATAATGAGATATGCTAAGTGTTGTAAGGAAATTAAGGGTAAGTTTGTCATGAGAAGTCTAGTCAAGCAAGAAATTTAAGTAAAAACTAGTACTTCCTTTGGGTCAGATGAACCCACACCTTGAAGCAAACTTATTTCTGAAGGTAAGAGGAAGTGCCTCAATAGAGGATTTACTGATCAATAAAAATGGCTGCTCTTGCTAAGAAATGTCAACAGGAATGCTATATTTCTCTGAGGGAACTTATATTCTAGTAAATATGTTGTAAATAAAACTTAAAGTGGGGAAAATGTGTTGCATGTTAGAAAATGGATATAAAGGAAAATTAGGAAAAAATATGGAGAGCTCGTTTAGTCATTAAGAGTATTTCCTAATCTTCCAGAGGATACTAGCTTGGCACCCAGCATTCATGGCAGAAGTCTGACTATCACACCAGGGGTTGTGATTCCCTTTTCTAGCCACACTGGACACCCTACACATGTCACAGACACTCACACTAATATATACATACATAGAAATAAAAATAAATATAAATTATTGAAAATAAAAAGAAATGAATAGATTAAATAATTGGATGTAGGGACAAGGATAAAGAGAAAATGTAGTATACCAGTAAGTGGTCAAGACAGTGATTAGAGAAAGAGGTCCATAGTGTTTAAAAGGACATAACTGTGATATGTCCTAAACTGTGTTTGGGATACTAAGTATTCTAATACAGGTGGTATTTCCTGGGGGGGGGGGTGAATCATACCTTTGCTCACAGTGCCCTTTGTCATTTTGCCTGGATTAGGTTGTTGTACTTTTCCTATTGACTTTGATTACAGGACATGATAACACCAAGAGATGTCCTAAATCATCTCATGCACTCCAGACATAAATATTCTGAATCTCCATCATGGAGAACAATCTAATTTACCCTTGGTAATCTAAATTAATTGTTTCTCCTAATATTATTATTACATTCTTAGCCTGTTAAGGACCTCAGAAGCCCAAAGACCAAGAGGACATCTGAGTTTCCAGTTCAAAAGTATGTTCCCTGGCTTACACCAAAATTCTAATTCAATGGAAATGAAGGTCACAGAAACAGTAAAGAAAACATTTCCTAAAGGTCACTAGGTATTATGAGAGTGAACTATCCCATCTTCCACCCCGTGGTTCCAGGACCCAGGAACCTGAATATGGTACAATATATTAGACACTGATACAAACTATATACCATATTATGAAGCTCCTTCTCCCAGCCTTCCAGTTTGTTGCCACAAAATAGACATCGTAGCTTTGTCTTTCTATTTCATCTTTCTGTTGGACCAGCAGCTTCAGAATGGTGGGGAACATAGTAAGAGCAGGGGATCCATGACCATGGACCCATTGTCACACTTCTCTGACTGTTAAGAATGTTCCTTGGTCAGAAGCATCCTGTGTGTAATATTCTGATGGAAGATAAGGCATTCTAAAAGTCGATTTCAGGCTGGTGGTGGTGCATTTCTTTAAACCCAGAACTTGGGAGGCAGATGCAGGTAGATCTCTGTGAGTTTGAGGCCAACCTGGTCTACCATAACTAGTTTCAAAACAGGCTCCAAAGCTACAGAGAAACCCTGTCTCGAAATCTACCCCTCCCCCCCAAAAAATAAAGTCAATTTCAAGTAGTTTTATTAGAAGCCTTACATACAGGGAAGAAAAATCTATAACCATAATAAATGGGTACTTCAGTAAGGACAAAGAAGAAAAAGTGGCCCAATATAGAAAATCTGCCACCAAGTTGCTGATTAGTCAGTTGTGCCATATCTGTGGCTCATTATTGGCCTTATTTTTGGTCTTATGATTAACTGAATTATAAGTATAATTATAATTCTAAGTATAATACTGCATATCAGGCACTTAGCAGTAGCAATAGCCACATCAGCTTTGGTGAGTCAAACTCAATGTTTCTGAGCCCATGAATAACCCCTTCCAGGCCACCAGTTACCCTGTGTCCCATGTTGATCCTGGATTAATTGAGCAATAACATGAAAGAAGTTGACCGTCCTCAGAATGGGACATCCTATATACCCCTCCTCAGTGGAAATACCTTTTTGATGAACATTTACATGAGTCAGAGGTATCTTTACATCCTTTGCTCATTTGGAGAAATCTATACATACATTTCTTCCTAGGATGTCTTTATCATCAGTTTTCTAATCATGTTCTTTCCAAATCCCTGACCATCCTGCCAAAGCATTAACTACATGTAATAAATTAGTGAAAAATTGCTCCACTAGAAATTTCTCCTTATTAACTAAATATATAACCATTTTTACTGCATGAAGTTCTGACCACTGTGAGATTTCCTTTTGCTGGTGTCCTTAACAGATGTCTCAGAAGAATGTTATAACTCTGTAGCTGTTGACTTCTTGGTGATTCCTTCACTACATGCAAAATCATCAGTAAACCAGGCTGTAGTCTTATCTTCCACAGTCAACCAATCATACAGCAAACCACATGGGGCAAATATACACATGATTGGTGGAACATGACATTGTAATACGAGAGTTTTGTTATAGAAACCATAGGAATTTGGGCAAAATAAGCATGTAACTTGCTTGTGAAATCAGAGCCTACTTGAGCTCAATAACATGAATGTGTACGCCATTTCATTTGAAAATAATCTGTTGCTATGCAGATTCTACTTTATAACTTGATGGGTCAGATAACACTAAACTCTTGATGAGTAGCTTGGGACACAGGGTAACTGGTGGCTCATTGTCAAAATTTAGTTTTTACTGAGGCAAACCAAGAGCTGCATCTCTAAAGGAGAATAGTATATGCAGAATATTTAAAAGTCTTGCTCTAAAGGTCTCTATTGTGATTCACCTAAAATGACCTGGAAAAGACACCAACAGCATCTCTAACTTCCACTGACACCTCAAGTACTATAGGGTATGCTGGATTATATAGTCCAAGTGGTAGAGAAGGTTTCACATTAGCCTGGACTTGAGGCTTCTCTTTTTCCAGCTCCCACACTGCCGCGCACCATGCCCCTGTGTCTGCGTTCTGTGCGCTGGCACCCAGTTTGTGAACTTCGGGCAAGGGAGCTGGAGATTAAAATACACAGACACAGACAGAGAGACAGCGACACGGGTCATCCTTGAATTTCCAAGAATGTCCCCTTTATTGTGATCAGGGGCAGATTATATAGAGATAGCCACACCCCAGGCAAAACCACCAGAAACCACTCTCCTGCCATCAGGAACTCCTGAAGGTCTCATGCTCAGAGCAGCTGCAGGCACTCAGATAAGGGGATTACGAGAAATTCAGGATCTGGGGTCTCACTGCTCCCAACACCACACAAAGGTTGCAGCTTTCGGAGTCATTTGGTATAAAAGAAGGATAACACATCCAAGTGAAAAATGTGCTGTCTCCAAAATCCAAATAGGGCCACTAAACATTGTGTTTCTTTCTGGTTGTGGGAGGGAACACATGCAATAAAATATCCTTTATCTTGGAAGGACCATCTGCATGTACCACACCACCAGATGCCTAAGAATTAGACTTTGGCATAAAGCCTTTGGATTTTGGTTGGATTTATTTGATCTACTTCACGCACATATATGTTACCAATGATAACAGTGGTAGCTACCTCCCCTTCACTATGTCCAAGCAGCATGACTTCATCAATATAGTGAACAAGTCTGATATTTTGTACAGATGACAGTAGATCAAGATCCCTGATAACTGAGTTATGGCACCAAGTTGAATATATCCTTGTTGTAAAACTATAAAAAGTATACTTTTGAATATCCCAACTGACATAAAGTTGCTTCTGGTGATCCTTACAGACATAGAAAAAGGCCTTTGCTAGTCAATATCAGTATGCCATATGCCAGGATATATATTAATCTGTTCAATTACGGACACTAAATCTAGTATGCTAGGTACAATTAGAGTCACTACTTGGTTGAATTTTTGAAATGCAACTGTGCTTCTCCATGACCCATCTCTTTTTTGCACTGGTCATATAAGAGAATTAAAGGGAGATATTGAGAGGACCACTAACCCTACATCTTTGAAGATCATGATGGTAATACTAATTTTTTCATTTCCTCCAAAAATGTAATAGTATTTTGGTTCAGTATTTTCCCTGGCAGAGGCAGCTTGGAAGACTTCCATTTATCAATTCCAACCATAATAACCCAAACTCAAAAGGTCAGGTACAAAGCATGAGAAGTCTGCAAACACACACACACACACACACACATGCACACACACGAAGGGAACTTAGTAGAATGACCTACAAGCTATTGTTCAGCTAATCCAACAATGCCTATTTATAAATGAAAGGACCAAGAATTCAGTAGTAGTTCTGCCCATGGGGCTGAATGCCTCTGCTGGTCTCCAGTGTACACTAGAATCCCAGTGATGTAAGTTGTAATGTCAGTGAAGGAATGGAATTGCTAGCAATGGTGAGAGCAAGCAAGCAAAAAAGATAGAATTTCCACCATATCGTTTATATAATCAGCACACAGAAGGTGTGGCCCAGATTAAAGGTAGATTTCCCCATTTCAAAGATCTGGTTAGAAGTTGGCCTCTCCACTTTTTTAAAAAAAAAAAATCCTCACATGTGTGCTGAGTTTTAAATTTTAATCACTCCCAGATATGGTCAAGTGGTCAAGTTGCCAACCATGAATAACCATCAAAATATTCTAAATACTCTTTACATTGGATTCATTGAAATCACATAGACACTAAGGCATAGGCAGTTAGACCTACCTCTCATGAGAAAGTCACTGGAAGGACACCACTTACTCTGTCAGTTGACTTAAAGTCAGATGAGAAACAGTTTAAAGAAGCCTTCTGAAGTTTGGCATAATTTTACATAATAAAGCCTTAAATTATTAACCTTCAGGCATACTCACTTGTTTTACTTACTGATCCCTTTTAAAGACTGATTTACTGATTCCATTGTTTATTTCCTCTGTTGTTTGTCTCCTGCAATGGATGGAGAAGAGATGTGATGGGAGACAATTAGGTCACACAATGCCCACAATGAAATAATGTTTTTTCACATATGTGCAGATTTGGAAGACACATGAGAAGCATAAAAATGGGGAAACATTGATATTACATCATTCTGGTTTGCTTTCCTGTTGCTGTGCCATGACTTAAATCAATTTGGTTAGGAAAGGCATTATTTCAGTTTAGAATTCCCAAGTCTCAAATTGAGAAATTTCAGAGTAGGAACAAGAATAAGAGACCATGTGGTAACATTTCTCATTCCTTTTCTTCCTCTGGCTCATGCGCTTCTATAATCCAGCATTACTATCCCAGGGGAAGAACCATGCACAGCAGATTGAGCACTTCCACATCATTAATTAAATAACAAAATGCCTCATAGACTTTTCAAGAAGACATTTTCATAAAGACAACTTCTCAGTTGAGGTTCTCTCTTGCTAGGTATGTTAAGTTGAAAACCAAGGTTAAGATAAGACACCATAGGAGGGTTACAGTACACATGAAAATGATAATAAATAGCCAATTCTAGTACATTTAGAATAAATATGATTTGCTGCAGGAAGGTATACAGCTAGTAATTACCCACCTACTAGGGCGTGGCTTTTTACACTATATAACTGGCTGCTGCTGAGGAGTTCCCCCTTCTCTCCTCCCGCCTGGTTCTCATTTACTCATTTGGTTTGTTTTGAATCCCAGCTCCATCCAACGTTCAAGCAGAGAATCCTGATTTGTAAGTTTTTACCCCTAAATAAGTAACTATCTATCTCTCAGTTCTGAGCTAATTTGGGATTTCTGTTAAGCGTCCCATCTCTCCGCCATCAATTATTTATGCCCTCTAATACATTGACATGAATGAGTAATGCCAAAGTAAGAATTTTGTGTAATTCTTGTTGTTGATTTTGACAAAATATATCATACACACGATATATTTTTGTATACATGAAAGCAAAAATGTCTTTCTATTATTTGGTATAAATACTTTTTAAGGAGTATTCATTCAATATTTAAAATACAAGGTAACACTAAATAAATATCCAATTCATTTTGCCAAATGTAATTCAAATAAATTGCCTTCCTATAAGGTAATCATTAATTATCCAATTGGCAGAAATAATTATTTTTAGATATCTCCCTTTGGCAGCTCAGCAAAAAGAAAACAAAATTGCCTCTGCAGAATAAGCAATAGGAGGATTTCTTGTAGTCAGCATTTAAAGGTGACTTCTGATCTGCTGTGAGATACTCTGCTCTGAAGAGAGAGCGTATGGCATTCTCCTCTCACCCTTTGCTTACTTTACAATTCATTCATAGAGAAATTAGAGGCTGAACAGCAGCATATTTTTATGCTTGATGCTTGCTCTTTTTTCTAAAGAACTACATCAAAAGTGACATTGGTGCAATGGGATTTTACGTTTGCCTTAACAGAGCAAAGATGTTGCTGATTATACAGAACTTAAAACAAAAACACCAAGATAACACATTTAAAGGATCCAGGGCTTTGAAAGGAAAGTATACAAGCAATAAGTTGCAAAGCCTTAGACTATGCTTCAGTATATGAAAGCCTTAAACTCCCATGGGGTTCAGAGTTTCAATAAAGAGATAATTTTCTTTTTTCACGAGAACTTGACTTGTAAGTAGCATGTTCTTGCATTCCAAACTGTGTCATACTTCTTGGTCTATTTTAGTTCAGAAAGATTGTCTATTAATCAACCTTCCTTAGCACTTTCATTTACATAGTTTTTTAAGTACAGCAAATATTTTTAAAATGGCAAACTTGTTGCTTTACATAGAAGGGAAGCGACTCTGTTACTTTTGAAATGTTGCATCCCCAAGTCAGTGAAAGTGAAAGAAAAATAGAATAATACTTCACATATTTTTAGATCACACTGTAGCCCATTAAATTTAATGCTTGTGATGATTATAACATCAAATCTGAAAAACAGTAAAAAATAATAATGCAACTGAAATTAATACACATAAATTAGTGAGAAGTAGTGAGAAGAACAGCAGAGTTTAGTCATGCCTCAGACAGTATGAACTTTCTAAAATTAAATTAATGATGGTGAAGAAGACAGCACAGCTGTTGCATCTCAAGTAGCAAAATCATTTAAAAATAAATCCTGATTAGTATATCATATTCTTATTTAAAGTTTTATTTCTTCTGTATATTTTAAATTTAATCATTAGATTTTATAGATGAAATTAATATAATAATTGTCTCTCATTTTAAGTAAAATTATAGCAATATTTTGGCAAAAGATTGCAGTATGAAACTAGGTGATGGAACTATAATTAAAACACCCAAATGAAAAGGATTACTCTCAGCACATATCTTAGTTAAGGGAGCCACCTAAGGGTTGGCAAGAGACTTGAACCTGGAGTGGCTACCTGGTGCCAGGGCAATGTCCCCAGTTATTTCCTTGGGCAGCTGAGGATAGGGAACCTGAAATGACCCTATCCTATAGCCATACTGATGAATATCTTGCATATCACCATAGAACCTTCATCTAGCGATGGATGGAGATAGAGACAGAGACCCTCACTGGAGCACCGGACTGAGCTCCCAAGGTCCTAATGAGGAGCAGAAGGAGGGAGAACATGAGTAAGGAAGGCAGGACCACGAGGGGTGCACCCACCCACTGAGACAGTGGGTCTGATCTATTGGGAGCTCACCAAGGCCAGCTGGACTGTGACTGAAAAAGCACGGGATAAAACCGGACTCTCTGAACATGGTGGACAATGAGAGCTGACGAGAGGCCAAGGACAATGGCACTGGGTTTTGATCCTACTTCATGTTCTGGCTTTGTGGGAGCCTAGACAGTTTGGATGTTCACCTTCCTAGACCTGGATGGAGTGGGGAGGACCTTGGTCTTTCCACAGGGCAGGGAACCCTGACTGCTCTTGGGGCTGGAGAGGGAGGAGAAGAGGAGTGGGGGGAGGGGGAGAGGGGCGGGAGGAGGGGGAGGGAATGGGAGGCGGGGAGGAGGCGGAAATTTTTTTTTTTCAATAAAAAAAATTCAACTAAAAAAAAAAAAAAGAAAAGGATTACTCTCCATATTCAATCTCATGCCATCGACATGTGTCAAAGATGAAGAAAAGTTCCAATCCCGCTGATATGTATTGCTCTAATATCCAAATGAAGAGCAACAAACAATATGATAAATCTCAAAGAAAGACACTGTTGTAGATGATACTTGAAGAGAGTGAGTATGGAGGGATTAGCAGGAAGAAAACAGAAAGACAAGGAAAGAAAGATGGAGAATATTTTCTAATGTGGATTAATAAAATTCACAGTGGTACAACCTGAATGATTTCCCTACCTATCTGGAATAAAACAGAGGCATTCACTAACAGGTTCATATCTTAATAGAGATTGTTGTTTAAAATTCTACTAATAAAAGGAAGAACCCACTGTAGCCACATTAGTAAGCCAGCATAATTCCTAATTTCATTTTAAATGTAATATTTATACCCACAAATACGATCTTATCCATCACCGAAGAAACTTCTGTGTGCAAGAGGTATAGACAGTGACAGAAAACTAAAACTGGTCCAAAGGAAGAGAAGAGCATTTTTAAAACTGTGTCTATGTGTGTGCATCAATAAAAATGAAAGAAAATGAGGCAATAACTTTAAAAAGAAGTAAGGGGCATACATGAGAAAGATTGAAGAAAGGGAAAAGGGGAGATTGAAACAATTATATATTAATAAATAAAAATAAATAAAGTTCTAATTAATTAATGAAAATTACAAATTTTAATATTGTTCACAGTTATAATTATTGTCACTATTTTATATTTCATGACAACTGTAAGTGTGAAAGGACAGAAGGGAAGAAATATGACTGACAAAATCAAATTTTGGGACTAGAGAGATGGCTCAGTAGTTAACAGCACTGGTTTTTCTTTCAGAGTTCCTTAGTTTAATTCCCAGCACTCACATGGTGGCTACAAAACAGCTACAATGAGATCTAATGCCCTCTTCTGATGCCCTTTTCTGTCATGAAGGCATTCAAGAAAATATAATACATATATGTAAATTAAAAAGAAATAAATCATTGCCATTAATCCCATCACTTGGGAGACAGTAGCAAGAGCACCTTTGAGTTCTAGGTCAATATGGTCTACAGAATGAGGTTAAAGACAGCTGAAGTTACACAGAGAAACTGTGTAAAAAACCACAACAAAAAATAAAATATTAAAGATAACATTAGTGTGGAAAATGAAGAGGATAGTTGACTTTCACCTTATACAACTTGTTCTGTCAGAATAATAAGAATGTATTTCAATAAGAATATTAAGCAAACAATAAATTACATTCCTGAACAATTAAAACATATTCAGGCCATTTGGGGATTATATGAGACCCTTTTGGCCTACAACTCAGTTAACTGAAACCCAGTCTGAACACTGGAAACTTCATTTGGTTACATAGATCTAATCTACATGGGAAGTAGAAAAAGACAAGGTCTCCTGAGTAAATTGGGAGCATGGAAACCTCGGGAGAGGGTTGAAGGGGAGGGGAGAGGCAGTGAGGGGAGCAGAGAAAAATGTAGAGCTCAATAAAAATCAATAAAAAAAGAAAAAAAAGCAAGAGATGGACAGTGAGGTTTCTTTATTATGATCACCTTCATATATTACAGGATGTATGTACTGACCTAAGTTTCCATACAGTCCCCCAAATGCTCTTCAGTTCTAGCAGTCTCTCTCTTCATATTCTCCCTGAACCCCACCTCACCTCCCCCTTCACACCTGATCTGCCTGTTCTCAACCAACCCCTATCCCTGGCTTCGGTTCACCCATAAAATCTATTCTATGGCCCCTGTAACAAAGGTGATCCAAGAGCCCCATACCCAATCTCTTCCTCTGTGCCTAACCTCTCTTAACTGTAGCTTTGCTATCATTTATTTAATGGCTAATATACAGATATAAGCAAATACATACCAATCTTTTACTATATACTATAGCTTTCAGTTTAGAACTTAGGGGACTTCTGTATACGTAAACAAGTGGGTCTCTGATTCTAGTGCCTTCTCTTGGTGCCCTCTTATTTTTCTTTTGGTCTGACTTGTTCAACTTTAATGTGATGGTTTTTGCTTTCTTTCACTGTGTTCTACTTGGTTATATTTTGTTGCTACCTCCTAGAAGCCCCCCCCCTTTTTTTTCTAATGAGAGGCAGAAAGGGAGTGGATTTAGATGGAATAGGATGTTGGGAGAACCTGGAAAGACTACAGGAAGTGGAATCTGTATTCAGATCCTATCAAAAGAGGAAAAAATTATGTTCAGTAAAAGGAGAAAATCATATTGAGGTGACCAAAGGCATGATTCAATGCTTAGGGGAAGACACTCATCTTTCAGAGGACCTCAGTTTTTTTCTCAGCATCCATATTAGACAATGCCATATGATTAGAGCTCTCACTTTCATAAACACCTGCACTCATGTGCACATATGTACACACAAACATTCACGCATACACATGAATAAAAAAATCATTACATCCTTGAAAAAACTGTATCGAAGAATAAATTATCACCATTGACTGATTACATAAATGAGCTAGGATGAGACAGTATTGCAAAAAGTTGAATGTCAAAGTCAGCTACCACAGAAGAAAAACAGGAGCTCTCCCTTTGAAGTCAGCAGTAGTAAGGGAAGATAAAGGCATGAAGGTAATAAAAAGAAATACTAAAGGAACTGAAATATATATTATCTTAGAGAAAATAAACAGGTTTGGAAGTATTTGGGTCCTACACCATGTTTTAAGTAAAACTGATGCAAAATTCTACACACTTAGAAAGATCTTAATGGAGTTTTATTTCAGAGGTAGCTAAGGGCATTTTCAAACACAAACAGAAAAAGCAGAAATCTCTGTCCTGGATATAATTCTAACAAGTGTTAAGTAAAAATAATAAGAAAAGGGCAGCTCCGCCAGTGCAAAAAATCCAATTAGGTCAAATAAAACCAACTCAAAATACCCATCGTTTTATTAAGAGTGATGCTCTTAAGCTGGCCAAGCGCATGATAGGGAGATAGGATAACAGGGAGCCCATACAGACCTGAAAACCACATATTTCTCGTCTGGGAGATAACTTAAATACCCTGTGGGATTGGTCTTGACATGGCATGCAGGGATTTGGAGTCTAGACCAATACAAGTCCCAGGCCGAGGCCATGTTGGCTGGGGTGGACGCCAGGGTCTGGGGCTTTACTCCCAACTTAACATCTACCAAACTTTGTAAGTTCTTCCATATCTAGTTTCCTGAAAGTTTTTTATGTTTATTAAAAATTCATTTGGTATATAAATCCCTTTTGTGTTTTTGACATATTGCTTGACTAGTACTCCTGAAAAAGGAAGCTAAATATTTAGACCTCCTTCACCTAATGAAAAAGTTCACTAATAGTGAAATTTTGTATCTCCCCAGCTATTGTAATGATCTTTGACTTGAGGCTAACAGCAACGTTTTAATTCTAGTTATCTGTATAAAAGCAAACACTGATACATTGCATTTAATAATCTTCAATGAATATTTCACAAAGACATTTATTCAGCAATCTTTCTTTTTGAAAAACTGAAAAATTGCACTTTTAAAATCCTCAAGATATTTATTCTCTGAACACTTTTATAAGCATATCTGTTTCTGTTAAAATAGTTATTCTTACAACCTGCTTTTAAGAAAATTCCTTAACTTTCTTAAAAAGAACTGTGGTGAATTATTTTTATTGTTTTCATTAATATTCTTAGTTAAAATGGTCATTTCTGTGAAGAGCATTGGAAACAGTAACAAATCTAGTTTGTGTCTATGGAAGTCTTTGAATTTCTCTTATTTATTTCTTAAGAATGTAATCAAACAAATCAACTGAAATATTGTACTTTTAGATTTAATAAAATACCAGCCTATCTTGAGGAATTATTTCTTTTAACTTTCCTTGCTCTATCATTTCCCTTATCCCTGAGCTGCACTTCTTACTTCCCCTTCTCTGCCCCTTTCTGACAGTGTTTGAGTGCTGTACTGGGCATCATAAACAATCTTGGGAGAATAGAAGAGATAGTATTGCTGTTGCTTATCTCACACCTCACTCTAGTTACATGTTATTGGAGTCAAAACCTATAAAGATTTTGAGGTTGTAACTATGCTTTTGAAGTAATCTTGCAGCTTTTTCAAAGGGATGAAGTATTGAAATTATGTATGTGCTTACTATGTTTGCAGCATTTTAATTTTCAGCACCTTGCACTTTCTAAAATAAATACTATTTTTATAGTAAATGTTCTTTAGCTGACACATACTCTGTAAACAATAATATTTGAAATAATTTTTAAAGTCTTTCTTTTCTTGAGACAAGGTTTCTTCGTAGCTTTGGAACCTGTCCTGGAACTAGCTCTTGTAGACTAGGCTGCCCAAACTCACAGAGATCTGCCTAAGACTTCCCATGGGGAGTCAACAAAGTTTAGCACATCACTTTGAGGCAGGACCTAGCCCCTCCACTGTATCTAGGCTGAGCAAGGTATCCCTCCAAAGAGAATGAGCTCCAAAACAAAACAAAACAAAACAAAAAAACAGTTTCACCAAATTGGATAAATTTTGTCCCATTGCCAATGGCACTATAGACAGTATCAGCCATACATACAACTGTTACACTTTCAGAAGGCCTAGTTTGGTCCTATGCTGGTTGCCCTGCTGTTAGTGCGGAGTCAGTGAGCCCCCATTAGCTCAGATGAGCTGTTTCAGTGGGTACTCCTATCATGGTCTTGACCCCTTTGCTCATATTGTAGCTCCTCCCTTAAAAAATTGGGAACATGCTAGTAGAGGGAGAAGGGAGGGCAAAAGTGGGAGAGGATCAATAGGGAACAGGTTGGCTGAGATGGGGGTGATCTGGGATTCCTTGCTGTATACTGTTAATATGTTTTGTTACCATTAATTAATAAAGAATATGCTTTAGCCAATGGCAAAATAAAGCAGAATAAAGCCAGGCAGGAAATCCAAACAGAGCTATAGAGATTAGGCAGAGTCAGAGACATGCCATGTAGCTGCTGAAGGAGAAAGATACCTGGATCTTCCTGGTAGGCCACAGCCTCATAGCAATACTCAGAAAAATAGAAATGGGTTAATTTAAGATGTAACAGCTAGCTATGCCTCAGCCTTCACCCAAACAGTGTTGTAACTAATATAGTTTTTGCGTGATTATTCTTATCTTGTTGGCTGGGAAATGAATAAGCATTCTCCATCTACATGGAGGAAGGACAGAGAGGGAGAGAAAGGAAAAAGACATCTTCTCAGTTAAACTAGGTAACAAGGAGAACCCTAAGAGAAACATACATGGATACCCCTAGGAAGGGGAAATAGAAAAGATCTCTTGAGAAAATTGGAAGCATGTAAGTGGGAGAGAAGGGAGGGTAGAAAGAAAGGAGGGGAGAAAGGGAGGGGTCAGGAGAAGAAAATGAGGGAACAAGGTGGTAAAGATGGGAGAAGGAGAGAGGGAGAGCAAGGAAAGAGATGTCCTGATTAAAGGAGCCATTATGGGGCTAGCTGGAAACCTGGATCTATGGAAATTCTAGGAATCCATGAGGATGACCCCAGCTAATACCCTAAGCAATAGTGGAAAGGGTGCCTGTACTTGCCTTCCTCTGTAATCAGATTGATGACTACCTTAATTGTCACCATTGAACCTTCATTCAACTACTGATGGAACCACATGCAGAGATTCACAGGGAGACAATGAGTTTCTTACATGGTAGCTAAGTATTGGGGGAAAATGTTCCTTGGCTTTATAGAAATTAAGAATATGGCTACATGGTAGGCAATGGAAAACTGTCTATTTGACAAAGTATTTCCCTTTTAAAATTCATTTATTAAAATATATATTGATAAGGGTTTTCAAATTTAGAACTAAATAAGGAAATTCAGTCAGTTGTCTTTCAGATGTCTTTTACTTTCATGTAAATATATCTCAAAGAATTTATAAAGCATGGCCAAATAAATTATTTGATGTGCTCTGTAATTAAATTTAAAGGTAGCTTCCAAATTTTATTTGACAACCAAATTGCAATACATTTTTTGTTTGTTTTTTTGATTTATTTATTTATTTATTTATTAAAGATTTCTGCCTCTTCCCGCCACCGCCTCCCATTTCCCTCCCCCTCGCCCGATCAAGTCTCCCTCCCTTGTCAGCCCAAAGAGCAATCAGGGTTCCCTGTCCTGTGGGAAGTCCAAGGACCACCCAGCTCCATCCAGGTCTAGTAAGGTGAGCATCCAAACAGCCTAGGCTCCCACAAAGCCAGTACGTGCAGTAGGATCAAAAACCCATTGCCATTGTTCTTGAGTTCTCAGTAGTCCTCATTGTCCGCTATGTTCAGCGAGTCCCGTTTTATCCCATGCTTTTTCAGACCCAGGCCAGCTGGCCTTGGTGAGTTCCCGATAGAACATCCCCATTGTCTCAGTGTGTGGGTGCATGCCTTGCGGTCCTGAGTTCCTTGCTCGTGCTCTCTCTCCTTCTGCTCCTGATTTGGACCTTGAGATTTCAGTCCGGTGCTCCAATGTGGGTCCCTGTCTCTGTCTCCTTTCATCGCCTGATGAAGGTTAATATTCAGGAGGATGCTTATATGTTTTTCTTTGGGTTCACCTTCTTATTTAGCTTCTCTAGGATCATGATTTATAGGCTCAATGTCCTTTATTTATGGCTAGAAAACAAATATGAGTGAGTACATCCCATGTTCCTCTTTTTGGGTCTGGCTTACCTCACTCAGGATAGTGTTTTCTATTTCCGTCCATTTATATGCAAAATTCAAGAAGTCATTGTTTTTTACTGCTGAGTAGTACTCTAATATGTATATATTCCATACTTTCTTCATCCATTCTTCTATTGAAGGGCATCTAGGTTGTTTCCAGGTTCAGGCTATTAAAAATGTATTCCAATTAGTCAGTCAAGACAACATTAAGATACCATCTTACACCTGTCAGAATGGCTAAAATAAAAAACACCAACGATAGCCTCTGCTGGAGAGGTTGTGGAGAAAGGGGTACACTCATCCATTGCTGGTGGGAATGCAAACTTGTGTAACCACTTTGGAAAGCAGTATGGCGGTTTCTCAGGAAATTCGGGATCAACCTACCCCTGGACCCAGCAATAACACTCTTGGGAGTATACCAAAGAGATGCCCTATCATACAACAAACGTATATGCTCAAATATGTTCATAGCAGCATTGTTTGTAATAGCCAGAACCTGGAATACATTTTTAAATATGTGCCCCTTCATCCCCAAATCAAACTGCATACACACACACACACACACAAATAGAATATTCAAGTGAGATAATATTCAAAAGGATAAATACAGAGGGTCATTTTTACATTTTTGATATGGAAAATGTTTTTCTTTTGCATGTTTATAAATGTGTGTATGCATATACCATGCTCACATCAGAAGGTGAAAGATTCAGTACTATTTTTAGATTCCACATCACAGTCCTAGAATAAAAATAAAGTAATAGCTATATGGAATCACCTCTGATAAAATCAATGGCAGAAGGCTATTCATTGGAAAGTTTACAATTTACAGAATAGACATTTAAGCTCAACTTTAAATTCATTTGTAAAGTATGTCTGTTTCAAATTCATTTGTATGTATTTTTCTCTAATTATTCTTTGGCTATTTTGCCAATTCATAGTTAAACCTGGGCAAAGTTTTATTACAGTTGGACCTTATCAAAATCTTTGGGTTCAGGAAAATATTTTTAGTTAAGTTCCTTTATGCTCATGCCAAGTTATTTTCAATTGCTTTATAAACTGTGTGTTTTAAAATAAGTGAATACATATTAGCTTTTTTTCTTACCCTTAACTCACCCAGACAATTCAATAAATGTTTGTTTCAGATTATAAGAAACTGATTGCTCAAAGGTTTGAAAAGTCAAGAAATATGCTTCCTCATTTGTAAATAATAATAAACTAAATATTCTAGCTTTGTGGATGACAGTGAGTCACCACATTCTGATGGGAATGAATATTATCCTGAATCTCATTAAGGTTAGTGTAGTGGTTCATTAATTGGTCAAATCTAATGCTGCTCCACTGTCCATTAAGTAATTGTATGTCTCAGATCTTATTAAATTCATTAACTTACTGATACATGTGAACACAGAATATTTACTCCCACACAGAGTAATGTTAAACACTGCCAACATTTGAAAAATACTCAATATTGAAATGATTTTTTTTATAATTGTAAGTTTAGGGTATGAATTAACCTCTGCACTGCACTGGAAATTGTGATATTGATGTTGCTAAGAGACACAAGGAAATTTAGCTTATTTGACATTCTTTTCGATATTTCATCTCCGTGATATAATTGATGATATAATGATAAATATTTTTGACTGGTTAATTTGATATTTATTTATGTCACAGGTATGAAATCATGTATGTAACTTAATTTGAAATGATTTTCTCTAAGTTAATTATTTTTAACTCTTGAGGAGAAAAACGTTCTCCATCAAGATAATGCCCTTTCTCTATAGTTGAGTGAGATATTTTGATGAGGGCACATACATAGTGTAACAACATTGCAGAAGGGGATTTTTTAACTGCTGCACCTGTCCTTTCTGCATAACACTCTCCATTCCAACTGCTTTGCTAATCCAACTGGGATTAGCGACATTACCACTGGGATGTTTCTTGATACTGGAGCCATGGCTTTAAAGTTCTGTTGTAGATTATCACACTGTGCATTGTTAGGTCCTGCAAAACCTTTTCCATTCTAATTCTTTGTCATAATTTCTTTGTGAATAATGCTGGACCTTTAAACATTGATATGCTCATTTCCCTTTCACCTCTAACTGCTCAATGTTAGGGGAATGTGTGTGTGTGTTTGTGTGTGTGTGGTGTGCACATATGTGTGCGTGTGTTTTATTTGTGATTTGTGGGAGGTATCATACTTCAGCCATGGACGAATGTTTTTAGGTTCTACAAGGTAACATGAGTTTCTTTGTCCTTATAACAGAAATAAAAAGGAAACCAGAATAAGAGGGTAGAGGCTATTCTATAAGAAATCTGAGCATGTAATTTGTAGATTTTTAATTGGTTCACAGGGTGAATGTGGAAATGTTTCGAGCTGTGGGCTAGACGAAGCATACAATCTGCTAGCAGAGCATAATGGTCCATTTTAGTTAAAGAAATGGACAGGCAGTGACGGCACATGTCTTTAATCCCAGCACTTGGGAGGAAGAGGAAGGTGGATCACTGTGAGTTTGAGACCAGCCTGGTCTACAAGAGCTAGTTCCAGGACAGGCTCCAAGTCTACAGAAAAACCCTGTCTTGAAAAACAAAACAAAACAAAAAGAAATTTGGACAGTGGAGTCCTAGGTTTTAGATGTCAACAAGAACAAGTTGAGAGGCTACTCAGCTTATTTTTTTGAACAGAATCTCACTTAATTTTGCCCCTGTCCTGTGAACAGAAGAAATCTTAATTTAGAAATAGTGAAGTAATTTGAATGGCGGACAAATTCCAAAATAGTATTGTATTCAGACTAGAATATAGCTACTGGTTACTTTTGTTATTAAGGTCTGCGATTATGGTAAGTTTATTGTGATAAAAAATGTGAAGTTTAGGTAGAAAGGAGTTTGAGTAAGTTTTAAAGTTTTAAATAAGAAAGGTACTAAAATGTGTCTGTAATTGTCCAAAAATGAACAGAAATAAAGAGAAAGTTGGTTAACTGCACTGAAATGTCACCCTTTATAAAAGGCTTTCTCTTCTCTTCAGAAGGCCACACACTTGAAAACTGAAATTCATTTGAAAATAGAGTCTAAACTGAAATTGCCACTGAAGAGATTCCCTGCTTCTCAAGAGTCATAGGACACTGTTTCCCTATAAAGCACACAGAGGCTGATGCAAGCTAGATCTAAGGAAACAAGTCTATGACACGTAATAGCAGCAGAAGCTGGCAACTGTTTTCCATGTAGTTCTAGTTTTATAGGCATGATATATACAAGACTCCAGAAGCTATACAGTCGGGATCTGTATTTATTCCTTACAAAGACTTGTAGGGATGTTGCATGAAAGTGGGAAGGGGGAGCTAAACTAAAATAGGGATCACAGGATATTGGGGATTCCAGGACTGTGGGATAGCTGCCATTGAATGTTGTAGTCACAGAGCTGAGCTGGTCCACAAAAGAGATGGTTTGTGCTGTATGCAGGGTGGTGGAGTGACAAGTCCTTTGGAGTTCCAATGATTCTATTGCAGTCCCAAATGCCTGGTATTCAGTGATACAATTTGGTGTTTGCCATGCTGGGCTTTGGCCTTGCTTTGATCCAACTCTTCTCTTGATGTGCCTCAATTTCTCACTTTTGAAATGGAAGGTTTGTCATTTTATATAGAAAGTACATAACATGAGCTCACAGGTAAAGAATTGCCTTTAGAGTCAAAACAAGAATTTGCCTGAAGTCAATGTAGATACACTTAAAACTTGGTGACAGAGATAAATTAAATCTATTTGTATTTAAAGATGCTAATGAGACATTGGAACTCAGTGATAGAAATCTATGGTTTAAAGGATATGTTTGGATGTCAGATTTGTAATAGGTAGAGATATAGTAGTCAATCTTGATTGTCAAATTTATTGAGTTTAGAGTGAACACAAAAGCACACTCAGAAAATAGGGGATGGTTATTGTTTTAAATGCACATTTTAATAATATTTTTTAAACTATTGAAATTTTATCACTATCTAGAAGTTCTTTGGTATTGGTCAAAGACCTGAGGGATGATATGGGATAGGCAGATGCTATGAAAGTGAATAGAATAGGAAAAAGTTGACTTACGTTCAAACTTACATGCCCTAAAATGAGTTTGTATTAGTCAAGAATTTATGTTATTATATAGGAAATTTTCATTAAATTGTATATAATAAATTGGAGAACAGAAGCTGAAACATATTTCAAATTGCATAGATAGGCAAGTATATGTCCAGAGTGTATTCCTTGAATTTGTCTTATTTGTTTGTTTGTGCATTTATTTAATTATCCAAAGATATCATCATCCTCTGTTGCACTGGGTATGCTAAACACCCTGGCCTAAGATACACCCCTTAACCCAGTCTTCTGAACAACTGGTACTAAAGGTGTGTGCCAACATAGTTTCTTTTCATGTGGTAGCCATAAACAAGACTACAGATACATGAAGGATCCCTTAGGTAAGTTTGTTGTTGACTGTCCAGCAAAATTTAATGTAAATCAGAAATACTGTTTATTTTTTTAATGAAAATGTACAGAATAGACCAAAGTATATCTGCAGATTACATTGGCGGCTTTTTAACAGTGACAACTTAATTACATGTCCTGAATATGATCTAATTTGAAAAGATAACTTAGCTAGTGAGTTACTTTGTAAATTACAACACTGAGTTGGATGGAAATTCCAAGAAATGTTACCAAATTGTTCATGTCATTTTGTTCAAAGAAACACTTATGCTTTCCCTTTGAATGTCTGCCATCCCTAGCGTAAATATTTCTTTTCAACTCCTTCATAATAGGATAGAAAGATTATCATTGAAAAGAAACCAGAATAACTCCCAAAATGTGATTCTTTAGTATGGAATTGGTGCAGTTATTAAGAAGACTAAGATAAAAATTCATGCTTTAAAATACTTTTTAAATGGTGAGATATTAAGAAACTGACTATTGCTGGACTTTCTTGGAGTTTTGATAAGTATAGATATGTATGTTTCCACAGCAACTTTCTCTCCGTATGATTTGGAACCACTAATCCTAATGTATACCTTTGGCAATTCATTTTAGATATGACAAGACTTTATTGTACATTCTTACATTTCTTAAATTGATTGCCATATGTTTTCTTATCTGAATTTATTTAGGCTATCTTTAGTCTAAGATACTTTGAATACAAGAAACAGAGATCCTAAAAGATGGAGTGATGTGACCCTATTAAGTATTGTAACAGCAGTAAAAACACAAACAAAACCATTTTTCTCTAGTTTACACCACAAGTAGTTTCCAACTTGCCTTTCTTCTCACAGTAGCAAGACTCTCAAATCTCTTTTCAATAATTTTATTTTGTTTGTAGTCAATAATTTTATTTCTTTATTTTTCCATTCAAAAACTTCTACTTCCTCCCTCCTCCTCCCATTCCCCACTCACCCTCCTCCCTCCTTCTCCAGCCTTAAGAGAGAGGGCAGGATACCCTGCCCCATGGGAAGTTCAAGGCCCTCCCTTATATATCTCTGTGGGGAAGGGTTTGGCAACAACCTAAAATGTTGAAGGAGAAATTTAAGAAGTTTAAATCCTTACTAGAAATTTACCAGCGAATTAGAACAGATTCAAAGGAGTATGAAAACTCTCTGAATCTTATAAGGAAGCTTTCTTAGCTCTATTTATCCTGAGTCATTCAAGAAAACAGGAGCAACTTTTTATTTATCTTGATATAACTGTCCTGTTTTCTTTCACCCAAGTCCTAAGTGGCTGTGCAGTTTGCATGCCTTTTACTCATAGTTCATGGTTTTAATCATACTTTTCATCACCTCCTTCAGCTTTTAACTATCTGTCATCCCCTTGCAAGATATTTTCAGAGTCACTGGTCATTGATGGCTAAGTTACAGATACTTTATTTCAGGCTCAAACTTTTTTTTTCCATTTGTGCTAATAATAAGCCTTTCACTTCAACCATGGTACTTAGAAGAGAATTCAGTGGAGTTAATTATATTTTCCACATAATGTAATTCCAAACTCCCTGGGACGAAAATAGCATGAGAATTTTCTGTAATTTTATGTTTGCTCTCTCATTGCTTCTGAAATTTAAACAGATTTAGTTTAGGTGACCTGAAGTTCAAGGTTTTCCTAAGTGAACTGAATGAATTATCTCTGGTTCCCATTTAGCAGTGATGTTTATAAACTGACAAAGGAGGGGCATGACAGCCTCCTAAGGGTAGGGAGCCAGCAAGCTGCTGCCAGCGTCAGGGCATGCTTGTTGATTTGTTTTGTACTTTTTCCACTGGTTTTGTTCATGAAAGTCAAATCACACAATAACCCTAGAGTATCTTGAGGTCATCAAGGATTGTCAGCCATGCTAACACTTTACATTTTGATGAGAAAATATAAAAAGAAGAAAATACAAGTATTTCTTCAGAAATCAAAGGGTTTTCTTCTGTATACATTGCCTGCATATTCATGTGTAATAGTAAATATTGATCTTGGAATTGATGTTGTAATTTCTTCTAAATTTGTGTATGGTTATATGATATGAGAGAGCAACATACCTCAGAATCAGACCAGATGGCCTGACCTTTTGGCTTCACAGGGGAATATAATATTACACATCCATATTGATAATGAGGACTGAATATGGAAACATATATTGCTGTCACTTATTACCACTGGGGTTTATTCCTAGCAAGTACTATTCAAGGATTAGTGATGGTTATTTATAGTAATAATTAAACTTGATCAAGCCTTGGAATGTGGCAGAAGAAAGTTCCCTTAAAATACTCAAATTTCTCTTACAATTCTTTCTCCTGCTCATTATTTACTGAATATGCAGCTAACTTGTAATGTTGGCAGTCTCCATTTTAAACCCAAAGCTCTTGTTATTTAAGCCTTTCTTCTCCGCTTCAGGTAAGTCTGCACTGTTTGATATGTTCTCTTTAAAGCCCATAGTGTGGGCCGGGCGGGGTGGCGCACGCCTTTAATCCCAGCACTTGGGAGGCAGAGGCAGGTGAATCTCTGTGAGTTTGAGACCAGCCTGGTCTACAAGAGCTAGTTCCAGGACAGGCTCCAAAGCCACAGAGAAACCCTGTCTCGAAAAACCAAAAAATAAATAAATAAAGCCCATAGTGTATATTTTCTTCTGACACTAGCATGTCCTGTCACCTGTACTATGTTAGTGTCCTGTCACTGTTAAAAATGATGGCCAGATTTTCAAACAATCTGTTCCTACACATCGCCTTCTCTTCCTTCTGAAACATTGAAAGTGCGCTTTTATAGATGTTCGCACTGAGCTAGGCTAATAGACTCTATTGTTTCTTTCTAATTGTATCTTAAAGAACCAGGCTGGAATCTATTTATTAGATACAAAATAAACCATTCTTCTTATTATTAATATTTTACTAATTTTTGTAAGCTGAGGTCTTTAAGAGCTTTTCATTTTACCTCCTGTTTTCTCTGCAGGGACTCAGAAATGAGCCAAGACAATCTGACATGCATCATTACTGTCCTGTATGCCAATCCTCATCTGTGTCTGACATGTGAACCCTATTTGTCTCTGGCTCTCTCCCTTAGTCATAGGATCAAGATGCCTTGACAATTGTGCATCCATTCATTTCGAATCAAAAACATTTGTTTGTCTTATGAATAGAAGCATGCTGACTACCTTCCTTCCTGATCCTAATACACATTTTCAGATTTGGATAAATTAACCCAGTGAAGAACAATCAGGTTTTTCCTCTTGAGGCTACGACTACCTAGCAATATCTGACCATGTCAAATTCCGCCATACAATTGTAGGAAAATTTCATAAAATGCTAGTCAATGTAGACTTTCATAGTTACATAGATAAGAAACACAAATAATGACATTGTTATTATTAGTTTAGTCATCATATTCAACTGTTCATTAATTATAAGGGACTAACTTGTCCAAAACTACTGCATTTTAATTCAAAATATTTATTCGCTATTATCACAGGAGACAGTACATTAAACTATTTTTAATATACTTGAAAATGTAGATTGAAAATATTTTCCAATTTCTAGAAATCAAATTAGGAAAATAAATATATTTGTATGTCTAGGCAGCATGCTTGCAAGCATAACAGTTGAACTTTAGAAATTGCTTCACCTATCTGCAATCTAGAAATTCTACATTACTTGAAATGATCCATTACTTGTTAGAAAACACTGAACCATTTCTAGAGAAAAAAAAGACATTTTCATCCTTCTCATAATTGAATTAGGACTCTATCAAGGAGGCACTCTGTGCAGTAAAGTAGCTATTTCCTAATTGTTCCTGAATTACTGACATATCTTTGAAATAAAGATGCACAGGATTTTATTCTATCATCGCATATACAAATGTTGAAATTAAAGATGATCCTAGATAGGAGATGATATTTTCATTTTAAATAAATGTGGTTCTTCCATTAGATTATTGTATCCATGGTTGTCCCACTGAGCTGTAAATTATTCTCATTACTTTATCATGTGGTTCAATTTTTGTTGTCCTGGTAACAAACTATAATTGCCTTTTTAATATTTATGTGTTTTATTCAAATGTTCCTTTTTAAGTAAAGAAAAAATGAGCTCTTTAACAAGTTGAAGGGCATCTTAATTTTAATCTTTATAAAACTTAATTTATTTTCATTTTTCTGTCTTTGTCTTCCTTTAGCTCTGAAAAATGAACTGGAATTAGTTAAAAAGTGAACAAAATTCGTAAATATTTAAATATAAATCTTATGTCTAAAATTGCAAATCTTCAGATTTGTTTAATAAAAGTCATAGTATAATCAAATATAATAATAAAATTTCCTGTGTTATATTAAATGCTATTAATTCATTAGGGATGTTTATTAGGTCAGACAATTATTTATGAAGGAAGTGAATTCTAACCCTTTAATGTTGTCCATTCTCAGGTTGTATATAAAAGAGGTCATTTTGTTGGACTATATTTGCTGTATTATCAAAGACTATTTTAGAGAATCCTGTAGATCTTTTAGTTTGAGCAACATACTCCACAAGTTCAAATAAATTTATAGTAAATTCTATTAAAACATTACATTTAGATAGTGAAATATCATGTTATTTGAAAATTACATAAATATCTTGGGATATTACACTAAGTGATGTGGTGGCATGTTTTCATCTTATTTTTCCTGGCATCATAATTTCAAAATGAGAAATATATACTACCTAAATTAGAGACAAGCATATTTTGAAGACAGATGTTAGTTTTCAAAATGGAATTTATTAGATGAGCTAGAGAAAATGAAGACTATTCTAAACTTTTAAGCAACATATTCCTAAAGTTTTACTGCAACCTGTGTATATCAATTATTTCTTACATTTGCAGAGGCAGTGTACGTTAGACAATATTCACTAGTGTGAAAATAAATAAGAAAAGTAACACGTGAAAGAGAAACTTTCTGCCGACTGGAAGCTGAAAGAGCAGTGTTAATAGACAGGTCCATGTTTAGAAATGATTAGGTTAGTTCTTGCTCACACGTGATGTAAAGGGAGCAGCGATCCAGTCAAACTTTCCTCTCATTCTGCTCTACCTCATTGGGTAGGGAACTTATGAACAAACCATCTGTCACAAAATCTACAAACTCTCATTGAAATGCGGTAGTTAGTGAGCTGATCTAGCTAAAATAAAATTACTTCAAATTGTAGATTATTTTAATCTAAACTGTATTGAGAAGACATGTTTGGAATTCTTTTATGCTTTCTGCTACGAACATAAAACACAAGTTATGGCTCAGTATGTAAAGTGTCTTAAGATGACTGGAATTTCTAGGATAATTTTATGATATATTCATGTGACAAAGTATTCACAAACTTGACTGCCCAGAAAAGAACCAATGCATTAGAATGTCAATACATGGGTATGAGTTTGAGAGAGAACCGATGTCCTGCATTCCAGTACAATACTCCATTTTGTAACTTTGTTGTTGATACAGAATTGAAGCTACAAGAAAAGTGATCAAATGCTTTCGTTCAGATTCAAAAGAGGACAGCCCATTGTCTTAGCAACAGTGTGAATTGTTTGGAAATTTTCATGAGATCCACATTGGCCAACAATTTATTGACTACAACTCAATCCCATTAGTAGAAGCCTTGCTTGGTGACAAAAGATGGCCAGTTGAGACTCCATATTTCCCATTATTAGGAAACCTCATTAGGATCATTATATAATTTAGAATGTTCCCACTGAAGTATATTTCCACATTTTCCCTCAATGGCACCAAAAATCCAGCCATCTCTCCATGAACTAACAGTAGGGCCCCTTTTAGGAAAGCAAAACTGAGCATGGTGGAGTTAAGCTGTCTCCAAGTAATGTCTTCATTTCTAAATTCTAGGTTATTATAGTTATTTTTTTGTGTGTGAAAATGTACTCTGAAAGATACTGAAAAAGAAATGTGTTCAAGAAGCCAGCCACAAACCCTTTGATCTATACAATCCATCCTACTGCAAAATATTGGAGCAATGGCAGCATATAACTTGTCTGATTTAAGGCCCATTTCATGAGGTGGAACCCATGCATAGCACTTCTAGGGTAACAAAGAAATAGACTAGATATCCCAGAGACCTAGCATAAATCCAAAAACTGGTCTAAAAAAATAGTATCATTTAAATGTCTTCTATTGATTTCCTTTATAGACATACATCAGTGACTTGTTCAATCATCATTAGAGAGGCATCTTCTGGCAGCAGATGGTAAGAGATGCAGAGACCCACAGCCGAATTTTGTTGGATAAAGTGTAATAATGGGATATCTCTATCCAATTCTTCCTCAAAGAGCTCAGGGAGCCAGGTAAAAGAGTGTGCAGAAAGAATGTAAGAGTCAGAGGGGATGTAGGATAACAGGAGAACATAGACTCTTAGATCAGCTGAGCAAAGCTCACATGAACTCACAAAGAGGAAAGAAGCAAGCACAGGCATGCCAGGCTTAGCACCAAGTCCTCTGTCTACATATTATATATTATAGATAGCTTTTAGAATAGTATTTTTATGGAACTCATAAGTATAATGAGTAGGTCTCAAGTGCCTGCTGTTGGGGTTGTTTTCCTTCTCTTAGGTTGTCTTCTCCATCATCAATATTATGTTTTCTTTATTATTTAATTTTTTTTTATTTTGTCATGTTTGGTTGTTATCATTTTGAAGACTGTAAGTATCTAATGAGAGGCAGAAAGATAGTAGATCTGAAGGGGAGGAGATGATAGGAGGAGAAGAAGGAGGAGAACCTTCAGTCCGTATATAATTTATGAGAAAAGATTTTATTTTCAATGAAAGGATAAAATGAAAAAGACATTCAGAATTTCAGTCAAAACAAAAACCAAAAAAGATTCAAAGGAGAGCGTGCTAGGATTGCTCTCTGGCCAACTACAGGACAGGATACAAACGAGGATACATACAAGAGGGAAATATATCAAATAAGTTAAAATATCAAAAGTGTTACCAATGGGAAATATCAAATGTTTTAAAATACCCAGATATTTGGGGATAGTGAAAGGAAAAAAGACAGAAGAAACATGACAGACCCATACACAGAAACACAAAGGCACACACCCATACACAGAAACACAAAGACACACACCCATACACAGAAACACAAAGACACACACCCATACACAGAAACACAAAGACACACACCCAGAGAGAGAAGAGAAGGGTGGGAGAGGCAGAGAGAATTAATAACGATCTTAAGATCCCAAGTAATCAAAATAACTTGTTTAGAAAAACACAATAGTTAGTCAACACAAAACACACTCCTTTGTTGTTACATAGGAAGTGTTATTTGGTTTTGTTTTCTTTTATTTTTTTTTTATCTTACTAGGTTTTTTCGTTCTTATTTGTTCTGAGTTTTGTTTTTGTTTGCTTGCTTATTTTAAGAGAGAGAGATAGAGAAAGAATCAAGTTGACTAGTAGGGAGTGAATGGGGAGTTGAGAAGGCAAAAATGTGATAGACATATTTTATGAAAAATATTTAAATAAAAGGAAAAATTTTGCTGGGCTATGCCCTTTAATTCCCTAGAGAGACAGAGGCAGGTGGGTCTCTGTGGGTTCAAGGTCAGCTGGATCTGCAGAGCAAGTTCCACCATAGACTCCAAAGCTATACAGAGAAACCTGTCTCAAAAAACCAAAACAAAAAAGGAAAAAAAATTAAAGCTATATGCACCCATATTATTGATATTTCATGAATGTAGTTTACATACATATATAAGACATAGCCTAACCCTCTGGATCCTCCAATATTTCTGCCTTGTCTTGATCAATGTTTCTTGATCCTTTTATATATAGGAGTTGTGTGGTAGATGTATCAATTGTACTCGATAATCCACAGTCAGTGGTTGTCTAAACAAGGCCAGGATAATGACAATACCAATTTACCCTAAGACATAGATGGAGAAAATTTCATGAGCTGCTACTCTCAGAGGAAGAGCCACAGAGCCACAGGCAATTAATGGTAAGAGAAAGGAAATAGCTTTCCTTCAGGGATGAACCCCTTTTAAATTATCTAATCCCAAGTGAGGCTATTTAACTTAAGTACACACAAAAGACCTCCACTAAATGTATCCATTAGCAAATCCGCATACCTTGGGCTTATAAGTATGTTAAAATATGGATTTTAAAATCTGCTGTTTCAATCTATGACTTGCGATTCTTGAACAGTCTTGAAATAAATTTAGACAAGTACTTCAGTTTCTATTTTGAATCTAAAAACTCTTCCGACATTTTTTATTGCGTTTGTTAAAATTTATCCTTCTTAAATTTGATAAACATAAAGTCAAAATACTAATGAACACTGAAAGCATTAAGAATGCCATATGACCTACATTAATGTATATTCAGCTTATATTTAATTATTATTTTAAAATAGTCACATCCAGCTCATTTGCATACAGTTTTGCTTCCATCTTCAATAAATTGTTAATTGCATATACCAAAACCTGTTTAAAATCAATATATTTATTATAATACCTCTAAATGTTTCCTTCTTATGACTATTCCATTGCTACCTAAACATTCCTGGATAAAGAGGATTGTGAGTAGCAAAGGTATAGGAAGCCCTGATCTAAATGGGAAGTAGAAAAAGACTAGATCTCTTGAGTAAATTGGGAACATAAGGATTATGGGAGAGGGTAAAAGAGGAGGAGGAAGGAAAGGAGAGGAGGGAAAAAATATATAGCTCAATAAAAGCAATAAAAATAAGAAAAAAGAAAGCCTGATATATAGTCCCTCTAGTATACAAAAGTGCACGTGAGTTTCTCTCTATCCACCTAACTTAGTGCTATTAGGAAACCTTTCTCATCCATTTTCAGATTACTCAGAGTTTCTAATACCCATACAAATTTTAAAGAGCATTAAATAAGCATCTATTGAATTTAAATAAACTTGTCATTATTTGAACATTGTTCTTAAATTTCTTTTTGTGTGATTCTAGGCTAGTGCAAAACTATGTCACCTAAACTGGCCTTCTGTTCCTTTCAGTCCTACACTGATTACTTGGACTACAGACTGGTATCATCATGCTTTGACTTTATTTTCATATTTTTAACAATGTCATTTTCAGTTCTGAGCACAGAGAATAAATTGCTGCCTTGTGATTTTTATCATCATTATAACACATTGTCTTGAGAAATAAAGCAAAAAGTAATTTAAGTATTGTGGCTTTCTTTGATCACCATACCTTACAGTCTAGGAACACACTAGCCAAGTGCTCTGTTACTGAACTGTATTCCCAATGCTTTTACCTTATATTCTAATCATCACATAAAATTCTGCAAATATATCGATGTATAATAGTGATATATATTTACAAACATTTGCAATCTCCTTTTTATTGTTTTCCTACTCCATCTATCAATTACTAGAAGAGTTGTTTGCAGATTCTGTAATAGCAGGCTGCCTTATGCCTCTCCATTTCTGTTATCATATACAAGCTGAGAGTTGCTTCCAATGAGCTTACCTTTATTCTTCCTGTAGTACCATCATTAATGACTTGGTGAAATACACCATTAAACTACATGAAAACAGTATATTTATTTCCTTGGGGCTTCCCAGATGTCTTCCTTGAATGTCGGTTGATGTACAGACTCCATTTAAATCTGGGGGATCACTAGGGAATATTCAAAGAGCTTATATTCCAACAAGTTACATACTTACAGATAAATTTCTAAATACATAGGGTCCACTAAACCAAAGCCAGACATATCAACTCTTCAAACAGACTGATGACAAGCAATAATTTTGAATAGTAAATTTAATGCATTGGATGAATGGTAAAGTTAGAATCTGTGAAATATGTAAATCTGTTACAAATATGCAACAGTAACACATACACTCATCTATAAAAATGAATAGGATGGAATACTATCAAATTCTCTCAACAAAGGCCAGTATAACCCTTATATCACAATAAAATATTAATAGAGAAACAATATAATCAGAAAAACTTACACTACTCTATCTTACAAACAGAGTTGCAAAAAATTTCAACAGTTCTCACAACAAAAGGAAGTCAAAGCTCACACTAAATGGTGGGGTGGACATGGCAATTCATTCACAATCCCTTCTCTAAGTGATAACTCTCAAGAAAAAGTTAGAGAAAAGGGATCTCCTGATCAGTTTGGCTGTCAAGTCTAGCCATATGGGTAAAGCTTTTGGTTTGATTGACAAATACAGCTTGAAAAAGAATAAAGAGAAAAGGAATCATGCAATATTCTATTAACAACTTCTGACCCTTCAACCATATAACACACACACATACATACATACACACACAAACACACACAAACAAATGAAAGGAGAAAAAAATTAAAATCTCAATAAAAAGCTTGCAATTAAAATTCATAATCCCATTAAGAAAATAGTATATCACAACCAAAATGGTTTCATATAAAAATGCAAGTTTAATTCAATATATTTCATTCAATACATACTAAAAGAATAGAAATTGCATGATCATCTCAAAAAAATGTGGAAAGGCATTAAACAAAGTTAAACAATACTTCATTAAAAAGTCCTAGAGAAGCAAGAGCATAGATGGTACATATCTCAATATAAAGGCTATAAATTACAAAACTAAATGATAAAAATTGAAACCCTGTACTCTAACATCTTAACTAGGACAGGCTGTTCATTCTTACCACAATTACTCAATAAATAAACATTATTATTTATTGTTATTATTTTCACAACAGAAGGAAGCAGAATTACCCTAAATTTCCTACAGGTGAATGTAAGAAACTGCTTTACATGTAAGCATGTAGTAGGAGAAGCGAGCCATGTCCCGCAGCCTGGCTAGCTTAACCCCTGAAATAACCACACATAAATTGTATTAACTAAATTACTGCCTGGCCCATTTTATCTAGCCTCTTCTTGGCCAACTCTCACATATTAGTTTAGCCCATCTCCATTGACGTGTATTGCCACTTGACCGTGGCTTACCGGCATGAGTCTAATCAGCATTTGTCTCTGGAAGGAGAGTCATGTTGTCAGCCTGATTTAGCCTTCTTTCTCCCAGAATTCAGTTCTGTCCTCCCCACCTAAGTTCTGCTCTATCAAAAGGCCAAGGCAGTTTTTTTAATTCAAACAATGAAAGCAATATATAGACAGAAGAACCTCCAACACCATAGGCATGTATATATACATTCATATATATGGTAACTTAATTGATCTGTAAAGAAAACATAATTATGAAAATTTTCAGAAAATGAATGAAACTAGAAAATATTACATTCCATGGAGTAACCCAGTTCCAGGAAGAGGAACACTTCTTGGTTTCTGTACGAAAATACTAACAAACAATTTTACATATGGGTGAAGAAAATAAAGAATGTAAGGACCAGGTGAAAGGTGAGGAAACATGGAGCTTGCGTAGCTATCATGAATGACTTAAGATGGCCACTCCCAGTTATCGGGCAATTGTGAGCAAACAAGTGTCACTGCTGAACAGCTCCTTATATAATGAGTTTTGTCATGATGTCACTTTTGGATTACTTTGCAAAATGTCTTCAATTTCAAGGGCACACAGTTAATCTATCAGGAAGGAATAAAGCAGTCTATCTGCCGGTGTCCCTGAATCTTAAAATTTTTGGCCCCATGTAAGCTGCCAACCCTCTACCCAGAGTCAGTCCCACAGTGTGTAATTATGTGGAACCAAGTATAGGTAAGATGGTTTCTGAGTGAAGAATTGAAAAAAAATCTTATTTATTTTCTTTTTTCATAGTATAATAGATGATAATTGAAAAGAACACAAAGGAATTATTAAGAGGAGCTTGTAAAAAGATATTGGGAAGCAATATTTGTTTTTTCAAAGTACAGTGATATAAAATTTATGTTATTTAATTTTCTAGCATTGGGATAACAATTCATCTGTATATTTTCTTACAATAACACTTTCTGGTCACTGGTAATAGTTTAAGCAAAACAAAATCAAACACAGACGAAAGTTGAAAGAAGGGAGGGAAATAAAGCAGAAAAGAGAAAATTATGGGAGAAAGGAAGGAAAAAATAAGGAAAGGAAGGAGGAAAGATAGACAGAAACAGTGGACAGCACTTTCTTATAAATTATCAGCCTCCACAAGTTTCTATAAGCCTATTCTACATTGTCCCAGGCTGCTACTAAGCATTTCACACTTGTCCTGCCTCTGAAGCCTCACAGCAACACTGCTCAGTAGACCTTGAAATTAGTGAGGGAGAGCGGAGACTGACAGCCAGTGAGATCATGACCAACAAATATAACAACTAGGAGTAGCTTTGCCCCTACGAGAGAAATCAGGTTAGGGGAAATATTAAAGTAGTGGGACTGTCTCAGTTTCATGGCAAATGGCTGTTTGTAACTCGTGGCAGCCTGAGTTTGAAACCTAAAAATTGAAAGCAGAAAATCCATATTTCAGAAAAATGACTTTTCTCAGGTAAAGAAAATGGACCAGATGTTTAGTGCACAAACCAACAGGTTTCTATTTTTATTTCTTGTGCTTTTAATTTAAAGCATTTCGTACAGGCTCCTATGCTAACATACTTAAATCCTTACTTTGTATAGGTTTCAAGCTTAATTAATCATTTTTATAGGTCTATATTCTTATATCTTATTTTTCCATAGCTTTGTCAAATGAAATCAGGTGTAAATGTATTTCCTTGACACCTTTTCATCCTAGTTATGCAATATTTTTGGTGAAACACAACTTTTTGTCATATGCACCAAAGAATTAGATACTCTACCACAGAAGAAAACTTTCATCAAAATGTAAAGGTTTAGCTTCTTTTCAATTAAAAAAAAACTGAACATTAAGAATGTTATACTGGAAGTCAAAGAAAACAAGGGAACTCCCATATCCATATCATTAATAAAATGAAAAAAAATTAAAAACCTCTAACAAGCTTTAGGATTTAGTCTGTAGTTTATCTTCTTGGGTGCTGCTGACACAATTACTGTGATGTCATTATTAGAAACACAAAACTTCCAAATGGGTTTTAATGCTATAAATATGGTCAGTCCTTTGATTTATTAATTCTCTTCTTGAGAATGTATCAAATTTAAGAGCCTGTAATTTAAAAATGTTTAGAAAAGTTAATGCAGAAATATCTATTTCATCAGAAGACTTAAGAACACACCAAGTAACTCCTTAAAAGATATATAGCCATCCACTGAGATTTCTATGACCAATGCTAATGAAAGGCTGGTTTAAACTTCACCTTCCAGAATGTCATCCCCACCTGTTACCGGATACACATAGATTTGTCCAGAATGAGAAGGTTGATGTCAAGGTGCTGGGCAATTTTGTGTCATGGGAAAGTGTTTTTCTGGTCTTTCAAATGGCTGTATCCATACTGTATTTTTAATGAAAAAGATGTTGTGGGAGCTGCGGGCTGAGTTCCTGCTGCCCCAGCTCCCAGCCGCCTGGCTAGCTTATGCCCCAAAATAACAACACACAAACTGTATTCATTTAAAAACTGCTTGGCCCATTTCTATTCATGTGTGTAGCACCCCAAGGTGCACTTACTGGGAAGATTCTAGCCTACGTCCATCTTGGGTCGGAGCTTCATCACATCTGTCCTGGAGAAGAGAGCTATGGAGTCTGAGCTCACTTCCTCTTCCTCCCAGCATTCTGTTCTGTTTACTCCACCCACCTATGTTCTAACCTATGAGGGCCAAGCAGTTTCTTTATTTTTTAACCAATAACCTTCCTCCATCATTTCCCCTTTTTCTGTTTAAACAAAAAAACAAGGAAGGCTTTAACTTTAACATAGCAAAATTACATATAACATCTTAGTCGGTAAAGCATGGGACTCTTAATCTCAGGGTCATGGGTTCGAGCTCCATGTTGGGCGCCAAAATGTAACGGCGTAAACGAATGCAGACAGATTATAAAAATATATACAGCTTTAATGGGGAAATAGACTTACAGAACCACTGTTGCCACGGAGACCAGGAAAGCAGAAGCAAGTGCTGTGAGCACGCTCGCCAGATTTATAGGTAAACATTAGCAATATACCCAAGAGATGCCCTATCATACAACAAAAGTATATGCTCAACTATGTTCATAGCAGCATTGTTTGTAATAGCCAGAACCTGGAAACAACCTAGATGCCCTTCAATGGAAGAATGGATGAAGAAAGTATGGAATATATACATATTAGAGTACTACTCAGCAATAAAAAGCAATGACTTCTTGAATTTTGCATGCAAATGGACAGAAATAGAAAACACTATCCTGAGTGAGGTGAGCCAGACCCAAAAAGAGGAACATGGGATGTACTCACTCATATTTGGTTTCTAGCCATAAATAAAGGACATTGAGCCTATAATTCGTGATCCTAGAGAAGCTAAATAAGAAGGTGAACCCAAAGAAAAACATATAGACGTCCTTCGGATATTGACCTTCATCAGGTGATGAAAGGAGACAGAGACAGAGTCCCACATTGGAGCACCAGACTACAACCCCAAGGTCCAAACCAGGAGCAGAAGGAGAGAGAGCACGAGCAAGGAACTCAGGGCCATGAAGGGTGCACCCACACACTAAGACAATGGGGATGTTCTTTTGGGAACTCGCCAAGGCCAGCTGGACTGGGTCTGAAAAAGCATGGGATAATACCGGACTCACTGAACATAGCGGACAATGAGGACTGCTGAGAAGTCAAGAACAATGGCACTGGGTTTTGATCCTACTGCACATACTGGCTTTGTGGGAGCCTAGGCTGTTTGGACGGTCACCTTAATAGACCTGGAAGGAGGTGGGAGGTCCTTGGACTCCCCACAGGACAGGGAACCCTGACTGCTCTTAGGGCTGATGAGAGAGGGGGAGTTGATTGGGGGAGGGTGAGGGATATGGGAGGCAGTGGCAGGGAAGAGACAGAAATCTTTAATAAATAAATTAATTAATTAATAAAAAGAATTCTTAACAAAAAAAAAAAACATTAGCCCGAGGCGAAAACGCCCCCAAAGGGATGGGACTTATCCCTACAAAAAGATGAGAGTAAGTACAAGATAATGTTCAACAGGGAGAATGCAAAATATACAGGTACTCTGATGCTTCTTTTTAAGATGATAATAAATCTGAGGGATTGAGCTTTACTCTAATGGCTTCACTTGACCCTCACTAACCAAACTAATATCCTATTGCTAAGTAAATTCCACCGAGAGTTAAGATCTGTATTAGTCAGGGTTCTCTAGAGAAACAGGACTGATTGCCATGCCTGCACGGCCTGGAACCGAAACCTAGCGAAGGACGTCAGGATTGAATACGCATACACTTCTCAAGCTCTTGGTAGAAGAAGCCCTTTATTGAACAGCACCATGGAGATTTTATACCTCACACAGCCAGGTGGGCCAACAGGTGAAGACCTCATTGCCTGATCCTTGGTCAAAGCCAGGGCAATGCATGCTCAAGAAGCAGGGTTGGTAAACAACTTTGACACAGCTCTCAGAAGCTCATTAAAAGGGCAAGAAAGGGGTCACTAGTGGATAAGAGCAGCTGGAGGCCAGGACTCCAAACGGTCCCAAAAAAAGCTACGGAGAAACCCTGTCTCGAAAATCCAAAAAAGAAAAAAGAAAAGAAAAAAAAAGAAAAAAAATGATAGAACACACATACACAAACAAAATTTATTAGAGCAGGTTAAAGACTGAGGTGTGACTATAACAAAAATGCTTGTCACCAACTAGAAAGCCAAAGAATCCAGTAGTTATTCAGTCCAGAGGATTGGATATCTCAGGCGTTTTAAGCATACATCAGAATCCTTACAATGTAGGCTCTAAAACCAGTGAAAGAATGAACTTTCCACTGAGACTGAAGACAAGCAGGCAAAGAACAAGAACTTCCTTCTTCCATGTCTTTTATATAGGCAGCTACCAGAAGGTATGAAATAACACCTTGGGTTTTAGTTAAACTCAGAAGTAATAAAATTAAAAATCAAAAATATCTGTAAGGTTTTGACATGGAAGATCTGGGGAGACAAAATGATTTAGGCCACAGCACAGTGATGGTATCAGAAGAATTTTTCCAGTTTACTAAAATGTTTTAAAGGATGAGAAATGTTTAGAATATATTTTAAATGAAAAATATAAAAACAACCCCTGATATTTAACCTAGGTTAACTCTTAAAAGTCAAGTTGAGTGTGGGCCCCTAACGCTGAATATACTGCTCCCATAAAACAATACTGCTCACATAAACACAGGACTTAGATGATTCAGGCTGGATATGATATGAAATCCTCTTTCTTGCAAACTAACTTCCATTGTTCCAAAAGATACTATTCAAGCTGCCAAGGAAGAAAAGCATTAACCACTTGCTGTACACATGGACCATGACGATACCAGCATGGCAAAATTAGTGCATAAAGTGGAATAAGTGGTGCTCACATGTCGGTGGCACCCAAGAGCTGTATAATTTGACACAATGCCCAATTAGCTGGAGGTAAATAATGCCTTATACTGGAAAACTTGCCAGCTTTCTGGGGATAGTGAGGGTCTGGACCTTAGGGAAATCAGATACTATGACCACTTTGCTAGACAAATATAAATTTTTAATTCATGGTAAATCTTACTCTACTAGACACATGTATGTACAGCTACCATATTTCATCAAAGAACTCTCATTTTTCAACCACTGGAGTTCATCACAGGAAACACAATGGGACACAATATAAAAATCAACATATCAACATACTTGGAAATCCAGACCTTAAAAAATACTTCTACATTACAGTTCCTACATCTATGGCTCTGAGAACACCACGAAGATTTTAAGAGCAAAAAAATCACAGGAAATATGATGTGAAGCAATCTTAGAAACTGCTGCATAAACATGATGGGTACAATGGCAATACCAATAGAGATGTTAGCATAGAAGGAGTAACACTTCACAGGGTACCACCCTTAGACAAAGTCTGCTTGTTGTGAGAAGAAATCTTAGCATCATCTAGGGACAAGTTCCTCACTAGCTGTCATTCTTAAAACCATACACAGACAAGCAACAAAACCATACTTGATAAAATGTATTTATATATAATTGTGCATAAACATGCATATATGCATATATATACATCAAAAGTAATAATAGAAAGAAGAGAATTACTTGAGAATGGGAGGGTCTGAGAGGAGTTTGTTGGAGAGTAGCTGGTGGGGTGGGGGTAGGGAATTAGAGGGAGGAAAGAAATGCAGGAAATTAATGTAATTATTTTTCAATTAAAAATATATGAAACTAATTATGCAAAAGTAGGAGAGCATTTTTAAAGTTTTTATGTAAAGGTTATGAAAGATACAACTAAAAGTTTTCAAACTTATACAATAACATTACTTAGGCTATATGATTTATAGATTAAAAAAAGCACAGTAATCTGATTATAAAACAACCATCATTTTGTTAAAAAAGAATATAAATAAACAATATTTTCTTACTAGGAAATTTATACAATCTCATATCAAATCTCATACAACTACCAGTTCCGGGAAGATTAGGGATATAATATAAATCAAAAATTCACAAATTGAAAAAAACTCCTCCTGATATTAGGATAAGAAAGACTATCTCAATTAGAGACGTCAAGTGAAAGGTAAGGGGAAGAGGCATGATTATTTACTATATTTAATCATAAGACTTGTATAATCTTTGTAAACCCATAACTCTAGAAGAATTAAAAAGATAAATAGTACTTGCAATAGACACTGGGTAATATTAAATCACAAGAGAAATGGAGAAATATGATGTGTCATCACTACAGGACTGACCATGGAGCAACACAACTCTATAAAACTTCCCAACATGAGTGAAAAGGGGACTTCATCGCAGAGAAGTATGTCCAATAACCAGTACAGTATATCATAGAAATACAAGTAGAAATCATACAGTTCTTGTTTTCATCATGCCACAGTTGCAAGAATAAATGATGTTTGATACTCATTGGTTAGATATAAACAGCCAATATTTCATGAGCCATTGGACTTTTAATTTGAAAATAGCTTGGAGCTATCTAGCTGTGAGGAGATGAACATCATCATATAATAACTCCATCTCTCCTACTCACTCAATACCTAGACACTCTTGTACAGATGCTATAGAAAGTTGTCGCCACCCATACACAGCAGCATTCCTAAGAATAGAAAAAAGATGGAATCTACACAAATACCCACCACCACTAGAAAAGCAATAATACTTGACAGATTCCTGTATAAAGTTAATATAATGAATCAATGAATATGGAATCACTTAAAAAAAGTAATTGCTATACTCTGTATTTAGCTTTCGGTGAAATGGCTATATTCTCTTCCATGCTGACTGCATCATTTTGAATTCCCTGCAACAATACCTGTGATTTGATATTCCACTTTCTCACTAGCAACTGGCATTGTCAGGTTTATTGGAACTAGGGTCATTTTAATAAGTATAAAGTGGCATTTTATTTTCACTAATTGCAAATGATGTTGTTGTTTTCATATCTCATTTGTCACATGCATATCTTCTTTGAGAATGTGCAGACACTCTTGGGTTTTGTGCTTCCTTTTTAATAAGCATTTTGTTTTCTTATTGTCAAATTTTCACTAATAAATTTTAATATTCTTCTAAAAAAGATTAAAGAATATCACAAGGCAATGGCACAAGAATAAGCCTCTTTCCATTTGTATTTATACCAGTACACTATGATTAGCATGCCAGGCACAGTAAAAGAAGAAGAAACACATTAAACAATGAGCATATCTAAGAACTCTTAGTAATCAAAGGGAGAACGATGTTTGTGGTCAGTTAGAACAGTATAGGGCTAACTGGTAGATACTATGATTTTTATTATTTCTTTCTGATACATCATCTACAGTGTATTTTTCCATAAGGCCTTTAAAAGTGAGAAAAATTTAAATTTGAATATAACTTTGAATTACACATGGACAATGATGTCATGTCTAGGTAAAACTGATACTAAATTGTGAGTATCCTAAATTTGAAATGTGTATTGTTATATTAAACCTTTAAAAGCACAGCTGGATCACACAGGTTCATAAGAATAAATGAAAGCTGTACCACATAGTCACTCCCAGGCATCACAAGTCATACCATACCACACAGTCATACCAATAGCTATAAATGATCAATCTTAGAAATTAAATATAGATTAAATCCTATTGGGTGCATATTTGTTTTATATTACACTAAACTCAAAATATTTAGCCAAATATGTAAAATAAACTGTCAGTTATAGTGTATGTCCTCCAAAATAACAGTCATTTACAAAACACTGCATCATGTGCTAGTTTTTCCTGTAATGGTCAATTGGTGTCAAGTTGTTGGAATTGTAAGTACCCAGCTTGGCAATAGACACTCATAGGAATTTCAGTATATGATCAAAAGAGAGGAAAAACTTATCAAATTGAGGAGGCCCAAATCCACAAAGAAGTACAAAAAGAAGTCTGCATATTTAGTTTATTAAAACCTTTTCTTCTTCCTGCCCATCATGCCATAGTCACCTCTCTCTTGAGTTCCTAGCACCAGAATGTTCTTCTTAACCACAGACACAGAATTGATGAAGCCAATGCTGGTCCTTAGAAGGGATGAGCTCAATCATCCTCTCTATGATTGTTTTTCAAAGGTAGTTGTCATGGTACAGAAAACCTAAGAACTGAAATTGTATATCATTATTATTTTACTCCTGTATTTAATCTCCAAAGTGACTACAGTTGAACAATATTTTACTGGTTACCATCTATGATTACTTCAAACCTTATTGTCCTATTGGTTCAATATATGGAACTGTGATGCAGGCTTCTATATTTGCTGCAATCCGTTATATTACTTCATCAATTTTATTAAGTACAAGTATTATAGTTTTTAGCAGGTGGAATAAGATACAGAAAAAATAAAGGTTTAATAACAATTTGGATGTTTTTCAACAGGAAAAATCTTACATACCTTACACACTCATCTGCTTCTTACTTGTGTGTCCTGAGCAGCCATTAGATTTCTATGGATCACAAACATTCAGAAACTGAGAGGAAATCATGCTGTAAATAGAATGGCTTGAACTCATAGGCCAAATACTTTTCCTGAAACCATACTAAAGGAAACAAAGCAAAATACCACACATAATTGTAGGCACTGGAATGGTAGCATGGAAAACTCAATGCAATGAGAGCTTTGGTTGGCTTCTAAATTTGTCACTTCAGCATTTTAGGTAACACTGTACACTATAGATTTATTTTGTACTGGAATCTGATCTTTTGTTCTATTTAGCAGTCCCTCTGTCTCTAGAAGCATCACTTCATCTTCTACAAACTCTAAGATCAAAGGTGATAATCCTGGGACTATATCATCCTTAGAACTCAGGCTGTTTGGGTACTTTGAAAAGAATACACTAAAACAGACGCTTTGTTGGACTTTAAATGACACTATTTTTAACTTCAAAAGACTTATATGCTTTCTTAAATATTTAGTCCTTCGAATGAAAATAGTTTAAAAAATTGATTAGTATATACTTGATATTTTAACTAGAAAATAGTCACCATGATTTTTAGTAGAAAAGACTCAAAAGCTTTAAAAATTCACAAGCAAAAGCACTTCCTTTTATTATTATTTTATGTATCTTATTTCTATTTCCATGGAAACAGAATAGAAGTTGCAGCTAGAGGCCAGAAGTAGATTAGAAATCTTCTTTCTGACTTTGTTTGCTGTCTCCTGAGGTGATAGACTTTGCTAGTATTTTATGAGTTGAAAGGAAAGGACCTCCACAATTCAATGTTGTTTGTCAGATTCTTCAATAAATTAACACATGCAAGAATTTATTCTTTTCCAGCAGAGATGATTGAATATTTGGGTACTCTTTTTCCCACAGAAAATGAAGCTAGAACACAGACAGTAGATTTTAATTTAGCTGTTGGACTTTATTATTAATTGATGTTAAATATGAACAAGTTCAGGATATACACAAAATAAGTAGAAAGACACAGTTAATCACTGAGTTGTGACCTTCTTCCTACCTAACATCAGTATAAATATATTCAGAAAATTAAATGTCATTGGAAGTGTGACATAATACACATGGCCTTTAAATTTAAACTCACAATTTAACCTTAATGATGACCTCACCTCTCCCCATAGCATTATGAAGTCATAGTTCTCTTGTCAGTATCATGCAATCATTCAAGTTTTGAATTATTTGTATTCCAATAGTTCTTGTAATAACTGAATTACAAATATTACACTTACATATTGAAAGTAAAAATTTAATTTATTTCAATAATCTGTTCTTTAATAACAAAAATAAATATATTGGAATGGAGTAATTTTTATTATTTGTGGGAATAACAGTTCACTTGAATATACTTAATATTTTTTCTATCTTACTATATATCAATGTACTTATTCCTAATGACAATTCTTCATATAAACAATATTAAATACATTACTCTCTTTTTACTGATTTCTAAGAATTTGCTAAAGTTACAATATGATACTCTCGAATGCTTTTAGAATTGCAAGAAATAATTTTAATTGTTGTAGTGAGAAGGGGGCTGCATTACCTGCGTCCATTGTGGTGGTTTGAATGAGGGTGCCACCTCAGTGGTTTAATCCTTGGTCCTCAGTTAGTAAAACTATTTGGGAAGGATTAGAATGTGTGGCTAGTGTTTAGTTACCGTTCTATTGCTGTAAAGTGATACCATGAGGTTGACCGTTGCAAAAATTCCTTGTAATGGGAGATATGGAGCTTGAACCAGCCATCTTCTGTAACCAGGAAAGACTTGCAGTATAGGGTCTAGGGATACCAACCCAGACACAAAACCTTCAACCTACAGTTTGTCCTTCCTGCAAGATATGTTGAGTAAAAGTGGCACAAAACTTTAAGAACAGCCAAGTGAGGACTGATGAAATTTGTACCACTTGAGGGAGCCCTCCTGTGACATTGTCTGAAGGGCCAGGAGCCAGATGCTGGACAGGCCAGAGATCTACTATAAACATACAACAAGAAAACCAAACAAGTAAATAAACAATGTCAATGAAATAATTACTGATGATACTCTCATTTATGTTTAGACAATAGTATGGCATAATCACATCAGAGAAGCTTCATCCAGCAACTGATGGAAGCAGATGCAGAAACTTATGCCAAAACATTAGCCTGAGCTTGAGAAATCCTGCATAAAAGGGGAAGGATTGAAGGCGTCAAAAGGATCAAAGTCACCACAAGAAAATGCCCCACAGAACAACTAAGTCAGGTTCATAGGTCCTCACAGAGACTGAACCTACCATTGAGGACTTGGTATGGAACTGACCTAGGTCCTCTGAATATGTGTTATGCTGTTGGAGCTTGGTCCTCTGGTGAAACTCCTCACAGTGGGAATCAGGCTCTCTCTTGATTCTTGTCTGCTTTGGGGCACTTTTCCTCCTACTGGGTTGTGCCTCATCTATCCTTAATATGATGGAGGTGCCTAGTCTTATCACAGCAAGATATGCCATGCTTGGTTAATATTCCTGGGAAGTTTGCTCTTTATGAAGGGAAAGGTGGAAAAGTGGATCTGAGGGAGAGAGATGGTGGAGTGGAGAGAATAGGCAGAGAGAGAAGGGAAGGGAAACTCTGGTCAGGATGCAGTTTATGACAGAATAATGAATAGAAAGAAAAAAAGAAAGAAAAGGGTTAAAAAGAAGCTCAGAGTAATAGAATGAAGTCATGGTGCAAAAATGAGGGAAATATCATTACAGTTAGAAATGGATACAAACAAGAACAATTTAGGAAATAAGTGTTAGATAGTATTTCCAGCTTTGAATTAAAAAAATGTTTTTTTTTTTTCCACTGAATGTGATGTCAAATACATAGAAACATAGTATTCGTGAGGGTGAAGAAGGAGGATAAAAACTGTGGTGTCAGCCTTGGCTTCACAATGTAAACAGAGGAAACAAAACTAAGATGGAAAAAAGTACCAAATGCCTGAGGAGAGGTGTGGCCTCTACAGCATAGATCAAACTCACAATTCATTGAAAGAAAATTTGCAGAGAAGTGGGTAAATCAGGCAAGAAATATTGCACTGAATATTATTGAAGTCAGAGAGATGAATTGAACTCAGTTACACCAAAACTAAAATTTATTTTTCGGCCTCACAGGGTGCTAGAGGAAAAACACTAGCTCTTCTCTGTGAATTTGATCAGTGTTTTTCAGTGTTCATAACCTTTATCAGAAATAGGCTAGCAACTGCCACAGCAATAAAGAAATGAGTATTTTCTCTATTGGTGAATACAGTTGGAAGGATAATATGGGTGTCTCTCACAGCCCCAGACAGTAACAGAATTAACAACAGCAAATGATAGAAAAAAATTAACAACTGATGTAAAGTAAATGCTCTCAGAAAAAGGAGTTTTGTTTGTCAACATGACAGAGACTAGAGCCACCTTGAAAGGCAGAACTGAGTTCTAACAATTGAGGAACGGTATTTTCACATTGGCCTATGGGCATTTTTCTCAACTCAAGATTGATGCAGGAGGGTCTGGCCCTGGAAGTATGGTTCAGGGTTGTATAAATCCATGCAGAGCATGTAAGAAATTTTGTTCCATGGATTCTTCTTCAGTTCCTGTCTCGGAGTTTCTTGCTTGATTGTTATTCTCTTGATGATTAGCTATAATGTATTCTCTAAAATTAGCTGTTTCTTTTCCCATGTTGCTTGTGGTCAAGATATTCATCAGATCAACAGATGCAAACTAGAACATGAGGCCAGTAGCCCAGAGTAGAGACATAGTTCTTTCATCTTTACTCAAACTGTAGGGCTTAGGTTAAAATCACCTGCATTAAGAACATAGTTCCCTAAATTGGTTAATAATTTGGTTGCCAATTTTTGTTCAGTATTTATAATTAGTTTCCTCATAGGAAGTCTTCAGATGTGTTCTTTTCATCTTCCAGAACTTCAGATGTCTGTGCTTGTGATCTTCCTTCCTCTGTGCATAAGTATTATTTCCTTGTTCCTAAATCATCATCCTGTCTTAGTGTGACTCTGTCATACAATCTTGCTTCTAGTGGTCTTAGTGATTTAACACTTAGCATCATGTTCATTTTTTTCTTAACTATTAATACATTTGGGTATATTTTATGAAATTAACTGTAATAGTTTTTTCTCTCAATTCATTGTGAGCACTGTCTTCTGGGTGATAAAACTCTCAAATATAAATGAACATGCTTAGCTCTCTTCATTTAAAAAGAACTGTAAATAACCATACTCTTCCTCAATAATGAATGAGATTTAAGTTTTCCTAAAACTTGACATACAATTCTCATATTTTTCCTGTTTTCTGAGCCTACCAATATGGATTATCATTGCATCCTATATGAGAAACTCTATTTTTAAATTATATTTTTTTACTTCTTTTTAAAAACCAGATTGTGATAATAATGGGGCAAAATTAACTGTCCAAGGAGACCTGAGCTGTTCAGTGTAATTTATCTCTTGTTTCCTGAAATGCTAGACCATGCATATTTTGGAAGGAAAGTGGATCAAGAATTGGACATGAAAACATTAATTAATGTTCAACATTTATATTCTCTATTTCTATAAGCTTCTGGTTCTCTCTATGGGGTAGAGAACCAGGCATTGTGTTTATCATTGTTTTAAGAGGCATAGTCTCTATCATTGTTCTAAGTGTAAAGTTTTATTCCTGTTGATAAGGACATGTATTATGATTACACTTCCAGAGAATTATATTCCCACTTATATGGCCCCATGGGACCAAGTAAATGTTGAGAGATTAGAGCTGGTGCTGGTGTTAGTGGAACAGATTTGTAATAAAACTGCTGTCATTGTAGTGAACAGAAAAATATCTTTTAGAGTTAAAGCAAATGAATCAAAATGCCCAGAAATTTATACAGCAATATTTATGTACAAGTTTAAATGTGCCATCATTTTTATTTTACAGTTATATGACCGAGTTGCCCCGGGCAAGACAAGCCATTTGATTTTCTGAGAGTGAAGATAAATTGGATAAATTCTTCATTTTCATACACTGACTCCCTTTTAACCCGCATAGCAACATAAATAAGACTTTGCTGGCTTATGTTCTCCTCATTGCAGTGATGTTGGTAGCAAACCTAAAGAAATTTTAAATGAAGAAAAAGGTGGCTGGAGGAGTGAATCGTTAGAAAGCATTAAATGAGTAGCTATCCAATTAGTGCACAAGAAGGAAATGAGTCCCCCAAGAATCCCCACTGCATCACTTCGGAAGTTTCTGTGACTAAAGGATCAGTGAGACTCCAGAGGAGAGGAAGGTCACCAGTGAGAGACACAAATCCTTTTGTTTGCTTTTTGCACAAAACCGAGGTGATGTTTTGCTTCCTTTGTACTACTACATCATCAACTATAAATGGTAGATGCCAAATACACATGACAAGTTTATTGTTAAGTAGGCTATATACTGATCTTTGAAATAAGATATAGAAAGATGTAAGCACCAACCAGTTTCCTTCAGTTAGTGTTAGGTATTGCATTTATATGGTGAGCCATTCTTGTGAGAAAGACACCCCAGAAGACAGGAGGAAATGGTATAAATGATCAAGGGAAGCCTTTTAAGAGTACCCAGAAGAAAGGCAAGAAAGAAATTTCAGAGTGGAGGGGCTTAGGAGATGAGTGGAAACTACTTCAAATCAGAATCTATTTTGAACTGTTTTTCATAAGTAACATGCTTGACTTAAGTTTAAATATAAATAATTTTATTTATTTCATTAATTGCCAAGGATTTCTAAATAGATACATAAAATACAAATAACTTCCACCTATGTGTATCACTATATTTTCATAATATCACATGGCAGTCTTAGTGAAATATAAAAAAAAACAGAGTTTACAACCTAATGGAAAGTATTACAATGGTTTCCTTATACACAATGTCTTCATAAGAAGATGTAGGGTACTAAAAATAATGCATCATGGTGGTGGTGGCACATGCCTTTGATTTTAGAATTTGGGAGGCAGAAGCAGATATGTCTCTGAGGTAAAGGTCAGCCTGGTCTACATACAGAAGAAGTTCTAGGACAGTGAGAGCAATATAGAAAAAAAAATGCTGTCTTATAAAAAGAGAAAAGCAGAAAAAAAATTCAAAATGGAAATATCTCTAAAAATACAAAGAATATTCTAAGATCTTGGCCCAGAGGGAGTAACATCAGATACAGATAAGAGGATCATAGTAGCCATGTGGACTGCTTTAGTGAAGAGCAAACTCCTCTGATTGCCAGAGGCCGAGATAGCTGCTATCTAGGGATACATGGTATGATAGACACATGGACAATCACAAGGCAGCCACATGAATAATCTTTGGCTTCAACAAATTTGAATGTAGCCAAAAAGTCTAGGAGCATCAAGGATTTGTTTTGTGCAGAGTGTGTGTTCATGCCATCTGCTGAAAGGCAATCTCATATTTCTGTTACTTCACTTCACTTTCTAGCCACAAAGCAAGTTAACAAACGAGTCACTAAACCCTGTACATATTCCCTGGAGAGAGGATGCTTTCAAATGATCAACAGCAAGTAGGCATGTCCCAGCAGAATTTTTAAAAACTGCAAATCAACTTCAAGGAATCATAATGGTTAATCTGCTGGGAACATTAACACCTTCTTGGAAGTCATTATTTTAAACATTTTATAGTGATTAACATGGATTTTATCTATGGATATCTTGAAGATGTCAAAAGTAGATTCTTGTCAGAATCTTGGCTGCCACCTACAGTAAAGAATTGTACAGGGCAGATATGAAGAGTTTCTATAAATACTTTTTGTTGAACTTATTTTGTAAAGTATTGATATGGATGAAAGAAAATGCCTGCTATATGTTATTTAAAGATTTTCACTGATAACTCAATAATAAAACCAGAGGAAATATAGAAATATTTCATAAAATAATAAAAAATGTAACTTCAAAATGGAAAACATACAACAAGAAGTGACAGGTGGATATAATTTGCTCTTTTTCTGTGCTTTTCATTATTATATATCAATACATTTATTTGATCAGAGCAAAGAACTCAGTGATAATTCAGTATATTGTCAACTTATGCTTTATGAAACAAAAACATTTATAATAAATAAATTATTAGGTCAGGATGTCATTCTTAATGTTCATTATCATTTCCTTATCTGCTGAGAATTACAGGAGACTGAAAAAAATCTGATGTAGGAGATTCATCTCTCCATGTGTTGCTTTTATTGGTTAATGAATAAAGAAACTGTCTCAGCCTGTGATAGGCAAAAGAATACAGCTAGGTGGGAAAAACTAAACTGAATGCTGGGAGAAAAAAAGTGGAGAAAGACGCCATGAAGCCTCTGGCAGAGATAGACGTGCTGAAATTTTGCTGGTAGGCGACAACCTCATGGTGATGCACAGATTACTAGAAATGGGCTACATTAATATGTAAGCGTTAAACAATAAGAAGCTAGAGCTAATGGGCCAAGCAATGCTTTAATTAATATAGTTTCTGTGTGATCATTATGGCTCTGGGTGGCTGGGATGAATAAGTAGTCCCTTCTCCAACAAAAAATCAGTATTTCTGTGTCAGTACATAAGCATTCTTCTCTGTATATATGCACTCATTTACACACAGCAATTACACATTGCAGAATATGTTTTGAGCGTTGTGTGTATGTGTGTGTGTGTGTGTGTGTGTGTGTGTAGCCAACATAAACCTGCATAATGAAGGAAAAAATCCATGTTGTAGAACAATTTGGACATATTAGCAAGAGTACTGAAAGTTCTTAACTAAATTAATACTTCTGAAAAGGGAGAGGCCTAACTTCTCTAGGATCATCAACTATAGGCTCAATGTCCTTTGTTTATCACTAGTATCTACTAATAAGTAAGTTCATATCATATTCATATTTTTGGGTCTGGTTTATCTCATTCAGGATAGTGTTTTCTAATTCCATCCATTGCATGCAAAATTCAAGATGTCATTGTTTTTTTACTGCTGAGTGGTACGCAAAGAAAAACATATATAGATCCACCTGGAAATGGGAAGCAGACAAGATCACCTGACAAAATTTGGGAGCATGGGGGGGGGGTAGAAGGAAGGGCAGAAGGGGAAGAGGAGGGGAGAAGACGAGGGTTGGGGAGAGCTTAAGGGAATAGGATAGTTGAGATGGAGGAAGGACAGATATGAGAGCAAGAAAAGAGATACCTTGAGTGAGGGAGCCATTTTGGGGTAGCAAGAAACCTGGCTTTAGAAAAAATTCCTGGAATCCACAAGAATGACCCCAGCTAAGACCCTAAACCATTTACTCTGTAGTTAGACTGATGATTATCTTAAATATCACCATAGAATCTTTGTCTAACAACAGAGACAGAGACCCACATAAGAGCACTGGACTGAGGCCCCAGGTCCAGCTGAAGAGCAGAAGGAGGGACAGTATGAGCTAGGAAGTCAAGACCACGAAGGGTTGGTCCACCCACTGAGACAGTGTGTCTGAGCTAACGGGAGCTGATCAAATCCAGTTAGACTGGGAATGGACGAGCATGGGATCAAACTTGTCCCTCTTAATGTGGCTGATAATTGAGGCAGATTGAGCGACCAATGACAATAGCATTGGGATTTGTCTCTACTGCATGGACTGGCTTTTTGGAATCCTATTCTCTTTAGATGTATACCTTGCTCAGCCTGGATGTAGTGGAGAGGGCCTTGGACTTTCCACAGAGCAGGTGTCTTAGCTTCTCTTTAGATTGGAGGGGGGTGGGGGGATGGTGTGTTGAGGGAGTGGGAGGGAAGTGGGAGGAGGGGAGGAAGTGGATATTTGGAATGGTATTTTTAAGTAATAAAATAAAATAATAATAATAAAAATAAAAATGCAAGAAAAGGAGAGGCCTAGAGTTATGCTGTAGTATTTATAAATATTTTATTATTCCTAGTTATTGCATTATTAATGTGAGTATTGAGGGTAACACGAATATTTCAACTTCTCACACAATTAAGAAATGCCTCAGAGGTAATTAAAAATATTACTATATCTAGGATACAAAGATAAATAATGTTTAAGAATATGATAGTTTGGCCAGTCAGAGAAGCTGGGCCAACTGGAGTTCTTCCCTTCTCCCTCTTCTCCTCCAATTCAAATCCTAAGTCTCATGCCTAGGTCAGCATCAGGGTACCTGTTGTGGTTTCTCTTCACTTTTTACTACCATTCCAAGGATACTAAGCATATTGGTGGAAAACCACATTTTCTCCATCCTGTACAATCCCTTATACCTACAAAACTAACCCATCCCTATAACAAAGTATCAGCTCCATGTATGTGGAAACAAATTCAATCTAGAATCCTTATTGAACCCAATGATCTGGATCATAAAAATTTCCATCTAGACAATGCATAAACACTGTGCTCTCAAAATGTCAAGAGAGGCCAATAGAAAGCAAGGAACAACACACACACACACACACACACACACACACACACACACACATCCAGCAAAAATAAGACCAGAATAAAGCACCTTGAATTACAAACATCTGAAATTTAGAAGCCTAGATGCTAGTATAAAAACACACAGACAATAAGTCTCCTCTAGGACTCAGAAACCTCGCTACAGCAGGCCCTAAGAAATGCCACATAGTTAAAACAAAGGACAGGGAACTTCAAATAGCTTTCATGTCAAAAGAAGTCCCTAAGAGGAAATGAGAAAATTTCTTACAGAAAGCTATGAAAATGCAAACAAGTTGTAGATTGAAATGAATAAAACAGTTCAAGATCTCAATTAAATCAATAAATAAAAACAAAAGTGAGGGATACCTGGAAATGAAAGATTTAGGAACACAAACAGGAACTTCAGAAACAAGCCTCACCAAAAGTATATAAAAATGCAAGAAAGAATATCAGACATTTGAGTTAAGATAGAAGAAATAGATAACTTTGTAAAAGAAAATGTTAAATTGTCTAGAACAAAACAAAAGGGACACTATAAAAAGAATAGTGAGAATAAAAGGAAGAGATGGGAGCCAGGTCAAAGACACAGAAAGCATTTTTAAGAAAATTATATAAAATGTTTCTCACCTAAAGCAGGCGATATCTATCAAAGAGGTATAAGAAGCAAAGAGAAGAACAAATAGACTTGACCAAATAATAAATTCCTCTTGGCACATCATAATCAAAACACAATATGTATAGAACAAAGAAGGAATATCAAATGCTAAAAGGGAAAAGGATCAAGTAACATATAAAGGCAGCTCTATTAGGACAACACCTGTCTATTCAATGGATATAACAAAAGCCAGAGCTGGCTGAACAGATGTTCTACAAACTCTAAGAGACCATAGATGCCAGCACAGACAACAATACCCAGTAAAACTGTCAGTCATGATAGATGGAGATAAAAATTTCAATATTAAAATCAAATTTAAGCAGTAGCTACCTTCAAATTTGGACCTAAGAGTCAATAAAAGGAAAACTTTACCTAAAGAAGTTACTGACCCACACCCCTATCAAAAAAAAAAAAAAACACAAAGAATAAATAACACCAGACTGGCAAATCAAAAGAAGGTACAAATAAAAACACACAACACAGCAGCATAATAATAGTAATAAACAAACAGTACTCATTGAGAACAATCAAAAATGATATCAACTAAAGCATGGTGAGTAAACAGAATACATTCTTTGCTGCATCCAAGAAGACAACACAACACAAAAGGATAAGCAACACCTTGGATAAAATGATAGAAATATAATCCAACTAAGTGAACTTAAATAGCAAGTGATATAGTCATTTTAATACCTGGTAAATTAGACTTCAAACTAAAACTAATCAGAAGAGACAGGGAAAAGCAGTGATTAAAAGTCTCCCAACCAAGAATGTCCAGGTCCAGAAAATTCTAGCATATAATTTTACCATCTTTAAAAGAAGAGTGAATTCCAATACTCTTCAAATTATTTTATAAACTAGAAACATAAAGAACATTGCATATTTCATTTTATAAGACCACAGTTATACTGATACCCAAACAACATAAAAACCTAATAAAGAGAATTACAAGATCACATAAAAACCTAATAAAGAACACAGATGCAAAAATTCCCAATAAAACACTTGGAAAACAAACATAAAGTCCAAAAATCACAAAAAAAGATCACCCACCATGATAAATAAGCTTCATTCCAGAACTGAAATATGACACAAATTTGCAAACTGATAAACATAATCCACGATCTGAACAACTGAACGATACAAACCATATGGTATCTCATTTAATACAGAAAAGTCTTTTAACAAAATCCAACATTCTTTCATGGCAAAAGTTCTAGGGAAATTACATATATTAAACATATACCTTAACATAATAAAAACAGTTTATAGTGAACCTATACGCAACAACAACTTAAACAGAGAGAAACCAAAAACTTTCACTAACATCAGAAGAAGACAAGGTTGCAAGATCTATCCAAAGTCTGTACATATGTATTCAATAAAGTATTTGAAGTCTTAGCTAGAACCTTATGACAACTGAAGAAGATCAAAGAGATTTAAATTTAACCAGAAGAAATAAAGGTATCTTTATTGGCATATGTTATAATAGTAATATAATTCCACTAAGAATCCCCCTATACTGATAAGCAATTTGAGCAAAATTAACTCAAAAATCAAAAGCCTTCTTATATACAAATGAAAATGCACCGAGAAAGAAATTAGGGAAATAAAATTCTCAATTGATTTAAATTACATAAAATTTATTGTGGTGATAAAAGCCAAGCAATTAAAACCTTGTATGATTAGAAACTTCCAACCACTGAAGAAAAAAATTAAGAAAATATCAGAAAATGCAGGGAATTTCCCATTGTCCTGTGTTCATGGTTCAGTAGAATTTATAAAAGAAAATGACCGTCCTTCCAAAGCAATCTACAGATTCAATACAATCCCTACCACAATGCCAACATGATCATCACAGAACTTGAGTGTCAACAACAATGTTCTCAACTCACAATTAAAAAAAAAAAAACAACAAAGTCACAGACTAGCAGAATGGAAACCATGAGTGTGCAAACAAGTGGGTCTCTGTCTAAATCTTAATCTTCTGCCTTTCTTGGGATTTTTTTTTATGTCTTTTGTTTTGTTCTACTCCAATGAATTTGCTTTTGTTTTATCTGATTATTTTATTATTATCACTGAGAAGCCCATTTATTTTTTAATGAGAGACAGAAAGGAGGTGGGTATGAACAGAACGGGAGGTTAGGAGAAACTGGGAGGAGTTATATGAAAAAAAAAACTATTTTCAATGAAAGAAAAGAATAAAATTTTTAAAAAGAACCATAATGATCAGCCTCATTTCAGGAGAATAATATATATTCTAGAGAGTCACAGGAACTGGCCTTCCTGACTGGATTGATAGTTATCACACAGATGGTCTGTCAAAACAGAGAAACTCTCAAGTAGCAGTGATACTTAGGAAACTCGGCAAATGTATAACTCAACACACCACTTCGAGCTTTTCATCATCTGGCCTCTCGCCCCCCACCCCAAATTTTCCATTTATTCAGAGTTCTTTATACGGTCATTAGAACAACTGAGTGCCCATTTTACAATTATGTGATTTATAATAATCAAAATTTTTCCTTGATATATAAAAAGTGACGATTACAAATTTCTAATATAGTAGATTTTCATTACTTGCCTATAATAGTATTTATATTAACTTTTTCTCTTAGGTCCAGTATCACAAAGGACCATAATACCATAATTTATTAAAGATCTTCCTGCCTCTTCCTCCTGAGTACTGGAACTAAAGATATGTGCCTCTATCACCCAGCTTATAATATGAATTTTTATAAGCCATATATAAGAATACATACAAATATTCTTATATATTATATTCATATATTATTTTAGTTTATGGACATTGCTGTAAGTTCAATAAAAATTCAAAGAAATAACTATATTAAATGAAAATATTCCTAGAGGTAACTTAATTAGTAAACTTTTCATGACAAATTGAAATAAATTATAATAAAAAGTGGGTTCCAACCAACTGTAAAAAGTTATACTCATTTTACAAATGCATCTAATACTTGATTGTTACTTTGTGAAGAAGCAACATGAAAAATAATATATTAAATAACACACAAAGGAATCTCCATGTATCAAATATAACAGGGTAAATGATATAAGACTAAACATTATCAAAACTTAAACCACATTAAGTAAAATAAAATCTGACAATATCTGAAAAATTTATAGGTATTTATCCTTCAGCAATCCCAAAAAAGACAAACTCCCAGAGTGGACAGTTTAATCACCTCACCTCTGGCACTTTGGCAGAAGTTCTTTGCTTGTTTTAGACCAGTGGAATGAAGACAAGACAAGCATTTTCACTCCTCTGAGCAGAGGGAGGGAAAATCATAAAACACCTGAAGCAGCTGGCTGAGAAGATTTATGATGTAAAGACCCAGACACGGGGAGTGAAAAAACAATTAGATTGTGATGACTTTATTTTTGAGTCTTTAACTAAAAGCTGGTCTGCACATGTTCCAATAGAAACTCAACTAGTGCTTGTTGAAAAGGGAAGAGAAATGTTTGGGCGATGTGGAGAGATGTGAGAGCTCTTACCCAGTGAGATAGGAAATTGATGCCAAAGACTTTTGACTAAGATAGCTAGAACTTTCAGTCTTAGAAAAAAGAAGCATTTTTTTACAGTAATATCTGCTTACAAAAACAATGAAAAACTAGCAGTTAAAAAAATATGTTAAATAAGATTCACAGAGGCATCAGATATAAAAAGGGCAAAGTATAAGGCCAAAGGAATTTAGTAAACACTCTATGGTTTCAACAGATTCATCCTCTGTTAAAAATAAATCCAAATAAGATTAAAATAATTAACCAATAATAAGTGCCTGTTTAAAAGTGGATTCAACACCCTTTTTAAAGGTAGAATACATTCCAATCTTTACAACATAGATTTACAGTGTGAAGCACACTGCCAAAACTCCTTCATTAATCAACAAATAAAATAAACAATAATATGACATGCATACCAGGTGAACAAAAATAAAGAAAACTGAGTCTGAGAAAAATCACAATTTAAAAATAGAAAATTATTCAGAAAATAGCAAAATATATATAGGGGTAAATATGTTGAAAAACTCAATGAAATATGAAATCAATGAAAACCTTTATCAAGAAATCAAATCTGTATGGTTAACCAAGGATGTCTCTGTAAGAACTTTTGATAATTTAGTAGAAAATTCACTAGAAAAATTAAAATTAGACTAGCTATAATGGGTCACTGAGCTTAAAAAAATACAGAACTAGTTCACGTTCAAGGAAGTGAAACTATTAAAAAGAGAAATAAATGAAGGACTAGTAGGACTGTATTAAACAGTAGGAAGTATGTTTAATTAAAATCTTCTGAGGAGAGAGTAGAAATGAAACAGAAAGTATTATTTTAAAAATGACCAAATTGCTTAATATACTTGATGAAGAATTTTAATTTACTGATTCAAGATATTGAATGAATTCAACATCAGAAACTTCTAATAACTTTTGCAGAAACATCACATTTGCCTGCTAAAAATTAAAGAAATATTAAAGCAGATAAAACACAAAATGTATGTCAAGATACCACAGCGTATATTGGATACAGTAAAAGATAAAAGGCAATGCCAGAACATATTTTTAAAAATACTGAAAGATCCCTCTGAAACACCCAGCAGAATAGTAGCAGTTTAAGCAAAATGAACACATTGTTAAACTGTGCTTATAAGGAGTGTTTATAGTAAAAAACATCAATGTCCATAAGACTCTGGGTAAATACAAGGTGAGCTTTTTAAAAACAAAATAAAACAAAACCCTCTCAATGCTTCTTTATTTGAGTGAGGTAAAATTTATTTATGTATTTATTTTATTAAAAATTTCCACCATCTCCCCTCCTCCCATTTTCTTCTCCCTCCACCTCCCCCTCCAGTCCAAAGAGCAGTCAGGGTTCCCTGCCCTGTGGGAAGTCCAAGGTACTCTCCCCTCCATCAAGATCTAGGAAGGTGAGCATCCCAACAGACTAGGCTCACACAAAGCCAGTACATGCAGTAGAATCAAAACCCAGTGCCATTGTCCTTGGCTTCTCAGTCAGCCCTCATTGTCAGCCACATTCAGAGAGTCTGGTTTGATCACATGCTCCTTCAGTCCCAGTCCAGCTTGGCCTTGGTGAGCACCAATTAGATCAGCTCCACTGTCTCAGTGGGTGGGTGCACGCCTCGTGGTCCTGCCTTCCTTGCTCATGTTCTCCCTCCTTCTGCTCCTCGTTAGGACCTTGGGAGCTCAGTCCAGTGCTCCAATGTGGGTCTCTGTCCCTGTCTCCATCCATTGCCAGACGAAGGTTCTATGGTGATATGCAGGATATTCATCAGTGTGGCTATAGTATAGGGCCAGTTCAGGCACCCTCTCCTCAGCTGCCCAAGGAACAAGCTTGGGACATCTCCATGGACACCTGGGAACCCCTCTAGAGTCAAGCTCTTGCCAACCCTAAAATGGCTCCATTAATTAAGATATATACTTCACTGTTCCATTATGAGCTTTTGCACTCATTTCCACTGCCTTGAGTCAGCTTAATTCAGTTCCAGTGCACAGGACTATGACAAACAGTGGAAAATAAATTCAAATAGATCACATGCCTAGCCTAACAATATTAAAAACAATAAAACATGTATAGTACATATTCTTAAAATAACAAAGTCAATTAAAGGTCAACCTAAATGTTGGTAATCAAATAGATATATTTCTAAATCCTGCATATGTCAAGCAAAAACTTGCAAAGGAACCAAATTGATTGAGTAAAGGAAAACAAAAGTACAAAATATCCAACTTTAGGTTATAGCTAGAGTGGTAGTTTCATTGAAATTATTGACATTATCCAATTATATTGTGAACTATAAAAGTGATTAAATAATTATGATTTACTCCATATATGCTGAAAAATATGTAGAATATGTCATATATTTAAATGTAAAATATAGAAAGGAAAATTATAATGTACAACTTTGAAGTAAGCCTAGAATTATAGATTAAGAGTGTGTTCTGTCTACAAGATATAGTACAGTGATAACACAGAAATC